>NC_072852.1:83803369-84403369 GCF_028858705.1 Grus americana
TCCTGGAGGAAAAAAGTTAATTAATTTTGCGGAAGCAAGACTCCGGAGCTGCATGCAGCATATATATGACAGATGAGAACATTCCTTGACGGTCCTCCTACGTTAGCAAGTGGCGGCTTCACGGGGCGGCAAGCCGGAGGGTCCCCAGACAGTGGGATGCCCTCTCCGTGCCGGGCTGCAGCGCGGCTGCCCGCAGTCAGCGTAGGCACCACGTCCGTCGCCTTTGCCTGGTGCGCTCCCCTCCGCGCTGTAGGTCGAGCGTAGGTGGGGGTAGCATTTAGGGTGCCTGCCCCTGCCCTTCATCCCACCTCCTGCGGCACCCCAGTCCCGTGCGGGGATCCCCCTCCTGCAGGATCGTGCCCCCAGGGCTCTGCAGCGCTGACAGGGAAGGGGGGGGCGAGGTCCGCGGAGGGGCGAGGAGCGGGCGCAGGGGTTGCAGCACAACCCGGGTCCTTCATGGCATCCCGATGGGTCTGCCCGGGTCACCGCCATGGGCAAGAGTGTCCTCAGCCGCAGTGACGTACTCAAAAAATGCTAACCGTCTGGTTACGCCCAGAAACGTACTGTATTTGAAGTCTGGAAAACCTAGAACTTCAGCGTTTTCACAGTAGCATTCAAAATCAAAATACTCTATAGTATGCTTTTAACAGACGTTAAAAAAGTGAATGCTACTATTGCAAATGAGGTGTGAGATTTTTTTTCCTGAATTGCAGAAATCATAAACCTTTGTACTGATTAATTAAAAAAAAATACGTTGCTGATTATACCTTCACAAGTGCTAAGGGATCGGCACAATTGCTAAAAGCGTGTCTTTCTCAGCTTCCTATTGATGGTACTTCGATGATATTCCCTTCCCTGCCATTACTGAAGTGTAGGAGCACCTCGTAATCTATTTATATTCCCAACATGCTTGTGAAAGAGAAGATGACTATTAACACCATTTTAATATCGATGATTTATGCTTGAATAATCAGACGGCTCTTAATTACTCAGCAAACCACCTGGCCACTGGATTTTTTCCACTATGTTTATTACCATGTTCTCATGTACCTCAGAAATCACTCTCGGTTGCACAGTTTCTGTTCTCAAACTCTCTTTTTTTTTTTTTTTTTTTTTTTGCTTTATCGAGTGTGATGCCATATCAAGTCAACGTTACTCTCTCACAATGTGCTCTTTAAGACGTGTGGATGTTTATATGGTCAGGGGATGCTAGAAAGTGCGGTAGTAGACATGATCAGTGTAAACAAAAGTATTTAGAAAGTATGCGAGATTGTTTTCGATGGATAAGACTCTGATACAGTGTAGTCTTGATTACCTTTTAAAAGGTCTTCTTTGTTCAGTGTTGTCATTTTTATTAATAACCTGTTGTTTTGACTAGTTTAAAGATGGTTCTAAGAAAAGTGTTTTGGCGGGATTAGGTATGCTGTATGGACAATAAACTCACCTTGACCTAAATTTGCCTGTCTTGGTTTTATTCATTCAGTGTGAAGACAGTGCAAAAGGGGACGTGATTCTGTGATTCTTGGTAGATGGTGTTAGCAGGCATATAAAATGTGAACTATTGAATGTTGCAGTCACAGAGCAAGTTTTCCTCAGAAATGTAGCCCTTTGCCTGCCGGGCAGGCAAATTCTGGCATGTTTCTTCTTTGAAAAGGTCCCGTGAGATTTAAGGAGAGCAAAGCCCTAAAAACGGTAAGTTGCTGGATTAAGACATTTTGTGGAAATTAAATCGAGCTGGTGGAAGAGTCCTCGTAAGTACACGGAGTGCACTCTTCTGCAACTAATTCAAATATTATTTAAACCTCCACTCAATTACTTGTTGCATTTAAAGGCTACTGCAAAAATTCTGTTTTTTTTCTTTCTATAAGCTTTGGGCAAACTGTGAGTAAAAGGAGAGGGCTTTGTGGTGAAGCCAGAGGGAAGGGATGAGCCTCCATGCTCAGCCTGCACCCAGGAGGCGGGATGGGATGCTCGTCCTCTTCCACATCTCCTGCTCGTGGATGCTTGCTGTGGATTGACCAACTTCCCCTGTGACGTGCTTGGCCTGACCTCGGCGTCGCTGCTCCTCCACTGCCATCCAGGAGCAGTCTTCTCCTACCGAATTTCAGGCCTTTGTGCATCCCTGGGGCGAGCAAAGAGGCACCGAAGAGTGAAGAGGTGTTGGGGCAGACACACTGGGGAAAACGTAACGCTGAGATAAAGTGACTAATACACACAAAAACAGAGAAGAGAAATAAAAGGGAAGAAAACACCCAAACCACAAGATGTAATTTCAGGGAGAAGGAAAAACACTCAAAAGGAAAACTACATGTTGTTAAAATGGAGAAGCATGCGAGCAAACATAAACAGATATGAACAAATAGAAAAAAATCAAGGATGGGATAGGAAATACGAACTAAATCATGAGGCTGTGAGTCAGGAGATACAGACCTTTCTAGTCATAATCACACAAAGTTGGGAGCTGTGGCTTTAGGCAAAGTCTCTCAAAACCTGTGAGCTTCGTATTTCACAGGTTATCTGCACACCGAAGGTAGAGACTTCAAAGCATCACGAGTCCTCGCGTTCATCTGGCCACTGTTTAACGTTATGAGCAGCAATCTGTAGCACTCCATAGGCGTAACTTGGAGCCTATGAAGAACTGGAACTTGTGAGGGTTGTTCTTACACCTTCCATTTGTAGTTTAAAGCTCAAAGGGGTGCTCTCCGGCCTAATTTCATGTTTCAGGGGATTAATTCCTTTCCCACTACAGTGTCACCAATAGTCCTCCTGGAACTGCAGGGATGTGCTCTGCAGTTTTGTGTTATAAGAGGTTTTAATAAATCTAGATTTAGCAGAAAAGAGATTTTCTGTTGTCACTTAAATAAATGTATGTTTTCAGAATTGGTGGATATAGGGCGCAGAAGCTAAAATTGAAATTAATTGGACAACAGCCTGTTCCCTTCCTTTCAAGAAAGCTGGCTGAATGCTGAGAAGCCACATACAATAGGGTTAAGTTCCATTATTATGTAGCCTGTGAAACCGTTTTCTATTGTCGTCTTCTTACCATCTGCAAACAATTTCTGCCCATCATGATCCTATACTTTACATAAGGACAGCCTGAGGATTTTAAGGAGGGACAACATAGCAAAATCATGCTTTAAAACAACTGCATGCTGGACTGACTTTTGTGTTTAAGGAAAGCAAAGAGAAGAAAGCTTTAGCATTGAGATTTCAGAAGAGAAAAACACCACACAATTGCTCTGTGTTTCCAGTCTCGGTATATGAGTTAGATGAAGTTTTATTTTATATTTCCCCAAATATTTCTTTAGGGACTAGAAATGCAGTTTATCTTTCTAAGCAGGGAATTTTCCTTCTTGTTTCAAAGAAGGCATCCTTAATGCTTGCTTCAGGAGTCCTTTCAAACACTTCTATTGCAATTGCTATATTTTCTAATTTGTGCATGAACTATGCAGCCACTCTTCATTCTGTGCTGCTCTAAAAAAGCAAAATTCCCTACAAATCTCGTGCAACCAGCACAAACAGAATGAAATTATATCCCTGCTGAAGACAGTGGGAGCTCTGCTGTTGACTTTCAATAGGTTTAATAATTTTCCCACCGACTCCAGTTCATTCTTGCCTCATACTGTAAATTATGATGAGTCACATCAATAAATGTGAAGCTGATGTAAAGGCAGGTAGAACTTCTGCTAAGTCTGGCCAAGTAATTTTCTTTTATTTTTCAGCAGAAAAAGTCAGGACTTAGCTGCCAAGAGGTATGAGAGGTGTGGAGTCCATCTTTCTCAATATGGTGGTCTTCCTTGAGCATCACATCGGTGCTTCGTCCTATTAAAATCAGCACACGGGACACCCTAGGTCACTGAAGCCCACTGCCTGCAGTCACAGCCCATCAATCATCCATACTCTGCCTGGAAGGATGCACAGGAGGAAGCATAAATGACAAGCATTTTCAAACATACTGTAACCCAAACGTCCCATGGATACAGAGCGGGAGAGATGAAGGGCACCTCACATGCACTATCAAGCACATGGACTGCATAACGGCAACGTAGATAATAAGATAGAAAAGGTGTATTTTAATCTTGCATTTCACAGGGAAGAAACAGGCCAGGAAAGAGTATGGCTTTGCTTGTGCGGACGACTCTATTACTGACTTTCGCGCCCTTCTGCAGTCACTTGCAGGCATAAATACAGAGTAGCTGCATTCGGTTTTTAAAGAATTGTATTAGAGCCTTCTCCACACTGTTTGCAAATCCAAGTCAGCCAGCTGGCACAAAAGGGAAACAGGCTATGCTCTACTTCTTTGCCCCTCACAGCACACTGAATCATTTCTCCCAATTAAGGGAAAGTTTATTTTAAAAAGACTTTGGGGATCCCTTTAGATCTTTGGAGAAAGCTGGCTGTACCGCATTTACTTTGTACCTCCTTGAAATATTAAAGAAGACCCACGCTCTTTCGTTTTTCTTAAGATAATATATTTAAAAGGGTTCTCAAAGGTGATGTGCATTTCAAGCTGTGTGCAGCCGCAGGGGCGCAGGTACCACAACATTTTTACACCGAAGAGTGCATGGCAGCTGATGTTACTGCTGACGCTGCCAGGGGACAACAGTGAAAACTGTGGAGGTCTCAGTACAGACAGTTGTCAGGGAGAACATCAGGCCAGCGCTCAGCATGGGCTTCAGGTGTGATGCATGGTGGGGAAGGGCATCCCTTGGTAGCGGATACATTAAATCAAGACCTGTTAGGCTTACAAATTAAGGTGAGTAAAGCTGAGGTATTTACACTTAGGTATACGCCTGGCATGAGGGACTCCTCTGAGCTCTGCTGCAACCTGCTAGACAGAGATAAAGGAGCTGATGCAAAGCACAGTGAGTAAAGGGAAATAATAAGGGGAAAATGTCTGTCTCCTTAAATGTCTGTCCTTCTGTGGAAATGATGCGGTGATAGCTCTGTCTTGCTATTGAGTTTTCTCTAAAAATAAACTGGGATGTTATTTGAGCTCTTCCAAAATGTAACACGCAGAAACTACAAGAAGAATTAGGACAGAGCGGTGAAGGAGAGAGAGAAAGGTCAGCAGACTGGGCGCCTTTGGGGCTGCGGCTCCTCAGATTACTTGGTAATGCTTCTTAGAGCAAAAAAAACCTGGTTCATCTGGCAGGACACTAGCAAGCATCCCTGAAGAGCAATAGATTGACCTTTCTGATGACGAGGGTTTTCAGAACTTTAACAAAACTGTGAGGGGGACATAACCAGCTGGGGGATGAGGAGTGAATTCAGGATTTACCCAGCACATCCGAAAAAAATTTCTCTCAATTTTTTCCAGCTTCCTCAAGTTTAACCTCTTTCCTTCTCCAGGAAGTTTTTTATTTCAATTTCTTTGGACTTGCTTCTTACACAGAACAAAGTATTGATCTTCCCTGAGTGCCCTGATAGTATTGTTTAGTTTCCCAAGTGTGGGTATTAAGGCTTGGCCTAACATTACAGAAATTTGCAACAGAAATGCATAAAATTTGGGTGCGATTCTCCTTGATGGTTAGCAGCACCAGAGCAAAAGATTAACTATATAAACTAAGCGAAATGCAAAGCTTGTTGAATGGGAACCGACTAAAATTGGACGGTGGAACCGGAGGGTGCAGGCTGCGGGAGGACCGCTAGATGACGGTAACGTAACTCCGACAGCTGCAGCTATTCCTGGAGCTCCTCCAGGAGCTGCCTGGGGTTTCCTAACCTTCTGGAAAGTAAAATGTTATACGGAACCCTCTCACTTCTCCAACCTGAATGCCTTCATCAAGCCGAAAGCCTGCAGCTGCCACTTGAACTTCTGCACTTGGGGGTTTGGGCAAATTGGTCTGGAGTGCTGTTGTTGCAGGAGCACAGAAGGTTTTTACGTTCAGCTGGACAGTCGCAAGAGGCTGGCTCTGCTTCCTGTTTGCAGTCAGTATATCACACTGAAAATCGTCTTAAAAAATAATTAAACACTTTCCTAAAGTTACTTTTCCGTGAAAGCAACTGATGTAGTTGCTGCAAAGGTATCACACAGCTGTGTTCTCCAGCCTGTCCAGTTCAAGAAGCAGACGCAGCACAATCTCTGTGCTTGGATTTGATCAAGCTATGAATTTCTTCTTGCCAGCATGTCCTTTAGAGGCCTATTACACAGAGAGAAGAGTGGGGGAGGAAAAAATTGAATAAATTCCTCCTAGGTTTCTGCTGGGCTGGTGTACTTGTAAGAGCAGGACGCAAGATGAGATCCTGGATGACAAGCGGGCTGCAGGGAACGTAGCCTGGCTGATGACTGCAGTTTTGTGTTCCTAATTGCCAACTGTTGTTTCATAGGGAGTAGATAACTCTCCGTGGATTGATGATATTGTCTGATGTTAGTGATATGCGATCCATACGATGATGAATTTACCAGATTCGAGTTTAAAACTTTTAGTAGAATAAAATTTTCTCATTCAAAAATGTTTAATTTCCAGCTCCACAAAAGCTTTTCCTTCCTAAGATGACTTCTGCAAAATACTATTCTTCATGAGGTATAGTGCTCGTGTTAGCAGTTGTGCTTTATAAACACACTATTTCAATGGGTCAGTTAAAAAAAAATAGGCTCATGATCACAGACTGACATGATGCGCTACAGCAGATCAGAGAAATTACTGAGGAGGAAGAAACAGAAAATAAGAATTTTAATGCTCAGGAAGAAACATGCACATGCTATAAAGATGAAGGAGACAGGAGCAAAGATAAGAGGACTAAACAATGGAAAAGGGAAACATGATCCAGTCACCAAATCAGGAGGCTCTAAGTCAGAAGCTGCCAGCCTTTCGAGCTGTTTTCTCGCAAACCCGAACTGTGTGACTTCAGACCAAGTCTCTAAAACTTTGCCTGAAGGGCTATCACTTTTGCAAAGGGACCTGTATCAAACCATGCACTTATAAGAGTATAGACACCAACAGTGTTGGCCCAAATTTGTTTTCACGCAGCTGGGGTCTTATCATCATAGCAAAACACAGTTGTTTTTAATGGTGATACAATAGAAATAGGTCAGAGCTGAGTCATTTGGCACTGGCTCATTTAGAGGCTAGACATGTCACTAGTCTCACCCTTTGAAAATGTCAGTTCTGAAATCTGTGGAGGAGAGGCACTGCAGAAATACAGGCTTGTGCCACACTGCCAAAGGATGATAAAGAGAGAATGAAACAGACCCACCATTGTGTTAAATATTTAATTTATCATCTGTTTTAAATGGCTGTAAAATGAAGGAATTATGGTTTAGTCTTCATTTAGAATTTGTTTGGTGTTAAAGCACAAAGCAGTTTCAAAGTTAGGTCAGATCTCTGGGCAACCCAGAAGAATTTCTCTGATTTTTAGATAGCATTTATTCCATCTGGTTGTGAAATCCTAAAGGAAACACACTCAGCTATCTGACCAACTAGTATTTTGGTTAATCAGATTGTCTGTAATCCATAAAACTTCAGCCTTCTGAGGGGAAAAGGATGATTTGCAGTCACTTCTTCTGTTACTTTGTCCATTTTACCAGCAGTAATTTCATAATACTATTATTTAATACTAGCAATTGGGTCATTGCTCTCATTGTCTATTAGAAATCACCATTGGCAAAATGATTAAAATATTAACTATAAATGCTATTTTCTCAGTTCTTGTGTGCTATCATAGTTCCTTGGATATTTTTGTTCAATCTTAAGTGGTTTTCCCATTTCTTTCCTTGCTTTTCGCAACGATAAAATACGTATTACCGGTTATTGTATTCTACATCAATAACACAGTGATGATTTGACTAAATTTTTATTGTAAATTTCCTAAAATATCAACCATTTTGAACCCTTAGTATTTCTGGCCAGCAGAACCTTTCCTGGGGTGAACATTGTATTTCTATGATGTTGAGGAAAATATCTTCTATGCCATATCCTTGCAGTTTGTTGAGACGTATGTGTACTTTTTCATGAATCTTCAAAAATAGGAAGTGGGGACAGAGCAGTGAAATAAATTTCTACCTTTCTAAGACTTTTTTTTTTCTTTGCTTTTTCACTCTCACTAGGGAGAGTCTGAATGTCAAACCCTAGCAACTGAAGGAAGAATCCCCTTACTCACTGAGCAAGTTATGCATCAGCAACAAGAGTGTGAACTACAAAATGCAGATGCGTCTTCTATCTCCCTGCAAATGCTTTCAGCTGGCCCAGAAAGAATACTGCCAGGAAAAAGAGGTGAGCTAATTTATTGTAGCTAGCTCAGGCGTCAGCTTCACTCCTGAGTTTGAAAACATCACTGTGATCTAGAGAACGTATGGGTTTTTTTCATCGGGGGTAGGTGGTAGGTTTGCTTTTCTCTCTCCCTGCAACTCCCCTAATTCCTCTCTCCATTATTTCCCATGTGGCTGTGGAGCAAAAGCAGCCTCTGTCCAACAAATCGATCTGCAACAGCCTTAGTACAAAGCTCACCCCATCCCAGGACAATGGATCCCAAAATTGCGTTCCACCAATCTCCCATCTGGATCCCAAGAGGTGAAATGATGCGGGTGAACAGGATCTGAAGAAGATGACCATCTGTCCCATTTTTCAGAAAACGTAGGGAGGCTCTGGACTTGTGCCGCACGCGGCTTCGCTGGCCGAGGCTGCCGGCCTTGTGGGTGCCCGCACCACGCACTGCTTCGCCTCGCAAGCTGCTGCTCTGAAACCCTTGCTTCGGAACGGCTCCCATCTCGGCCAGTGGCTACTCGGGGACATGATTTGGCTTCCAAGGTTTTTAATCGGCTTGTAATTAGTGTAATTTATCCAACTATTGATATTACTCTGAGCAAAGTCCTGTTGTCTGTTAGTGTTCTTCCTGAATTTAGTTGACGTAACAAGACCGAACGTCTTCTGCAATGTGGTAAACTTACTCCAGTTTGCAGACCCAGAATCACGAGGAATTATGTGAAAACTAGAGTTTTAAGGTGAAAGCCATCTGATTATGAAGTAAGAACGTGTGCCTTGAGGCCTTAAAAAATGCTTCAGACTGCACGTTCTCTCCCCTTTATTATATATATTTTTTTTTTTAAAAAAAAAAGGAATATTCCGAACGTGCGGGTTTTTAGGGCCGGAACTCCCGCGAGCCCACCCGCGCGAGCGGCAGCTCCGCGAGCAGGCGGCGCGGGGACCCGTTCGTGCGCGCCGGGCCGGGCCGGGGGGGCGGGGCCGTGACGTCACCGCCGGGCGCGCGGGGCGGCCGGGCGCCGCAGTGCGGGCAGGAGGCGGCGGCGGCGGCGGGGTGAGGCGAGGTGAGGCCGGGCCTGTGCGCACCTGTGCGGCCGCGCCATGGTTCGCTTCGGGCTGACCGTCGTCCGGCAGTGAGTACCGCGGCACCCCCCACCTCCCTCCTTCCGTCCCTCCCTCCCGCCGGTGCCGGGCCTTGCCCTTCCCCTCTCTACCCCGCTGCCCCCTCCCCCCTTCCCCGCCGGTGCCGGGACGGGCTGTGACGTCAGCAGAGTTCCGCCCCGCCCCTCCCCGCGGTTCCCTCAGGGTTAATGTCTCCTGTCAGCCAGGCGCGTCGGGCCGTGCGCGGGCCCGGAGGTGTCAGTGCCGGTCAGGGGCGTGTTTGACCCGGAGGGGTTGTCTGGTTGTGTGACTGGGTGCGTGGGCCTGGCTTAACGAGTTAAGTCGTACCGCTATGGCTTGGTATTGGCTGAATGGCAGGGCTATGCACAACGTTAGCAGGTGGTATTTGTGAACTCTTAGGTGACTCTGAGGTCATAAGACCTTTCTCCTGCCAAGACCTCTCTGGAGGGGTGAAGAGCTTGTTTAGGAATGGCAGTCTAACGTTTCTGCTGTGAAATGTTAAAGAATTGGCATTTGTGACTTAGTTAAAATTGGTAAGGTGAGCTTTTCTTTCAAGCCACAGTGGATATTCGCAAGATTTGTGGTTAACTAGACTAAGTAGCTCCAGCTTCCAGCAATTGACAGTAGTTAACTGTTTAATTTTTATGAAAGCTAAACTTTTTTTCTCCTTTAGCATAATACAATTTAATACTTGATCAGTGCAACTGGAACAATGACTTTTCCCCCCCGCCCCGGTCTTCATCCTGTTAAGAGTTACTCTTGACTTCCCTTAAAGACCGAGATCTGCTGACATGGTGCTCTAGTTGCAGCCTTGCTTTTACATCATCTAGAAAACACATGAACCTGAAACAATTTGTTGAACTGGATATCTGCAGGTGGTACTCTTGCAGACACTTCAGAGAGATCCCAGCTCATTCACCAGCAGATGGATGGGAGTTCATCCATTAGACTGTGCTCACGTATGCTGCACTGTCTTAGCGCTACTTGGAAAATGGCACGTTCTGCTCTTTCCCCACCTTCAACTGAATGCCAGCAGGATGGGCTCCATCCAGCCCTGCTGCATTTTCCTCAGGAGCCTGGAAGTAGCTGTCAGGATGTGGGGGGAGCCTGAAGAATTAAATTGCTGCCCCCTGTGCAGGAAAGACTTTAAAGTGTACTGAAATAGCCTGCTTTATCTTAAAAGTAGTGGCCTTCTGTGATCAGTTACCTATTTGGGGCTCCTCTTGAGGACTTCCACCTGGCAGTGTTGATAGCTCTCTGTGTAAAAACCAAGCAGCACACTTGGCTTTAGTACTGCAAAAACTTAAGCCCATGACGTTTCAGTCAGGTGAGGAGCCTCAACAAAGTCAGCATTCTTAACTTTATTCATGTCAAGTTTAGTGGTTAGATTTTTCCCTCCTGAATATATGTCCACATGGTTTTAGTCACTCTTCTCTTGAAACGCTGCCAGTTATGGTTTTTGAGGTAGAATGTTCTAATTCCTAAAGAAGGTGATGTTCATTCTCCTAGTTTTTCTGCAGTTCTGGGTTCTTGTGCTCTGTCTCTTCAAGGTGTGTAGCCTGCTCTGCTGCTTTCTTTGATAATCTCTTGAATTGTCTTCCCTTCAAAGTGCAGAGGTCCACTTGGCTAGCACATGCTTTTCATAAGGGGGCTCCAGAGTCTTCCTCGAATTTCCCTCTCTCCAGCATGGAGATGTAATTGTAACAGATAAATTCTGATGCATTTATGATAAATTTAAGAAATTACTTCCCTTCCTTTCATTCCAGGTAAGTTTGCCTTAGTAAATATTGATAGCATGATTGGGGTTGACTATTTGAAAATGTTGGGTTTGGTTATTTTTTTAATTATAAAGTCTTCAGATATATCTTTTTGAAAAGAGGCTGTGCTGTACTATATCTCATTTTTCATATTCAGACTGTGCTGTCTCCTGTTGGTATCTGATGTAATGATATTTTTGAACATTCAGTAAAATTGAGAGTTAATTTTTTTCATTTATAATCTCTTTCAGTGGAGAAACAAGATACAACAAAGACAAGATCCTGCAAGGTTAGTATCAGTTGTTCTACTAGCTTGTTAGAGATGGAAAATTATTCTTCCCTGTGCAATGAGAGATTGTGTAACCAACTGCTGAAATGTTAAGTGTTATTACAGAATAATATTGCAAACCTTAAGAGACTTTATTTGTAAGCCAGGATGTTAGCTTGATAACTGTGGAGAGCTGTAAAGATTCTAAGTCAGTATCCACAGGATATCAACAAATAGTGATTATTTCCAGTGTCAACAGGAATATTAGAATGGTTCCTTTTTTTTAAACAGGGAAAGAAAAGTTACCAGTAATCAAATAAAGCGATAGCAGCACCTGTTATTAAGGATGCCAGAGTGTCCCATAGCACTGTGTTAAATCTCAATAGTATCAAGCCTGGGAAAGGGCTTCTAGGACTCAGATGAGAAGTGAGAGCTGCAGCTCTGGTGAAGAACCAGCTGGGTGCGCGTTGGTATGATGGACTTAGTGAGGAGCTGCAGAAGGATGGATAAAGGTCATGTTGTAAAGGAGGCTATTGCCTGAAGAGTGTAATCTTTCACTTACAAAAAGAGCCTATGGTAGAGCAAGGAGGAATGAAAAATAAAGATTGTTTAAATGCTTGAATTATTCAATCCCAGCTTTTTCTAGGAAGGCAGTCTTTAGATGAAGGCTTCTCCTTAGTGACTGCTGACTTGTACACCCACCTGAAAATGCTGAGCTGCTTGGATGTCTGTTGTAGGAAAACCAAGTCTCACCACTACAAGGAACCTAGTGGGGTTGTACTCTGAATAAATAAATTTTATACAATGCTACGTGCTGTCAGGAAGGATCGTGCTTCTAGATTTTCCTGCCTCTGTTTTGACATTGCACTTTACAGTTCTTGCAACATGGCTTTGTACTCATAATACAGTGAATAAACAATACTCCCCCACTTTATGTTCTTGGAAGTACCAGTGATGTCTTTTAAATTCCTAGCCTTCTGTGGCAGATGACACGTAGTACGTTCTTCTTTGCCCTCCTGGCCACTGTGTAGAAAGTGAACATTGCCAACTCTTACAGAAGCATGTGCACCTTGTCTTTTGAAAGGCATAAGACCTATACCAGCATGGTGGGGTACAAGCTGTTACATGGCTGAACTACAGATGAGGTGCTCAGAACTCAAGTTCTGGACTTCTGATGTCCCGTCTTTTGCTATTGGAAACATATAAATGATTGTGTACTTGCTTGGTGAAAATTGGTTTTGTCATTGTTGTGGATCTGATGAGAATCACACACTCCCTGCTTTTACTTTTGTAGAAAGTCAAATAGGTGATACACGTGAGGACATCGCAGTTTGTTACAGGATTGTCCCCCTGCCACAGTTCTTAATTCTCCTACAGGCTTTCTGAGCTGTGACAGGAGCACACCTATTTCATTCAAGTTGGAATACCAAAGTGCTGGTTCTCTTAATGCTGTCTTTGGAGCTCTGTGGCCAGTTAGTTTCACAGACTACTCTGGCTGAAAACAATTTTTGGAAGGATTACTGCTTTTCAGCTAGGTTTGTTCCATCAACTATGCAGCTGCATGAGCATTAGTGTCAATGTGCAAGGTGGAGTAGGGGAGAGGAAGAGACCACAACAGATTGTGTTGACATCAGCTGTAAAATTCTTGTGAAACTGCGTCTTTGGCAAAGAGCATGTGCTGCTTTCCGCCTTACACAGAATCCCTTCTTGTTGCCTCATTTCTTCAAGGCATTGTCAACGTTAGGGAATGGGGAGGAGAAGGCATTTCATATTTGTCAGGACTTGACTCTCTCGATGTGCATGTTTTTTCCATATATGTATTTTAGTATCAACAACAGTATCTCAGTGCTATTGTCTTTTTTTCTTATTTGCAATCAACAAATCTGTTTACAGAGTTTCAGTTGTGAGATTCCTCTTGCAGGAAGCCTACCAGTGACCATCTAAAAAGGACAAGTGACTTGAAATGACTACTCAAATTTTAAAAATGTAGGCCTCTGTTTTATGTTTAAATTTGTCATATGTATACATTAGTATCATCAATAATGATCCTTCTGTCTTCCTAGCCTGCACTCCCTTTTCTCATACAATTTGTTTTACTGAGTTTAGGGAAGACAGAGGAACTGTGACTTTTACTAAGGGTTGGCTTTACTGAAGGAGAAGCATTTTATTGTGACTGAGCAGATTCTTTATTGCTGCCATGCTTGCTGAGCTGCTGAATGATCTAAAATTTGCATGTCTTGATGGATTTTTATTTTGTAGGTCAAGGAGTGGATGAGCCACTTTCTGCAACTGGTTTCAGACAAGCAGATGCTGCTGGTTTATTTCTCAGTAGTGTGAAGTTTACTCATGTCTTTTCAAGTGACCTCCTTCGAGCAAAGCAGGCAAGTGTTTCTTGAGGCAACTGAATGTGAATGTTAGCTTCAGAATTTGACTTTTATTTGGTGTTGATGATGCGAAAATAATACAGTGACAGAGATCCAAAAGCTAATTTGATGGACTTAGAACTGAAGTTTGAGTTGTGTAGAGTTCAAGAAGACCTCTGCAAGTAAGGACATTTCAGTGAAAACAGCTCAGTTAGGAAGCAATGAAGGCCAGCTTGCTTTGCAGGATGTCATGCAGTCTTGTTCTTACGGATTTGCCATTATTTTATATGCACGTAAGATCCTGCTAACGCGGTAATCAGGACTTAGAGGTAACACAGACTGAAGTCAGTTTTTCTTTGAAGAACCAAAACAAATTGGCTGTGATATTGTTGTACTGTCTTATGCACTGTGGCTATATGCTGTGCTTTTTCTGTATTGGTCTTATACAGACCAATATAGGCAAGATCAAGGTTTGCTGTAAAGTCAGTACAAGGATCATTAAATGTATAGAAAGGTGATTTTAGCAGGAATGTAATAGCATGCCTCTCGCCCTGATGCACTACTTTAATAGGTTAATTAAATTGGAAAAAAATGTTAATTACTGAGGGGGATTACATGTGGGTTTGTGTGAAAGACTACAAAATGCTTAAAAAATACGGGAAACAGAACTTTTAAAGGTAGAGGCATAGATCAGCTCTTCTAAGAAGGTCACGTCTCCTGTGGAAGCCCTATCCTTAATTCTTTCTTCTCTTATTGATGCTGTGATTTCAGGACACATGTAGATTTCATGTGATTGAAACTACTAGGTGATTCTTGATAGCCCTGGGTGTTGCTTGCTTTTTGCTTTGTTGTGCTACTACAAAAATCTGTGAAGCCTTGCTGTAAACAAGATCAACAAAATCTAGCATAAATCCCCTTTTTATCTTAAAACATAAATCATTAGTATTGCTCATGAGTTTTGCAGCACAGTCGCATACACTGTTGCAGCAGCACCACTTAGGCAGAAAACAAACTAGGGCGGGAGGAGTGCAATAATGAGATATTTTAAAAATACATAATAACTGCGTGACAGGTCACTTCCTTTAAGTGTGTGAATGGAAGTGATTATATTTGAAAACATTAACAGTGCTTTATAACATTCATAAGACTGTCTGTGCTATGTGTCTGCCTTAGGGAAATTGTTTTTGAATGCTCAGCCACTTCAGAGTCAGGTTGGTGATTTTTTTTTCCTGGTATTAGAGACAGCTTTTTCCATGAGAAGCATTTGCATTCGTAATGTAGAAGACAGATCTGAATTTGTCCTTTGCATAAAGGAAATGCGTTTTGCCCTTTGTTTGACAAGCTATCCAGACTTTGCAGAAGCTTTTCCAACGATGTGTAAAGCTGCAGTTTCCATTTGCTTGGAACTCCCTTTTTTGGCAGCCGCAAATCTATGAAGAAATGTCTCTTACTACGCTGTCACTTCATCGCTCAAGTATGAGGGGAATGCACAAATTCCCTTGCAAAAGAGGAAAAAAAATTTTTTTTTTTTTTTTAAAGAAACTGTTAGTGGTAAAGTTTAGTTTCCCTTGCACTGACTCCTCTATCAGTTGTAGTCAGGGTATGTACTGGTTACTGGAACCAAGAGCGGTATGTGGTCCTCTGGCTACTGCCTGTGGCTGACAGCTGAACAATCAAGCCTGAACAGGATAGGAGAAAACAGGGATGTGTGCAAAGAGAGTTGTACTAGCTGGACAGGAATTTTGAGAGCGAAGAGAGATGCAAAGTCAGCATGTACAGGAAATGAAGAAAGAGGCTTTGCAGGAAAGCCTGTTTGAGAGAATAAGGCTAGGAGGGAGGGTCAAAGACTAGCTCCAGAAATTAGCAGTGTAGAAGAGAGCAGGCAGACCTGCAGTGTGAAAATAAAAAGAGACTAGTTGGGCAGACTGGGAGAACAGAGCATAACTCTGTAAGACTTCTCAGCTTAACAGACCGTAACACCAAAGTCTGCAGGGAAATATGGGGCCTACTGTGAGATGCTCATGCTGTTGGGACAAGAACTCTGCAGTAGTGAAGGTAGGTTCAGGACTGAGACAGGCTGAGCCCTGAGAAGAATGAGAAAAAAAAATCTTTGAGTCTTTTCCATATATAAAGCGGTAATGTTTCTGAAGCATGGTGGTATTCTAGTAACGGATGGTATAGAAAAGGTGTGAGGAAGTTAATCTCTTCTTCAGAGCAGATTTTGGTTTCAGCACAGTAAATGAACCTTCACTTTTATTTACAGGACAGAGTATGAATTAGTGCTCTGTAAGTGAATGGTGTCTATTCTGTGTACTGAATGAGTATCAATCCTGGAGAAATTTCAGGATATAATCATACAATT
Source organism: Grus americana (assembly GCF_028858705.1). Taxonomy (NCBI): domain Eukaryota; kingdom Metazoa; phylum Chordata; class Aves; order Gruiformes; family Gruidae; genus Grus; species Grus americana. Next base: position 83,819,446 of record NC_072852.1, read on the forward strand.
GACTATGCTATTCATATATACAAGGAAATTGATTCAACCCTTTCTGAAATTTGACATTACTCTGTGACAGAGATTTAAAGTTGCAACATAAAGCACCTCCTAAGCAATACATTAAATAGGTCGTAAAATCTTGTTAGTACAACAAGGCTACTTATTATTTGCCATAATCTAAGGAGCCTTTTCAAAATGAGTTCTTTGAATGTCAGTTCAATTGGATGTGGACATTTGCACAAGACTTCAGCTACTATTACCAGTCAAAACTGTATATGAATCCAGTACAGCCTTACACTTTGGTGCATATGAGCACAGGAGCAGGTTAGCTGTCCTTTAGTTCCCATCATTGGCTGTGGCAGCCAGACAGCTGTGTAATGTCCATCACACTAGAGCCTGTATTAGGCAACACTTTTCCCACAGTGGTATCGGAATTTCCTCTTGATCAGTTGTCTTGCCCTCCCTGCACCCCCAAAATCACATGCTTCCTTGGAAGGAAAAAAGATACGTAGCACAAACCTCAAGATATCCAGACTACTGTTATAAGCAAACTAAGCCATTTGGATTTTCACTGTCTCTTGGCCATGCTATCAAAAGGCAAGTGAATACAATAAGCTAGATTTTTTTTTTTTCCAAGTGTATCATCCAGTGCATTTCTCCCTCATAACATTGAGGCTGACGCTTTAGTATTTTGCCAGAGAATGCCCTCCTGCCTCTTAACTGCTTCAAGAGATTTGATTTCTGAGGTGTGTTAAGTAGCCACTTGCCAGAAAGTAATTTCATTTGTTCGATGCTATGTTTTTTGCAGTCGGTTTAACTGATCAGTTTTTAGGAACGTATTACACACATACTACATGTAAAGAATGTGTTGGCATGATTGCTTTGTGAGTAGCAGTATACTCAAGAGAAGATGAGGCTTTTATCCTGGTAAATCCTGCTGCTGCTTTGCATCTTGCTGCCCACCTTTCATGGGTGCTAAGTGTCTTTAACTGTTCTGGACTTGGAATTGTGAAAGAACTTTCAGAAGATTGCAGCTTTTCTGTCTTTTGCGGCCTGACACAGGCCATATATTCAATTCTGACTGAGACTACTAGCTGTCCTTGTTTGTTTGGGTACTACTAATGTGGTTCACATTGGCTGTGGTGTTGTAAGATGGTCTAGCTATTGCATGAGAAAACAGCACGTTGATGCGACTGTGTATTCACTTTTTAGACTGCTGCCACAATTCTAGGAAAAAATAAGTTTTGCAAAGATTTGGAAATCAAGTATGATGCAAGACTTCGAGAGAGAGTAAGTGCCAAAAGAGTTTGTTTTAATATTGAACAATTTAAAAAATGTAACTGCTGAGGGATACCTTGGCATATTAAATGGTAGACTTAACAGTGGAGAGCACTATTTGATGTGTTTTTAATCACTAAAAACTGAACTCTTCACATAAGGTGCTATAAATTGCTTGTAGCATTGTGAAGCAAGGCCAAAATTTAGTGATTAGTGCTGTAACTGTGATGCTGTAATGATTTAAGTAAGGTAAGATTTACATGTAGTAGGAATTATCTTACATGTAAAAAAAAGTTTAGCTCTGTTTTCTAACCCTGTATGTAAATTGCTGAAGATACTTCCCCGGCCTACCTCCTCTAGCCTGGTGATGCAACACAATGTTGTGCTTTTTAGCTGTGCATACCTTTTCATTTGCACAAAGACTTCTGGAAAGCTTTCTGCTGTCCATAGAATAATCTGCTTTCTTGATTAGTGCCTCTGCCTGATAACAGGCATAATTGTACCCCCTGTCTGTTTTTAAGTATGTCTTGATCAGAATAAACTCAGATGGTGGCTGTTTCTACTAATACGAATCATGCTTCACATGCTACGCTCAGAGCGTCAGCTGAATTTTAAATAAGGAAATGCTACAAAACCAAAAGTGGGATGGCATATTGCCAGCAGGCAAATAAGTGTTTAAGGAGCAGAACATGATAGTAGCATTTCCTATTTGGATCTTCTTTTTTTGTCAGAAATTCCAGTTCTTCCACTGAAATCAGCAAGTTAAGTGCCTCCCAATCTTCTTTAGTTGCTTTATCACCAGGTATTTTCCAAAATATTACAGGTCATGATACAGAATTTTAGAAAGAGTAATCTTAAGTCTCTGTTACATTTTATTTCCCCTTTCGTAGTGTTTGTATGGATGTATAGAAATGGCAATACAGTGTCTGCAGGCCACAGGTTGTAAGTCACTGCTCTGGATAACTGGAATTAAGTTTGAATTGCATGAAAAGAAGCAAAGTCCTTTAAAAGAACATATGTCGTTGACCCTATTAAGAAAGTTTCATTTTCCCATGCCTCACTTTCATGAGAGAAGTCTGGAAAAATCTTTAAGATTAGGATTTAATTTTCAGCAGCTTCAGAGCATTTATTTCTTCACGTCTCTAGTGTTCTTAAATTGCCAGTATTTTGCTTTAGAGAAGGGGATTGAGAGGCTGAAGTAAATGTGTTTCAGTACATTTAAACGCAGAAGACTGATGAATTAGTTGTTACGGCAGCTAATTGCATATCCGCAGCAAGTGGATAGTGACATAGTAGTAAAAAAAGCCTCAGTAATGAGCACGTGACTGTATCCGAGTCATCGACATCTGGATTTCTGGAATGTGTGTAACCGAGTGACAGTATAGCATCAGCTGTTACTTTCTCAAAATACTCATGATCACTGCAGCATTTTCACTCTCTTCAGATGTTCCAAGGAAAGACCAAAGCTTTCCACTTGAATACATTTTTCATCTGTTAGTGAAGTATTAATCTTCAGAGGGAGAAGTATTAATCTGTTTTACCATTGTTAGAGGTGTGCCTTGGAAAGATCTTCAAGGTCAAAACTGGTAATGCGCATCCAAGTTTATCTGTCTTGTAAAATACGTTACAGATGATAAATATTATGTTTTATACTGTGGCTAGCTGGTATATATGGGTTCTTACTCCTGTTTCTCATATGGGCCTTGTATTTGGAGGTCTTGGGAATAAGTGTGTCATTGAAGACAGTTAATTACATGTCCTCTGAGTCCATTAGCATATGTTTTTAAGATCTTTTTTGCCTTTCTTGTTTTCTGAAAACACTGTCCACAGCAGTAACGTATGTCCTGAAAAAATGGGGGAAGGCCGTATTGTTTATTTTCAATGGGTAGAGTACTTGTGGTTTTTCATCGTTTTTTTTTTTTCTTTTTCAAAAATTTTCATTTTGAAATGGACTCCTCTGTTGCGGAGATTTCAGAGATCTGTAGAGAAAATATTTGTTTCTTGTGAAAAATAATTCCCCATAGTCTTTCTGCAAATAAAAGGTAAATGGAGTTTACCCTCGCGTGAACAGCTACATACAGAGGTGTTTGCAATGTAACCTCAGTTGCGAAGACACTTGAATTTTGTATGCTAAGAATGAGTGTCAAGAATATAGGAAAAAGTCTCAAGGCAAAGATCAGGCTAAAGGTAGTTTTTTGAATGTTAGTACTTCAAATGAGATGTTGCTCTTAATGTATTTCTCTACCCAGCATATTTATATATACACTTTAACTTAAATAGCAGATATAAAGATACCTCCTCTGCCAATATTGGGATAAAATGTAAAAGGTAGTTACACCTGCATGTTACAGCAAAGCTGTTAAGAGATGTTCACGTTGGAAGCGATACTGGAGACTTGATAATAACTTGCTAAACCCACTCCTTGTTACTTGCCTCTTACAGAAGTATGGTGTTGCAGAAGGAAGGCCTTTGACCGACCTCAAGGCTATGGCAAAGGCTGCTGGGGAGCAGTGTCCTTCATTCACGCCTTCTGGAGGAGAAACACTGGATGAAGTATGGTATTTATTTATTTGTGTCCTACCTTTTAGGCCATTTTATCAGTGCAGATGCAGCTATTTTGTACTTAGGAAGATTTTACTGAGAGCTTAGCCCAACCAAAGGTAGTTATTTTCTAAGCTAAAAACACTACTTGGCCTGATTGCAGTGGCTGCCAAGTAAGGAATGTCTTTAGAACTAAAATACTGATTCTGGGATTGACTCCTCAGGAAGCTCTCATTTGCAGGAGGATGGTGGCAATTACTGTCATCCTTGGTTTTGGAGGCCGGAGGGGTTTATACAGCATTCAGTAACTTACCATTGATTTCTGAGACTTGCCTGTGATATATGTTTGTCTTTTAACTGAGGTAGTTATATCTCAGATTTCTGAAAACCGAAATCTCTTGAGTTCTTCACAATGTACTCTTCTGACCTTCCTCTTTAGGTAAGAGAACGTGCAAGGGATTTTTTTGAATTTCTGTGTCAGCTAGCTGTTGAATTGGAACGGAAAGAACAAGACATGCATGGTGCAGCAAGCAGAAGCTCAGGAACACCTGAAGAACAGTTAGTTTTCCCTTGGACGAACCACTGCAGTGAAGCAGAACTGAGCTCTGATAACAGTGGAGCTTCTAAAATATTAGATGCCAATATATTAGTGGTGAGTCATGGAGCCTACATGAGGAACTGGATTGGTTATTTTGTTTCAGATCTCAACTGTACTTTACCAACAAATTTAACAAAGTCTCAGTTGTCTTCTGTCAGTCCCAATACAGGAGTTAGTCACTTCATTATAAAACTTGAAAATGGAAATTTGTTAAAACCTGAAATCACATGTGTTTGTCTTAATCAAGACTCTCACTTAGTGGATGTGGGAGCTGAATGTGTAGCCTCAAAAGTGTTTTAAGAGTCTTGGTAGGGGTAAGTGGGTTTAGATAACTGTTATACTAAGCTTGGGAAATGTATCTGTACTAATTACTGAGACTGACTGGAGTTATTGACACTAAACTGCAAAACTGAAGATGTGCAACTGCTTACCATCTTAAAATAACATGATTTGCATGGTCCTAGTGCCCAATATAAGTTGGCACTAGAGAAATAACACGAATGTTCTTTATGAACAGATACATAATAATTCCAGTCACTTGCATATCTGCTCCTAGAGCGCATATTTTTAAAAAATTGTTTTCATTAGCCCATAATTATTTTAGTTATCTCCAGGTAAAAGAGTCGGGGAGGGGAGAGGAATGGTACCTCAAAGATGAGCTATACTGTATTCTTGTTTTATTACAAAATGCTATATTGTAATATTAAACATATATGTTGTTTTAAAATAAATTTTTGAATGCAATAGTTTAACCTAAAAAGGAGCCTTGCCTAGTGGAAAAGATTTGGTACAGAGTCAGGGGACACGTTCCTGGCTCTGATACTAAATAGCTGTGAGACTCTGGGCAAATCTCTTTTCCATTTATAGAATGGGGATGATGATACACCTACCTCGCAGGAGTGTTTTGTAAGGAATTGTGAGTGTTGTTGAGACCTCTGTTGAAGAGCACTGTACACAAACATAAGGTATTTGTTTTTAACTGTAAGCAGGATGAGGAACCTGATGTGCACATAGTTGAAATAACAGTCTCTCTTCTGATAAGTAACCTTATCAATAGGGTGAGTTGTACCTGACTAGAATCCTTTTGTCAATTGCAGTCATACACTTGATGGGTGAATATTTTTGCCTACAATTAGGCAAGTTTGATTGCTTGATGAGTGCTTATAGTTGCGGTTAGTACGGCATTCTTTCCCCACTGGGGTGTTTGTAGTGTTACTGTGTAAGCTTATTTGATTTATGTTATTTATAATATCCACATACTTTTTCTTCATTTGCATATCTTAAGCCTGTTTAAAAAAAACCAACCAAACAAACAAACCAAACAAAAACCAGAAACAAATTAAAGGCTCCTGAATAGAACTCCATTTCGTCTGTATTTTTTTTTGAGGTAAAAAACCTTTACTATTACTCTATGAAGCTTTTCTCAGATTGTGTAGCTTCCTTTTTTTTCTGAAAAACCCAAGGCTGTTCTTTTACTGTGAAAAAGAGCCTTTTTAGGGCTGATGGATCAGTGCTATCCTGACTCTTTAACATCACTGATGTTAAAATGTTAAGGACCTACTTAAATTGCTTGCAACAGTACAAAATTAACTGGTAGTCTAAGTTTTAATTTTTTTGTAATTTTTAAAAATATCCTATCCTGTGTACTTAAACTACTTGGCTTCTTTGCCCTGAAGCAGAGACTTGAATTTTGAGGAGAAAAAAGAGGTTGCTATTGTTTCCTTGAACAGGTGGGTACCTGTTCTTCACTGTGGCCCTACTGAAAAACAGGCACAAAATTATTTAAGCTGATTCTGGTAACTGTACTTTGCTGCTTCTATTACTGGACTGTGATTCAGTAGGAAGGTTCTCATGATTCCTCCGTGAACACAGAACGGGGCTCTGCTTCTGTTCTTTTTGCTGTTCATCCAATACTAATACTGCTAAAATGTAGATGATGGTGAAGTGGGAGGTGTTCGGCCCTGTGGTGATCAGAGGTAGGCTTCTAAGGTTGTTGTATTGGGTCTGGCTGAGATGGAGTTAATTCTCCCCACAGCAGCCCTCATAGTGCTGTGCTGTGTATTGGCAGCTAGCAAGGTGTATTGGTGTGCTGTGTATTGGTAGCTAGCACCAGTGTTTTGGCTACTGCTGAGCGGTGCCAGCACACATCAAGGCTGTCTCTCCAACATTTCTCCCCCCGTCCCTCAGCAGCAGGCTGGGGGTGGGCAAGATCTTGGGAGGGGACACAGCCAGGACAGCTGACCCAAACTGACCAAAGGGATATTCCATACCATATGACATCTGCTCAGCAATAAGAAACTGAAAGATAGGGGGAGGAACAGGGCGGGGGCATTCATTTTTTTTTTTTTTTTTTTACAACATTTGTCTTCTGGAGCAAGGAGTACGTGTACTGAAGCCCTGCTTCCCAGGAAGTGGCCGGACATCATCTGCTGATGGGAAGTAGAGAATAATCATTTGCTTTTTGCTTTGCTTCCACGTGCGGCCTTTTGCTTTAGCTACGTTAAACTGCCTTTATCTTGACCCACGAGTTTGGGGTTGTTTTTTCCATCTTATTTTCTCCCCTCCCTGCCTTGCTGAGGCGGGGAGTGATAGAGCAGCTTGGTGGACAGCTGGCATCCAGCCGAGGTTAAACCACCATAGTGGTGTTCTCCAGAACCTGGAAATGAACTGAAGGCTTTTTACTTGCAGCGGGGCTTGTTTATCTGGCAAATACCCATGAAACCATCTGCTGCTGCATCTGAAAACTAGTCCATAGAGAGGAAAGCAGCTTACCTGATGTGTAAAGATGGATACTGGTAACTGATGTCAGCCAAGAGTGGACTTTCAATGTCTAACGCGTTATATAACGTGAAGGGCTGGATGCCCTTAAGTTGGGTTGGCACATTTAAATTGGAGTTTCATGCTGAACTTCTGCATTGGTAGGCTAAACTTGGTACTGACTGATCAGCTGGCTTCCTTGCATTTCTTTACAGGTACAGAGGAAAGCTGCTTCATTGTGGCTCCTCTTTCCCCGTACGAGGCAGTTCATAAATGTACAGATACTCATAAATACTCTGGGCAAAATCTTATGACTAGGGGTTTTCCAGCAAACATGAAATCTTCATAATATAGAATCCTGGGAAGCTTAAGATTCCTCAATAACATAAAAACAAGCTTTGGTCAAAATGACTCTATTTCAAGTTTAATTTTATATAAGCAGCCTTTGTTCAAAACAAAGATATTCTTAAGCGAAGTGTTTCAGTGTTATTCAGAAGTAAAAATTTCTGAATTCAAATAGTGACAATAAAATATTTAGAAAATTAGTTTGGTTTTTTTTTTTTGAGAAAGCCAACCAACTGGAAAAATCCTTGGCTAGTAAACCATTATTGACATTATGAATGATTACCACCCAAACAGTAAGTTTGTGTTTGTGAAATTAAAAAGAGTCTGTTCCAAACTGAAAGTACAGAGATGACAGTGGTAGCTTGAGGAACTGCTCAAGACTTGTGTTTAAAAGTGTCCATAGATCTTTTGCACAAATAAAATAATTCATTCTTAACATACTAGAGGAAATAAGTTGTGTACGTAGGAAGGAAAAACGGAAATGTCGGCTTTTGCACAGACTCCTTGAGCTTCCTCTGAAATACATCTTCCTAGAGGGCTCCTGAATACTAAATTGATGATCACAGCCAAAGAAGGTGGAAAAGTTTTAATTCTGACTACTAACAAAGTTAATGGCAGAGGGTGGGAGGGGAGTTCATTCTTTATTTGCCTGCCCCCAGTAGTGCCTGTTTATTTATTAGGGAGGCTAGTTGCATAGCAGGAGACTGTCCTGTTCTGTTGGTGCTTTAAATAGCTTGAACTTTTCTGTAATTGCCATGTCCTGAATTTGGTCGGTCATTCCATTAATAATACTTCTTGGAGCCAGAATAACCAAGTTGAAAATGTGCATCCTTCATCAGCTAGAAAATGAGTGGAGACCTAATGTTTTCCTCCCTAAGTCAGCAACTTTTGTCAAATGTTTCGAAACACACTAGCGATTTCTGTGCTTCCCTTAGTTTAAAAGGCTTCTTTTTCTTTCTTGCCTATGCTCAAGCAGGTTAATAAACATTTTGTTCTTGCTGATGAGGTAAATATCTTATGGGAACATCTACTTATTTATTAAATGCTTTGCCACTTCTTGGGTAATACTCTTCCCATGGGGATTTTTTACTCTTCCTCTAGAATATGCTTTACCTTCTTTAATGTGTTTGTAGGTGGCTAAAATTTAGACCCATCCTAAGGAACCTGTCTTTATGATTGTTTTTTTTAAGTTATTGTTAATAATTTTTTTCATCTTGTGTTAACCCTTACATAGGGCAAGCAGATGGTACAATAGCATCTACCTGTGAAAAATATCAAAGGGTGAAACCATTCAAGTCTTCTGAATGGCTCCTGTGTTAATGAAGTAACGTTTTCCAATGAAAAACTGGAGAGCCAGAATCTCCTAATTAAGATTTTGTAAAACACACTAAATTGGTGCAAACACATCTGCCAGTGGCTGGGGAAGTATAAGCAGTCAGGCATGTTCTGCAGTTGCCCTATTGTATCTGCACTTGACATTGTTGAAGACAGGATACTGGCCTAGGTGATCTTACATCCTGTCCTTTTTCTTTCAGCTTTATTATATCAGATGTAAGCTTCTCTGTGCATTGAAAAGTAAATCAGTAACTTTGGAAGCTTCTGGAGTTAATTGTAAGCCTTTTTTTCTTTAGATCTGTATATACTACTGGTCTTTTTAAGTCATTGAATTGACACCGAAATGAAATCTTTCTTCTTGCTCTTTTAATAAAGTGACTCTTGCACATTTGTACAGCAATTGCGTACAGTTTATTGGGATCATGGGAAAGGAGAGTTGCAGTTATAGATGGTTCTGTTAGGCATAGTAGCAGAACATAAATATTTGAGGGATTACTCAGTAGTGGGCAATGAATGTTTTGTCCCGGTGAAATGCCAGTCTCTAATTAGCAGCAGGAGACCAGGCCTTAACTACAGGGTGGATTTTCATCAGTAGCTGCCAAGAGAGGCTGTGAAAGCAGATCGAGCTGTTAAACGCATTACCGGGATGATAAGAACTTAAAGTGATGAGAGAAACGTCCATTCCTTTTGAATATCTTTGTAGGAAAACAGTGCTGAAATAAATGATAGAAACACGTCAGCTTGCCCACATAATGGCCTGTAGTCAGATCTGAGAGAACCAATGTGTACTTTTAAAATCTTTTACACTGGTGAGTGTTAAAACAAAAGCTGTCTTGGCAGGCTTTTTCAGCTGAGCAATAGGAGAAGAAAAGTTGACTGTGGCGATCACCAAGATCAAGAGGAAATTCAGTCCTCTCCTCTCTAACCTAATGTTATTATTTTGCTGAAGATTTCAGCGGTGTTCAGCTCCCAAAAAAGTGATGCTTCAAAAGGTAGGGAACTTGTGACCTCCTTTGATAAAGTCATCGTTCATGTTTAAGCAGTGCTTTACCAGGCTGGGCTTGACTTGGAAAAGGTGACAGGAGAGATAAAAAGGAGTTCAAAGTTCCCTGCATGGTAGTACACTTGTTCCTCAGTTTTGGGTCCACCAACATCATCTCCTAGCAGGTCTGCTAAACGTCTCGCAGTCATCAGGCATGCACTTTGGCAGAGTGTGCTGGTAGTATCACAGTTTCCTTCCTCTAAAGTATCAGCCCTTTGTCAAGATATTTGCTGTATTCCCACAGTTCTCTGTTGGGTTTATGTTTTCCAGACATAGCCCTGTCTTTGCAATAGGAGGAATTGTTTGGGTTTTTTTCCTTTCCCCCCCCACCCCCCCAAGTACAGAATTTAGTTCAGATGCGTTCTCTATCCAAGCTTTTGGTATTTCATAAGACTGCGTTAGATCCACAGCCCACATGCCTAGACTTAAAATATGTCATTTTTTCCCCAGATGTGTCCTTCTTATGAGGGCTTTGGCCACAAGCCTGAGGTTTTTGGATATATAGTAATCCCAGGCAAATGGCAGCTGCATGAGCACAAATCAACCGCACAGCATGGGAGCTGTTTCCCTGACATCCACGGCTATGGCAAACCCGCTGTGCCGGTGATGTGTTTGTGCATGCTAAATCCAAGGCTGCTCAGGCAGGTCTTCTGCACCGAGGTAGCTCTAGTGTCACCAGCAAACATCTCTGGGACTTCTCAGCATGCAGGGAGCCCTGCGTGAGTCTACGAATGTCCTACCTGAAAACCAGAAGGCACCTGAGAGCACCATCAGAGAACAATAGCAGAGGTCCTGAGAACGTGGGCGCAGGAAGGTACCAGGATAAGAACACAAATGGTGAATAGGCAATTACTGGTGACTAAAGGAATGCACTTGAGGTCCAGGCAGCACCCCTTTTGGGGCATCATTGGATGTGACACCCAGTTGGTTGACCAAGCCATAGCTAAATTGAAGAGGGGTGATGTGCTGGACTTGACTGTGATAAGTCATTAATATACTTTGGAAGAGCTAGCTATTGACAAGTGAATTTACTTATGTTAAAAGTTGAGGTAAAAAAGGTTTTATTTCAGACAGGCAAGAATGACGAAATTAGTTTAATAAGGTCAGCTATATTTAAGAATGACAAAATTAGTTTAATAAGGTCAGCTATACTTAAGAGTCTTAAATACACTTAATATGGAAGAAAAGGGGGAAGGCTTTGCTTGTTTAAATCAGACATGTAAAAATTATGTAGAAGTTACATCCCAAACAGGCAAAAATTACAGGGAGGGTCTCTAGGCCCACCCAATTAGATCAATAATCATCTCAGAACGGGTTACTGATCCTGGTAAGAGAGCCTATAAGGAGTAGAAAGTTATATCATATGGGTCATTGTATCTTAGATATGAAATGATGAGAATTTGCAAAATAAATTAAAACAAGTAGTAAAACCATCTTGAGATAAGTGTATATCAAAATAGAGAACAAGGAAACAAGTATCAGAAATTTTGCAGTGTGTGGATGGAAGAGAGTTTAGATAGTCTTAAATTACATCCCCAAAATGAATTATTTCATTTACAGCAGTATTGAACACAAGGGTAAAAGAGGATAGATAATGGGAATGAGGATAGGGAAAATACCACATTTAAAGCCAAGAATTAAAGAATTTAACATGCTTCTGTCAGGGGAAATGACTAATCTTTATCCCAGAATTCTGAAAGCACATCTAAAATTACACATCCGTAAGCAAGTATTTTAAATGGATCTGTCAAGTTGGGTGTGGAACCGTATGACTGGAGAATAGGAAATAAAATATTTTTTATTGGAGAAAAGAGGACAAAGTAATCTTGCAGAACTGTTAGTTTGACCTTAATAACATTCAGGGCTTTAGAACAAATTCTGAAGGAGAAATGTAATTACAGGCAAGAGAGGTAAATGAAACCTGGAATATAATTAAATGAGTTTTTACTATAAGTAGTTCACACTAGACTAAACTGATAGTTCTTTGATGAAATAACTGATGTCTAGGCAAGGGAAAAATAATGGAATATGATCTAAGTGAATTTTAATTGAACACTTGACACAATGCCACAATGGAAACCATCACCTCAACTGGAAAAGCTATATGTTACTAGGAAAAAAAAAAAAAAAAAGATGAAGTAGGTATGCAAGCAATTTATGGGCATATGAGTAAGTAGTAATGTCCAAGGTCAAGCACTGAGCTGGAATAAAGTTAATATTTAAGTTCCTCATGAGGCAATTTTTGTTTTTGAATGACTGAATAAAAATACAGGAATGTGGAAATGTTAGTGAGGAAGCATCTTTAATAACTATGTGGATCAGAACATCATGCAGAGGAAGAAATTATGAATTTGAGGAGTGAAATTAAAGACATGGCATGAAACCACCTACTACGGACTGCAAGCTCAGGCACTCTGATACCAATGACAAGAATGGCCTCTACAAGCTGGAAGATTATTGTTGAAAGCCACAAAGGAGGAGAATACCCTGGGGTAATATTAACCTCTGACTTACTATGGGCAGTTGGTGTTGCATTTAGAAAGACAAGCCTGATCCTGAAAGGTCTCTGGTCAGTGTGAGAAGTGATTAATGCCATTGTACAAGCACTGATGAGATCTCACCTGCAATGCTATGTGTAATTCTTGCCACTTTTGAGGAGGAGCTCTACCTTGAAAATGGAAGACAATGACCTGAGTTAAATAAATTGAAAACCTTGAGTTATTCAGATAAAAAGCAACAGCATTTTGTTTGGAAAAAAACCAGAATAGAATAGAACAGAACAGAATAGACTATTTCAGTTGGGAGGGACCTGCAACGATCATCTAGTCCAACTGCCTGACCACTTCGGGCTGACCAACAGCGTGTTATGAAGGGCATTGTCCAAATGCCTCTGAAACACTGACAGGCCTGGGGCATTGAGCACCTCTCTAGGAAGCCTGTTCCAGTGTCTGACCATGGTTTTGGTAAAGAAATGTTTCCTAATGTCAAGTGTGAACCTCCTCTGACACAGCTTTGAGCCATTCCTACGTGTCCTTGCACTGGACCCCAGGGAGAAGAGCTCAGCACCTCCCTCTCTGCTTCCCCTCCTCAGGAAGCTGTAGAGAGCAATGAGGTCGCCCCTCAGCCTCCTTCTCTCCAAACTAGACAAACCCAGAGTCCTCAGCCGCTCCTCAGAGGACATTCCTTCCAGCCCTTCCACCAGCTCTGTTGCCCTCCTCTGGATGCATTCAAGGACCTGAACTTCCTTCTGAAATGGTGGGGCCCAGAACTGCACACAGTGCTCAAGGTGAGGCCAGACCAACACTGAATACAGCGGGATAATCCCCTCTTCTGACCGTCTGGTTACGCTCTGTTTGAAAAAGCTTTCCTCTTACCAGTGTAAGTGTAAGTGCCTCCCAGTACTGCCTGAGACCTGTGACCAGCACTCTACTCTTCATTCATGCTTCTTTTGCAAGCGCACGTGATAAATAAAAATAAAACTTCATTCATCCCTATGAAAACTATGAGTGTTTGGGTGGAAAAGGTGCAGAAATGTTTTTTGTCTTTCAACTTCAGCATAAATCCTCCACATAAGCCCCTTCCTCTTCCAACCATGGATGTTCTCTGAACGTCTGTGATTTTCTAAAAAGCACCAAATCAGATAAGAAATATAAAACCAGGGTTTATCCCTGTTACATCAAGCTAAGGGATGAAGACAAGTGTAGGGGAAGAGAGGATGGTGGGTGATGAAAAGAGGATCGGAACAACCTGCACGGCAGGCAGGAGAGCAGACCGGGTGGGTGTTTGCGTGAGCCTGTGTTATGCTCGGCAGGTGTGGCTCGCGCTGGAAAGTACTTGGTGCTTCCCTTTATGCTTGAAGCGCTACCAGCCTTTGTGCTTGTGCTGACAAGTCCACCAATGGCCGGGCCTGTGCCGCAGGAAAGCTCAGGGGCTGGCCGGTGTTTCGCAAAAGCCTTTTTGTTCTGGGCTTTGGGCACTTACTCGTGCCTGGTACTGTTATCAAACAGGACTACAGGATTATTGCTGAATAGCAGTTTTACAATTACGCAGTTCGCAATGAGATAACATCTAGCAATAGAAAGAATAGCTGGGGGCTCTCGAAATGGCCAGGTCGGTCCCCTCTGCCCCTTGTCCTTGCATCTTCAGCAGCTCTGGAAGGAGAGAGCATGGGCCAAAGGCAATGTAAGGATCTCCGGAGGGGGAAGGTTACATCAAGGCATCAAGCTACTGTATTTCCAAAACCCCACCCAGGTAAAAGAAGCAGGCCACTTTATTTTTTCCTTCAAAGAGAATTCTTTAATGCAAAACCAAAAGTGAGATTCTGCCTGCTTTATTCTGATATATCCATCTATGGGAAGCTAAGCCTGTACTGTAGATGTTAGTTTTGTAACCCAATGTCCACAACATGGATTTTTGTGCATTTCAATTTGGCTGTAAGTGGGTCCATATTAATCCCAAACACTGTGTGAAACAGCTCAAAATACCACATTTCACTCTTTTTTTTACCTCCTAAATTACTTTTCTCTCTAGTGCATCAATTTCATTCTTTCTCTGTATCCAATAGCTTAGAAAAATTTGGCACCACATCATGCATCAGCATCTATACCCTGTGATTTTCTTCTAGATACTAGTTATTTGTCCTAAAAGGAGTCAAAACACAAAAGAACTGTATGGACCTCAGCATGATGCTCATCTCCTGCACTGTTCTCAGCTGTGGCAATCTCAAATTGGAACAGATATTCCCATCCACCAGCTCCTTATACCACGGTCCCTGAGGAGTGCACCCTGCTCGAGCCCCTGCAGCCTGCCAGGCCCGGTGCGACATACTCCCCTCCTCTGCCATCCCTGCTATTTCTCCCCTCTCTGCTTTCCAGTCATCCTTGTATACTTTCTTCTTTCCTCCTTCTCTGCAAACTTTTTTGTGCTCCAAAGGCAAATACAACTTGAAATTCTCATGCTGCAGCAAGCTGCTGAGCTCTGTGTAATACCATGTAATCATATGGTCCCCCGCCATTTCTTAGCCTCTCCACTTTCTTTTTCTTCTCCTCTTCCTCCTTGCCTTTTAGCATCACATCAGCCCCGTGAAGAAGCAAGCAGGAACTTAGCTCCTGGCTGGCACCAGGGCATGTTCTCTGTACACATCTGTGTGACACAGGGGAGAGTCAGAAGAAACATTATTTAGATTTAAGCCGCACTGGGTTAAGTTTCCTTTCATCCTTACATAAGTAAATAGATAGTCCATTAAATTTACAGTGGTATAGGAGGAGATAAAGCTGTAGCTGAACTTGTGTGGGAGCTGCTGTTCTGTGTGGGCTTGTGAGTAAGTAATAATGAACAGTGAGAAAAATGAATTAGATGATAATCGTGCCATGTCGTCTTCCTCTGTCACATCAAGGCTGAATTCTGTTGGAATCTGGAAATAACTGGGAGGGGGAGCAAAAGTTTGGGAACCAGTAGATGTCATGAGCTGCATCCTAGACCAGCAGGAGGCTAAGCCTGAAGTGGGCCAGGTTGACCTTCTCTGTGTCTGGTTTTAGAAAGCAAGAATGGGTGGAGCTGCACAAGGAAGGAAGGAACCATAAGGAGATAGCTGGTGTGAAGGAGGTCTTGGAGAGATGAAACCTTTGGAGGTGGGTGCCTCTGTACCGACATGCCCTATGCTGGGCAGACCCATGCTGCTAAGAGGGCTGCCACTCCTGCACCCCAAAGACGGGGCAGAGGGGGCTCCTCCACTGCCATTGTCACCGCTCTGGCTCTTGGTCTCATTTTTTCTCTCTTTAAAATATATGAAGACAAATACACCCATGCAGAGACATTGCAGTAATGCCACTACAATTCTAGCACTTGTATCGAGACAAAACACAGATGGGTGATATCTACCTGGCACTTTGTTCTCAGCTGTGAGAAATGCATTCTTTGCAGTTGTTTTGCTCCCCTCACTTTGCAGGCACATGTTACCCAGAAAAAAGGACAATGCACCTGATTCTGCTGACTCTTTAATTTGCTTTTACCTGAAAAATGAAAATTGAAAATTTTTTACCAAAAAAAAAAGTGTTTTGGAGGTGTACATATACAGACTGGTTTACATGCAGTCCAGCTTTCTGATGGTCCTTTTTAGCAATGTGGGCTTGAAGAGTTTGATGATAAAGCATTCTATATTTAGTAACTAAATTTAAAAAAGCCCAGTTAAATCTTTTGAGATGTCCTTTGAGGCATTCACAACATTCACACTGTTGCTCAAGTACTATTCTTTAATGTCACCATTTACAAACACTTCTAGTACAGGAGTCACTTCACTTTTAACTTACATTTCCCAGAATCTGTTTGGCCTAGAGATGGGGATTAAGTGCGGTTTTTAGGAGGTGTCATCTTTTAGGAGACCAGGAACAGGAAATCTGGATTTCATTGATTGTCCTTTACCATTGTCATCCATGCTGTTGCCTTCAGTGCTGTGCTAAGGTACCTTGCAGATGCTCGGTGTTTTATGTGGGTTACTCCATGGAGAAAACAGTCTCAGAAATAATTTCTATTCACACCTCGTGATCCATAAAATGGCAGTCTTTGGGTTGTTCCTCTCACTCAGGATTTATTCCTTGCTTTAAGATCCAGTTGCAGTTCACAACAGAGCAAGCTGCCCGGACAAGGATAGGCAACAACTGAACATACCTTAGTGTTTGCCCTGCTTTTGAAAGAGAGAGCGGGGGCAGTGATGGTTTCAGGGGCTATGGTTGCTCTGCAGCATGCTTTCTTCTTTCCCTATGCACTGCTTACTGTGAATGAGTTTGAACAGCCCCAAGGCAGTACTGAGATTTCAAGTGTGTGGGAGACTAGATGATACCAGCTGATTTTTTACAATACTTCGGCATCTATTAAGTTTCTCATATGCTTCAATCCTGTTGCACATTCCTGCTGTGCTTCTTCCCCCTTTGAGGTCCATAGACCTAATCTTTAGCAATGGGAGGAGAAAGGGATCTTGGAGAGGAGAGTTCCCCACCTACCTGACCACCCTCCCACTGAAGCCCTTGTCCTCTTGCCCACAAAGTGCGACACTGCTGTGGTACCTCCTGGTAATAGGATGCTTCCCTTGGTATTGGCACCATAGCAGATGCAAATGGTGCTGCTGACTATGATAAGAGCTCCGTAGAGTATCTGTGGTGAGGGGAAGTGCTGCAAGGAGACAATCTGTCAGACCCAAGGGCACTTGCCATTCTGCAGCTCTCAGGGGACCATTGCAGGAAAGAACTGTGAGGATGATATCTGCGATTTAATCAGTCTGTGACCCTGCGCATGGCCCTAGGATTGGAGATAGAATATTTTGCATGAGCAGCAATAAGTGAGCAGTATTGGTAATTTACCAAATATCTTTTACCCTAATACCTTGGAGCCAGGGTCACAAATATTTCCTAGCGGGACTGAACTGCTAGACCAGTGGTTTTCCGTTGCTTTTAGGTTGCAGAAGAAGTTTCCCAGTAGAGGTCACAGTCTCTTCATGGTCAGTTTAGTCCTACTAAGGCTTTGTTGTTCTCATCATCTTTCGCAGAACTTTCACAGTTGTGGTGCATGAAACACCCAGAAAGCTGCAATCTATGAGGCTGAAAACCACAGGGGATAGTGGAACACACAGATTTTTCAGATACAGCCAGTACCATTTATTTACTCAAGTCCTTCGGGAATGGGGGCTTGAACAGACAGCGCAAAATCCACCATTTGGAGAGAAGGAAAAGTTTATTGGTACTTTTATAAAAGGGAACAGTCTCTATAATACATTGTTATAAATATTTATAAATATTCTGTGGGACTTAGACCCACTCAAATAAATAAATAAATATTGCAATATAAATAAGTAATGCTTTCTTACTAGCTGGTGATGGCCAGCATCTCCTTTGAAGAATTAATTCTTATGACATTTCCATACAGTTCTCTATAGTTACAAATATGGGTTTTTGATGCAAAATCCGTTGTGCATTCACTCTTAGTTTGGGGACTAAATCCCCTGGCTATTGGTGGAGTGAGCAACCCTTCTTACCTTGCTCTTGTGTATGAATATGGAGGTTGGTATAGACATTTAACCAAATTGTTGTAGGTCCGTTGACTCGGAGTCCTAGAGAGCTCTGTGGAGCTTACAACAATTTATGCAAAAAGAAAGCTTTGCTCATGTAATTGCAGTCCAGAGTTCTCAAGGAGCAAAAGCCAAGAAGAATGGTATAGGAGTCAAGTAAAATTATTAAACTAGAACACATATATAAAATCACACCTCTCCACTGTATAGACAGCAGGGTAAGAAGTCTTGCTGTATTTTGAAGACGCAAGAAAATACACAACTATCTGCCCACCCTGTGATCCTCCTAAATCCGTTAGAATCACTCTTTTTCTTTTGAAATTAATCAAAACCATGATGATTTTAGAGGACGAAAATCAATTAATTATGAAACAGAAGTCTTGGTCTAATCCTAATCATTTGGCTTGTCCTGTGCTCGTAAGAACTTATATGAATTAGGAATCACGCCATGTAGGAAAGCAACTCTAACAGCAGAATCAGGACCTATAACTTTTTTAACATAACAACTTGGATTTTGTAGATAAGTGATATCCCACATATATATATATATATAGGAAAAAAGAAGACTATTTTAAATGCTGCCAGTGGGACAGGCCCTGCGCTAAATCCAGAACAATTTTAATGAAAGCAAGGAACACAGGGGGCCTAATTTTGATTTTGTTACACTCCAGTGGCTTCAGTGAATTACTTTATGAGACAGAAAGAACAGGACCAGAATCTAGCCTAAAGTCTTTTGCATTAGTGCTATGAGCACACTTGGGAAAATGTACCATTTTCAGACTGTTGTCAGGCTGTTAAATATACTAAATAAACAAAACAGAAGAATCTGCATCTTGACATGCAGAAAATGCACACACACCAAAATAAAAAAAAACTCTTCTCAACTATCTACCACACTTTTTCTGCAGCTCATTGTTACCTTGCTATTGATTTCTGCGGAGTACATCAAGAATAACTTTTTGAAAATTACACAGATTTAAGATTACAGGAAGATTGAATCAAAATGAAAAGAAATAGGGGAGAAAAATAGCTGAGTATGTACACAATTCTCAGAATCCTTGTGGAAATGAATATAGCTCCATTAAACACATCAAGCTACACTGAATTGTACCAGCTAACAATTTGACACCTAAATTACAATGAAAAGCTCTGCTCTGCAGATATTGCGTCTTAGCTAAAGATTTGTAAACTTCAGGTGTATATATGGAGGTTAGATTCTGATAAGTAAACTTACCCATAACATATACCAATCTAAGGAAAAGATTTTGTCAACATTAGAGATCTCCTGATTAATATTAAAGTAATTTCAATCTTACAAGTATAAAGCATCTGATACCTGTTCAGAACTAAATAGAAACATGGATTCTAAACTTAGGTTCTCCTTTTCTAAACACAAACCTCATTTTCACTCATTTGATGAGAGTCTCCATGAGCTATTAATAGTTTGATACCTATAAGGCATAATTTTTTTGATTCCCCCCCCCCCCGCCCCGTATAGTTCAGCAGTGTGCAAAACAAACCATCCTGTTTAACACACCATTGATTATTAGTAATCCTGATACTTCTCTCTGAGTTGGAAATATGCAAAACTAATGAATGTCTCTACATTATAATTCCATATTGTGATGCTAGGATTTAGTGAATATAGAAATGTGATAGAGAAGGACTTTAAAGAATCATAGAATTAGAATCATAGAATCATCTGAGAATCATAAAATCATCTGAGAGAACAGTGAGACTCTCCTCTTTTTTTTTTTTTTTCCCCAAACCCCACCTTGGATTCAATAAGCCTCAGAAATTACTCTTTCTACGCAAGACCATTTGATCTTGTCCTGTTCTCCTGTCAGCTACTCCAGTTTTCCATGTGTGCTGCTCCTATGAGAGCAAAGCAGTCACTTTTTTACTCCTATGGGCGTGAAAAGAAACTGAAGCTCCAACTTAACAGCTAAAAACATATATAGTAAATTTTATATAATAATATAACACAGCATCGGTGAGTTTGCCTACTGTGCTTGCACAGGCAGGGATGGTGCTAGTAAGAGGATTCCCTGCCTCTGTTGGAATCTCAGATGCTCCAGGTCTCTTCCCGGTTACATCAGTAACATAACATTGGTTTCTCATTTCATTCAGGGGAATTCTTTTTTTCACTGATGCATACTTAAGGTGATTCAGACACTAAAAGGTTTTGTTTGCATTATTCTTTTAAAAAATGTATCTTCTTTCCGGCAAAACAGATCCCCAGCTAGAAAATGTCTAACTTGTTTTTTCAATAAACTGTCATCTATAAGGACAAAATTTGAAATTAAGGATTTTTTTCCCAAAGTCTTTCAGGTTTCTAATAGCCATTTTGACATTCAGGCTGAGTGTGCTAAACAGTTCCTTTTGCCTATTGTATTCACCCATGTCTTCAATTTGCAAGTGGCGGGGCCCCAGTTATCTTGTAATATAAAAGCGAGGACTCGCATACCTCCTGGCATCCATCATGGCGTGTGGGTCATCTGGGTTAACCACGTCATTCTGGTTGATTCTCACGGGTTCTCTGGGCACGTGGGAAAAGTCTGCTTGCTGCTGCAACTGAGATCCAAACACGGAGATCTTTCTCTGCGGGACCAGGATCTGGTGAGGATCCATTGGATCGATATCTGCACTTCTAGTATTTCTGTGGGGCTCAGGTGTGTTGAATCGAAACAAAGGGATTTCATTTCTCCTGGACAAAAACTGGGAGTATGGTGGTGGATTCATGCCAGGGAAGAAAGCTTGTTTAACTCTGCCTAAGCTAACCAGGAAGTTGTGTTTGGGAGATTGGTACACATCATATCCATTTTCCAGCGTCCTGTGGTTGAACACGCAGTCCTCTTGACTGAAGTAGTGCTTAGGGAAAAAAAATACAACACCTGTGAGCAGAGGGATTTGGTGAATGACAAGTGCTGATTAAAGACGGAAAGAAGGATGAGATCTTGCGGCAGGTGTTCTTCTGATCTGCCAGCCCTGTAACTCAGACAAGTCAGGCTTAAATGTAGATCTGAGATGCATGCCCATGTTTTCAGCAAAGGTATTATAACGATAAAATTGTTTTCTTTCAGAGGGCTGCATTGTTTGAGCTACTCTCAACCCATGGCTCTGTGCTACAGCAGGAATTCAGACTGGTCCATCACTGGATCTCATTCCGCCCTTGTTTACCCAAGCAGGAGCTCAGATGATTTTTGTCAGCTCTACAACTCAATACAATCAAAGAAGAGAGGAAAAATTTAACCTAAGCGGCAGGTCCTCAGCTGACTCACATCTACATCCTCCTGCTGTAGCTCTACAGATTTGTCCCAGCTGAGAAAACAGGCACCACGGAAGCAGACTGTGCCTGCCTTTCAGTCTCAAGTCTTAGTAAAGCTTACTCACAGAACCAAAAATGTCTCCTTTCGTGTCCATGCATAGGTAGCGTCCACTCTTCACACCTGTGATTATCACTGAGCCAGCACCCTCAGACTTGATCATTAGGGCACCTGTTTAGAAAAACAAAGATGTCAAATCCAGGACCCTGTTCAACGCTGCACCGTTGCCTTACAGATGCTCTGGCTGGAAGGGTCCTCTAGGGGTCTGAACCAACCTCCCATGTGAACTGGGACTATTGCCCACCCTAGATCAGGTTAGTTGTGGCTTTGTCTGAGCCTTGGAAAGCTCCTGGGGTGGACATGCCACCACCTCTCTGGGTGCCCTGTTCCAGTGCTGCACAAACCTCCCACAGACTTTTTTTTTCCCTAACATCCCCTCTGAAGTCCCAAACCACAGTCTGGGGCCATTGTCCTCAGTTCTGTCATCGGCCACTACCAAGGGAAGTTTGTCTAGATTATCTTTAATCTCCTTTTTGCTAAACAAGCCCAGCTCCCTCAACCTTTCCCAAGATTGTACTTAAGACCCTTGACCATCCTGAAAACCCTCTGGCAGACCAGCTCCAGTTCCTCCACATCCACCTTGAACTGAGGGTGCTACAATGCTCCAAGAGCAGTTTCACCGATGCCAAGTGAAGTGGGAATAATAACATTCCTTGATCTGCTGACCACAGTAGGTGGTTTGTCTTCCCCTCAAAGTGGGTGACTTCTGTTTGAGCAGGTGCCTGCTGTAACCCCGGGTGCCCGTGGGGCTGCAGGGCGTTATTGCAGCCCTGGTGCAGAACTTTGCACTTCTCATTTGTCTGGCATCTCAGTGGTACTGTGGTGACCTGGCAGAGATTCAGTCACCCTTCTTTTCATGACCCCTTTCGTTGTCTGATTTCCACCCTTGCTGCTCAACCCTTTCAAATGTTGGTGTATTTGGTTCATGGCAGATATGAGAAAAAAAAACATGATGTTTTGCTGTCTGTTGTTCTCTAAAACATCACACTGGTTCTTGACCAACATACCTAAAATGAGTTTTATAAAAACCTTTAAATATGCAGGAAGAATAACAAGAAGTCAGTGCAAGCATTCCTGCAAGTGTTTCATTAGCAATTAAAAAAAAAATAGCAGAAGATGATTAAATTATAACTTTAAAGAACATTCTTTGCTCCTGATATACTTACGTAAAAACATCATTACATATGCTTACATTTTTAATCGAGTGTATGATGAAGACTCTATGCAGAAATAATAATAAACATTACTTTATGATGCCTAGCTACTTGTGATTTGAGTGCTGCTTAAAAGAAAAGTACTTTTGAAATGCTATGAAAGAACCCTAAGTCTTAAAAAAAAAACCCTCAATTTTTCTACTAACTAGGGTGTTTGGGCCAGATATTCAGCAAAGAAAGAATACTTTAGTTTTCCACAAAAATAAACTATGATGAGACAATTTGAGAACCTTTTAGTTACTGTAGGGAATAGCTACTTCTCATGAACCCCAAAGGCTTAGCACTTCTTTTATGACAGTCTGGCCTGTCATAATTTTCCCCTTTTTAATTGACCTTTCTATACCCATGTTCTATGCACATTAGAGTTAGTTTTAGTAGTTATCATCTCTCTAATATACCCTAAAACAGAGGTTTTTCCATCACTGCTGTGGTGAGTTCCCTCAGGGCAGTTCCTTTGGTAATACTGTCACTGCAATGGGAAGTAGCTGTTTGAGGGAGGTCATCACCAACCTCTGATAGGAACTTTCATAAGAAGCTGTGGGTAAAAACATGAAGCGAAGGATAATTCAGGCAGTTTTTGCTTGCAGAGTATTACAGCAACCATAGGACTTTATTTCTCTTTAGGCGAGAAGTGAAATTCCCCATCCACTAGATTTCTTTGGAGCGATTTTGTTTATTTGTTAAGCAAAAGAAGGATTATAATTATGTATATTTTCCATCCCATAGGTATATTCCCGTCTGCCTGCCTAAAGAGAGGAGGGGATTTTCTATAGGTAGTGAGAAAGCAAAAGTCTTGTTCTCCCTCCCCTGCTCCCATGAAGCCCGAGGTTCCACAGTAAGCTACTTACTGTAAATGGTTTGGTGAGGAACACCATCAACGTAGCCATCAGCATTGATTTGGAGATGGAAGCTGTTCCTCTCCGTATCTGTGTAGAGGTGCATCAGGCGATCCCCATTCCCCCAGCTGGGACTCAGCAGCGGAGAGGAGTTGGGAAAGGCGAGGGTCGCCTTCAGGCTACCGAGCAGCAGCAGCAGCAGCAGCAGGTACGCCAGGCAGCTGTAGGGGCTGCTGGGTGGCATGGCTCGCCGTGCCCAGCCGGTGGTCGGTATCGGCAGCGCGACGCGGCTCTGCGCTTCTCGCTTTCCCTCGGTCGCCTGTGTCTGGAGTGTGAACCCTCAGATAGGTTCCCTTCTTTTCTGCAGAGGTTTATAAAGGGCAGCGAAGTGACATCACACAGGAAAAACTTCTCCACATCCTTGATTTTTGTCAAAGCAACATTTTAAGTGTCCTGAAACCTCAAGGGAAGGATCTCTGGCTAAGGTGCGGGGGGGAAAAAATGTAAGGTTTCTAAAGACAGCTCACGAAAGCTAATCATATGTTCAAATGTTATCTACAACCCTGTGACATCTGAAAGCTTCCCACGCCCCTACTGTTAGATCCAGGAAGAGCAGTCCACTGCACTTTACTTTTACTGAAGGGAATGACCTTTCAGACCTGAATTATCTTTTTTTTCTCAGATATGTTTATTCAGATCACCACCTCCCCTCTCAGTTTCCAAAATACATTCTGATTAAGTGGAAACATCAAATACTGCTAAAGTATTTTGCAAATGTATCAAAGGCTGATATTTAGGTTGTCCTGGGCCCTATTCTCCCTTTATTATGGTGTAAGTTTAGCAGTGAGCCTGGTGGGCTGATATTTGTGTCGCTCCATTTAAGCAAAGGAAACTTGATACGAGCACAACCCACTTCATACAAGCTGTCCCCGTTTCATTTTGAGTCGCCTAAATAATTTAAAGCTGGCTAAACAGCGGAAAATTACCTGTAAAACGCTTAGAAACCGCACGCTTGTTCCCTGCTTTGCACATCTGGCTGGCAGGCTTTTACAGTCGTGTGGGTTAGCATGGCCAGTAATCTCAGATCTGAATCAAACCTGAAATCACTCATATTGGCACACTTTTTGTTACTTCAGGTACAGCAAGCAAGCTTGGAAGAACTACAAAGGAACATGACCAAGCTGAAAAGTAATAAATGGACAGTGATGTTAAAAAAATGTTCCAAGACACAATACCTGCTTTTCAGTTGTCCTGCCAATGTTCTGCGGCTTTACAAACAATTTTTCTGGTTCCATGTATTGTATGAAAATGCTGTCCTAACGGGACACTGTGTATATGGGTAAAACAATTATGATAGGAATAACAGGTTATAAAACCAGACTATGCTAAGGTTTCTTTCAAAAATTAATACAAAACTGAAAAGAGTACCAAAAATAATATTTTTTTTTTTTAAAGAAACCTGAGGATTCTAATTGTAGCAGTCTTAGGTTCAGTTACAGACTCTAGTTGGACATGGTATGCAGAATTCTTAGTTTCATTAACAAGCCGTGGAGCAGTGCCATCAGCACCAAACATATTATAGCTTGATACAACTGTAACCAACTGCAAAAGTTGATCTGATTTTTTTTTTTTTGCTGTTTAAAATTAGCAAAACTCTGCCAAATTCTTCTGTCACACCTGTGTAAATTTAGAGACTTGCGTCAGTGTATATACACCTGTGTAAATGACAGTATTTTTTAGCCAAAGTGTATAAGGGTCATATCTTAAACTGAGTAGACTGACAAAGCTGTCTTCACTGAGAGACAATGTAGGCTACAGATGTTTTACTGCTTATAACATCTGAAATGCTTTACTTTCATTTAAAAGATAGCTTGGAAGGAAAGGAGGGTTATTATTTTTCTTCTCTTTTTTTAAAGTAATGTATTTATTTATTCTTGAAATTATCCACCAATATTTTTCACTCTGGTATTAAACCAAATGTTTGGGGTTTCTTTGTAGTTGTTTGTTTGTTTCCTTGTTTTGTTTTTCTTTTGCTCCCTTTCATTAGACTACCATGGATATATATACCTCAGAAACAGCTGCAAAAGTTTCTGTGAGAGGCACTTACACGATAGTGCGTCCTCTTGGAATTTTTTCTGATTCTTTTGTGAATGAAGTTTTTCTGGTTTGATATTTCATATTCATCATGAAATTCTTCTCTGCTTGCCATTATGTACTGATCTGATCTCTCGCCGGTGTCTTAACTGTAGAGAAATGGTTCTCAGATGTTTGAAAAAATTATTCAAACCCCATTTTAGCACATGCCAGTTGTGAGCAGCTGTTTCATTTTTTTATATGTCAAAGAAGCAAAGACTACTTTCACATGCTTAAATTGTTTGGCATTTTCAAAAGTTTCCCATAGGGTCAGCAAAACTCCAGACTTTGCTGAGTTCTGTTTAAGCTGCTGGGCTAAAGTGAATTTAATTAAGTCTCTGCTTGTGAGGATGATAATGCAGATTTTGTCTTTTCATAGACTTTTTTTGTCTGTTTGTTTTAAACCTATAAATTCCCACTGCACGTGTTTCTTTTAACAGTCCACTTTTTTTTTTGTTTGTTTTTTTATTTTTATTTCAGGCTGATCCATTTATTCCTTCTGTTGCTATGCGGCTTACCTTCTCCTACCCATTCAGCTGTTGATGAAGTAACCAGGTGTATGAAAGCTTGCTTACTTTTTCAGCTGTGTCTGTTAGTCTGGTAGAACTGATGACAATCTCTCTTCCCTTGTATTGTCACGCTGCTGCATCAGTAGTAACAATATTTCTGCAACTTTTACCACATATGTCGATACTGCTTTTTTAGATCTCTGTATTGTTCTGACATGTTTGACCAACCGAGACAGCTTTTCTCAGTTCTCAGTGAAGAATTAGCTGCAGAGTCTTACAGGTTTTGCTTGGTTTAGAGGGAAGAAAAAAATGGAACTGAGTTTGAAGACCAAAAACATTTCAGCAAACTCAGAACTGCTCTTCTTCTTTAACTGCTACCTTAGTCCGAATGAATAATTCAGCTATTGGTAAGTTTTGTTCAAACATGGAAATAGGTTCATTTCTCCTCTGGAGGAGCCTACGCTTTTAATCAGACAGGAGGGAAGGCGGATGCCGTGAGCACATGTGGAGCTGGAGGGATGCTGCTGGGAAAGGACAGGGCTGACCTATGCCTTAGGACCGCGTGCGGACGTTTCCACGGTCAGGACGGCCACATTGCCCCGTTTGCCCCTTCCCGCTGCGGGGATGCTGCACAGCCAGCGTCAGGTGGCGCAAGGCTTCCCTGGGAAGCGTCCTGCAACGGCAGCTGGGAGACCACCCCACGGTACCACCTGTGGAACCACGGAGGTAAACTGAAGAAATTCTCACTTCAGAGCACGGTTGAAAGGAAACGATGGATAAGACAGGCCCCAGCTTGCAGGCTGAAATTTATTTGAGAAAACCATAGATGCTCTGCCCCTTGCTGGGTTTCATTCCTCTCCCTCTCTCTGCCACGCCTTCATCCCAGGTCTGCTCCTGCTGCCTCCTTGCTTCAGAGGCAGCATCGGTCTGGCTAAGCCGGTTAGTCTGGGTGGTCAACTGGGCCAGGTGCCTCGACTGCGATGCCTGCGACGCCTGCGTACGGGGTGTGTTAGGCGCGCTAGCCCAGGACACGCAGCAAACTGGTCACAAACCACTGAATATCTGTAAATGAACGTAATAACTTTCTGTGAGGAATGAAGCAAATGTTCAGTAGAAAGTTTTGTAATGTATTTAAATATGATAATTTAACTGTAAATTATACCCAAAACTGTACACAGATGGAACTGAGTTAGGGTCATGGGAGCAGCCTGGGATCTGGCTTTCCCCCATTTTGACTGCTTTGAGTTTCAGCTTTAGGTCATTTTCTGATCAAGAGTTACCATTTCAAACCTCTAAACCCCTGATCTCAGCAACTGTATCTCATCCCTTGTCCAGCTGCTAGCAAAGTAATTCCTTTCTTCTAATTGCTTATCACTTCAGTCAATGGCAGAGAACTTACGAGGGAAAGGCAAGTGTTTTACAACAAATTTAAGTTACTACAAGTGACTTGACCTCAGTTACCTTTTGTAGACTCCTTGAAAGTGCTTTATGCACCATTGAATATTTGCAGGTCATCAAAAAATTTGCAGGTCATTAAAAAAAATGAGTTTCCTACTCAATATAATGTGGTTGCCTTCCAGGATTCTCCTACCTGTAAAAATGCACGTTCCCTCAGAGTTCTGGACTACCTTTCATCATGTAGGAGCACCTGTAGCAGTGTTGCTTAATAAAGCATATTGACTTATATTTAAACAGGTGTGTGGCTTGTCGTTTTGCAGAACTCGGTGCTATCTGGTTTTCTGGGATGGCCCCAGGAAGCCTCTTGCTCTCTGCTGTTTCAAAGATCACAAGGGAGCTTGGGCTGACAGATTTGAAAATACCACTGCTTTTAACAATTTTCTTTGCATTGCGTCTCTTCAAAGAGGTCAGAGAAATCAGGGGCCCTTCCATCTCCCTCCTCTTCCTTAAAATCACTGTAATAACTGGCTCTGGGACAATCACATCTTCAGCGTTGGAAATACAAGGGTGGAGTGCCTCTCCAGAAGTTATTCTAGGAATAATGACGCACTAAGTCAACGGTATGTAGAGTGGATGCTCTGTGTGTGTGTGTGCATGAGCCTTTGCCACAGACTTTACCCGGTGTTGTTAAACACATCCTGAGTGACCTTATTTGGATGTCCCATTCTTGTCACACTGCCCACGACTAAAGAAAACATCCTGGCTAGGTTCACCTACGTGAAACAAATGAGGTAAGCACAGCCCACTGGGTCTGGGACCACAGCATGTACTAGCAGTTTCTGTGATGTGCTTGCCAAATATATTGTTTTGGGTCTTCTATTTTTCCGCCCCTCACCCTTTCTCTACATAGTAGACATTTTGGAAATCCATGTCCAGTTTCGGAAGTGCTAAGTCACCTGCACAGGCAGCTCAGATGGTGATATTGCTTGAGTAGCTTCCTTGGTGCCTTTCTCTACAGGATGCAGGATGCATGGTCTTCCTGAGAAGTGAACGTCTTTTCTTCTTAGCACGTTTCTTTCCAGTCAGAAGACTGGCATAAACTTTCAGCTCTGATTCACAAGTCCAAAACGGGGCGGGGGGGGGGGCGACACGACATGGCGGGGGGGGGACACGACACGGTGAGGGGAGGGGACATGACACACGGATGACAACTGTTTACCAGTGGCTTTAGAGATTATGGGCTTTCAAATTTTAATACAACAAAGGCAGACAGAAAGAGAGAACCCCAACATTTCATGGTATTCTGAGGAGGAGGTAGATAAGAAATCAAACTTCCCTGCCTGTATATGTCCCAGCTGGGCATTTGTGATGGTCTTTGTGTTGTTTTGCTCTAACTGAAATGAAGGGCCTCATTCCTCCTCCAGCTGAGATCCTTGGCAGAGCTCCCAGTCAAAGCAGAACCAGTCCCTAAAAGGTTGTGTTTTCTGAACAGAGTGTTTCTGTCATTTTAAAGGGTCTGAATTTTCTTAGGTATTGTGGAACAGAGAATGGTTACAATCTGTGATGAGAGCTGCTGATACCCTCCGTTTCCAAAGACATGCTTCTAGTTTATCAAAATGGAGTCTACCAAGTGGTGGCACCCGTTCTTCTGGGGATGGGAAGCCCCTTTCACATGTGGGGACCTGCTTCTCCTGCAGCTCAGGTCAGCACCTGGACACCACCAACCCCATAGATCATCTAATGTGCTTGGTGGTATGCAGATTAGAGGACATCTTTGCCCTAGGGTGAGATGAATGAGAAAAGTCAGTGGGGATCTGAGGGTAGGTCCCAGCAATAGAGTAACTGGGGGGCAAGTGATCAAGGTGGGAGGTATAGGTGTGAGGGGGTACACCAAGAAATTGAAGGAAGAGGGTGGGAAGACAGGCGTCTTTTCGTGTTTGGTTGTGGTAGCTGCTGCTCTTTGTATATGGGTAAACTCTGAGGTAATCTGCTTGAGCAATGCATGTGGTTGAACCAAATGCCCTCAGTGTCTTGTGGCATCAAGTTCTCCTGATAATCTGTGGCTTAAAATACGTATATATATTTAAAAACACTTGGTGTGCAACCTGTAATTTCATCTAAGGTACCATAGCAGTGAAAGAGTTTCAAGTTAACTCCTCTCCTACATACATACTTGTATCAACTCTCAGGTGTTTTTTCTCCTCAAAACTAGACAGCCCATCTCAATCTGAGCTCTCACATGGAGATCTCTGCATGCCTTCTCTGAGCATCCTTTGATTGTTGCTCTTTGATTGTAGGTGAAGAATCAATAAGATGTTATAACTTAAAGATAATATCTTCCCTTTCATCTTCAGGGGAAGTGAGCAAAAAGATAAAAAGCAGCCTCTGAAAGACTCCTCTTTGTTACACTCTGGTTTAAAGGCTGGCACTCAGCTGTTGGTGAAGCATGTTGCCCACAGCGGCTCTGTTGTCTTTCACTTCTGTCCAGTTCTTCTTAGTACTGGAAACAAAGTCAGTATAAATAGAAATGTGCCCTTGGGGAAGTCTTCTTTTCCTGTGTTGTTTTTCAAACTTGAAACAGAAGCATTTGGGTACTGAGGGTTGAAGGGAACTTAAATTTCTTGATGCTCTTACCATGTTTGATGTTTGATTATAGCCACTTACTGCATCCAAATCTTTGTAGCCAAATGCTGCTGAAATCGTGTTGTTATTGAACTGGTCAAGGAATTTTTTTTTTTCTCCTGCACATCAACACGCATGACGTAGAGAACTCAGCTTTATAGGTAGTTCTTTAGATGTGTGAACTCCTTGTCTCTTGTAAAAACCTGTAGGGGTTGGTGGCACTTAGTTTGGAGTCTGATGTTGTAAAATGTAGTTTGCTAGCATGGCAAGCTGCTTGCAGTCTTTGAAGGACATTTGGTTTCTCAGCTGCAATGTGAGTTTACTCTTGAGAAATGCATGCCCTTACACAGGGGGTAGGAGGGATGGAGATGACAGCTTTACAGGCATAAGCAAAAGTTTTAAAAGGCACTTTTTTTTTAAATGATAGTTTTCTTATTTTATGTTTCCAAATCTGTTTTGGGGAGGAAAAATTCAGTACGCTATCCACAACCCTTAAATTTTCAACTGTACAGCAATGATATTTGATCTAGACAATTGCAGATAATGTCTAGGCAGTCTTATCTCACCAGTTTACCTCCACAGTTTTGCACCTGAGCTTTAGAGATTATGCAAGTCCTGAGATTTTTTTTTTCTGAAGAAGAGATTACATTTTAAAAATGGACCTTTTTAGCATCAGTTTGGTTTCAGATGTAAAGAAACAAAGAACAAGCTTGCAAGATTTAAAAGGTACTCTCATATTACAAAAGATTCTGATAAACAGATTTGAAATGCAACTATAAAGCATTTCTGAGTAGTGTTTGCAGACCAAACAGAATGACATTAGGTTAATGAATGTCACTGAAAAAAAGGAGACCTTAAAACTAATATATCAGGAGCAGAACACGCAACATACTTTTCACCTTGGTCAAAAAAAAAAAAAAAAGAAGAAGAAAATGAACGAATTGGTTCCCGACTATTTCCATGGACAGTGCTTTGTTTCAAATCAGTCTGCTCTAGCAGCCCTCTGTAATGTATAATTTCTGTACAAAAGCTGTACATTAAAATCCATTAAGACAGAGTGTAAGTATCAGCAATTTAGGGTAAAATATGCTATGGTCACAAGTTGAAACAAAGGAAATTTTGGTTGTAGAGAAGTTAGAAGTTATTCCCCTGACATGTAGCACTTGAGCAGATGCCCAGAGAGACTGTAGCCCACAGCCTTGGAGATACTCAGAACCTGAGTGGGCAAAGGTCCTGAGTGAGCTGGTCTAGCTTGGGAGTTGGTGCTGCTGTTATCTCAGCTTGGACTAGAAACCTCCAGGGGCCCCTTCCCAACTAAATCTTTCTCTGATTCTATGACATTGGGCATGGTAATGT
Organism: Grus americana; assembly: GCF_028858705.1. Lineage (NCBI taxonomy): Eukaryota > Metazoa > Chordata > Aves > Gruiformes > Gruidae > Grus > Grus americana. The sequence continues at coordinate 83,850,846 of NC_072852.1, forward strand.
ATGCCACTGCATTTATTTATCCAATAAACTGATAGGGTAATTTCCCCTTGTTAGATAGAAGACAAGAATAGATAATAAATTTTGTTCTAACCTAATTTTAAACTCATTCCAGTCTCTTGGGTTCACATGTTTCGCTTAATTCTGTCTCCTGGAAGAAGAGATAGAAAGGCTTAGCTTAAAGAAATGAAGAATGGAAAAGAGGGAGGGGGGATGCAATGAAACTGTCAAAAGACAAAATATGTAGACAACCTCATCGTCTGTCAAGGGCCCTCTTGCTGTGGGACGGTAATGACATAGCACGTGACTGATATGGTTAGAATTGCTTCAGAACAACTCCATGTGTTGCTCTTTAGTTGAGACTTGTTTTTTAGTGGGATCTCTTTGAAACTAAAACTTTATTCAAGAAACATTTGCTCTATAAGTTTTAAGAGTAATTTTTTAATCTGAAAACCTAAGCAGTAAATGAAGAAGCCCATGATTGAACCAAGCATTGATCTTGTATCCAGTACTTCTAATGCAAGGAAACCAGAAAGTTTTCCCAAGCTACTGCAAGACTAATAAATGATTCTGAACTCCTTTAAAGCTACATGGAGATCAAAGTTGGTAAAAGGCAGGGCAAGATGAGTAACAATGACTTCATTTTTTCACCTAAATCTGTGTTAGCTCAGCTTTGCTCAGAAGCTGGGGTCTGTTTGTTGAGGTATTTCTGTGATGGGGGCACCTGGATCACATGGACAAGGGCTGATTAGATTTGATGGAAATCTGGCAAAGATACATCTTGCACTCTGCCCCTGATTCAGGTTTTCCATCACAGAACAGCTTTTCAGGTAGATTTGCAGCTACAGTATTTCTTTGTGTATTGCAGACACAATAGTTCTTCACGTTGCCTTCTTAGCCTGTCATGCTGGTGGCAAGGAGGAACTTGAGTGACATATAGTGCCCAGGATGCACAGGTTCATCAGCTGCTGGGACACTGATCCTCCACCTGGGCCCTACTGATCTTTGGCCATTTTCACAGCTAGCACAAGCTGGTGTCATGCCAGGGCTGATTGGGAAACACATTCTGTTTCAAAGACGACAAGCAGGCTGGTTTTATCATCTTTATTGAAGTTTTGGGCTCTCATCAAACTGCTCAGTTTTCCAAAGACAAAGACTTGCTGGCTGACATCTTTTTTTAAACTTAGAAATGCAACCTAACCCTTCTTTTTTTTTTTTTTTTTTTTTTAAATAATCTTTATATTATCCTTTCCACAGCCCTAATGGACCTTCTTACCTGCCAGAAGGAGGCTAGCCCACCTGCCTGGCCTGAGCATGACTATGTCTCTTTGACACTGATGTCACTTCAAGACCTATGGTACATTCATCTCTTAATCTCCATTGCTAGGGAAAGAATGGAAATGAATTCAACTTAACACCTTCGTGACAGCTGATGATCAGCTCAACATAAACTGAAATTGTACAGAATGCAAATATACAGAAGAAATTTCATACAGAAAAGATTTCAGAGTCACCTAAGTGGCTTGTAGACCTACATGTTGATTGTTATAGAGGTATAGAAAATAAATCCTATTTGATATTATCCTTGTCTTCTTCTACAACACAGTGTCTACAGATTTGCTCAAGGTTTACAGATTGTGGCACCCATATATGCCCCATATATGTCCCCTTCTCTTTCCCACATTTTCAATTGCTCTAGTCATCGCCTTTGAAAAATGTTGTTTTCTGGTGAGCTGGCATGGAAGGGATGCAGCTTATCTGTCTAGATTCTGAGATCTGCCCTGTGCTACAGTTTGCCTGTCACTGGCATACCCAGTTCTGCTGACCTACCTACCCGGGTAGTGTGTCTTGTCTAAAAAAGTGTGGTGTGCCTGATTCTACGTCCTTAGGAATACTGAGGATCCAGATATACAGCCTCAACAAGGAAATCAGTTCATGCATCCATCTCCTATTGTATCACACTGCAAAGTGGCTAAAAGTAGTCTGACTGACTGTTTTATTTTGGGAAAATTCTTTGTTTTATGTAAAGTTTCCTATTTCCCAACATTGTTGTTAGCCTCGCACTGGGATTTAGTGCTTTTGCATAGTTTAATATAACTACATGGTTATATTAAAGTGCAGAAGCACTTAACATATTTTCAATAAGGGACTGTGGATCAAACCAGGCGAGACCATGAGTCAAATAAGTTGCTTGTGCTACTTGCTGTTCCCATCAGCTCAGCCTGAGATCTGAACCCCTGGCTGCATGGAAACATCGCCAAGAGTCAAGGTAGGGTAAGAAACTGTCATATGTCCACTACTTTGCAGTAACTGCTTGTGTTTTGACCCTGTGTAAGCTAGCTTGTCCCTCACTGGGTAACTGTGGTAGTTAAAGTGCTATTGAAAAAGATGATTATCTCGCTGAATGACACCTATGCTGGTTATCATAACTACTTCCCTTATGTTTTAGCAGCAGATCTATTGCCTCTTCAATAAACCAGAAGATCTGTGTTGGATTTGTGAGCCCTGGCCCCAGGTCACAGACAGAGTAACCCCAGGAAAAAAAAAAAAAAGGCTCCGATCACCTGGAATGACTCAGGATGGATCAGTTCTCATAATAAATATTTAAGAAAAAAATAGATGCTCTTCTCCAGACAGCCCTGAAACAAATACAATTGCAAACAACTCCATTGGTTTATACATTATCGCTAATGATTTCTCATTTGACGCAAGTTGGTATGGTCATATTGTCCTTGGAGGAGCTATTCTAGTGCTGCGAGCTCTGGTCCATGAAATCAAAAGCACACAACAAAATTGTGAATTGTAAACAGTTAATTTAGGGGACAGAGATTTAGTCCTGATCAAGGCATTTTGGTCCACACCCTGTAACAAAAAATAACCAACAATTTTATGCATGCATGCAATCCAGGATTGAATAATATGCTCACATCTCATAATATAAGGACACAGCTTGTTCAGCTCATCTGCACTTATTGGCCCCTTGGATTTCGGCCAAACAATTTTCAGCAGACTGCAGCTTCCAAAACAAACATGCTTTTGGGTTGAGCTGGATGCAGAGCTTGGCTGGAAAGAAAAAAGAAATCTCCGCTTGTGGCTGCATATTTGGTTGTTTGTTTTTAGGATTTTTTTCCAGTGACAGCTATTTCATCAGCCAGGATTGGTCACTGCAGTTAACTGTAATTTCAGTTTGCATTATATATATTAAACCTAGAGATTCCCACAATGTTTGTCTTAGCCTCAGTCTCCCCCTCAGTTACCCAACAGCTGGAAGAGATTCTTACTTCCTTCTTCACTCTTGCATTCTGACAAGGAAACCAAATGTTCTCTTGGCTTCTGCTGAGTCATTTGTGATTCCAAACATGAGGCACAAGAGCTTGCAGTTGGGTCATTTTTCCAAGGAACAAAGTCACCTGTAGTTAAATACCCGGGACCTAATTCTGTCTTCCACTGCTTAAATGGATGCAGAGAAGGTAGCTTCAGTAAATGCCACAAGTAAAGATAAAAAAACTAGAGTATGCAACAGAGATTTGGGGCTGTTTATTTCCTTTTATGAGCATGTCTTAAGTTCAATGGCCAATACTGACCAGCGCTCTGAAGTCACTGAGACACCTTTAGATCATGGCCTGCCAACATCTGTCAAAGATACTGACTATCCTCTGCTTTCCTTAGCAACAGTGGGAATGCAATTGAGCATCGCTAAGCTCTGTAGGGACTGGATTGTTTCACAACAGTTTAATTTGTTTGCAAATCACTTTATGAAATCCAGACAACAACCTCACCCCATTGTCATGCTCTTACACAAAACCGTCTTAAATGAATGTCTGCAGTTCCCTTGAGAGGCTGGAGGGGGAATCCCCGGTTTATAGACTCTCTGCCTTTGCCACTCCTTGCCCTCTGAGACTCCTTAGTGTAAGAAAGACTATCAATGCAACCATTAAAAAAACAATGGCATATTGGGTTGCGTTAGCAAAAGCATAGCCAACAGATCGAAGAAAGTGTTTATTTCGCTTTTGTGAGGTTACATCTGACACTGTGTCTGGTTTTGAGCTCCACGTTGCGAGAGAGATGTTTACAAGCTGGAGTAAGTCCTGCAAAAGGCCCGTAAGAGGTGTGCGGACTGCAGCACATAACATACAAGGAGAGGCTGTTGGAGCAGGGTTTGTTCAGCCTGGAGAAGATGAGGGGGCAAATCTGGCTGCAGTTTCACTACATGAAAGGCAACATGCAGAAGATGGAAGTGATATTACTAGGATGTGAAAAACACATTGCTGAGGTATTTGTCCACTCTCCATTTATCAGAGGTGTCCCAATCCAGTACATATGGCTAACTTAGTTTTCTACAATGTTGGTTTTGCAGCATTCTCTGCATACAAGACAGTGCAGAGACACGGTGCATTGTTCATGGTCACATACGAAGCCTGTGGCAGAGCTGAGAACTGAGCCTGTGACCCCCAAAAGCTAGTCCACCATCCTGTGAACTGTTCCCTGCTGCCTCTCCAATTGCAGACCCCCAGTGTGAACCTTTTCCCAGAGGTGTCTTTCTCCTCCAGTTCCAGAATCAGAAAGATTGTACAGAATTGTGAAAATTCATGCTAACCTCTCCCTAATATTGCCAATTTCCAGACAAACACGTTATTTGTCTATGGAGAGATGGTGATGTCTCTCAATCCAGCAGGTCCCAGTTGAGGCTGGTCAGGGACACTAGGGCCAGTTAAGGCCAAGCTTAACGGCTTGGCGTTGTGGGGATGCCATGGCCACTATCCAGATAATGCCTGCTCTGCAGCACATTCGTTTTGCAGTTGTATGATTCTTTTCATAGACATAGGAATTTAAAGAAAAAATCTGTCTGGTGCCTTCATTCGTGTTTTCATCAGGCGTTGATTTTATCTTGCCTGTCTTCCCTTTTCCCCTTTCCTTTTCTTCCCTCTGCATTCTTCAGTCCCATCTCCCTAGATGTTTTCTTCTGGGATGTTTCCAAACAGAAACGCTCATTGAGTGTACCCTGCTTCGTTACGGCTGACTGCCTGTGCTATCAAGAAGCTGATGTCCTCACGTGTCTCTGTCCCAATCCAGGCTGGTTTAGACAAGGCTGGGCCCTGGGGGCACCCTTGGTGGGGGTTGGTGGCCTGGCCTTCTACAAGACTGAGTTTAGCTGACATACAAACTGGGCTCAGCTCTCACCTGTGTTTTGGTTTCTCGTTGTTCCTAAAGGACAGGTTTTCCAGAGATGCTGGGACCCTGTGATGTCCACGCTGCGGTCTCCTCTGTGCAACACCAAGTTTCAATATGGAGAAAAGGACCAGGAGACAATGAAGTGCCCATGAGAATTCAACGTTGTATCTCAAACCCTTCTCCCACCCCTAGGATCAATGCTGGGATCCTGCTCAGAAGCTCACAGAAACTGGACTGGAGATTTAGATTAAATACACCGGGCAAACCTGAATCTGCTCACTACCTTCCTTATAGCAGCATAAACATCAGGTGAGAGAGAACAAGCTGGCTCTTTGGTCTCAGGCTGTGTCAGCCTGTTACTTCCCAGCAGATTCACTTTTAAAAGAAAGAAAAACATATTAACACTAAAATGTCTCACATATCTATCATTTCAACTAAAGATAATTTTTTTCTTTTTCCTACACCACAGAAAATAAGGACCTATTAAATAAAAAATTTTGTTTTCTGCCATAAACTTTCTTGATCTAAAAGACATGGGTGAAAATTTCTGAAAAACAAAATGTTTTGTTATCAGTTTTCCAATGTACCCACTGGCATGTTCTAAGGAAAGTAAACAACTTATCTGAAAGTTTTTTGGGGTTGGGGGTTTTTTTTGGTGTCTTTTGTTTTGTTGGGGTTTTTTTACTGAATTGAAAGCCTTTTTTTTTTTTTTTTCCTTTGAGGAAAGATCTGGCCACATTTTTGCATGAAACTCTAGTACAGTAGCTGCTACTTTTCTAGAAAAAACTGCTAGCTCAGTACCTGATGGAGAAGTGGCTACAGTATTTGTATGAAGCTTTATATTTTGCTGGTGAGGTAAATCTCTGTTCAGTAAATTTCTTACCAATATGCTTGTTACTAAGTGTGAGTGGCCTCTCCTGTGGTTTTTTTTTCCCCTTCTGCTCTCTTTCCCCCCCCCCCCCCCCCCCCCCCGAGATCTGGTTTCTGCAGGTGGCACACTGCCCCCTGGCAGCCAGAGCACCAGCATCCTACCCGGGGCTCCTGGTCCTGCTGAGAGCATCTCTGGTACTCACTGAAGTGGGGACTGTCATTTGTGATCACTTACAGTCCCACAGCACTATTTGTAATAATACGATCCACGAGGTAACAGGGGGAAAAGGGTTTCTTAACATGCTTTAAAATTGCTGTCTTCAGTATAATTTAGAAAAGGCTGCTGCTTCCTGCTTTTCCACTCGAGGTGTTCCGTGCTGCTAAACAGTATTTGCTTCCATAGGTGTCATGAGGAACGGCAGGGGGGATTCAATGAGCCTCACCATTTTACATCTTTTAAGACTTTCCGTGTGGCACTGCCTTTGATGTGTAGGCTCAGGCTTTGTGCTTGCAAAAGCCCTGGCAAATCTTCAGGTTGGAAAAGCTGGAGTAAAAACAAAGGAATTTTCATGATCAATTTACCTGCCTAGTGTTATGAAAAGTTGCTCATCGAGAAGATACCTGAATCGCAAATACTGTGTTCTGTGGCTCCCCAGTTAAAATTGTGACTTTCCTGTATAAGGGCGCAATAGACACGAACACACCAAGGGACCTGAAGCCTGAATCCAATCACAGCCATGAGGTGGTGGCCTCCTTTTCCCCTTGTGCCCAGGTCCATGGTATGGAACCCATGCTTGGTCTCTGGCATCTAGCTGCTAAATAACAAAATAGCCACCAGAGGGCAATAATAATAACAGTAAAAAGGTGCAGTAATCAGCCTCAGGAGGTCAGACCCTTTCTACTCGTCTCTAGCAGGCGTTAGGTGGCATTCAGATTTCGGACTAGCACTGCTGCTGCTCTTTTCCTGGCAAGTGGTCTGGGGTTGCACTGAAGTCACGCAATTCTTGTACCTGTGTCCTTCCCTCAAATTCTGTGTACCCACAACTGAGGTAGCCTTGCATCCCTGAGCTGCCAGAAAGCCTGGGGGGTGGCCGGGGGTGGGAGAGGGAGTTTGCCTTCAGGGTCTGAATCCTTCAGATGAATTCTGCAGTCATTTAAGTTGGTAGGGGTGAGTTCCAGGAGGAAAGCCATTTTCTGCTCGGTGCACGGGCCAGATGTGATTTGTGTCAAGGCCTGACAGGAAGATGCTGTCAGCTCTTAGACTGCCTTCCAGCAAAGTGTGAGCTGCACTGGTGGCCCCTTTGAGACATATATCTGTGATTGATCCCTTTTGAGTTGCTATCCAGAGTTTTATCCAGAGCTTAATAAACCATGAGGCTATCACAGGGCTGCAGATATAGGGGATCCTTCCTGATGCAACCTCCCCTAGCTTTGAATTTGGTCCTGCATTGAGCGAGAGGTTGAACTGGAACACTCCAGCAGTCCCTTCCAATCTAATTATCTCTGATTCCATGGCCAGGATGTTCCCAGGGCAACATCTATTTAGCTGTTAGCTTTTTTCAAATAGAAAATGTTCCCTGCTCTATTATACATATTTACATTTATTTATTTGTTTATTTATTTATTTAAATCTTGCTACCATTGCTGATCAGTTTTTGCTGGCCTCAGGAAGGTGTAGTGCTGTCTGCTTTCACCTGTGCTGCTCACACTGTAACCTCCAGACAGCTGAGGACTGACATGTCTATCAGGAGCCATTGACAACCCACACAGCTCATCGAGCTAATGGAAACAGCACCTGCTGCCTCATATAGATAGTGGGTCATCAGAGAAGCCAGAGCCTGGGTAAGTGGACAGATTGTGGGTCTCTGCCAGTGGCTGCAGGCCAGGGGACACAGGAGGCAACATGACCTGTGGGAGGGAGGGGAGAAGGCACATGCTGGGATACTCCTGCTCCGTGCTGGGTACGGGGTGAGAATTTTCAGAGAAGCAGTTATATTTTCAGTGACAGGTCAAAGAAAAAGATGTGGAAGAAAGAGGAGGAACAGGATTAGTGCAGGGAGCTAGAAGAGGTTCCTTTTTAAGCCATTTGATTTTTTTGTTTTATTTTGTTTAAATTGTGTTTTCCCTTGTCTACTAAAGGTTCTCCTTCCCTGACAAGCATCCCACAGCTTTCCAGACTTGGGAACAGAGCCTAAGGTGAGCAGCGGGGAGTTGCTGAGGAGGGGAACCCAAGTTGAACTGGTGAGGAAAGGATAAGGTTACTGTGTCACAGCCATACCTGTAGGAACAAGTACACCATTAAGACTCAAATGACCTGAGACGAAGCAGAAAACGATGTAAACCAAGCAGCATTCAGCCAAAATTTTTCCTGGTCTTCATAGAGGTGTGGGGCTTAGCCACCGTCTCCTGTCCCTCAAATTCCCTGAAGATCTTTCATCTCCTAGGCTGAGAGCACACAGTGGGAAGGGAGCCTGGGAACCGTCCGTGCCTCCCAGGGCACCTGGGCACTTGCCTAGGTATGTCTGGCCAGCATCACCCTTCCAAGGGCAACCTGCAATACTGGGAGAAGAAACTAGCCTGTGTCTGAAGGGGTGTCTTGTGAGCTGGCTGCCTGTAGCCTTTTTGTAGCCTCTGCAGATGACTCCTTGCCAGATCATTTATGTTTCTGTTTTGCTGGGGCTAGGCTGGTTTACATCAGCTGCTGGTTTGTCCTGTTGTTTCCAGTCACTGCGTGTGGGCTGCGTATCTTGTCCCGTTCCCACTTCCGCCTACGGTGGCTGGCCTTCAGAGCTGTAAACAAGACTTCTATAGCAGAGAGAAACATTGCTTAACCCGCCAGTGAAATGTACCCCTCTCTCAGGTGAAACGTGGCACATATGCAGGGCAACGATACGCAAGAATTTATGATGACCGGTAGGCAAAGGGAGTTATTATGGGGGAGCGTAGGCAGCCAAAACACAAATGCAGAGAATGGCATTGAGCCAGCGTGGTGGTGCTGACGCTCTTACGCTCCTGAGAAGCGCTACCAGCAATCAGAGCCTTGAAGGCTTGTCCACTCGGCAATATCATGCTGGTATGGATTAAACAGCACACTGGAACCAAAAAGCAAGGGGCGTATTCCCAGCTATTGGTTTCTAATACTTTAGTTTGGGTTCCCAGGCTGGGAGAGGTCTGCAATCACATAGCAGAAGGACTGATTAAGTGGCAGCTTGGAAGTGGGGGCACAGAATGCACATCTTACCAAATCACTGAAACGTAGCAGGGTTTCCAAAGTGCTCAACTTCGAGGCATAGTGAGGCAAAAAACCTTCAGGGATGGTTCCAGGAAGCTGCTCTCCCAAGTTAGTGCCAAGCAAGAAGAAAAAGCCATTTAAAAAAAAGCCTTACTTATTTAATGAAGTAAGGGATATGCATGGGCAGTCACACACTGAAGAGTATTACCAACAGGAGAGCAGCACTAGAGCCTCCCCAGGTAAAAAGCATTGGAATTTAGACAGGTGACTATGACAGCTCATCTTTAATCGGGTTACAGTTTCATTTTCCTTCTCTTCTGTGAAACTCCCAGCCTCTCCACAACAAGCATGACGTTCTTATGACTTCCCAGGCAAGAAGTCTTAAGAACACAAAAGTCTACCACAATTTTAAGTGTACCAATATGTCTTCTGGTTCTGGAGGTCAAAAAACCCTGAGTGTGTGTGTGTTTTTAATACAGAGGCTCTGAAGCAAGGAAAACCCGAATGTTAAGAGGGATTTGGAGTCAAAACACTACCAAAAATGTATAAAAGTTTATTTTATGAATATGTTAGACTATTGTGCGCAGCACATACATATAAAAATAGAAGCAATTTCACAAACAATTGATTGGACAGTTTTGTGTTTCTTGCAAATTTACAGTCTCAATCGTGAGTCCATATTGAGTCAGAATATGAGGTATATTTTAGTGAAAAAAAAAAGTGAGAACTTTGGCACCATTTTACTGTGCAAAATAAAATCTTGGAATTGAAATAGTTAGTGAGGTATACAAAAATACTCTGCTTTTCCACTGTGTGTGTGTCTGCATTTCTGCATGTTTGGGGAAAATTCAATTATTTAAGAGCATGATTTAATTCTAGTCAAGACTGTTTTCTAACAGAGGTGGATTAGGTCTTAAATTATTATGGGATTTGCCTATGGAAGAAGAAACCTTGAAAATAGGTTCAACTCCACAGGAGAATCTCATGTGCAAAATATGGGCAAGATAGGCTGGCGTGAGGCACTCACAGCAATGCTATCAGAGCTCGTAGCCCATTTCATGACTCCACGTTAACGCACACTGAGATGGGATATACTCTGAAAGGGACCACCACAAGAACTGTCAATAAGTTCCTAATTTGGCCCTGATTTGGGAAGCTACTTTACTTTCATGAGTTTTCTTTGCGTAGTCACATATCCATGGAACTATTCTTTCGAAGAAAGTTTTGCTTGCAAGTTTGCCAGACTATGCCCATATTCTCTCCATAGTCTCCATATCGTGTACCTTCAGTTTACAAATGGTTTGGGTTTGGTTTTTTTTTTTTCCTCTGTGCCAGCTCAACAAATTTATCCTGAGGTGTGTCAAATGAGTGACAGTCTTCCTAAATCCTTCTTCTCCCATGCAGATGATAATGGCTTGAGGAGGAGGAGGTGGAATTTAGGTAATCAAGCATGGGCAGAACAGGATCAGGCCATTTCCCAGGCAAGTGGTGTAACTTCTTGGACACTGTCACAGTGCATTCTGCTACTGTGAGCTGCCCCTAGACTGCTTGCACATCTGCAGCAATGTGTCAATGTGTGCCTCGACTCCTCTCTTGAACGTAGCCATGCATTCGCTTAAGAAGTACGTCTGTCGAAGTATCATATCCAACTAGTCTAACACTCCACAAGGCATCAGTACTGCGCTATTTGTGCTGGAGGGGTTTCCTGCCACAGGCATCACTCCTGACAATGGCATCCTTCATCGTCGCTTCTGACAATGATGTGATTCACTCTCATATTCGTCAGGATTCCTGACACTGGGAGACCTTTTTTTTATTTCACTGTTGACTTCTCTGATTGGCATTGATATGTAATAAGGAAAAAGCAGTAGTGTAAAGAGTAACTCAGCAGAGTGACTAGTGGGGCTTTCCAAATGCCCACCAAAACTGCATCTGCAAGGGTCTGCAGTTTTTAAGAACAAGCTCAGCCCAGCAGGCTGCATCCAAACAGTCATCTTGTGACCTGGTCTACAGTTTGTTCTCACTGTTGACCAGTGTGTGCAAAATGGAGTCAGTGAGTCTGATTCTCACCTTTTATGCCAGCTATCCCATTATTTATCAGTACTGGCAACAATAAATTACTCTAGACTGCATTGATTTAAGAGTGAACAGACTTCATCCTATCCTAAGGACTTTGGTTTAAGCTGTAATCAGAAATGAACTTGTGTGTCAGCATTCAAACTATTATTTCTTCTATGTCTGTGTACTCTTCCATATTTCTTCAAACTTCATTTCAAAGACAATTAGGAATATAACACAGGGATACAGGTTGCCGGCTAATGTATTTCAGCACAGCAGTACTCTTCCTGTCTGTACCTCTAGGGACTCTAGGTGGATATAACTGTCTGATATTCTCCAAACTTTTCTCTTACCCACTCTCCCCACTCAAAACAACCTGCTTTTTCTCTTTAAATGCACATTTTTCCAAAGCAAACTGCTGCACACATTGTGGATGAACAAAGTGTGCCAACTTGGCTTCTCTCTACATACTGCAAAACCAGAAAATGAAGAGTAACTCCTTTCCTTTGCCATATCCAAAGCATCCCGTTCATGTACTGTAAGCAGTATTCCATTCTTTTTTCTCTTCATTTACACTGTGGTCACCACTTACATTTGAGCAAAATAAATTCAAGTATAAGTCACACAAAAGTAGCTGGAAAACTGTATCGTGTTCACAAAACAATTGTCTTGACAATTTTTCAGAAAGCATGGCTGTAGATACATCCTTGTAGGTGTGCTCTTTGGGCCAAATCTTCTGCAGCTATAAACTGACAGTCTTACCAGGCTGGTTTACTCCAACTGAGGATCTGGCCCTCACAGTGTTTTTCATGCATGTCAAAAGGCTTAAATTCATCATGAATAGACACCCCCTGCAAATAGAATGGCATGTCAAGGCTGGACATAGCCATATTTTGTCTGGACGTGGGAGATTATCTTGCACTCAGATGTTCACTTCTGCAGCAGCATGGTCCATCTATGCTGAAAATGCTCATGCTCGGACATTGCATTGAATCTAGTTTCAAATTTAAGAGCATGCCATCAATGCAGGAATCCCAAGGCTTCTGGTAACTGACATTTATAGTGACTATTGACTTAGGGCCTCTTAAAATACTCTTTCAAAGGCACAGAGAATGTAGCTTCATTGGTGATCTGAAAAAAGGTTGTGAAAATAGTAAGGCAAGGTTATGCGCTATTTGTATGGCTTCTAGGAGAGCTTTGGAGAGTATTTCATAAAGCTTGCTGTGTTGTCTTTGAAACCGATGCTTTGCAAGTGACAGAAATTGGAATTATGGCACAAATTCCTCTGCCTCAGCAGAGGAAGGCATGCTTGTATAAACTTCTTCCTCAGTGAGGTATGATAGAGAAGAACCAAATATGCTTAAAGCAGTAAATAGAAGATAATTCAAAACAGAGAAATTTTCTAAAATAAACCTTTGCTGGAAGACTTTATGAATTTCATACATTTTATAAAATGCATCCTGCAGACTGGTTCTAGTTCTTAGAGATTAACAAGGTTAAGCCTAAATGAAATACAGTGCCTTTAAATATTTCTGTTCTTTCACGTCTGTACATGTAATTACATAGACACACTCACATATCCCATGTCTATATATATACATGTGTATCTATATTAAAGATGTACACATCTATATTTGAGGTGGGTCTACACTAAACTCACAACATGCCAAAGGGTTGGCATTTAAAATCCTCAGCTCCAAATATATTTTGCATTTGGGAGCCATCTCTGATTTATCCCATGGCCCCTTCTATGGGACATTGATTGTAGGTCTTCATTTTGCCAACGGGTCCATGTGAGGAGGCCCTTGAGAATCCCTTCAGAGACAGAGAGGCTCTGGGGGTAGACAGTTTGCTTGTGTGGAAATGGTTGTGGAGTTGGCACCCTAGCGATGAAAACAGATTGAGGACTTTACGAGACGGGACACAGTGTGTAGAAGGGGAGGTGCGGGCAGATATTCAGATGGAGTGAACTGCTTGAAGCTCTGGTGAAGCAAAGTCATCCGATGATTTGGCCCATGATATGTAAACAGCTCACTATGAAAGGTTATTATCTGAGGTAATTAATATTAATTAGTAAATAACCTATGATTGATTAGATGATTATCCACAGCCATTCTATGTCTTCCAAATACACTCCAGCTTGCATTTTTCTCTGTTCAGCACCAAAGGAGGCACACAGCCATGTAAAATTTGTTCAGAGTAGAAGAGAAGCAGCATAGTATTACATATGCTGTGTGATGAATCTAGTACAAATATTTTTATCCAAATATACACATACATATATAGATTTTTTTTTTTCAGTGAACAGTATAAATACTTTACCTGGGAGATTATTCCCCTGTGCAAAATGAAACAGTTTCTCCTGGGATGTAATCTTCTGCTTTGCTCATGTTCATATTCTCGGTAAAAAGTGGGTCACTGTCATAGCAGGAGAAACCTTGTTTCCTCTCTTCACTCTCCCATGTTTGCTGAGTGCTATGTAAGCACCACGGTAAGCATTTGATTCGTATGCATTGTAGTTATTGGGCAGCAAGATTTCTTTAAATTTGCACTCATCTTGGAAAACAGCCTAAAAAATAGGAAGGGGTGGGGGGAAGAACAAAGCAGGTACAATAAATATTTCGCAAAGACCCAAGTCCTTTTTCTTACTAGTGGTTTTACAGAAGAACTTGTTGCAGTCTGGAACAGGTGGTGCCGGGGTGACTGCATCCAACAATAAATCTCCCTCTTCAGTGCTAATTTGGTGTCAGATGAACTCAGATGCCACCTGTCCAGATAATGGACTGTGTACTTCCTGTGACAGATCGAGTTAATTCATCATAAATCACGGATTTCTTCATTTTATTTGCAAGCAATCATTTCTGTCAGCATCGTGCCCTTTAGCCCGAATGATGTAGCTTTATTTCACAACTCTCCTCTGCAAGAGGTCCTGTAATTTATAAAAGAATGGTATGCTGGCTCACCAAACCATCAGTTCTCTTACAAAGAGCAATGTCCAGGGAGAACTATTTGCTTGAATAAGGCATTTGAATTTTGAATAAGACCTCAGATCAGCAGTAAATCTCTTTTTTTTAAATCGTTAGTGATATTTTATTTAACTGATAGTGAGATGTACAGCAGGAAAACAGTTTTATATTTCTTTTTGTCACATCGCATAAGTCCAATGAGAGGGAGTTATGAAGGAGAGGAGGTGCAAGGAAAAGCAGGACACAAACACAGACCACGGAGAAAGTTAAAAGAGATAGCAGAATAATTCCCTGACATCAAATGTCTGGCACATGAGACACCATCAGTGCTGTTCTATTCGGACATCTTTGTAATAACACCATTCAAAGTTTGTGAGAGTTTAACCTAGGACATTGCATTGTGCAAAGGAAAAGGCACATTTCTTACAGCTTTTACAAATGTCTTTGAAAATAAGAAAGACTGGATTGAACTGGGGGAAAAAAAAATAATCAAAGGGAGCTCTGAAGCCAGAACCTGCATTTCTTTAGAAAGACCTAGTCAAGCAAAGCAGTTGGGCTTGTGGCACTTTTTAGGTGATTGATATCAGACATGAACCTTAAAATGTCCTATTCGTTACCTGCGTGAGAAGGAGTCTGTCAGGTTAGTAATGGCTATGGGTCCTTCACAATATTTGGTATTTTATTAAGCAACTGAAATGATTTGTTGAAATTAGAGCTGTTTCAAAGGAAATGACTTCGTTGTTTCTTGACAAAAAAAGATGAACGCAATCAGTGCCATTCATTGCTTTGAGATGGGCTGCTTTTGCCTATTGCCCAGAGCCAGCCTCTTTCAAACGGGCTTCCTAACAAGCGCCTTTTCTGCTGTCAAGCCTGGAGATGCCTTGCTCAGGCCTCAGACATTAAATCGCATTTAGACAGTGTAGCTAGCACTTTCTAGATGAGGATGATGGTGATGGTGTTTCAGTATGACTTGCATACCACTGTTAATAACTATTATTGTTTTCTCACCCTTTGGGACTGATCTCACAAAAGCAGTCCTTAAAATAACTCCAGGGACATATGTTGACTTTGTAGGGTAGACTTCCTATTTATTCTTCGTGGTGGGGTTGTTTTTGGTAGGGTGAGGCATGTGGTCATGATTTTACTAACAGCAGCTAGCATAGATAGCTCTAATTGTACCTCTCCTGCACACACCTGTACGCACACACATACATGTGCAATCACATACACACACTCATGGACACACACACACACACACACTTTACCTCCGAGGGGTTTTGCAGAACGCACCCTTTTGTTCTACATACCATGCAATGCAAAATGGAAACAGCAGGGTTCGGTCTTACCAGAATGTGTTTGCAGTGCTGAGCCCTTAGAAGAAGCCATCTAATTAATCCGTAGTATTTGCAGAATACATTCATTTTCCCTCTACAGTATTATTGGAAAGCTTTAAAATAACAGACCTCTAACAGCCATGCTGCTTATTGCACTAAATAACACTGATGACAAGGGGCTGGGCAAGCTCCCTGTAATTGGAAGGCTATTTTCTCTGCTTGTAATCAGAGATTTCCAGGAGGAAAAAAAAAAAAAAAACCACCCAAAAGCAAAACACAAAACTTTTGCAGCCTTTGTTTAAGCCTTGAAAAACTATTTGCACTTGTACTCACCGTTCCATATAGCTTCCCCTTGTTGTTCATTGCAATGAAGAGAGCACTTTTCACACCAAACAGGCTAACAACACCTCTCTCTACAGTGGATATTTCAAAGAGACCTAAAAAATAAGGTCAATTGAAGTATTATCACAGAATTTATAGCTAATCAAAGACAATTCAGATACAATTGAATTATTTTAAAGTCCTAATGAACTTGTCATATTTTCTTTATTAGAATTATCTCTCCAGTCCAGCATAATAAAAGCACACAGAGAAGATCTTGTTTTTTCCTACATGCCATAGGATTTTAAAATAATTATTCTGGAATTGCAGTCACATGCTGTACAATCCTTTGCTCTAGCAAACTCTTTTGATCTATCAAACTCTGTTGGGCTTTCTAATATGTAAATTAGTTTTATATAATATGCTGTAATTACAAAGTGGTTTTTACTGAGCTTTAGAGAAGTGTGGCTTGCATTTTGAAGTCCCTCATGATACCTTAGTGGCAAAAGATTTTAGCAACTGCCCTCTACAGGAAATTCAAATCCGTAGGGCTAATGCTTTTCTTTTAATCCCACAGTTACAGAACAGCAGCCATAAGAACAAGCAAACCAGGATCAGCAAGCCTCTTCGATGACCGAGTGTCAGCTGGGATTCAAAAACCATGCTTTGGCACTCTGAGCTCAGCAACAACCTCCCGAACTCAAAAGGCAAATGAGAAGGTGAGGAGTGAGCAAATGCAGCAGTGAGACAGTTTTCAACCTGGTTTGTCTTTTCTCATCCGTGCAGTAAAGCAGAATAAAAATAAATTGTATCTAAATTTGTTTAAGCATTTGTGACATGTTTCAGCCTGGAAGGTTCTAATGTTTATTGACCGCAGAGACTCTTAAAAGGCAACAGATGTAGCACAGATTAATAATATCAAGTAATAACATTTGCATTCTATGAAGGGTAATTACTAGAGTTCACAGCAATTAAGTGACATCTATTTCATTTCTGGATGCAACTCACTGTATTGGTTTTCATTGTGAACTCCGCTTATCCTTCCGTCTGGGAGGATTTGAAGGTGAAACCCGATGCCCACGTTGCAGTAAAGCCTCCGCTGCCTCTTGATTCCTAGCAAATAGTCACTCTCCCAGTTCACATCTGACTTCTCCCCTGACATCCCAGCAATGGACCTGGACAACAGAGATTGCCATCCTCTTTCCAGCAATGTGCCATTACTTCTGCTTACAACTGGATGTGTTGAAGCAATCCCAGCTAAAAAACCCAGGAGAATGAAAGCAGGCAACGTCCGGTGAATGCTGGCTTCGCAGGACATAGTGATGAGAAGTCTTTGTGCAGTGGCCATCCGGTTCACCTCCTGGGCACGTGGTCAGAATTAATGGCCCTAAAAATACCGCCCTTCTTGTTTTTCTCCCTTCAGCATGGTGGCAGAGGCTTATTTTTGGAAAGCAAACAGAGATTGCTGACATGAAACTAAAGCCCGATAGCAGTTGGGTTGGAAGCAGAGACAGGCCGGCAGGACTCAAACTGGTGGGGACCATGTTTTGTAGATCCTGCTCTCCCAAGGGCAGCCTCAGTTATATTTGATTGACCCATCTTTATAGCGCAGAGGCTGTCCCTCCCCACATCATCACTCTGACATCAACGGCTTGCCAAAGGTAAGCCTGCCACAGCTGTAACACTAACCTGCCGTCCTCCCAGGCTGGCCGAGGTCTGATGAATGCTGTCACCCAAGACCGGAGGCAGGAGTGGGGTTTCATTGGCTGTTGAAAGCAAAGGAGTCAAATTGGTCGGGCACTCGGAGGACTCACAGGCGGCTTCCTTATTTAGAGAAGAAGGTGTAAAAACAGTTATGGACCTCATCAGCCAGCAATGAAAACTTTGCGGTCACTTCCTTGGTGGCACGATCACCGGGTGTACGTCAGGGCAGCTCAGTATTTGGGGAGAATTGGCTTGAAGCAGCCATTTCTCTTTTTGTACCTACCCAACAAATCCAAGGTACCTCTTACTTACAGCGGCCCGGGCGCTAATGGCTTGTCTGTACCTCCAAAAGGAGTGCTGCTGGCGGGTTAACACAGAGGTGAGCCATGCTGAAGGGAGAGGAAGCCCCGGGGCTTGTTGCTACTGTTTTTGTGCAAGCCCATTTCTGCTGCTTGCAGCAGCAGCAGCAATTCTGCTGAGCAGGGCGCGCAGGCTGCAGCACTGATCTTGCAGTTACACATAGCTGGGGACGTTGATACGTTCTTAAGTGTCGTGTTTTCCACTGAGGTGATCACATTTATTCGGGGAGGGTGTGTGCCTCCCACTGTGATCCGTGGGATCCGTGCTGGTTTAGGGTTCTGGTCTTTTGAATACTCTTGCAGGGGTATTTGTATTTGCAAGACAAAGGCTTAGGTAATGCGTTAAAGAACAGGGAAAAGGGAAACGGCCACACCTCCCTACTGTGTCACTGTCTCTTTTCCTCAAGCCCAAATGCTCTCTCTCTTTTTTTTTTTTTTTTTTAAATAGTGTATGAGCACCTTACTTTTCCTCTCCTTCCATTTGCTCAGACTGTCTTACTTGTTTCCCCTCATTTTGCACTGATGCTGTTTCAGCTTCTTTGGAGCCAGACAGATTAGACTTTTATCTTAATTAGTTTCACAGGAATTATTAACACATTAGTGGGAGGAAAATGGCTGAGATTTATGCAAGTATCTTTTTATCTTTGCCAATATGTCTGGCAGCCTTTCACAGCACAGAACTTGCGTCGTCTATGTCATTTGAGATGTCTGCAAATTAATAAGGAGAGTACCTGGAAGCGTAATTGAACTGAGCACACCAGGCATGACGTACAGTTTCACATTAACAGGGGTGTAACATGAGGCCTCAGATACTGCAGCCACTCAAGCAAGAGCACCGTGAGCGAAGGGGAGATGATGGCAGCCCGGAGGCAGGTGAGCAGTGAGATTCAGTGACGTATGGAACACTGATTATTCTCGAGAGAGGCTCAGCTATAAAAAGATTGGGAATCACTGGACTAGACCCTGGTTTGTGCCAGGTGACATTTCAAAGGTTCTCTGCCTTTGCTGAAGCAGCACTTGGGTTATCTTCTGCCTTTTGCTTGCAAAGAAAATCTTCAGACCCTTTTCTCTGCTGCCTTCTACTTAATATCATGATTTTTCAGCTACGCAAAGTGCATATATATATTTTTAGCAAGGAATAATACTAGTATTTTACAGCCCATCAGGATAACTGCAGTGTCTTTATGAGAGGCCATCATTGGGGGGGGAACAAAGCAGAGTGACTGTTATAGGGATGGAGAAATGATTTCCTAGGTTGTCTTTTGCTACAGTCTGAAGACTTGCCCATTCCCAATGCATGTGACTCCTAGAAACATTGCCTAATCTCAGAGGCATCACTATCTGTAGAATGTTCTTAATAGTATGTAATATTTTCTTTCCAATTGATTTATTTTGCCCCTAGAGAATGTTTCAAGTGTAATTTTTCAGTGTGCTCATGATCAGTGTCCTAGGAGAGAAATCAGAATACAGCCGCTAATCAGAAGGCAAAACAGCATTTGGTGGTTTCATGGGTTGAGGGAGGAGGGTGCAGAATTGGCTTTCCATCACTGGCTTTTGATCATCTTTTCATCTTTGTGTCTTGTTTGTCAGGTTTCTCGTAGCAAAGCCAATGCATGGGCTAAAAGAGCTTCTCTAGCTTGTGCTGGCACATCTGCCACTGCAGATTCCCAACAAGCTATTCTGATGGCCCAAGTCAAAGGAGCACTTTATGGAACGCACTCTATCACATCCTGGTACCCTCTCTCCTAGAATGAATACTAGATGATAGTACAAAATAAATGAGAGAAATTCTGCCAAGTCTATGGGACACAATGCTTTGGCTTTTAGTCAGCCCAGCTGGAAAGTGACTGCTGAGAGCTGTGGTGGCCAGGGTAGCTAGAGAGAGGGGACAGCCTCCCACCTGCAGTTTCTTGCTGAGCAAGTAGAGCTGACAGCATACTGTATGGAAAGGGTGGCCATCTTGCTTGGTTGCTTGCAAAAATTAGGAATTTTGCTTGATCTGGAAAACAAATAGCTAAAAATTGTGATTTCACTGGGGCATCTGGCCCTCATAAGACAGAGAGTCTTGATGTCTGGCCTAAGACAAAATAACGTGCAGCTGAGAGATGAAGTGTATACTGTAGCCTTGTACTGCTCTGCAAGTCTGCATCAGAGTTTAAATGAGTCTTGAACCATCCTGATCTGTGGCCAGCTCTGAAGATAAACTGCCGTGTGAGTTCTGGAGCTTCTGATTCAATTAACCGAGCCTTGTCTCCTCCAAAAGATGTCTCATTCTGGTTAAACTTGTCCTCTTGGCCCATGAAGTAAATGTCTCTGAAAACATACTGTAACCTTTTGATTTTCAGATGGAATGTTTTCCTGGCTTCATGTGCCTCGTGAAATTTGGAAGGCATCAAGAGAGACACCAATAGCATTTGCATTAAAATTAATCCTGTGAACTCCAAAATGGTAAAAATTTACTTCAGCAATCAACCTCTGCTGACTCAAAATCTTAAGACCCAGGATGACAGTGCTTACCACCTAATTAGAGTAACAAGTTTTCATTGTCAGTATTTTAGTACAATATTAAAATAACCCCCCTTTGGAACACAGCAGTACGGATCCACTTTCAGATAGTCTAGGAAAAAACATGCAGCTGAGCAGTAATGTGATATGGATGCAGAGCACGTCTTTCAAAAATGCATGATGACTTAGGTTCCTAAGTTCCATTTTCAAACCGATTAAAACACTCTCCCTATTTTAAGACCTGGAAAGAGCAGTCCCTCATTCAAATGTGGGAGGACAGACTAAAATTGTTCATCTTGCCTGTGTGAAGGCCCAGGCTGGTGGTGGAACAGAGGAGAAGGGAGATTTCCAGGGGACAAATCTGACTGTTGTGGCAGGGCAAGTATCGCAGGCTCTGGATAACTTACATAAAAATCTGTTAGTCCAAACACGACCATGGAGCCCCATGAGACCATCTTTAGGCTAACGAGGTTCGTTGGCCAGCACGTAGAGATTTGTCACACAAATAGTAGGACTGCTATGAATGAAATATGAATCACAACATGAAAGCAGTGGGAAAAGATAATAGAGCAAAGGTTGCAGGGGTGGGCTGTACTGATATCCCAGGACCTGAATGACAGCCATAAAACTGGTAAACACCAAGGAGTGTGTTGTTGGCATCAAGACTAGATTGGGTAGGGCCACAGCACAGATGATTAATCAGCAGAAGATCTGAGCTCTGGTACCAGAAGGATGACAAAAAGGGTTATAGCACACTGCATTTGTTATTTTTCTTTCTGCTATCCAACAGAGAGGCAGATTTGTAGCCATAGAAATACACAAAATGAATAAACAAAACAACGGACAGCAACCTTGCCTAAGACTCTTGGAGGCTGAAGCAAGCAAGTTTCTGAAGCAAAAGAGTCACTTCATTACAACTGCTGACTCCTAAAGCATATAAAAGACCTGTTCAAACCCAGTTTGTCATCACCAGTCAAAAGGAACACGGGATACATAGTGAAGACTTAACAGGGGGCCTCCCTCATCCTCCATGTCTACACAGGCCACTTGGGCACATGCATCTTGGTGCATGGGCATACACGGGTAAGTTAAACAGCTTCAAAAGTAATTTGAAATAATTATCTTCCATTCTTCCACAAGGGCTGAGTTTTCACATGCTGATTTTCTACAGGCAGGCACAAATGACAGAATATATTCCTGCTTTTTTTTTTTTTTTTTTTTTTGAGGGAAGAGGGGGAAAAAAAGCTAGCTTGCTTGGAAAAACTCTTTGTTTACTGCTTGTTCATGCTAAATTCATATTCTGAAAAGGGTATGTCAAGTACAGATGTATCAAACATACCCATCTTTTTCTCCTGAGGAGTTACCACAGAAGCTAGTTCATAGGGACACAGAGTAACTTTGCTGTGTTTGCACACACACAGGGTTACGGGTAAATCTCACTCTTAATGACATGACCACAAATTCCTTCTTGCAGCAGAGCTGTTCTCAATGTACCATGAGGTAACAGAGCAGAACTTGCACCTTTACCATTTTCTGCACAACATCTCTCCTAGGCTTATGCCTGTTTAAAGCTTGGCATAGAAATCCAGAGGCAGGAAGCCCTCTGGGAAAGGAAATTGTGTTTCAACTTCTCTTCTATTCTAGGGTTTTGGAAAAGAAGGTAGCCCACATAGCCTGCAGAAGCAGCTGGCATTGAGTCAGAAAGGGAACAGCCAAAGATGCTGGTGATTGCACTGACTGCCCAGTGGAGCTCTTGCCAGTGCAGGTTGAAAGAGACTTGGAGATTTGGAGCTCTCTGTAAGTGCAGAAAAATCCTTCTGTGGTGCAGAGCTGTCAGTGAGAGACATATTTTACTGCTGCTGGCTTTCTGGTCCTTCTCCATTTGTGGCACAATAAAATGCCTCCAAGAACAGTAGCCATGTCTGCCTCCAAATATCTTCTAGAGATTGAAATGACTGTCATAAGACAGAGTGGTGACTCCATGGCAAACCTGTGGGTCCCCAAGCTGGTGTTCTGCACACAAGCCCACACTGCCTCTCTCATCACCTCCTCAGCTGTTCCTACTCTGCAAGGACAGGCAGTCCAAGGACAAAATGCTGAGCTTAAAAAAAGAGAAGTGTCAGCCGCCAGCCCCCACAGAGATCTGTTCAATGTTATTTATCAGAAGAGTGGAATGATGTGGAACATTTTTTATTTAATTTTAGTTGTTATGTGTATGTTTTTCTCATTACAGCAGGAACAGGGACACTACAGGAACAGGGATGCTAAATGCCTCGTTTAGGTAGCATTATTAATAGGAAAGCAAAAACAACTTGTTTTTGTTGTTGGTGGTGATGAGGTTTTGCCCAAGAGGCCAACTGGCCAGATCTCTGGGTGATTCCTGGCTGTGGAAGCCATTCAGATGATATGCTGTAAGCCAGTATAGAAGGTTAAAGGCAATTTCTGCCATTTGCTAGGTAACTGTGTCTTCCTCATGTTGTGTACCTTTAGCTCAGTTGAGGACTTTGCCTCGCATGTCAGTTCTTCATCTGATGGTCTGGATGCCTTCTCAAATTTCAGAGCAGAAGTCTGAACCCTGGGCCTTTTGTACAGTCATCTGAACTCTTGCCTGGTTTTATCAAGCTTTTTTCCTGCAGGGCGGGCAACACTGAGGGTCTAAAACTTGTAATCCAGCTTTAATAGTAGATGTGATTTGTTGTTTAATTTCCATAGAAAGGATCCTGTCTTTGACATCTCCGTCATCTTCCCTCATCCTTTCCCCATTCCTCCTGCTGTGTTGGTGGGGAAAGAGAAGGTAGGAAGATGCTGGGTGGATAAATACTGCATCCCTGAGCCCTGACCACAGCTGCCTGAGGGGTGAAAGTGAAACTCCTCAGATCCCTGGTACTTAGGGAATATAGTTTAGTCTTTAAGTGGAACACAAGACTTGAACCAAAGCATAACAGATGTTTCTAGCACAGAACTGCATTGCCCGCTGCTCCCCAGGAGGTGAGGGAAAGCAACATGACTTCATGTGTTGGCTGCACTCACCACATCTGAAATCTTCAAAATCCCATGAGGCAGACAGGTGTGTAACCCTTGTTGTTGTTTCCACAGAGGAAAGCTAAATGAGTTACTGCAGAGTGAGGGGAAGGGGTAAATATGCAGGGCCTCCCACCAAGAGAGGAGAGGAGAGTAGAGCCTGGTTCTAGCAAAAGAGTCCTTAGGCCACTTGGGGTGGGAAACTGCTTTGTATTCAGACATCATTGTGAAGGTACCTACATTTTGGTGGGTCCATGTTCACTGACTGTCTAAGCTTGTAGTACAGTCAGTGGGGATATAGTTAATACAGTCAAGGAACCCAGTAACTGACACAGCTCACCAGCCAGGAGGTGTCTTCTTCACCTGAAGCACTCTTAGGACTCCACTACCTTCATTGGCAAGGTCTGTGTTTTACAGGAGCTATGTGGAGACACCTCAATGGAAGTCTTTTACTCTAGAGATGAATCCCTTCCCCGGTGCCCAGCAGCAACGGAGCAGAACACAGAGTGCAGGTAAAGGTATGTAGGCTGGTGTTTGGTCCAGCAGCATTTGCAGTGACCGTGTCTGCTTGGAAACTTCTTGCACCTCTCTCCCAATGGCACAGACACGTTTCTCAATCGAACTCTGAAAAGCAGTCTCAAGCTCATGATCTGAAGCTCTGCAGACTCTTCACACAAACTTGCATCAGGAAAGTGTCTCAGCATCCTGGATGTTCAGGAGGGTGTTTCAAAGACCATGTTCCTTTGTTTTGTGCTAGAGTGTTTGCACATTCCCAGCTACACAAGGGTGAGTGCAGAATGGCTGCAAAATGTGCCCCATCTTCACCCTGCTTGCATACAGATCTGCACTTGGGAGAGCTTTTTGAAGGGCATCAAAACTCCAGATTGAGCTAAGTGACCCATGCAGGGTTTTGGAAACCCTTGGCTTCTGTGGTCAGCTGCATGTGCTTTGCATGTGATTAAGCCCCCTAGGGCTACCTAGCTAGCAGGAGTTCAGGGACACAAGTCTCACCAGCCACCTCCCAAAAGCTGCCTCATGCTCTGAATACTTTGTTGAACCAGAGCAAGAAAAATAGATTCTCCAAATCCTTTATGATTCTGAAATTAAATTGCAGGAGCTGTGGGATTCCAGCTCCCTGTTACTACTGCTGTCATGCCCATGGCAGGTTTCTCAGACTCAGCCTTATCCTGCCCATTGCAGAAATACCTTATTTCTTCCTTGGGTGTTTCATTTATTTGGTTTCAACATTGTTCTGCAATGTGCCCATTATGGTATTGCATGTACAAAAAGAGCAACCATGTAATAGCTCATACAGGGAGGAAATTTAGACTGTCAGTGATATTACTGAAGAACTCATCATGTCTTCTCCCGTCCTTCCCCACTAATCTTCTCTGATTCCTTAACTCCCTGAGTAACTAGTGATTCAGAATCACAGAAAGATTTACATTAGAAGGGACCTGGTATGTTCATCAAGTTCAACTTCATGCTCCAAGCAGTGCTAACTCCAAAGCAAGAGCAGGTTGCCCGGTCAAATCCTTTACCTCATCAGGCAGCAGCAAGAACAGGGCTGCTCCACAAGGCACGGCAAGCCAGCAGCATGGGCAGGGGCAGTGCCTCCAGCCAGGGCACAGTCCCAGGTCCTCACCAGCTCCCAAACTGGGTGAGCAGAGCAGGGGTGCTGATACTAACAGGTCCCATTGACAGTCCACTGTTCAGCACACAAAGGCAAGGTAACAAGTCACAAGTCGGGTCCAAGGTCAAACCAAGAAATTGAAATAACAACACAAGAGTGCATGGAACCGGACTGAGGAGCACCTGTGCTGTAACTTAGGGCAGGACTGAAGGCACAGATCTCAGTCTAAATGGAAGTCCTGAAGCAATGGGCAAATGGGCGGAAGGTGCAGGTTGGAGGGCATAGGTGAGGCTGTACTGAGCAATTACAGCCTTCTGGTGCGCTCAGGGCTCTGAAAAATTATCCTCAAAGACTGGAGATTCCCTACCCTTTCTGGTTGCCTGTTCCAGCACTGCACCACTCTTAAATGTAAATGTTTTTTTCCTTATAGAACTCTGTCCTTAAAATTGTGCAAAAGATTCTATGCTCTGCCTTGAATCCTTGGGAGCATAAATGAGACAGCTGTCAGCCTGAACTTTTCGATGGCTCCAAAATGTCATTTTAGCTTAAAGATGGAGCTGGTGTTTTCCTTTCTTGTTGCTCATTATGTGAACCTCTATAAATAGGCAAACAAGAGTGGGAGGGTAAGGGAGTTTTATTTTTTTGTTATTTAGTATAAATAAGTTGATTTCCAGGACTGACTAAAAGGGAACTGAGGTTAAACTGGATCTATGAGAGTACCAGTAGGTTTTTTTCATATAAATGTGCATATAAAACTATATCCTGTGCTCATCACCAGAGGTCTAGTAAAGCTGCAGGCTGCATTCTCAGAAAGCTACCTGGATGGGTGGCTAAAGCTCAGTTAGTCACCAGAAATTCATCCAAAGAGAAAATTCATTAGCTAAATGAAGAAATGGAGCCATTTCAGAAGTGATCTGATCAGGTTTGCAGGCTAAAGCAAACAGGTTGAATTTTTATATACAGATGCAGCAATTCAGGTTTTGTTTCTGTAGCTCCTTTTCTGAATAGGGGAAAGAGAACAGGGTATTTTTTAGCTCCTCAACAGCAGGGTGAGTAATACAGCAAAGAGGGCTCAAGCTATGCCATAGCTTATTGAGGAGCTCCAAATTTGTACAGACCTTGCAAGGGACCAGGAATGCAAGACAGGTAAGCTGTTTAAGGCAATCAAACCGGTAAGATTTAGTTCTGCAAAAAAAGATTAAGGGAAGAAGTCTGTCCAGAAAATGGAGAAAAGGGGAGAAGAATAGTAAAACCACATCATTTTGAGACAGAAAGACACCAAAGACACCAAAAGAGACTTGAAGGAATTTTGCAGGCATATGTGTGGAAATTTATCTTTGAAATTGTGAGGAACATCTCAGATCTGCAGGGGCATACAGGAAAAAAAAATAGAAACAGTTAAAGTGCAGAGTAAACACTAAAAAATATGTGGAGAATAGGTAGCTAGTAAGTATTGTGGCTTACATCATCAAGGACCAAAGATATATGGCAGGTGGCTGGGATCAACCAGTACCTAACTTTGAGCAAGTTGCACTTTTAGAGTCTGCGGTTGTTGGCTCCTGTGGAATCTGGGACTGTTCACATACTCAAAATTAGGCACATGCTGCTGCAGATTGCTGAACTGGCCTGACTTACAGCAGTAAAGATAGGCATATGTAGAAGTAGTTCTAAAATCAGAGCATTAAGTAGCAGAGGGTGCAAAATAAGCAGAGTTAGTGAACCTCTTTTTGGTATCAATATTAGAGAAGAGGTGAAGGAGATGAGACAGCCTATATCTCAGTGATATAACAGGATTAGTAAAGAAATTATAAAAAGAAACATGGAAAAAGGTAAAATATGGCATTAAAAAAGTGGAATTGAACCATAATATGAGCTCTGTTCATTCTATGAGACCTGTACGGTTCCTGCAGAGAGCTGTTAAGAGTTGCACCCTGTTGGCATCTTCTGTGCTTGAAGCAGGGATATATTTGCGACAGACTTGCAGCATTCAAATTTTGTGAGTTCTCCACAGAAGGATGACAGAACGACTTCCCTGATGATCCAGGACTTTGTTCAAAAGGCATCTTTCCAAAACAAACAGAAGCATTTTTTCTTTAGTCAAAAGAAAACTACAAACAGCTTAGCAGTACCTTGATCCTTAGTAAGTTGCTGAGAGCACCTTCAGCCTCTCCTTGAACATCTTCAAATGCTCCCTGTGCATCTTAATGGCTCTCCACTGTACTTCCTCCAATTTGTTGACCTCTCTCTTGTGCTGGGATGCCCTAAACTGGACACAGCACACCAGATGTGGCCTCACCAGTGCCAGTTACAGGGAAATAATCACTTCCCTCAACCCTCAACCTCCTGGACACATTCTCCAAGGCACACCCCCAAAGGCAAGGTGAGATCAGTAAGCTCAGTTTTAATCTGGTTGATTACCATAGTCATTGGGTAATATTTTTAAAGCCTGCAAGTCCCATTTTCAGAAAGGAACCCACGTCTCTGTGTCAAAATATCCTTTTCTCCAAGTGTGTTGAGAGGTCCTCAATTCTAGTGCCATTTTCCACACTGGAGTCTGGGAGCAGGCTGTGAGTGACTAGAACATCAGTGCGCTCTTTCCAAACATTATGCAGGTTATGAGTTTCTCTAGTTCAAGACTGCCTCCTTCCTTGCCTTGAAACGATAATTTCTGATACTTACTCTGATATAAGAGTAGCAAATCTGAGCACAAAATAAACACTTTATATTTAAGGTTGTAGCCACCTTGTTATTTCTTCGTCAGGAACCGCAGTGTAAGGTATTTGTTGTGATGGCTTTTAACATATGGAAGGTCAAGATCAGATTCCCAAAATATTCTGAAAACCAGTTATAGCTTTAACAGTGACTGTGGTTAAATATAAAACCTAAGTAATTTGTTCTATTAAAAAGTCAGAGTCTTATTTTTATCAAGTGATGTTATGAGGGCATGTTCTAAATCAGCCAAAGGCTCTTGTAGCTCTAAGAGCTTCACTTCTGCAATTTTTAACAGCCCAATTACATTGGTATGGCTTCTTTGTGCATTTGGTTAGCACAGAATTCTTCCTCTGACACTAACCAGATCAGGCAGACTAGAAGATTAAACATTTGAAGAAGACGCAGGCAAGGAAAATGCAAGAGCTGAATAATAATGTTGAGTTTATTTTTCCCCTGCGAAGTTGAGTCTCATTTGGACAGGGTCAGGTTGTGATGGGCACACAGGACTAAGAAATAAAACCACACATTTCATGCATTCATGTAATACTTCTCTTGACATCCCTCTCCCTACTATTGTGCACTTCTCCATACGCATGGGCCCAGTTTAAGATTACGCCACTAATGATGATATGCAACTATTCCAAGCATCCTTTAACCAGAATGCGTATTCCATGCAGGATTAAAGAATAGTTTGTCTGATGCACACTAGACAGGCGGTATGGAGCAGGGTCAAGGCAAGCATGTAGCAGAGCTCTGAAATTTCCTTTTTGATCAAGCAAGTAGTGAGCATATGTTCGCAGCTGGAATGTGTGCTCAACTTACTTTAGTGGAGTTTCAGCACTGACCTTTTGCTGCATTCCTCCAGCAGCAGTAAAATGGTTCTGCTTAAGTAAACTGACATATACCACGTGCAAACCCAGCTGTCTTCTCCAGCCCACCATTTCTCCTACTGTTACAAAAAGCCTGAAGGCATGGGAATGCTGTAATTTAATGTGCAATAACCTATCATGAAAATAATGTTGTGAAAAATAATTGTGCTCATGGCACAATAAAATCCACCTTGAGAAACTGGTTTAAGAACTGGCCATAGGAGTGCATGTTAACGCGTCCTGGATTGTTGTATTTTATTACTGTCTGGTTGACACAAATACAGGAGGTTAAAGCCTCTTACACCATCTGCTGCTGAATCCTGTTGCCCTCTCCAGCTTGACCCATCCTTACCTGTCTTTGGTTGCTTCACGTTTGCCACCTTTGTTCTTGTTCTGCTTTGTTTTTCTAGGCGTCTGGCAGGTCTGACCTGTGTATGACTCCACTGTAAAAATTAAGCTGGTTTATGCAGCAAGTAGGTGATCAGGCAGGCAGTTATTACTGGGCAGAATCCTTCTTTACAGAGCTACTTGTGATAGCAAGAGCTGCCATCGTCGTGAGCAGACTGCAGGGAAGCAGCCAGTTTGTGCCCCTTCGCTGTGGCATTGCACTGTGTGCAGACCAAGGCTTTCCTGGACAGTTTGCGATTCCAAGTACCCCCGTTTAAGAGATGCATTAAACTTCAGATATGTGGTCTTGGCTTTCAGAAAGCACTGAGCATCCTCCACCCGACAGCAAACCTGCTTAAGCTGCCTTAGTTTGGATACTCAAAAATGAAGACATCATTTGGCATTTGGATAGACAGGAGAGAGGTTTTCTTTATGTGCATGGCCTGAGCTTCCTAGAAGTCACAGCTGAATGCATCTTTCCCAATAAAAATGCAGAAAATACACAAATTACATGGACTCAGCATGTACTGTATACAGCCACATTCTTGATGCCTTTGCAGGGGAGGGAAGATGAAAACCCTGGTGAATGGGAAGGGCAGTCAGGAAAGATCCAAAGGCATTTTTTTTTCCTCTCATAGGAATTAGGGTGCTGTCTCTACCACCCTGCTCAAATAAATGCCTCAGCCTTGATCGCGTTTTCTTCCCACTGCCATGACATCAGCTGAAATATTATCACCTACTGCTGCTCATTGCTGCTGCCTTTCACTCAGATGGAGGTGGGTCAGTTTATACAGAGCAACTGTGCATGTCCCAGAAGCCAGGGAACACCTGGATGGGCCATGTGTCCTCACTGCATGGCAGGTGTGTTACCAGTCTATCTGAAAGCCTTGTGTGAAGTTTGGTCCATACACTCAAAAAAACACCTAACCTGGGTTGGAAGAACTACTGAATGCTGAGGCTATTGTGGATAGAAGTAGAGTTAGGAACAACACCCTTGACTGTGACCTCAGCCATGAAGATGGCTCCCTTTTGTCATAAAATCCAATTAAAGAAATACTTAAGTACAAATATAACTTTAAGTCTTAATATGTTTGCAGTTAGACAAATACTTGTTTTCTTGAATTAGGGCCCTACACAGTTCTGCAGAGTTGTAGTCATAAGTAAATCAGTTCTCCATCTTGACTTTTTTGTGTGTTTTGCATATATGATAATGATGAATCTGATTTATTTTAGCTGTGGGACAGACAAGCTACAAGTTCCCCATCAGCACAAAAATATGTCAGAGCTTTTGGGACTCAGAGGATTCCAGAGTGCTAGGGGTTGCCAAATCCATCTGAGACTGCTGCTGCTCCATAGCCCCAGGTCCAGCCAGTAGCAAGGCTGAGCGTGCATCCCCCGTAGCCGCACATGCACACAATATGTACATACGTATCTATGTGGCCAATCCTACAGATCAACAGAGGCAGACAACATAGCATTTAACCAAACACAAACAGCACTAATGGCTTCATCCTGTTACCTTCTCTGACTGATCGGGTTGAAAGCCTATTAAGTGGAAAATACACATGTGTGTATGCATGTATGTATACATACAAATAAATATACTCATATACATATATGCTATATGTATCCTTCCAGTAGCTGATGTGCTTTTAGACACTCAGTCTATCCAGAAACTTCCCCTGATCTTTGATCTCCCCTGCTGCTGGCACTTGCACATACAAGCCCCTGAGTCCTGCACGCCCTGTTGCTGGTACTCAAACCTCCTCGCACACCTACACAGACACACACATGCCCTACAGTTGTTCCCTGTAACTGGACTTGGATGTTGAGTGTCTCCAGCATGTGGCCCTGGGATCCCTGGCCTCCCTATTGCCTTATGCACAGACGTCCACAAACAGCCTCTCTCCACCAGCCTTCCCAGTAGCTGACCCCCAGATGCCACAGTCCCTCCAGTAGCCAACTCTCAGACCCTCTGGTTGCTTAAAGCCACTCCAACACCTGGCTGCCAAGCCTCTTACCCTGCTTGTGGGTAGTCCAGCGTGATATTCACTAGCCAGTAAACACACTGATACCCACACCCACACAATAGGCATGGTCTCCAGTCTCCCCAGACTTATGGCCTCTTTTGACCCAGGGACCCCTCACCAGCGGCTGGCCCTCAGACACATGTGCACACAGAATAGAGAGCCCTTCACCCAGGAAAATAATCAAGAACAGAGTTTAACAAGAAGACAGGAGAGACTGCAATGACCAGGTGCAGGGCTGTGTTGACCATCAATTTGCGTACATGCAGCTGTCCTTTTTTCACCCCTTATGCCTCTGTTTTCCCACACTTGTTCCTCCCCACTGCACCTTGATCCCTCCCTCCCTACCTCTGCTCCTTCCCCTAAACATCCCATAGTATGTCTTATGCAATCTCCAAATGCTTTTTTCCTGGCATGCCCTACTGAGTCCCACACCCCTGGAGGCAGTAGCCCCCCTCAGTTTGCAATGTGAGGTGGGGAGAGCCTCGCCTGGTGGGTCTCACGCCCAGACAATGGGTCTGATCATCCTCATCAATAAATACCTATTTACTGTAAAATAAATATGGGGAGAAGAAAAACTAGAAAATGTTGTTGTCAACTTTCAGCAAATTATTTCCCACTGTAAGTGAAAGTAAGATACACTGTTTTCTAAAGTGTGGTGTACAGAGACAAAGCATCAACGTGACAGAAAGCCCCTTGCTTTAAACTCTTTATATATGAATACCCTTGAGCTCTGCACATCCCAAAGATTTTTTTAAAAATTAACATGGTCCCTTTAATTGCAATATATGTGTGAGATCATGCTATCATAGAAATGTTGGTTGGAAGGGACCTCTGGTAGTCATCTAGTCTAACCTCCCACTTGAAGTGGGACTCTTGCCAACTCTAGAAAAGATCAAGCCATGGCTGACCTTCATGCCGTGTTTCCAGCCATAGAGAGATACCATCTAACTTAACATACGATGATTACTATAGGGCTAAGAATAATTCTCTGACTAAGGTGATCTTTTGAACACACTGGATGGTATCTGATTCAATTTCTTGCAAAGACCTGTTGCAATAGATTTTTCTTTCTTTTTCTTTCTCTTTCTTTCTGCAAGTTAAATATTCAGAGCTTTCCCTTTTTCTGCGAAGGTCCAGATCTTGTGAAAACATAAGAACCTGAACAGCATTACTGATGTGAATGAAATGTTTAAGGGTCCTTTTTCATGAGATTTACATGACATACACTGATACCCTGCTAACAAGGGGGCTTTGGGAAGTGTATGTTTGAATGGTGAGGAGCTGTATATATTACTACTGGAAAACCATCTGCCCACTGGTGGTTTAAGTATATTATGACACTTACCTAGCACTCTGGTACTGTATATCTCAATTTTGCAAGGGTGAATTTCATAACCCATGGTTTTCAAATGAAGTAGTTGAAAGGGGATATGTTGGCTAAAGAGGCCATGAGGCATTGGTGACACCGAAGAAGCGAGTCTTGTTCTTCTGATGCCCAGGCTGGATGCTGAGCCTTTAGATCTGGCTGCTAGATGATCTTCTGTTTAGAAGAGTTGCAAAGATTTGATGTCTTGCATATTTCGCACACATTCATTTTCTTACTTAACCATTACGTACTGCTAGAGATATGCTGGGAAGTGAAGTCTTGGACCCACTGTAGTCAATAGCAAAACTCCCACAAAGTTAAGTAGGGCCAGTATTTAACATTACTTTGTCATAAAAAGCCCTGAATTTGGCTTAGGCATGCAACCAAGTGGAGGAGACTGACTGTGAAGTCAGCCGGTACAATGGCATTCAGCAAAGATTCATCATATGAAGGTTTGGGGCTTTTCAAATTCCGTAGTTTCAGCGTAAACAGCCTTGATGGTGCTCTTTACAGACCAAAGAAGTTTAAACAGATGGGCAGAGATTTTCTAGGAAATATCTGGAAAGTTTTGTCTCTGGCTTCATCAGTTGGATCACATTAAGTAAAAGTCGGTTTGAGTCTTCCTCCTGAACATAGTATTTTATTTTTATCTGCTTTATCCAGCTGATAATTTTCCTGTCTTCACCATGGTTTTCTATTTTTTGGGGGGAAAGTCTGCTAAATTCCCCTAGATAATATTTTATTTATGTGAGAATTAAGACAGGCTCATGAACTGAACTGTAGTTAATCTGATAGCTCAGAGATAACAGTCATGGCAGAACAACTGAGCAATCCCAGTTCAAATCCTGCTGTTTTCAGGGGCAGAGAGCGTTATGGCTTAAGTACATTGGTCTGGCTGGAAGTCTCTTGTAAAGGTCTTGCTTCTGGTATGGGACTGCAATTACATGTAATTAGCTCCAGTTGACCTGTGGGTGCTCGTATTCTGTTCTGAGGCCTTATCAGAGTTTGGTCATGTTACTTACCCTACCACAGACCACGATGGTTTGAACACCAATGATTGCTGGTGCTTTTGGCTACAGAGGCAGAAAAGGCCAAGGCTGTGAGGAAAGTCTGGCCAGACAGAAATCCATTTAATAATAAATGGATCAAATCTCCTAGAATTTGATCTGGAGATCTCCAGTGCTCTCAAGTCCCTGACTTTTCATATTTCACTAATTCCAGTAGCCTTTGAGTTAAGAACTTGGATGTCCTGGAGTATGTAATGGGCTCTGATCTCACAGAACTTTGTGTCCTGCAAGTGGTGAATTAAATGTTAAAAATGAACCAACAAACAGAAAAGCAACAAACAAGCTTCCTTCCTGCTCAGGGTGCCTGTGGTGGGGTGGATGTGAACATAAGGCTGGAGAGAAAGCCATGGGAACAAGGAGTGGCCTCTCTATTTGACAAGGAGAAAGGTTGCTCCCATCTCTGCATGGCAGAACATCCCATCCACTGTTCAGGTGATTTTTAATGTCCAGGTGATTTTAAAGGATTTTAACGTTTCTATATCCTGATAATGTTCCCAGTCAGTGAAGTTTTCCTAATCAACTACATTTTGTCTCTTTGTAATTTATCCTACCGTTATCTGGCCCACAGTATATAGTGTCAGTGCTAACAACAACCACCCTTGAAGTCTGCTGCCTATCTTCTGTGTGACTGTCAATCATATATTGTTCAACCACTTGAGTTTTTCAGTTTCTATATCAAGTTAGTAGAATAAATTGTTCGACACAATGACAGATGTTTTAAAAAGACTAGATAATTTAAAACATTGGGAGTGTGAATTTGCTGGGTGTTGGGTACTTCAGAGTGAGGCAGCTAATTCTTATTAAGGCTATGGTAATCAGAATATAAAGCTTTGCCTTCTGTATTGCTGTGGCCACTTGTGTGCCACGGGCTGGATGTGCAGAGTTCTCGCACTACTTCTGTTGAGTGCTACATCCATCACTTAGCTTTGCCTGCACATCATCATCTCTGTTGGGACTCATGATAACTGTTAGCTATCAAGCAATTCACAAGCACGACAAATAGGAGATGCATTATGGGCAAACTTTGCCACCTTCAGGACTCCAGAGCACATCCATTATCAAAGGCAGAGCTGAACGAGCAGTGGCCCAGTCTGCACAGCAAATTCCATCTACTGAAACAGCAGAAACCGGCACCAGTAAAAGCGTATGCACCAAGGAAAACACAATATCCCTCATGGTTAGGCAGCACTTCCCTGAATTATTTTGAAGGTTTAGAAATCAAGCGAACCTCAGAAAGATGCAGCAACTCCCAACAATGTATTTTTATCTGCAGTTTGTATTTCTTCACAGGAAGGCTCCGTAAACAGAGCTGAGCAGGACTAGCTATCAACACAAGCGTGGTATGTACCATTTTGCATGTAGTAACATCAGCTTGCAAGACTTGCCCGTGATTTATGAACTGCCTGAAAGAAAGAACCACTTCCATGGGCAGGGAGAATTGCCTGAAATGGCTAAAAACATATCCAAGATAACAACTGGTGGTAAGGCAGCGGTTTCCAAACTACTCAACAGAAGCACTCACATCCTCTTGTGTAGCTGGTCAAGCTTGAGGCCAAGCTCATGTCACTGACCCACTGCAATTTCCACCTTTTATTGGTGAGCAAGGAAAGATTCATTTCTCAAAAAAAGGAGGCTTGGCTGGCTTGTACTGGTAGGATTTCCGCTGCGGAAATAGGCACACAGAAGACTGATAACATGGATGCTGCACACACGAGGAGTGGCGGAAGGAAGCAGGCCCCTGTTTGTGGAGCGATGCTATTTCTGCCGGGATTTAAAAGCGTTCTTTGGAACAAAGTTGAAACAGTCACTATAAATGACTTGCATGAGTGAGTACAGAGCATTTTGGAGGATTATAATTTATGCCAGGCAGGAGCTGTTATGGTTCAGTTTAAAGTGCTTAAAATAAGATTTTTGGGAGACAACCAAACCAGGTTCAACTCTACTAACTTCCCAGTTCAAGGCACTCCTAAATTTCTATGTACAGGGTCCATTCCTGTATGGGGGCCAAGGGCCTTGAGCCCCTGTTGAAACCACTAGGCCTCAAAGATGCTCTGATGATATCTGGCACTGCTAAAAATGAACCAATGCCCATTAGGAAAGAGCCAACGATGTCGTGTAGTGTATGACTCTCTATACCTCTTATCCAAACCTGAATTAATTTAACTAACGGATTTCTTCCCCCAAGGTTTTATCTTTCATGGAAAGCACGTCCTGAAGGAACGAAGAGTTTTTCTCCATGGTATGCTCCTTTGTGCAGATTTAAAGCCGATCGACTTCTCAAGCCAACTGGGGACAAACCACGTCTGTCTGGACCCAGACAGCCATGCGTGTTCTTCCCAAAGATGGAAGAGCAGGGGGGAGAAATCAATCCATTTCAGCTGAGCAATCAGAAAGGCAGACACAAAGCCCCGTCTTGCCATCTCCCAGGCAGCTTAAGAGTACTTTATAACACAAAGGCAGAGCTGTATCCTCCTGTCATTTTGTAAACTACACAGTGGATACCTCTCCACTCTCAGAGAAATTTCTGTACGTTATGAGATTGATTTCTAAGTTTTTAGAAATATTGCTTCTCTAATTCTTACACATTTTTCTTCGCTCAGTTTTATCCCTGTTAGTGAAGTTGAAACCCTTCTTGGAACACACAGTACAAACCCGCCTCCTCTTTAATCTTTGTACCCTTTAAATATTTACAGATGGTTTTCATATTCCCCTTCAGTTGTCATTTAGCCAGTGTTACTCTGTATCTCTTCAAACTTAGCACCCTTGGAAGGGCACACAAGGCCAAATTCTGCTCTCAGTTACATCTGTGTAATTTTGGAGTAAGTCAGTGAACTTTAGAAGACTTTGAATTTACACCAGCAAAACACAGAGCAAAAGGTGACTCCTAAATTAAGGTGACTGTGAAATAAAAACAAATAAAATAAAGACAATCCAAACTAACACCACATCGAGGGGGCCCTGGACTGCACAAGGTTGGTGGCTTTTCTATCACGGTATCTTTTGCCACGTTCCCAATGACTAGAGTGAAGATTTAGAAGACATTGTGAACTGCAGCAGCCATCTGAAACATGCCAGTATCTACCACGGCTCTTCTCAGAAGTGCAGATATAGCACATCATTACGTGCTAGTCCGTGCCGAGTTCTTTTATGATTTAACACTGCTAGTTTTGGGTTTTTTTCCTATGTTACAAAGAATATTTGATACTAGATACTTCATATTTATATGACACAAGAACCTTGTTTTGTTCTGTGACTTTCTCTTTCCTATGAGTATTGATAATCATCCCCACTAGAGAAAATTTCTCTGCCTTTTCTCAGTCCTGCACAGGGCTGGTTGAAAGCAGTGTTCCACTGTTCTGAAAGCAGAGAAACTCGTCAGTGAGACAAGAACTATGCACCATGCACTTAAGTCCATAGTGCATTTTCAAATGAAAAAGTACTACGTGGGAAGTGCCCAAAGGAGGCTTTGCTTGCTAAAGCTATCTCATCTTCCCCAAGCTGCACTTGCCACCCCACTCTTTATCTTCCATGACCTCTGCAATCTTCTTCGTGGCCTGCTCAGTCCATTCTGCTATATTCTACTAAACGCATAGTGAATGTTTCACGGTCTGCAAAATTACATCAGTTAATTCCCAGCCATATCCTTTGGCCTTGTCCAAAGTGTGTTGCTGTTCCAGCTGGTTTCCTTGTACTGTCACTCTTCCTTTTGTCACAGCCACTTTAGAGAACATTAAAGTAGTCAATGTTTTTCCTTGTTGAAAGGCATTATTAAATTTAGCAAAAAAAGAGCTGACTATTCACTGACAAGAAGCTTCTCTGGGCTGTTTTACACTGCATTCTTCCATGTGGTTAATTTTCCTTATGCCTGCACCTTAATGCTCTTATTAGATAGGATTAGTGGGTGCCCTCCATTTTTCATCCACTCAGCCCAGCTATTTCAGGTACGATGCCTGTTGCTGTGTGAACTGCCATCACCTCTGTGGGTCATCCACTTTCCCAGCCTTCCACAGGCCTAGTGACAGGGATGGCCCCCCAGGAGTCTTGCTATAAGTTCTGTCCTCTACAGACAGCAACCACCTTCCTTGTACTTATTCAACGGGATGTAGGCAACAGACTAAACATCTTTTCCCTTCCCCAGGGTACACTGGTGTAGATGTCTGAGCTAACAGGTGGGTCACTCCTGCTGTACACAGCATCCTCCACAACAATACTGTTGGTAGGTCCTCCTAAAGCTATGGACTTTGGACATGACAATTTGTATGGGGCAGCTTATGTAACAAGGCAGAGCTTGCGAGACTTACTTCACATCTTATGTTAACTAGATTCAATGGCTTTTCTCTTTCGGAGCCTTTATTATAAAGGGCGAACACTGTTTTTCTCCCTTTGTGGGTTACTCTGACAGATGCAGGAATGGAAATAAAGAACCATGAACCACCTTTCTTTACTCAGAATCTGACCTAATCTCCAATAAATCTTTAACAGAGCTTTAAAGGTTTCTCATGGATTCCTCTATAGCCTAAAATCACCAGGACAGTCTGTACCATGTGCAAAGAAAGAAGTTAGCACATTCCAGATAGGAATTCAGAAGCAATTTATACACCTACTTTAGAAGCTGCGAGCCTGCCACCCATGCTTAGCCTGTAGCCACCTATGGAAGTGCTTGGTACTGAAGCATGGGAATGAAAATTTTCCCAGGAACTTAAACGTTCTAAGTATTCATAAATTCATCTCCATTTCAAGAATAACAAGCACATGGGCAACTGGCTATGCCTGAGCTCATTCATATTATCATTTAGGTTGTCTTTGTTATACATGCTCTCTGGGGCTCAGCCCGGTAGATGAGCATCCTGGCAAATACTGCCATAGTATGAAGGTCCCCACTTGATATAAAACTTACCCATTGCAGCACTCGCTCAGCATGTTCAACACCACAGTTCAACTTGCTTTTCTACCTGAGAGGATTCAAAGCTACATTTGTTATCAAGCTACAGACTTTTCCGATTGAGGGGTATTACCCCACTCTGCTTGCTGGAGCTGTCTGGTGCCCGTTTTCCAGCAAGCACAAGGGGGAGGCACAGCTTATGACAGGCGAACTGCTCCCACCCGCTGACCAAGCTACCTGTAACTGCTACTTCTTGCCTTCTGGGTTTGGTCCAGCTTTCCCAAGGAATTTTGCTAACAACTAGCTTAAGCCATTAGCAGGA
This sequence comes from Grus americana, assembly GCF_028858705.1. Classification (NCBI taxonomy): domain Eukaryota; kingdom Metazoa; phylum Chordata; class Aves; order Gruiformes; family Gruidae; genus Grus; species Grus americana. The sequence continues at coordinate 83,889,653 of NC_072852.1, forward strand.
CAAACTATGCTCTTCTAAGGACTCCTTCACATACAGAACAGCATCCTGTTGCTGGAGGTACTCCCTTCTTTCTCTCAAGTGTAACGAGCTTTACCAGGGTACTCAGTTCATCACTGCTTCTGGTTGTGGCTGGCCTCTGAGTGCTGCTCCTTGTGATGCATGTTTGCTTTGTTCCACTTGCTTCTAAATGTTGGGGTGAGATTACAACTTAGTGTTTAAATTCTATTATAGCACAATGTCAAGCCCTTCAACTTACGCAACCAGAAATAAGGTTGTTCGTACTTGTGCATAATAATATATTCTTCTAATTCTGTGGTCCCATGGGACAACAATTCTGTGGTTGCTACTGACTTCTACCACATCCGGTATACAGTATGAAGTGATGAATTTATTTTTATGCAGCACTGTTGGTCTGTCCTGATACCTCAATGATGCAAAGATACAAGAAGAGGACAGGCATCTCTTTACACTTCTGACCTGGTGTGAATACCAGGGAACAGCACTGTATTTTTTGATATAGTACAGGCAAGAAATAAACATGGTATACAAGACTAATGCTCAAAATACTACACAAGCATAAAGTAAACTTTCCTCTAATGAGGGGAAAATGAGGTACAGATCAAATCAATTGTTCAACTACTAAGCTCACAGAAATAATAGACCTGGGTTAGAACACATAACTTAAGTCATAATTTCCTCCTTTAAATTGTATGACCTCTCCATAGTCACCTTCTGTGGCTTCACTCATTTCTCATACAACGGGAAAAGTTATAACACATTTCAGTTGTGCTTCACTAACTTAGATTCTGCTATCTAGAGATAACTATTGCAGAGGGAAAGACCTCAGATATGATTCTTACCTCTCCAGGCAATGACATCTACTGACAGTGAAATTTCTGGAATTATGACAGGGTAAAAGCAGATTGGTCAGGATGAGGTCTGTAAATCTGTTTCTCAACTGTTCATATTCTTCTCCTGTTAGTCATCAGTCACCATGTAAGCAAAAGGACACAGATCATACAGCTGAAGACAACAGACTGAAGGTCAGTTAGCGATGTCCTTGACAAATTGAGACTCTCTAGTTCTTTTTTCTTGCAATAACCTCAGTTCAGATTCTGTAAAGGGCACCTGCAGTTCATACTGGTCACCATGAGCAGGTTAAAAAAGCCTAACAATGGCATTCGTTCCTCATTTGTCTTAGTGACAAGAATAATTTATTCAGTACAAGCTACATGTACAATTTTACACAACATTTTCAAAGCAATAAATACTGTCCTCCTTCTAAGGAATGCCGCACTGCATATACAAATAGAAAACCTCATGCCTATTGAGTCATTTTCCTCTTAATCTCAAATAGCTTCTCATGGCCCAAACAGGATTTCTCACGTGGCTTTCCTCCATAAATTGCAGTCTGTATGCTACTGTTCTGTACGGTTGCCAGGTACAGGTCAAACAGAAAGTACAGTTTAGGTCACCCCATCTCTATATTCTGCTTTTTGACAAAGACAAATAAAAAACTGTGGTTAGCACTACTTCTGTGGGAATAGATAGGAAAAATGGCAATAACAGATGTTCTTTAGACAAAAATTCAATTTGGCAGGCCAATTCAGCATTTACAAGGGCCACGCTTCCGTATAATTTTAAGTGGAATTAATAGTTTTCCCGCACCATTCCTACTGCTTTGATTTTCCAAAACATCACCACTAGAGCTTGCTTGTTCTTTTTACTATCAAAGACCAATTGGTTATTGTATTGAAAAGTTCGTATGTAATCCACTGAGAACTGAAAACACATATATTCAAAAAATGAAAGGCAAAAATCTTAATTATTTTTTTAGAAATTACTGACAGTTTTACACAAGTGGTACTAATTAAATGGTGTCTTCGTATTTTGGTAAAATAACAGGAGAATTTGGGCATTATTTTTTATGAACAAAGAGTCTAGAAGTATAAGCCGGATTATTTGCTCAAGAAGTTTTGGTGTTCCACAGGCTACTTGTTGGTAGATGCACTAACTGAAGAAAAATAAATACATAAAAGTACCAAGTATGTAACACAGACCTTTTCCACAACATAGACAAGTCTCACAACTTATAAAAAGGAATACTTCTGCTACTGCACCTTTCCCAAACAGAACAGTGGTTAGAGCACTTGCTTTTCTGGGACCAGAGTTTGATTTCAGCTTAAGGCCAGCAATGTAAAATGAGCTCTAACAGGATTAATCCAGCTCCTTCTAGATGAATTTACATCCTTCTTTTCTAGAACACCAAATTAGGTCACATTACTTGCATGGTTCTTCTTTAGAAGTTGCTGGCAGAAGAAAAGCAAGCATTTGACAGTTCAGCAATAGATGTTTGTTGGGTCACTTACATGGCTTCTGTACAGCATGCAGGACTCAACAAAAATACTAAGCTGAGTTCGTTAATTACATGGCAACTTTATAAATGTCATGAAGTGATTAATATTCCTTTGATTCTCTGTGAGAATTTTAAATTATGCAGTTTCCCCAGAACAGAGCTTTGCAATCTTCAGATTTATCAAATTAAATAATAATAATAATAATTTAAAAAATCATAATGAAAATAGAAAATAATTTGATTTTTAGTTGGCTTCCAGGATCTCCAGTTTTCAAGGTCAGAATTTCAGCAACGCATAGGAAGAGATTTCAGCTTCAAAGGCAGCTCTGCCAGGATCGCCATGCTTCCTACAGAGCAGAACCACGGACTTCAGGAAACTCCCTGGGAAATTCACCACCCAGCTGCTTTGCTGTGAGCCAGACTCTCCTGGCAACCCCAAGAATCCCATTTTCAGGCAGGATTTTCCCTGTGGCCAGTCTCTGTGCTGAAGGATTGCTTCCAGCCACCTGGGTCCGCACATGAGCTCAAACAGCCTGACTGTCCAAAATGGAGGAAAGGCAGTTCCCAAACTCCCCCACTGTCCCCTGTCCCCCATCATGGGGAGGCAGGGGGGTGTATGCTTTTTTTTTTTCCACTGGATTCAAGTTTGTCCCAAGAAATTTCATAGCTGCATCTTGAGCTGTCTGCCTGGCATTTTTTATTAGATCAGTCATAAAACATTAATTATTAATAAGCAGCAAAATACACCTGTACAACAGGGTCCAGAACACTATGGTGTTCCTATTAAGTTGTTCATGTGACAGACCTGTCAATGTGAAATCTTGAAATAAAGCAAAAAGTTAACATAATAAAAACAAAAAAAGTAAGAAATAATTAAAAATCCTAATTATTGTCACAGGTATATTATTTTGATTTTTTTTTTAAACACTTCCATGATTTACAAAATACAGCAGGCTAAACGCTTGTTTCATGTCTTTTGTTTTGTAACAATGGTAACATGAGGCAGTAATATATTTTATTTTGTGGTCACTGTGACCCTGGAAAGACAACTGTGACTAATCACGTCAAAGTTATTCTAAGGAGACACCTGATATTGTTGTTTTTTTTTTTTTTTTAAATATCATTGAGTAAATTCAGAAAATGTTTTAAAATGTTTAAGATGTTTTTAAAAAAAAACCCCCACCCTACCTATTCCTACCATAAGCTCTTATTCCTACTACTTAAGTATGAGAATGACTTCTATTTCTGTAGATTACATTCAATAAGTTACATTGAATGTCTTTCAGATAAAGGTGAGGAATTCAACATTAATACTCTGCTGAAACAGAAAGCAAGAGGCAAAAATCAACTACTAACGTCCAAGTACAGACAGCATTTATCTTTTATTATGATGGCATGATTCTTGAAGTTGCAACAAATACCACTTCGAGGTCATCAGCCCTCAGAAAAAGACATTGCATTCCAGAATCTCTGTAATCTCATCCTTTGTCAACAGGATACATATTATTGCTGAACAAGACTCAGTGCTTAGAGGTCAGAGTCAATGTAGAGGACACTCTGAAGATTTGTGGAAGCATATTACTCAGTTGGTAAAACATTTCCTCAGAAATTGTCTGGCAAAACAAACAAACAAACAAAAAACCCCACACACCAGTAAGCTTTGGCTTTTTGCTGTAGTTTGGAAGAATTAAGTCCCTCTCAACTGTGTTTCTTGACATTTAAGAGAATTGCTGTTTTTCAGAAGTCCACAAAGATTGTTTTCAAACTATGTGTTATAATTCTATTCAATTCAATCAAAAGATTGACCTAAAAATACTGTTCGTGTATTTATGTGACATATCTGTTTCCAGTAGATTTCTTCTTCCAGTAATTGATTATTTCTGCTTACCATAAACAGGACAGTGCTGTTTGTTATCTACAGGACTCCTGCTCTTTGAATTCTAGAATTAGATTCAACTTCAGTACTTGGTTTATTCTTGGCTTTCTCCTTGCTCAGTAGTTTACTACTTTGTCAAGAAATACATGTTATTTCTCTCCTAATGTAACTCTGATTTTTATATTACTTCCAGTACCACTTTTCAGAACAAATAAAACTCAGTACTGGCCACCTTTGGAAAACTTCCAGATTCTCGAGATCAGCAAAAACTCAAAAATAAATAATTTCAGAATCTTAATTTCAATTAACTTCAAATACCTAGAGTCATTAATGAGTTTGTGGAAGCATGACTGAACTCAGTGCATTGCAACTTTCCAAGTTGTTAGGCAATCTACCTAATAAATGCCTAAACCTACATAACGCAAGGTTAGCCCATCTCTTCAGAGTACATAATAGCAAAAAACTATCTTTTTCAAAGGTGATGTATTCACCATTTGTAAAGGTGAACTTCCCAGTTTGAAATTTTAGCATCCTCAGAAGATACTACAGGATATCAAAAAATATAAACCCCTCTTATTCCCATTTTATAGGCAGGGGACCAAAACCACAGTGATTAATTTAAGCTCACACAAAAAGAGCAGGGCATAGCAAAGAAATCAAGACTAGATTTGCTGACATTTAACTTCTGGTTCCAACAGTCTCCCAGGCTGGATATGAACTTGGTTTAACCTACCTGTGGCACCAAGAATTGTACAGTTCGAGAAATTCCTCCATCCCACGAGGCCATTTCCATCATGAAACCTTAAAAACAGTATTCATAATAAATGCATTACCCACGCAATCTTCCTCATCAGTTACACCATTATCAAACAGCGAGGGAGTTTTCACATACAATTAGGATTTTAACTGCCTTAACTAGGTATGTCGTTAATCGCATTTAAAAGAGACTTAGCCAATCTCCTGACTGAAATCTGTTTTAACTGGAAAAGCTAATAAGTTATGGAGAAAATCAATATACCCTTGAAGAGGAGAATAACCACTCCTACTGTACAGCACAGTGCTAGCCAGCAGAAGTGAGAGGTTTCTCCAAATGTGCGTGTTATGAGTTCTTTCAGTGGCTTGCTTTCACTGAGAAATAGCTCCTTCCTTTAGCTCTGATGTGATCACATTCACGTGAATGAGTACAAGCCTCTTGCCAAAAGTATGCTGACAATCTGGCAGCAACAGAAACTACCTAGACCTACTTATATGGGAAAAGCTCAGCACTCATTTATTGCTCGAGTTACAATACAGCATTTTTATGCTAGCATTTCTTTATGGTAACAAATGAACTACAACGTCCACAGGAACACACTAGTGCCAAATAAAGACACTCAGAAAAATACTTGTTTAATGAAAGTGGCTATGTGGATGATATTCCATTATGAATTACTAAAGGTCATAACAGGAAGAGGTTCCTTGAGTAGGTGGAAGAAAGCACATTAACACTACTAACATTTTAAATAGTCTAAATGACTGGTTGAAGTATTTAAGTGCAGCACACAAGAACACAGTAAGTAATAACACCACTTGGAAAGACAGAAAACCAAGTTGAGCCCTGAGGACTTTCAATAAAGAGATGAATTAACGTATAAACTGTTCTTGGAAAATTGTGGGGAATCCTCATTATTTGAGGCAATCTAAATACAAAAGACACTGGAAATTATACTGTAGAGAACCACCAGCTCCTGTTCTCCTTCACAGACTGCTCAAACCAGCAGTAAGGGCTTTTTCTTCTACTGTCTATGTTTAAGTTGTAAAGATACTTTCAAAACATTTTTAGTCTCCATTCTAAGTGTCTGAGACTATTTCCTGGTAGGATAGTTAATAATTTTAAAGAGAAAAATGTAAGTGTATATTTTAACAAACCATAAAGTATTGAAAAACACCTTTTTTTGGGGGAAAATGTACAGCCTGAGCTAAGGCTGGATGTTACCAAATGCCACGCAAACAGCTGAAGCATTCACTAACGTACCTTTGACACATTTGAATACAAGCTCTGCCCTCTTCAAGCACCATGGAATGGTCATTTCCTAAAAATAAAAGAAAAGCCTCAATGCCCAATGGATCTAACCAACAAGAGCAGCAGAGAAGTTATTAAAAATAATATATTTTTGCCATAGAACTACATTTTCCCCATCAGGTATTCAAGCAGCATTACAGATGTTACAGCATCCAAGAGATTCAGTTTTGCAGAGTATTCTGGGCAGGTGGTATATACCTTATAGGTGACCATAAAAGCACTGCTACTGCTTAGAGGTAGGAGAGCTCAGGGTCAGAACAGTCTATACATTTTTAAGCTGATATCTGGAATCAAAGTGTTGTTGACAATCCCATTAATGTCATTGCAAATGGGTCTAATTCTTATGCGGAACTTTAGAAAATCGTATAATATCCAATGGATAACTGTCAAATTTGTGCTTCAGCTAGCCAAAGATAGGCTCCTGACCACATGTTAACAGCCATAACTGATGATTCCCAGCTATTCTTGATCATTCTGGTTAAGGTTTATTGGCGTACCTCCCGCTTTCAGTAAAAACGTTCTCTCTGATACTGCAAGAAACCCTTCTCCTCTGAAGATGCATTTATGTTGATTGTTTTAACTCTTAACATCCATCTTCATCTGATGGAGGAGTTTCAGATATAAATAGAAAGTAAATTCTTCCCTGAAGTTAAATACCAAGATGGGATATGAAAACCACGCTGGCTTAAGATAGCTTAAGATATGACTACAAGCACTGGTCTAAATAATTTAAGTAACAGTTTAAATACTTGAGTACATTAAACATTCTTTGACTGTACACTACAAAGTGAATTATATCAAGATGAACATTCCTAGTCAGAGACAGAATGACTGTCACTGTAAATACTTCTCAGACAGAAGATAGTACCTATTTGTTCTGATGTACTCTTCAATATCAAAATGAGCACTTTCTAGTCTGAATACAGGAATATAGAAGTGGAAAGAAATTTATCATTCTACATATCTTTTCAAATCTACTCTGTACATAATTTTCTATTCAGTAAAGCCAACCTTTATTTTGCAAAGTCAAACACTGTGCAATCTGTCATGTTCAAAGAGCTTGATTTCAGGATTTAAAAAAACCAGTTATTTGAGAAGCAAGGTTACCTAAGAATGCCAACAGATAACACTGAAACATTACACTGAACGTAGCTGCATTAAACAACTACTGAAAGCCAAAGTTCCTACTTAGGTGGGAGTATTTCCTGCCATTCCCAAAATACATAATACGTTAAAAACAGCATAAGCTAGAAATGACTTTTCAGAAGACTTTTTTCATGACGTAAATCACTGCATCAATAGATGCTGCTTTTAGGGCATACAACACATTAATCAGAACAATGCTGGACTTTCCCCCCGCCCCCAAGCTTTCTGGAAGAAATACTTGGTCTTTGTTGTAATTTATCTGCCTATGTGTGCTTTCTGTCACAAGTAACGTAGGCATTTATTGTTAGTTTTGATCACAGTTTTGGCTTAGGTAAAAAACAAGTGTCTAAAAAGAAAGATCCTCTTGCTCTGAAGGCAACTCAGGAGTACCTTGTGTAATCAATAGAGGTAACTAAACGTTAAAAGGGCTGATCAAAACAGCAAGATATGACACTATCCCTTGGACTATTTCAGAGGAACATAGATGTTAAATCTTGCGGGCACTCAGGGAAATAACAGGTTGAATCCAGAATGTCACTGCGTGCAAGCCACAAGAATTGAAAATGATGCAGTAATGATTAAATTTTAATTCATCTTTAAAAATGTGAATTTTCATGATTTTGCTATGCTATCAGAATTTTTCTCTATATGCAAACTAAGTAACAGTTGTGGAAATGAAGAAGGATTGGCTAAGTAACCAATTCAAAATACAGTGGAGGGGGTAGGAAAAAAAAAAGCAAGCACCTCATCTCCTATAGTGAGGCTTGGTTAATAGCATTCAAGCAAGTAAAAAAAATTGCCCTGGGACTTTTAGTTTTGTTCACTAGCAGAGACCACACCTCGCTCTTTTTTAGGATGCAATGATTTGTTGTCAAATTAAGATTTCTTCTGCTTATTATTAAAAAAAAAAAAAGAGGCCAAACTTCACTGATTAGAAAGATATGCTGCAAACCTTTTTATTTGAACAAATTTGTGACAGACTCACTACATGTGGCTGCTGCTTTTATAAAGCTAAGGGCTTGCACCTTTGCAGAACACTGTCATAACCAGGTAATGAAAACACTGAAGTCCATAAATGTCTTGTGAGACAAAGATTTCAAACCAAATTTCAATAGTTAATTTTAGTAAGTTAAGAATTAGCAATATGTTTACACAAAGTATACCTATGCAAATCCTAAACACTGTATGAGCAGTTATACATTTAAAACCAGGAAACTCAGATGAGAAATCTTTGAGGTTAGCACACCCATCAATAACCTCTCTATATACATAAACCATGTTCATAAACATTTGTTACACAGCTTATACTCTCTTCATTTCTACTTTTTTTTTTTCAAAACATTTTTGTCTTAACTTATGGTAAGAGACAGCTGCCTGAGATCCCTGAAGAGTCACATTTTTCTCAGTGCTGCCGTGTGGACAGCAGCAATGGATCCTATGTTGAAACGACCACGGAAGCATGCCAGCTCTAGCATTTTTAGCAATCCCATGCTACTAGAGCCATTTCATTCCCCAGTTTAGGTATCAGTTTATATTAGATTCTGAACAGTGATCAGACCGTAACGCCTCAGTTATCCTGAATTTGAACTTGTCTGCTTTTGCCTTTCTCCAGTATCAAACCCAGTTTCTTTCCTTCATTTAACTTAATGATCAGAACAGAGAAATCTTTTTTGTTGTTCTCGTCTTAAGGAAAACAAAATTCCTAATTTTCATAGAAAAAAAAAATTAGCTTTATATGAAGGTCCAGTAATAATGAAGTGTAATGGCTTCACTGAGATCAATACACTCATGACTTTTGTGAGGTTATGAACACCATTCTTGCACCCATTCAAGAAGAAAACCTTTGGGAAAAGCACAGAGAAAACTCATGATGAATGCCTGCCAAAGCGAAGCATGCAAACATCTCTGCAGCTGTGCTCCTGGTTAACCACTTTACAAAAATGTTTTTATGTAGGTGGTAAATGCAGATTCAAAACTGGGGCTACTGAAGGCACCAAGTTCAGGTTAACTTTCAGAAATCTGTTATTATCCACTTTTCCCTCAACAACAAGTTACATATGTGTGTGTTTCAAATTAGGTCAGCCAGCTGCAAAGCACTGTAATAAGCAATGCTGCTAAGGCAATTCACACAATGCAGTTTTGGCTAAACATACACTTATCATACAGGTCACTTTCTGCTTACTCTGCAAAGACTGAAACCTTAATACAAAAGGTAAATTGTTTTACCAGGACCTTTTAAGAATCCAGCACCAGACAAGAAGATAATTCTTCAGTTTCACACATCCAAGCAACAACACACTCTCAAAGCATATTGAACACTTGGTCTTGTGCTTTATTTGTATTTTAAAATACATATATGCAAATGAAAGCTAAAACTAACAAGGTTTAAAGAAAGGGTAAAAAAAGAGAAAGAATATAGTCAGATGGCCACTTGACTTAAAAAAAAAGTAAATTTATGAAATATAGTAACTGGGTCCCATAAGTTCCTAAAAGTCTACTATTATGTATGGAAGTATATCCTTTAGAAGCTTCATTAGTGGACATTTTAAACTTTTGCACTGCTTGGACTTTCACAATAATAGACCCTGATGTTGCAAAAAGGGGGCACTTCTACACTGTGTGCCAATCAAATTCTATTAAAAAAGTCACTGTTAGAGGTAATCCACTGGTGAGCCTTACCTTGTTGAGCCAGGCACTTTCAAAGAAGGAAAGGCAGTATTGAAATTTACAAGTGAAAAATGAAAGGGTTATTTAAAAAAACCCACAACAGACTATAATTATCCATGCAAGGATATCAGTAATGGCAGCATTATCTTTTTTCTCCTCATTTCTTTATGTTTATAGACTTTTCATCTCCTAAGGAGGTGAGGCATATGACTGTACTGCCTGGCCACTGGTTCTCTCCCTGCCTCCCCATCCCCTTTTCTTCTCTGCTAGTATGTTGTGAGCCAGATGTGACAGAAGAAAGAGGTTGTCAGTGGTACTAAATTACTGTCCACTGTGAATAGTTACAGTTGATTAAGAGACAAACTCTACACATTAGTGTTCCACTGAAGAACAGAATACAAAAGCTCAGCACAATAAGTAATCTTGTATCTACAAAGAGCCTCAGCAATATGCTGCTTCTTGCCCAGCTGGTATTTGGTGGACTTATAGAGGAAACAGGGACAGAAATTAAGGATGAAAGTAATTAGGCAGCGAAGGAGGGGACAGTTCAGAACAAAGGTGAAATTTGTTTGCTGCTGAGGTGGTGTTTAGGGATATTTCTTCTGCTCATAAAACTTAGTTTTAAGGTTTTCTAACTAGCCACAATTAAAACTAGGGATCTGCTATCACTATTGCATTAGTGACTCTGAAGGTATAGTTTCTAAGCAAGAGCTGTTGCCAGAAGACTTGCAGGCATGTAGTCCCACCTTTCATTAATACTTGTGCAATTGTGCAATGGCTGGATGAAGGAAGTGAAGTGTCCAAAATGCAGGATGGGAATAAAAAGCCCAAAGTGATTCAGTTCTTATGAAATGTTTTTAACTGGTTCAGTTCCTCAGTTTGGGTCACCATACAGATATCAGTGCCAGCACAATGATGTGCCAGGAGACAGTGCAATGATGTTGCAGAAGCATGTGACTAGGAAAAGCTGTCCCATTTGGCTTAAACCAGCATGAAACCCTTTGCAAAAATCACTTTTGATGCATCCTAGAAGATAAAAGCAAACTAAATCTTTACATTTACTTACTTCTGACATATCGTGCACCAACAGGAGAGGAATACTAATGGTAGTAATGTCATGTGTGCAGCAAACTTTGAGAATATTTCTGAGTCCCATGATTGCAGGATCCCGAGCAGTTATGTTACCAGATCTTACATTATCATCCACACAGAGGTGAAAGGCAACATGAATTTCAGAAAGATTTGAATGGCGTGTGATGTAGAATTCTCCTGCAGAATAATATAAACCAAGAAGGCAAGACATCATGGTAGTGATCTGTACTGAAATACAATTGCTAGGCAACGTTAAGGATAGGGTCAGTTAAGACAAAAGGTAAATACAAATATACAACAGATCAGAACACTTACATAAGGAGACAAAAAAAAAAGTTAGAAACCAACTGACCTAAAATCTCTTGGAATATAATTGTTTTACATTCATCCTACACTCACTTCCCTGCTTTGATGGATTTCACTGGCATCACGGACACCTGGTGTAATAAGACATAACAGTGCCAGTACAGGCGGATATGAGCTATATATAGCAGGAAACAGAAAAACAAACACAGAGGAGTTGTAATACTCAAAATATATAATGTAAGCACTGAATTGCAGACAGATGTGGGAGGCGGAAATACCAAAAATGGATGGGTTAAAATAAAGGATGCAAAAGGTCTGTGCAAAAATATAGGGGGTTATATAACAACTGCAATATAAACTGGAAAACAAAGGTATCAATGGTCATTAGAGTTTAAAATAATTCATAGTAATGGAAAGATTAGTTATGGAGTTGTGTTCAAAAAGTTACCAAGACATCTTGTTGGGGATATTTTTAGACTTGCATTCATTTATCAAAGGCAGAGAAAGCATCAGGGGCAGTGAAATACAGGTGTCTCCATCTTACCTTCCTGCTGGAGATCAAAAGTCTATACTACAGTGAACAAAAAAGCAGGTATGCAATACCCCTATTGTTTTTCAGTCAACAGATAAACATTTATCTTCAAGCCTATTTTCACTCGTCATTTAAGAAACTACCTTTGTACTGGGACAGCTGAAGAATGGGTATGTACTCCATTCTGATGGCTGCTAAGGAGGTAGTAATCCCCAGCAGTGATCATCTAAAATTAATAATACACAAGCCACTGCAGGAAGATTCACCCAAATTTATCTGTTAAGGACCCAAGTTGATTTATAAGCCACTTACACTAACAAGATCTAAGACAATCATGAAAGCAATTTTAAGAAGCCCTCTTATTCAAGCATGGGTTGTATGGATTTAGTTCCTTCCCCCTCCAACTCTGTTCCACAGACTTCAAATTCCACAGAAGCTTTCCTTACTAAAAATCACAATATATACAGAAGATATTTCCTCTTTGACAGGAATGGATTTGTACATTCTCAAAGTTAAAAAACACATCCTAAAATGCTTTACTGTATCACAACAGTAACATATTTATAATTATTTACAAACCAAAATTAGTTGCTAGTATTTCAGTTTCACCTTTTCCTAAGATGCTCAGAGATATTTTTTTTTTTTCACCCTCAAATTTTGAAAAGAAATTTTAGGCATAGAGAAGTTAAGTGATTTGCCCCAAGTCACATGACACAGCGGGAAAGCTGGGAATAGAAACCAGATGTCCTGACACCCAGTTCTCTGCCTTAGCCACAAGAACATCCTTCTCCTCTGATTGAGGTCAACTCGGGTTTAGTTTATAATTTATGTCCTGACTTCAGAGCTAAAAATGTGCATCTATAAACCACAATTTGCTTTAAGAAGAAGGGGAAAATGCAACAGAACTCACCCGGCAAAATATTTGACTGGTTTCGTTCAATATTCTTTAATTTATCTTCATTTCCACTAATTTTGTTTTCTGTATATAAATACATAGCACACATATTAAACATACCACGTATTAATTACACTTTGGCATGAAAGGTTGATGTACTGAGGTAATATTGGGCTTGAATTTTTACCATAAAGTTACTATAAAGTCCCCAAAGAGCAGGGGGATGAACAGGAAGTGTCTTTGCTGTCTTCAATACACACTGAACTGAATCCCATCTCAAATCATTACCTTTCTTATTTAATCATCCTACAGATACCTCTTCACTTGGACAAAAGAAAACACAATATTCAAACTTAATACTAAACTTTCCAAATAGCCCCCACAACTACACAGTACCTTGTTATTGCTTTTTATATAATGTAACTATTTAAAACAAATTTGTTCCTAATATTACAAGAAAAATTTTAAAGATATTTACATAAATAAGCAGTATAAAACCAGCTTTCAGTATTTTCCTCCAGTCTACAGCAATACGCAGGTTCCTAAGAAAACTTGTTTCTCTATATACTTTCATGAATCTATTCATGTTACTGACGTATTTAAACCACATAAGTAGTTCTCTGCAAGAAAAACAGAGTTTCATGATGTACAAGTACTGCCTTAACACCATGTGGTCAGAAAACTTCACAGCCATTTGTAAATATAACTGCAAAGTAAACCATTCACATGGATTTGGTCAGCACTAAAAAGTATACACATTTGGTCAATTTATTATTCAGTGTCCACTTACAAATCGCAACTCCTCTTCTGCAATTTTTAAAGCTTTACATTTAAATAGAAATAAAAAAGTCAAGTCAGATAAAGTTTGTGTTGTTATTTAAACTGCAGAGGAAAGCACAATGGCCCCATACACTTCCCATGCAGTTTAAGTGTGATCAGAACCTAATGACTTTTTTTTTTTGTAAGGTATGTCTTATAGCAGCAAAGATATCATTTGAACATGTTGTCTGTGAAGACAGAATTTCATGCAGACTTCTTATACTTTATTGATAAACTAGAACATTCCATTTTATAGATCAGGTAACTGAAGAAGAGTGAAATTAACTTGCCCGTAACCATAAACATTCAGCTGACCACCATTCTATTTCAAGAAAAGTAATTTTGGTTGTCACTGACCATGATGTCTTTTCGACTTACTGCTACGCTGTGCTCTGGCCTTAAGTACAACCTTCTGGACAATTTCAAGCTGTTCTTGAATTCCAGGAAAATGGAAATCCGTGCATTCTTGGCAAACAGTTGCAAAATCTAGGAAAAAAAAATTAAAATCCACATCATAAGGCTGTGCTTAGTAACATTACATAATTCCGCTCTACTGTTCAAGCAAGGCCACTTACAAAGGCAACCCCCCCCTAAAACCAGACAAAGCCCTACTGTATTCTTCTTTAAATTCTTAAAAAGTCAGACAACTTTTTTTTTTTTTTTTTTAAAGAAATTGCTTAGGGAAAAAAAATCTTGAGTACTGTCACTCTTCAAACAAAATCACCCAGACCAAAAAACCCCAAAATAACAGCAATAATATATGTGCATTAAATATAATCGTGCTTTAAAAATTATGCCTTATTAAGAACAGTCCTTGAATCTGTGATACTTTATTAAAACATACATAATAGATACTTCCAGCAGCAACAACAGCAGCCCTGTTTGTTTTGAAAAATGAGAGCTATTAATGAAATTCATCAACAGTGTATCGGGAAAGCAGTAATTACAGTTCTTTCCTTTTAGTTCTCAAAACAAAGATCTGAAAGCTAAAGAAAAGTGTCATAAGTCAAAAAGAGCTGCAAGTTACTTTTTCTGATAAGCAAATATTATGTCAGACTTGGAAATACTATACTGATAATTAGGATCATAAGATACTGCCTCTGTGACTGGTATTCTAAACTCCTTATCCTAATGTCCAGCCTTCTCTCCAAGCAAGTCAATGGGAGCCAAAACAAGCTATTAGCAAGGAGCTGGACTATACTAAGCAATTCCTACTTACTTCCCATTTTGAGGTACCCACTCTAATCCTCCTTAAAGTTCTTAATGTACTCTGATTGCCTATCTGGAGAACACCTTACACTCCTGTGAACAGGCTGCGACCGGAACAGGCAACGTAGAGAGAAAAATCTTAATGTATTTTATCTTTTTACAGGAATTCCCCATCATAAAATCTATTTTCAAAAGGCTTTATTAAATTCTGGTGTCCAAAACTCAGGGAGTTTTCCAAAAGATTGTGTTTTCTCTGCGTATCAAGATAAAATAAGGTCACTAGACATTTTATTTGAAACAAACAAATGAAAAAATCTCTTGTATTTAAATTCATTTTACTTTATCATTTGCCTGAGCATGCTACACATACTCAAAACCTGAGTCACAGTAGCCCTACAAAGTCCTAATGTAAGAGACTTAAGCTGGCAATGCATACATATAAAGTATATAAAGAAACTATTCATCTAGCTTAGAAAAAATAGTCTGAATGAAATAAGCATGTTGAAAGTTATATATAAGTTCAACCTTCTGATCAAGGCTGTTTTCTAGAGATGTGCCCAAATCAGATTTCAAAGGTATATTTTGCTAGTTGCTGTTCACACATTGTAAGAAATACAGAAAACATTGCAGTCATGGTTTTCAGTCTTGCAAATACCTCAGATACATTGTGAATTTTGAGACAAACATAACCATTTTTGGATAACAGATTTACCAAAGATGCAATACCAAAATGTTTGCCAGACACAGCAGAACTAACAAAATACACTATGTGAACCATATTCTTAGGCTTCCTTAGAACAGTGCTAAACAAACAATGTCAACCAAGTAAGTTGCAGGACTTCCTACGACTGGAGCCCTTCTCCATTTAGCACCTGCCAAGTGATTGGTGTTGCTCAAAACAATGTAAAATGCTTGGATAAACAGTGTGCTCACATGAAGCTCATTTACTCCAACTACCTTTGAAAATCTCACAGAGGTTTGAGGGAGCTTCTAGCCCCTCACAAAATAAAAGCTATTAGGTTTGTATTTTTTCCCAGCTTTAAAACAAAAGCAGAAAAATTGTTTCTGCACTTTTGTAACCCAGAAATTTAGACTGCACAAGCCACTACCTCTCTAAACAACAGCATCAATGTATTACTTAAAGGTCATCTATATAGCACTTTTACAAACCTTTGAACCCCTTAGTGTATTTATTTCTTAAAGAGCCTTTTAGGAAGAATTGGTTCTGGCTAGTACTCTTGCAACAAACAGCTTTAACAGTTTAAGAGCAAAGTCTCCTCTCAAAGGTGTTTATTACAGCTCTTCTGCCACTCTCACCACAGAGTGGATTTAAAGAAATGTGCCCAAACCTCAGCTTCCGCCTATAGTGGTTTGGGGTCTCAGTACAACCAGACGTTCACTGATGGTTTAAAGTAATACATCCGACTAGGTCAGAGGAGCCGAGACATGAGACATGTTCATTTCCGCAACATTTTCAAAAAGAATGGTGGAGCAGACAGCTGTGGAATGTGCCCACAGATAAGTTTGCCAAAGACCCTTCGGAACTCAAAGAAATCAAAATTTACTGAGGATTATATTTAAGGGACCGTATCACAATCTGTAATTTTCTCCTCTACTGTGGCTGCAAGATCTAATTGGAACAAAATTGGAACAGGAACAAACATGTTTCATTGGCTAACCTTGATACAAAACATCTTCATCATAGCGTCCAGTTACTGAAAAGACATGCACTTAAAATGGCTACTAATCAAGCCTTCCAGAAGCAGGCAAGTAATATTCCTATTGTTAATTATTAATGGAATTTATAATGCTGCAGATATCTAAAGTGCATGGTATTTTTATACATTTGCCTATCAATTTAAAATCTTAAGAGTATTTCATTTTCATCTTTGCAAATAGGTTTCAGTATGCTAAGCTGACAATAGAGAGTTAGAAGCCGCTGCTGATAATGTCAGTTTAAGGCAGGGAAATCAACATTGAAGTGTTCACTCCAATATGTTCCTTACTCAAACACAAAACCTAGGAAAGAGATGAGAGAGGTAACTGTATCAGAGCAAAACTCTGTCCCCCATCCTTATCCACATCTCTTTTTGCATTTGTTACCCTTTTGCAATGCCATGTCCAAAACATTAGGGTCTCCAGTACATTTTAATTTTACAGGAAGTATTTTTGTGTGAGAGAAGACAGCAAGTTTTTAAGTGATATTCATTTTCACTGACATGATATACCCCATTAGAGGACTCACCTCTTTTGATTCCACTATATGAACTGATACGGTTATCTACCAATAAAACTAAGCCACAGAGAGAAGTTGAATAGAGAGACATTGCAGTTTGAAGTCTGTGAAGTTTCACTCCACTTCGATGATTGCGCTTATGTTTACAGAAATCCAGCATATCAGCTCTCAGTAATCTCAAGTTATGCATGGTCTTTAACTGAGCTCCTGTACAGAATATAAATGATTTTAATACATACAGTAAAAGAGGAAACTCAGGATTGTTATTAAAATGCAAGGGATCAAAATGCTCCCCTACGTTTTGTGAAAAAGATCTATAAGAGAAATATAATCAATAATACTCAAGGAAAGTTCTTAACCATATATTCAGTTTTACATACGTATCAGCACTTTACAAAATAAGAGTAAAAATGCAATATTTTCACATACTGTCACAAAGCAAGGCTTATCTATACCTGAAATGAGCCTTGTTCCCTATTATAAGGCAATGGATGAAATACTAATGCAGTCAGACCGTGTAAGAAGTCTCTATTGCATAAACAAAAAGTAAAAATTTTAAGCATCTATTTTTCTGTTAATTTATCGTGGGAATTGAATTTGATACCCACATTTTCTTACTAAATATAAGAAATATTAAAATATAATTTTTAACCTCTATGTGTTTTGATGTTAGTGTGCTTTTATACACTAGTCACCTTGCCAGAGTAGATAAAAACTTGTTTCTAGAATATTTGTAAAGAACAAATACAAAACAATTACAAACTGTATATATTATATACATTGACAGTTAAATACTGTAAATAATACATATCTTAGATCATTTATTAGCATCTGTTATTATGTTTGGTTTTGGTGTCAGTTTACTTACCCAAGTGAATGGTAAAACTTTCTTCTAAAAGCCTTTGTTCTTCGTAAATTCTTCCATTTCCTTCTACAGATTCTCTCAGCTGGCTGGGCTGAACCTTAATTTCATCACTAAAATGATGAGAAACATACTGAAAAGTTTATCCTAATTTTTGTTCAAGACCAGCAGTATTTTGTGAAAGCTATCCAAAGTTTCCTCAGCTAGTCTGTGGAAACCAAGAGATTAAACCTATTTGAATGAAATTCGCTCATCTGAGGTTTTGCCTTTCTGACATGCAATACTCCATGAGCGTACCAGCAGAGAGAGTAGACTCCACTGTTAGATAAATCACAATACCTAGTTATAACATAAAAAGAACATAGGAATAAAAGGAAAAAAATTAAATTCCCCTAAGCCAATTTATAATACCCATAACCTTATTTATGAAGTTACTAGATAAAACATTTCTTCTTTCCCCACACAAAATGGGAGGTTAAAAAAAGCCATATCAAATGCTCCAAGGTATTCAAACTACCAGGAAACATTTCAGATATTGGTTTTAACTCTTTTCCTAAATTCAGCTGTCTGGTAGTAAGTACTGTTTTGGCTATGTGAAAGAACATGAACATCTCTCCAATTTGTTTCTGCATTAATGAAAAGTTTCTCTTTGTTTTCAAAGCGTCTAATCTTCAAAGATGTTTCATAAAGGACCATTTTATAAACTTGCAAGCAATTCCACTTATTGCAAATGCCTAGTGATGAGGTAGAACTGAGATAAACCATTAATAAATACACACACACATATAAGCAACTAGATGCATAAAGATACGTATGCATGTGTTACATATATAGACATAAAATATATATATACACATACACACAAATTTTTCTCTCTCTAAGCTTCTAGTTGCCCTACTGTAGACTTCCTGTGCATTATTCTCAAATGCATTAGGGACCTACAGTTTTCAGGACTCAACGCTAGCAGGGAGATCACACTTTCTACTAGTGTATGTGTATACAATGATTAAAATATCATCACTTCACACCTGTTAAAAGCAACCACGGTTATCAAGCCAAAACATCCTCACTCTCTTTCAGAGGTACTCACCTCTGGACCTCTAGCAGTCCATTTCTTACAGCTTTCAGCTCTAAACAACTTCACCTTGGTTTTACAGCAGTAGAAGGCCAGAACATGGGAAGAGGTTCACAGTAATAATTATGAATAGCCTTTGTAATTTCACTATCTTTACAGCCTCATGGAAATAATCATCAAAGCTAACATGACAATTCTGTGGAAAAATATTCTAGGATTGCTTGCTTGTGAGCTACGCAGTCCTAGGACATTCTTGGACTAACTTGAGAACTGCAAAAGACTTCCAAAACATAAGTTCACAGACAACAAATTCCTGAGGAAAGTAGTGAGAAATCGAAACATACAGCATCATCTTCCAATATATTTCTCCTCCTCTCTCTCTTCACTCATGCTCCATACACTCAGCTTCCTTATCCCAAAACAAAACACTTAAGAGAAAATGATGAAGTATTTCATGGATTATGATCCATGCCTGTCTCCTCTTATCGCTGGTATCCACTTTGTTCAAAGGTGTTGTGTTTCCCATAAACTCCTTACTGTGTCCACCTGAATCTACTCAGACAGGCTCTTCTACTAACGTGAGGCATGAGAAAGTATTAGGTTTTACTCCTTCTATTTTCTTATTAGTAGCAAAGGTGTTGGTTACTAATGATAAAGAATAAGGATCTCCCCAAGTTACAAGTTGTGATTTTCCTGCTATTTCCTCAATCAGAAAGCTTTTCATTCAACTCTCGCCAGTGTTCACACTAAAAAAATCCATTTTTTTAGCTGTCTAGTGATGTATGCATTAAAAAAATACATACATAAGGCTTATTAATTCAAAACTTGTGATAGTGTTACCATTTATTAAGCTACAAATATTCTGCAGAACATATTTAAGTGGTAACAGAAAGCCTTGTGAAACAGTGTTAAAGATAGACGTTTTAAATAAAGGCAAAATAGGAGGAAACCCCATTCACCCATTCAACTCAAGCTGTAGTTAGTGGATTAGAACACTAGCTGGTACAGAAAGGTTATAACATTACACAGTGAAGAAACTCCTAAAAATATATAAATAATTATGATGGTTTATTTGCCTTTGTTTTTCTTTGATTATCCTATTTAAATGGTTAATCTGAAGTAAGGATTACATAAAAGCAAGTCCTTTTGAAGTCTTAGAGATGAAAGCATCAGAGAGGAACTAAATACCTGATCGAGGTGTTGTTGGGATTCTTTAGGTCCTGATGAAGCTTTATCACCCATTCCTGATATTCCTGCTTCTGGATAGCAGTAGACTGTTTTAATTCATTGGTCCATTTGTTCTCCAAATCCTAACAAGACGACAGTGATAATTTGAGTGTTTTGGGTTTTCTTTTTAAGACAATTATTTGCATGACGTATTCTAGTTCACTGAACTTAGTTTACCTGCTGAGATTCAAAATGCTGAGCCGCTAATGAATTTACATCTTGGTCTGTTAGCGATTTCCCTAGCTCCTGCATCACCTTATCCATTTCTGCTCCTTGTCTGAAAGGGAAGAAAATGCAGATTTACAACAAGTGACACTTAAAAAACTGGCAGAAGAACATCCATTGTTGTTCATACAGTTACTGATACAATGATCAGTCGTATCAGTCAGCTGGTCAATGCTCATCACAAGCAGAGATATAAATGAAGACACAGCTGAAAGATACATCATGCAGTACTTTGTCCATCTGTTTGTTTTGGAATTGGAATTCATACATCTAAAGTCTGCCCTCACAGATACTCAAAAGAAGGTACAACAGTATCTCCAGATACTCTAAAAAAGCACTTTACTATCCTAATCATTAGAAGAGTTTTTGAACATACTCAGTCCCTTGCTTTCCTCCTACCCCAACCACAGATGACATACACAGGTAAACACCAAGAAGTAGGCTAAGCACACCTATTTTTAACAGTCAGATGAGCTTCCAGCTCATACTACATTCAACAAGGGGACTTGGAGTTAAAGGGCTATCCTGCTGTCATCAGTTCATCCAATACCTCATCCCTCCTTAGTCTTGTTAATCCCTGGCTTCACTTAAGTCTTCAGCAAGGAATCGATTTATGCTAGCACAGATTTAGCAATGAATATCCACAAAACAAATTTGAGTTGAGGGTCAAGGATTCCAAGTCAGCTCCTGTGTAAACAGAACACCACCTACACGCATCTGGGATAGTCTCAGCTGCCACTGACATATAGACTCTCTTGATTATCACAGATATGATAAATTCCTCTGGAATCTATATCACACTAGAGCTCTACAACATTACTGCTCTTAGGATTAAGTGTTCTTTCTTCTAGATGTATACTTGAGAAGAGTCAATAAGCAGCAAGAAGTTTTGCTAACGCATTATTGGCAATATTTATTCCCAAATCAGAGATACGTTACGACTCAGTCTAGAAGAAACTATATAAACAGGTATGCATTGTATAATATGAACTTAAACACAACTCAAGAGGAATATTGCCACTTAGAATGCTAAAACATACCTACTTAGAATATTCTGGCATCTCACAAGCTTCACTAGTATTTAGTATCTATAGTATATCTATATTTGTGTGCATTCATTTTGCTTAGCCTATTTAGTCTTAAAAAGAAAAAGAAAACTCTGCATTGTATGTGTTCCCTCTTGTGGGCAAAGCAGCCACCTGCAGCTATTCAAGCTTATTTGGAAACTCAGGATCCCACATAGACTTTCCTAAATTTCAAATTCAACAGTTTCTGATTTAAAGTTGGTTCAAGTCTTTTGCTCATCTTTTCGCTTCCAATTTTTCACTTAAATTACATCATAAGAAAGGCAAAACATGGTACATACATGCTTAGATATCCTGAAGTACTTTACGTTGCTATACCACTTACAACGTGGATAGAACAATGGAAATCAAATCTTGTATTACTTTGATGGCCTTAGCTTTTATTGCTTTCAGTGAGTGAGGAGAATATAAGATAGTTGACCCTAAAAATATAGGCTAAGTATTACAATACTTTAAAGAGGGAAACATAAAACTAAAATAGGGCTTACATAGACAAATACGAGTTGATGCACATTGTCCTACAAGCTGTATACACCCAGTGGCGTGCACTCCTATTTAATAATAAAAAAAAAAAAAGGAATACCTTTCCCGTAGTTTTTTCAATTCCACATCTCTTTCACTTATTAATTCTGAGATGCTAACAAAATAATTGTGTTCCAGGTTTAACAGCATTTCAGAAGCTGGAGAATGTATCAGATCGTGATAAACATCAGCAAAATCTTCATCCCAGCTGGTTTCTTCAGGCTTTGCATATTCTAATGTTGTCTAAAAATTATAAGAGATTGGAAAGCATATGGTACCTCTTAGGACATATACGGATCCCTCACAATGGCAAAACCAACTGGGCATCCATACTGTTGCACAACCTTCAATATACATGAATTATCTTTTTATTATTTGTTTTCTGTATTCTGCTTTAGCTTTAACATTCTCTCCCCATATTCCTTCTCTTTCAAAGCAACTAACAGCAGAAACATTAAGGTTTTGACTACAAGTTTTCAGCCATTACCAACTTAGAAAGAACCGTAATATCTGCAACAATATTTGCATTTGATGAATTTTAGATAGGGCCCAAAACAACAGCTGTGCAAACAAAAATGTTTCGCTAGAAAGGATGACTAACCTCTGATGTCACTAGAATTTGATCAACAGCACTGATTTAAGGAAAGCAATTTTAGTGTACAAAGAACAGTCCAAAGACGCTAGTTTTTCAAGCTGTGAAACACTCCTTACATTTGCAATCATTCCCACCAGATTCAGCTGGCAAATTGAGACTGTATCATTGAAGTGTAGGTTAGAAGTGTCAAGAAATGATCTAATCCTAACCTGAATGTAATACGCCAGCTAAAGCCTCATCATTGCTAAATAACGTAAAATAGTCACATGAACTCAGAAAATGAGCTGAAAAGTCTCTTCCAACTATACACTTTCACTTTGGAGTCTTCATTGCTATTTTTGAGATTTAGGATAGAAGCATCACTTTACTATCTCTTGCTTTGATTCTAATGTCCTACAACCCTTAGGTCTATTTTTGTTTGAATATTACTAACAGTTTACCTCTCAATTTTGTATCTTCTGACTGTACTAAATTCAGAACAAAACAACTGACTTAGAACTTGTAGGATGAAGACTTAATGATCACTTTCAGATAAAAAGAAAAAAACTGTAAGAATTGATCAGTAAAACTGAATTTCAGTGTAACTGTGCATCTTCACAGATGTGGTTCTGTCCATACATGCACACACACTCTCACAAAACAAGTCCTGAATATTAACTTTTCAGCCTTAATCTTACCTCTTTATAAGCTTTAGCCCAAGTATCTGCCAGCTGGTTTATGTCTACTTTTCCTGATTTCACTGCTTCCAGAGCCATTTCAGCTTCTCTATCATAATCTTCTATAGTTTCCTCTTCTATGAACTTAGTAAGAGATTGCTTCAGGTCTATTATAACAAGAAGAGAATGGTCCATCAACAAAACATGTCAGCAGAAGTATCAGTAATCATCTAGGAAACACACAAATAAAGTTTTTCTGAAAACCTTTTACTTAGGCAATTTACTCCCTAGTACTGACAGTAATTTTCTTTAATGTTTTGCTGGTGTAAAACCACATTTTTTAACACTGTTCTAGTAAATACTCTTCTTTCAGTTTCTTCAAGCAGGTTGTAAGACACTTATGGACATGGATATATTACACTAATTTAAGAAATCAATTCTTACCATTTTCTACAAAGCATGGCAGATTGTGCAGAAGCATTAGACGTCCATGCAAATGACTAATATTCTCTTGCACAGGGAATTTGAGAGGCACAGTAAGCACTAAATGTTGATTTCCAGCGTTGAATTTGTATACATAGTCTCTCTCCCTAGTGCAGATCTTTCCTGTATTAGGCTTCATCTTCCTGAGTTGATTTCCTGCATTAACAATGAAAATAACATGAATTACATTCTCGTAAAATCCTAAGTAAAAAATGCTAACTAAAAACATGGCTTTGTTAATTACTAACAGCTTCTGGCAAAAAAATTTAAAATCCCTATTTTTTCATAGATATTCATACTCATCTCAGTTTTGACTTCCAAATATATAAGTTGTAGCTGAAGCATAAATACCAGTTTCCAAAACACTGAATGTTTCTAAACTGTAATTGAGTGTATCAATATAAGAATTTGGGTAATTACTCTTACAAATTACAGTATAAACCTCCTGACTTAAAGGTAGAAACATAACAGAAGGAATCCTCATCAGTAGCAAACTTTAACTGAGGCACTGTAACTGCAGACATGCAGGTCTCAAAACCTGAAATCCTTCACAGTGCATTAGGATTTTACTTCCTCCTTTCTGCGGGTGGTAGAAGGGGGGGGGAGAGCGGAAGTTTGCAATCATTTTTAGAAAAAGCTTATTTTGTCATGTTCTAACCTGCTTTAGGATAGATTGTCATTATTTTTAAATAATACCATTAAAAATAAGCCAAAAGATAAGCAAGAGAACTGTCTACAGGATGAAAGCACATACCTGTATCTGTAACGCTTCCCTCCACTAGGGCTCATCCATTCATTTACATTCCTATTTTTTGAGCATTACGTGCCAAGCCGGACATATTACTCCAGCTGAAATGAAATCTCCCCAGTGAAACCTCCCTAGTGCTAAAAACCACGTTCCAAGGAGAAGCAGAAAATGAAAGGAAAAAAAAGGTGTATTTTCCACAACAAAATTCATAGGACCAGTTTATAGGTTGTTTGGGTGGGTTTTTTGGTGAATTAACCTACAGGCTGGAAACTGATTAAACGAATCAGCTACAAATCGCCTCACGGTAATAATGAAACGCCTTTGACCCCAGCGCTGCTAAGCAGCCGCTCTGCCCCGGCGGAGAGGGCCAAACACCCTTTCCAAAACCCGTGCCCTCAGCTCCACCGGTGGCCCACGCCAAGAGAGGCAACATTAGCTCCCGTTACTGAAAAAAGCAGGAGCAAAGCTGGCGGCGGGAGGGAAGGGCCTTCAGGATCCCGCCGCCCTTTACCCGCCCAAGAAGGCTCCAAACCCCCTGGGTAAACACAGCCCCTCAGCTCGGACCGGGCAGCGCCCCCAGGGACTGGAGCCGCTTCCCCCGCCGCGAACGGCAGGGGCGGTGTCTTCCTCCCTCCTGGCTCACCTGGGGAGCTCACCCGGGAGAACAGGCTGGCAGCGAGGGGGCGCGGCGGCGGCACCGGGGGTGGGCTCGGCCGCTGAGGAAGGCGGCGACACCGGCTGGTTCCCGCCTCCCCGTTAGAACTTTCGCGTCTGGAGCCGCAGATTCGCCACCCGCCCGCTTTGTGGCGAATGTGCCGGGAGCGGTCTCAGGGAGGGAGGGGGCATCGGCGCGCGCGTGTCCCGCCCCCACGGCCGCCGGGAGCGGGAATGGCGCGGCCGGTGAGGAGGTGCGTGCGGCAGCGCGCGGGGACCCGCGTGCCGTGCCGTGCGGAGCGGGGAAGCGCGGGGCGCGAGCCAGTGGCGCCGCCGCCACCCGCCGGGCCCCGAGGCGCGCGGGCGCTGGGAGGCGTTTCCTAGAAAGCCTCGTTGGCGCGCGCTGCCGGCGGCCGTTGCCGGCTGAGGGAGTGGTCGGGCCCCCCCCGCCGTTCAGAGCCCGGCGCCTCCAGACCGGGCTTTTCCGTGGCCTGTTGTAGCGCGGGGCGTGAGGGCGGGCGTGCGCCGTTTACCTTTCCAGCTGGAAGGAAGCGCGGGGGAAGGGGGCGGGGGGCTTCTCGCTGGGGCGTCTGTGTGCCACGAAGCGCGGCCCCGGCGGGTGGCGGTCCCTCGGGGGGATCCCGTCTGAGGGGTGCGCTTTGAAAGCGCTGCTGGTGTGCCCTCTGAGCGGCGTTACACCTGCACAGGAAACGGCCTCGAAAGTGCGCGGAAAACGCATTTCAAGCGCCTAACAGTCACCTGGGAGATAATTTCCGTTGCACAGTAGCAGCTCCGAGACAGTGTGTACATAAGGAGTATGCAGTGCTCCCACAACGAGAACAACAAAAAGAACCGTTGCTTTAAGATTAAAAAAAAAAATCTAGAAGCTATTCCTAATAACCATGTTGTATACAGTAGCACTGGTTATACAATACATTGGAACATGTGTTGCGCTTCTCTTGTAAAACGTGATTTACCCAAAAGTCAAGCGTTAGCAAGTCAAGGTGCTCAGTCTGAAAGGATTAATAGTGTATGGGGGTTTTTTTGCCACAGGAACAAGAAAATTGTTGATTATTCTCAGTTTGGGGATTTGGAAGATGATGGTAAGTGGCATGTTTTCGTATGTAACAAAAATGCCAAGCACTAATGCAACCACCCAAAATATCATCAGAGTGTTTTTAATGAATTAGTTCATTGAGAAGGCTGTTAACTGTTTTTACTGGAAGTAATCTGGGCACCCTGGTAAATATCCTAATTCAACAAAAATATGATGGCTGTAAGCCAGAATATAATGACAGCATGTCAGGAAACTGGTGAATACACTGTGTCTTGTTGCAGGAAAATCTATTTCTCTCCTTGCCTCAGTTTTCAGTGGTAATTGGTTGGTCCATGTCCTGATTATCAGTTCGCAGGATTGTAAATGGGAATATAAAGGAGGTATGAGTCATCTGTATGTAGATCTAATGTTTCTCCTACAGCTCTGCATGTTGATGGGTTTTGGTTAGGGACATAGCAGTCAAATTTTGAGTTCCATTGATAAGAAAAATAGATTGCAGGCTATTTGTTTTCATGACAGTCCTCTTTTACCTCTAAGCCCTAATGGGTGTTATGCATTTTTCTTATATAATTTGGTTGCTTTCATGTGGGGTTGGTTTGTTAGTTTTTCCATGCTGTTTGCAGGATCCAGGGAACAGTTTGAATTGGTGGGAAGGGGAGGGTGAAAGTAAATAATATCTAAATATAAATAAATATAAAGTAAATATAAGATCTCTTGTGAATCATGTGGATTAATGGAGATTCTTAGTTTCAGGAGTCTAAATGTGGTGCGTGACTTTTCTTAGTTTATAAGCAACTACTTGTAATATTAAAGAAAACTAAATTCTCAGAAACATTAGTGATCTTATCTAAGGTTCTCCGTCATTTAGAGAATACTGAAGATATTTTCCTTATTTTGCACTGTGATCTGCAATGTCTTCAGTTGGAAGAATGGCGATTTTCATGCCTTCTAATTTTCTTTGAAAATTGGAGAAATGCACTATATTTGGTAAGAGGCAATATGAAAATGGTAGAAAAAGGGGAGCACCTGACATTTTTTAAGAATGGGAGTCTTTAAGGGGAACAATTCCCAAAGCATCAAGAACTCTAAAACTGTTTAATGACAGAGATTACTATTATAATTGATTGCCGTTCAGCATATCAAAAGGTGGACTTACAGTTATTGAAAATCTGGTAACACATTGGACATTGAAGCTTTATTGCCATATTGGTAATAAAAATTGAGATAATTACCTCTTGAATAAAAGTATATGCAAAAGAACTCATGTTAAATTTTCATTTAAAATATATTTAAGAATAGTATAGTTATGTTCTTTAAAAATAGAATTCATTTCAAAAAGGTTATCTTTAGTATATTTTCACTGTGTGATGAAATTAAGTTGAATCATTTCTTTTGATCATATGGAAGAATATAGGAAAACTCATTAAAACTTGTTCCTGTTTCCCAAACAGATGAAGACTTTGCACATATAGCTGCACCTTCAAGTAAAAAATCCAGAACACAGCTGAAGGATCCAAAGAAGGAGAAAAAAGAGAAGCAAAAAAAGCCACACAAAGATTTGACTCCGTCACAAAAGCAGACACCTAGGTATGAAGTGTTGAAATGTGGTCAACTCTGTGTAAAGCTGGATTTCAATAATAGTATTCGGTTTTCCTTTTTTTTTTTTTTTAGAGTTTTAAGCAGCTGAGAATAAACAACTAACATATTAATGTGATAAACATTTTCAACTTCATTGGTGTAGTTGCAAATCAGGGATAATGTGGTTATGCAGAGAGTCATGAAAACTTGCCTGAGTTCAATAGTGAGCTGTGTCTATTTTGTTACAGCTCTAAAGAACTCAAGCAAGCAGCCTGCATAAGTGCAGAAACAGGTTTGCATGTCAGATCTTATCTTGATATCTCTACAGTGCAAAATAACTGTAATAATTCTGAGATACTTAAGGACTCCTAAAACTGAGAAACATAAAGACAAGTTTGACTCCTTAAAAAAGAACATATTTAAAGAAAACAGAAAGTCAATGTCAATGAAAAAAGAAATCTGATTATTTTGGTGCTAAAGTTGTGTATAAATATTACATTTCAGTGTGGTATGTCAAACAACCATAATAATTTTTTTCTGTGATAATGCCAATTATTAGTGCATATATATATATATAAATGTTTTGCAATAATTGTATAATACTTTTGAGTGTAGTGTGCTTTAAATATTAGTGTATACTTTGTCTAAGTCTTTTTGGGAAGTAATATTCGTAATATGATACGCTATAATGTGTTGAAATGTTAATCTCTTTACAAGTATTTGAATTTAAAGTAGTTCAGTGAGTCAGAAGTAGATCTGTAACACTCATGGCATTGTTTTATTATTTAGCATGGTTTTTTTGGTTTTTTTCCAGGCTATCCTTGGATGACAAACTTTATCAAAGAGATTTGGAAGTTGCCTTAGCCTTATCTGTCAAAGAAAAATCTGCAAATATCCTTGAGCTGCAAAATTCAGAAGAACAAGGTTATTTTACAGTTCAATGCAACACTCTTTATTTATATGCAGTGAATTTGAACATGACTTAATTTGTTTTACAGTGAAATAGCTTGAAAGTCGTATTTTATTTCAAGATGTCATGGTAAGGAAATGAGAATTCCTAGGTAGTGCCTGTCTTCTTATTTGCATGTTTTTTTTCTGTGAGAAAAATAACTCTTCTATAAGATCTTCCAAACATATAGTTTGATTGTTACCTATTTTAATTTCTTAATATCTTGACTTTTTGTAATGTGGTTTTTGAATACTAATTTTTTTATATTAATTTTCTGTTTGTTTGTTTTCTGGATCCTAAAACAGGTAAGAATATTGTATCAGAAAAGGTACATAGGAGACCCCTTCTTTCCAACTGCAGTGTAGACAGTGAACTTTTAGGTAAGTTGTTCTCTGTCTTTTCAGAAACAACATTTCAAGATACATTTAAGTAGCTTATCTCTTCTTTGTTTCCACTAGTTTCTGGTTTTCACTTATGTGGAAAAAAAAAAAGGAGTGTTAAATAAAGACTGAAGGATGAAGGCTGCATTAATTTTTTCATTAAAAATTTAGTCTCAGTCTTAAAATGGGATTGCTGAATGAGATTGTTACAGATCACTAAACTTTAGTTGGAAAAAGCAACAGATGTGATGTTTTTAGATGCTGAGTTTATTTACTTCTTGAAGAAGCTACACTTAGCCTCAACTCCTTAATGGGCCTGTAATGCCTAAGCATCAAATAAATGTGGCCAAAATGTTTGCTGTGCCATTGGAAATGTTTTCATTTTTCCACTTTTATTTTTGGTCTTCTGTCCTTTTGCTAGTTTGATTACAGATAATATTGGTAACTTTCACAACCAGAAAGTACAGTTTGGTCAGTTAAAAGAGAATCACATGAAAACGAGTGCCAATGATACACATCTGTATAGTATACTTCAAAATCACAGAAATTAATTCTGGGGACTCAAATACCTGCTCCTTTTTGAGTAGGAGAATAGATGTACTGTGAATTTAAATTCATTAGACCACCTTCTGCTTTCCAGGTCTCAATCAGGTTATGGATGATGACGTACCCAGGGGTGACCGTAGGAAAAGGACAGCAACATCTAAAGTTTCAGCACATCAGAAGTTACTGACCATTGACAGTGATGATGGAGAGCATGCTACTGCCTCTGAGCCAGAGTCTGTACCCAGTAAGTTCTTCTCTATAAAAACCCTCTCCTGAGATGTGCTTTGAATGTGATGCCTTACACTTAGTTTATATCTTCAGTGAAATGCATACTGCTTCTACTGTATCTTCCCTCCCCTCCCTCTTTCAATACTAATAGCATCTTAATTGCACTTTGATACTAAATCTAAATGTTGGAGCTTATGCATATGCATTCCCCAAAGTGGCAAAAATGATACTTCTTTACATTTGCTGCAGTATGTCAGAACAAATTTCTTCTACCCTCTTTGTCCAGGAATGTTTTCGTCTTGTTTTTTCCAGTTGTCTGAGGGTTGCATCAAAACAGTGACTCTGGAGTAGTCAGGTGTTAGCGCTTTCAGTATTGGCTTTGTTTAAGCTTACTTAAAAAGTGGCTGCCTTTCTTTTCCTTCGTCCAGTTCTCAACTCTTAGAAAACCACGCTGCATCTGACTGAAGGTCAGCCTAGCCTCATACTCTGCTTCTGGTAGCAGTGTAGTATCGAATGCCTGCACAGTATGATAGACGTCTCTCTCTTATTCTCCAATGGTTAACATGTCTCTATCCATTCTTTTATTCCTTACTGCTAGGTTTACTGGAAAATATTTACAGAATTATCTGTGAAATGAAATATCAGGGGAATAATCCAGATATTCCTGTTGATAGAGAAGCATTTTTAAGATTTGCTAATGTCTGGGGTTTTTTTAAGAATAAATCTATAAAATCTTTCTTACAGCTGAAATTAGACATAGTGTTTTTCCACTTTAATCATGACTAAGAATATGTAAAAATCAGAAGCCCTGGCAAATAATTTTAACTTTTTCATCTTGCACATGAGGAATACTGGTAATTCTGCTGCTAAAATAATTATTGTATGTAGTTTATACCAGGGTGTTCCGTTATTAAAGTACAGAGCAAGAATTCTGTAAATATGGAATGTTTTATGGAGGCTATTTCTTTCTCAGTTCAGCATATAAATACATGCAAATTTGTTTTACTATGTCCTTGAGATATCCTGGTTCTTTATGTCCAGAATGTGATTAGAAGACCCTGGAGTAATAGTAAATTGCATTTACTGTAAAGAGTTGACATGCCTTTTCCTTGCTGTAGGTGAGGAATCAGAAGAAGATTCAGATTATAGTGAAGGTGATGATGAAGACTTTGCTACGGAAAAGAAGAAAGCCAAAGGAAATAAAAAGAAAACCAGACAAAAGATACCAGCTGAAAGAGAGAAGAAAACTCCCAAATCCAAGATTAATACTACAGGTAAGTTTGTATTATGAATTTGAAAGACTTCTTTATAGTAAAAGTTCCTTTTATTTTCACTGAAGGAATAGATAAATTTGGCTGACAAACTGACTGTGCAGGGTTATGATGAAAATGACTATATGCAGAGAAAAGGGAGGAGAGTAGAAAAAAATCCTGAAAAAGACCCTGCTTTGTAGTAAACTAACACTCCTTACAATAAAAGCAGACAAAAGTGAATAGATGGAGTTAATCTCTTTTTATATGACTATATCTAGCTTTTAAGAAAAGGTCAAATAACAGTGATCTGAGGATTTAAAAAAAAAAATTATAATCTCAGACCCTCCTCTTGCAGTTGCATTTATAAATTTTTAATTCAAGGATAGCTAAACAATACTAGTTCTACTAATGACTTGGTGAAGAACATTAAATATGCATGCCCTTCAGAGTTAATTTTTCACTGTGTTGCTAACACAATTTACTTTAAATAGCTTAAGAAAATTCTTATTATGGTGTTAATCTTGTGTCTGACTTGGTAATGTGTTTTAATTTCAGGTCTGAGTTTACAACATGTAATTTAGTTTAAAATTAGTTTTAGTTATGACAAGGAATGATTTGTTTTATGTAGGTGAAAGAAGAATCTTCCCTCTTAGAAATTTGATATCTGTCAGGTCTTTAAGAAGAAATTGTTACGCTGCTTATTTTCAAACCAGGATTGAAATTCCAGAGTATAAGAGGACTGACTGTATAAATATATACTGTTAAAGATGTGACAGTCTAGTAACATATTATTTCACTCAATGCAGAGAGCTTGTGCTGTACAATGTTCTATCATCTTATGTAGTGTGATGATTTCCCTGCTAAAAGAGCGTCTGTCTAAGGTCACTTTTATTTTCCAACTAAGTATCACCTGTAGTTTCTCCTTTACGGATAACGGAACAAAAATCTGAGCTGACACAGAAGATGATGTCCAGTTCTTCAGAACCAGTTGGGAGGCCTTTGCATACCTCAAGTCCTGTAACAGACAAGAAGCCTAAATGGATACCACCAGGTACCTGTGAGATTGTGTCTATAAACAGATACATTAGTTGACTTAAGCATTTAGCAATCTCTCCTAAAAGCAAACAAATAAACAATATTTCAGAAAAATTACTGCCCTCTTATAACAGAAGGTATTCTTTTGACCTTAGATTTTTTTTAAAAAAAAAAAGCTATCCACCTGCTTCTTTCCCTCTTATAGTGTTATCCTTAACTCCTTTATGTGGGGAGGATAATAAAATATTTTCCAGAGTGTGGATCAACTCTTAGTCAAGAGATCGTCTTATGGCCATTTCTTTCTTAGTAAGAGCTTTCTTTATCTCTGGTATGTGCTGCACTAGTATCTATTCTAAAGAAATAATATTAGAAAAATGTTGGAGTGTTTTAGTTGCTTTAGCAAAGCAAATGCTTAGAAGCTTTATTTTCTTAAAGTGTTTGAGCATGCTGCTGCTGACTCCTGCCTCTTATTTTGATTTTCCTTCATATTTACTCTTCTGTACATGTTTCTTTCTGTTTGGCTCCTTTTTCTCAAACCTTTTCCCACTTAGAATTGTGTTTAGTTGTGTGATTCTCTGTGGAGAACCTGAAAATGCACAGTACACTGGGAGCAGTTTTTATGTGCTTGTCCAGTGTTGCTCCAGTATGTGGCTGGTTACTTAAAACTGTGTGCTATACCTGCTGCATTGGCTCCCAAATAGATTGATTCCCGGTGAGTATGTTGATTTTCGTGTGCTTCTGGGGTATGTTGTTCAGACCTTTTTGCAATATCCTTAGACTACTTTTTTTGTTCTGCTATGAAAACTATAAAAAGACAACAGTTTTATGATTCCCTCCCCCCTTAACTTCTTACACCTTCTTTTTGTTTTAAAATTATTTTCAGCTGCA
Source organism: Grus americana (assembly GCF_028858705.1). Classification (NCBI taxonomy): domain Eukaryota; kingdom Metazoa; phylum Chordata; class Aves; order Gruiformes; family Gruidae; genus Grus; species Grus americana. Next base: position 83,922,895 of record NC_072852.1, read on the forward strand.
TCGGGAAGCAGTAATAACTCCATGAAATATGTTTCAGTTAAGTCACCTACTCAGTGTCTTAGACTTGGCCTCTCCAGACTAGCAAGAGTCAAACCACTGCATCCCAGTGCTACCAGCAGTTAAGTGGTCAGTGACAAAGTGCCACGTGAAGGAAAAGACTTTGGAAACTGGTTTGCTTACAAATAGAGGGTGGGCAGCAAAAGCTTCATGGCATCGTCCATTTCGGAGGACTGTTGTTTATATACTACAATGAGTTTTTATTCTGCAAAATGCTAGGCATCCTTAAGTGCCACTGAATAATAATATTATTTATTCAAGGTGACATCTGGGTCACCGGCTCTTTGGTGTATTATACTCAGAGATGTGGGTTTGTGATAATTCTCTGATATCTAAACTCTTGGCATTAAAATAGTCTGGATAGCACTATGTCAGTTATAGAATTTGATATCTTAAATGGATTCTTAACACAAGTGAAAGTCACAGTTTAAAAAACATTTCTTGGAAAAGTGAAGTTATCACTTTCCACCCTCTTCTTGGAAAGTTTGTCACCACTCTCAAATTCTGTTAATGTTTGTATATCTTATATGTGGATTTTAATAAATTTTTATGTATTACAGATATAAATGTTTTTTAGAATGTTGTATTTTTTTTAAAAAATAAAATATATAGTCTAATTAATCATATCAATTGACTTTATTAATTTTGAAAATCACTTCTAAATTTCGGTTACAGTCCTGCAAATATTTTTGCATGTCCATACTCTTAGTGGAAGTCAGCAACACTAGTCAGGCTCAGACGGTAAGGATTTTGCTTTGAGCTCCTTGGTCTTTGTTGAAGACCATGGTACCATGCATAGTTAGTGGATTTTGTAAAGCGTTGAAGTGATAGTTACTGAGTAATGAGACCGAGCTTTCAAACTTATTAGTCCACAATGTAAATAATTTCCTATCTAAGCATATTGGCTATGTCAGATGACACAAATGCATTTCTCCCTGTATTACTTAAAGGATCTGGTCACGACTGAGTGAATTGCATTAACAAGGGAATATATAGCCCTACTTGGAGTCATTACATAGACAAAACATGATGTTGCCTAAGGTAAAATTATGGTATGACAAATTATTTTTTAACTGTATAGTACTTACATTATTAAAACAAGAAACTAGTGCATATTTATTAAAAACAATGTGCATATTGCCTTATGGAAAGAATGAAACCCAGCCCTCATTTCCCCGGTCTCTATTGGTTATTCTCAGATATTCAGTTAATATGAAATTCTGTATCTTTTGAGTAGCTAAATAATAAAGGTGTAAGTTAATGTTTACTCAGATCCATGGGATTTAATAAGGGAAACAAACCTTTTCCCATTTTTTTTAATAGGAGCAAGAACGCCCAAATGCCATTTCCCGAGATCAATTGCATCAGGAATTTCGTACAACTCTGTGGGCTCCTTTTCCCTAAACTGCTCTTTAATTTTCGACAGAGGGATTAGATGTCGTTTACAAGATGCACTGTCTCTAAGCAGATAAATACCATCTGTCTTTCATGTTTGATCCTTTTTGTTAACTTTCTTTTACCCAACAGACTAGTAATATATTAGTGCAAACCACAAAAATGAAAAAAACAGTGTTACCACTTCCTGTGATTCTCTGTGCAGAAACCCGCTCTTTGCATTTTAAAACAGTTTGTCCTGCTACTTCAAAGAATTATTGGTCTGCCTCTGCTCATGTGGCATTGTTCTCTTGAGAAGAAGCCAACAAGCTGTGAAAAAAGCAGATCTTTGAATGAAGGCTGTTTCTGCTGTGCTGAATCTTTCACTCCTCACACCCCCAATAATAAGAATGCTTAAGTACATTTTAAACAAAGACTTTGAGCATACGTTGTTCCCCTACACTTGGGGTATTGAAAATCTGAAATTTCATGTTCTTTTTCCCACTGTTTTTTATTTTAATTGTTTTTTAAATATAACTCATTTCTAAAAAGTTAAAAATTAATTTTCCCTAGCCTTTACTGAATAAGAGTACAAAAGGACTTCAGGCTTGACTAATTGGCGTTGTGTGTAAAGGACAGAATCTACATGGTCCTTAGTGTATTTAAGCTTCTCTCTATTTCATGCTCAGGTATTTCAATTCCTCTGACCAAATCTTTTTTCATAATTACAGTCCTTGGGGACAAGGCAATTATATTTATGGTGTCATTAAAAATTATCATACTCTGATGAACAAAGGAATCATCTGAAATATGAGACAATAGAACTGATCAAACATGAAAGAGAGATGATATTTATCTGCTCGGAGATAGACCATCTTGTAGAGCCAAAGGTGACAGATTATCTTTGTTTCCCTCCTTGAACAGATGAGACATCTTTCTTGGGTATCTCATGGTTTTTTTACAAAAAATATTTTTGTAAATCTTCCTTTAATTCTATTAATCTTGCAGGATTCATTACACTGAAGAATTGTAAAGAGTTATAATCAGGTAGTTCTTTTAGAAATAACTTGTGAACCCCATTTCAGTAGAAACGTTAAAAGATAGGTGCACATTTCTTAGAATGCGAACAGAAGCTTATAACTATGTAGGAAATCAACGTTAGAGGGCAGTACACTAAGTTATTATTCCAGTACAGTAGAGCTATATGGTTAACATTTGTATTTGCAAAGTGTATACGTATCAAAGAGTTGGATAACATATGTGAGCACCAGAGGATGTAAATAGAAATAATGCACTACAATGAAATTAGGAAAAAAAGATGAAAACAGACAGTGAGACTATTAAGTGGTAGTTGCCAGTGTAGTTAGCTGTTCCTCAGGTCTGCTGATTTTTTGAATGTATGTAGCATTTTGGCAGAAGGTAAAATAAGTATCAGGACATTCAGATATCTATACCGTATTTGCATCAGCAGTGACTGGTGCTTCCCAGTTATCAACAGTCTAGCATTTGATTATCCAGTGACAGTGAGTCTTAGAAAAGTGAGATTCAACTCTAATTCCTATAGAAAACAAATATGCACTGATGTGAAGATGATCTTATAAATCTTTTCCATATTGGATGTCTATTGTTCTTCGAACACAACTGTTTCATAAAAAATGCAATTATCACTTGATCAAATATTACATTATATTACAGTACTAGTGCCCTAACGTATCTGGCAGCTTTAAACATCTAGTATGTTTTGCTGAACATGGAAAAAAAATTAACCAGAAGATATTCTATTTTCCAACTATCTCTTTTGAATCTAAAACATCTAGTATAGAAAACCAAATGGAAACTTAATAGCATTAATCATCTTACCTTTTGTCAAAATATATCAATGACACAGTTTTATTCTACATTTTCATAGATGAAGTGAGTAATAATGTTAGTAGGTATTCCCTGCATTATTTCATTCAATTAATAAGCTTTAATGTATAGTTCTTTCCTAGATGTTTGCTATAATTTTTCTCAAGCATTATTACCTACCTCTACCTGGGTAAAAATCATATTAATGTAATTTGTGAGTGCAGTGCAGCTGATTCAGTTTCTCTGTCACCATTTCATAGGAATGTTTGCTGGACTTCACAGCTCTACAGAGCAGGGACACAAGCTTTTACTTCTTCCAAATGTAATCACAAGAGGGATAGCATTTCAGTATTTAATAAAAGTCCATTTTAAAATAATAGTGGTCAAAGCTTTTAGGTTGACACAGAATTCATGGCTAAGAATTACTCACAAGCTATGAGACAGTATCTCTTTCTCTTTTCCTCCTGACATCTGTCTTTCTCACCTGGTATGGCTGCCTTTGAGACTGTGAGCAGTTAGGGATTGAGAATATTAATTATTCTACTTTTAAAAATCCCAGCAAGAAAGGCCACAGCTTGCTGAGATACTTCTGTGCTCCCAGTTTAAATGTCAGACAGTAATGGCAGTGTCAAAGCACAACAGAGATGCTACCAACAGGGTACTTCCATCAGCCTGGCAAGGCATCATAAACTGACAACTGCTGCTGAAAGAGGCACTCGAATACCTCCCTGACCCCATCACTTGTCCTTAACCACAGGGAACGTTTCTGCCAGTGTACGGTGAATTGGAAGAGCACCGATGCAGGTTAAAATTAAGCTGGGTTTGCTTTGCTGGTTAAATTTAAACCTGAGTTATTTTTTGATCCAATTTATTGTAGGACTTTATGAACATTTGTGCTGGCATGAAGAAGGGGACAGCTGAGGATTAAGAATAAATAGCAAAGGGAGAAGCAGACTTGTACCCCCTTCCCAGCCTCCTTTTAGCAACAGGGCTGGTTTAACATGCTCATAAAACTATGGTGCTCTTCTCTGTCCTTCTGTAGTCTGTCTCAGTATGCGTGAAGAGGCATCTTGGTCATCTCCTTGGTGTTGTCAATTGTTCTCAGTCTGGACCTATCCAGAAGGATGTTGTTAATTCTAAATATTAGTTTAGTGTACGAAAGAGTAATTGGTTTTGAAATGTGTGTTAATTAAACCCATGGTGGGGGAGAGCAGACAATAGCAATCTTGGATATATGAAGTTTCTTCTGTATTTGGCATTTTATGTGTGATAACATGTCCCAGTAGGAAAAGACATGGTGTGTGAGGGATATCTGCCAATTACCTACATTTTATATCCTCTCAGAATATGACATCGAATTTCAACCAACTCAGTTCAGGAAATTCACTCTTTAACAACAGCAACATGATTTAGGCCACCGGGACCGGAACTTTGCTTCAAAGCCAACTGAAATTGTGATCGGTCTTGATTTCAGGAGGCTTTTGATAAAGTCTTTTGAGGATAAAACCCAGTAATAACTAAGATTGTAAATATTTATTTATTTATTTATTTATAAATTATTTCCTGGTGACCTTGGAAAAGCCCAGCAAAATTCACTGAACAGAGCAATTCTGAGCTGACCTGTGGTGGATACCCTAGGAAGAACTTAAAGCAAGGCAGCATTGTGTTCTCACTGCTTGGCACGTAGAGAATTTTACCTGTGATCTTTTGTACTGGGTTGCATTTTTTTTAACAAGATGGATAATTTCTCCTGGCATGGGGGGTAGCTGTGTTTAAGAGGGAGCCAAGATAATGGGAGAGTTGCTTTTAGGGTGGCTGACCCACATTCTCTTCAATGTAGAAGTCTGGCTGAGCATTAACTATGTCTTTGTTTAATCAGGTTATGGCCAGAGAACAGAAGGGCTTTCAACACTGAAGACTGCCTTAGTCTCAAATGTAGCGAGACAATAGAATTATACTAATTTAAGGTGCAGATTTTCTCGCCTCCTGCACTAGTGTCCAAATAGTTTGGTTAAAATGCCTTTAAGGACCATTAGTTGAAAACTCAGAGGCATTTTTCTTTCCCCATTTTCCATTCATAATGACAATTCATACTTGGTTATGCTTGGTCATAGGATTCCAAACTTAAAAAATGAACAATTTTGGTAATCATCTTTCTTTTCCAAGACCACTATTTCAGTCTAATAAGCTGGAGTGCTCCGAAGGAAATGCTTATATTCTGAAATCTTTTAAGCTGTTTTTGAAATATAGTAAAATACTAGAACCTCTTCCATAGAAATTCTACTAGAATCCATCACATTCACTGCCTCCAGTGTACATTGTACTTGACTATGGGTTGCTCTGGCTTTAAAAAATCTTGGAATATCGCTTGTTAAATGTTATAACTTTTTTCAGGGAACTGAAGATAAAATGGAATAATGATAGTTTTAGGTAATCACGGAAATCATAATGATAGGTTTATATAATCTGTAACCGTTAAGAGTTTCAAAATTCTACTTGTCCTGGACCACTTCAGCATTCATTGAATTTAGTCATATCTTACATCAAAGACGTTAATTTTCTGCAGGACATGATGGATGCTAAAGTCTGTGTTCGTGTATATGAAGACCTAGCAGATTTATCATAATAATTTTAATAATATCTAGTTCTTTTGGAGCAGTTTTAGGTAGAACTCATATCCCTTGTAAAAGATGTTCTCTCTGACTGTGTTCAGACGGCTGTGCAGAAGTAACCATGAAGCCACTGCCACCCTGCAAGCTTTGAAGAAGCAGGCCAGCTGGTATGCTTGAGAGAAAGATCCTTAAGTGAACACTTCTGAGCTCATTTTCCTGCCACGTGGATGGGTCTTCGTGCTCATGTGCTTTGCCTGGCTGCCCCCACCCATTCCATCTGCCCTTCTGACAGATCCCTTGCAGCCTGCGCCTGGGCACACACGATGGCCCAAAGCCTTTTCTGGGAAGGTTGAGGTGCAGAAAGCAAAGGCAGATGAGATAAATTTACTAAGAGCTGGCTGAATTTAGGCTACCTGCAAAGGAACTGTAAATGCAAAGTGGAGAGCTGCCAAAGTTCCTGGGAACATTTAAATCAGCAAGATATAGCTGTAGCACTGAATAGATTTGAAACCATCATTTGAAGAAAAATCATGGTCTGTATGGGATATCTTTTCCACCTCTAATTTATGTGGTTGCATATAGGAAGTCTGATTCTCCTCATTTATCACCTTTGTGCACTGTATCTTCATTAGCCCCAGTGAGGTTGTAATAAACAATAGCTGATAATAGTGTGTATATTCTCTGCTGAACTGTGTACACGTGGAGCACGAGAGAGCTCGTCTCTGCTGAGATCAGCTCCCACTTCCCCTTTTTTCATTTGCTTTGATTCATCTTTCTTGCCAAAGAAATTTGGAGGCTGATTTTTCCAGCTGCTCCTGAAAGAGTGGGGAAGTGATGTGAAGTGTTGTGTCCTCCGCACATCACGGCCAGCCTGTTCCTAAGCAGGAACTGTGCCTAACTCCCAAATTTCGATCTGTATCGTTCCTAAGACATGTTACGCACCACGTACTGCGGTAGCTCCTCTGTACACTCTTCATGCTTTCTGTGTATCTCCCTGTAAAGGAAAAAGGATTTATAAGCAAATTATGGTTTTGTTAACATGCAATATGATTCACTACTCTTCTGATGATGACATTATTTTACACTCTGTAGTTGAACATGCAGGGGGTGTCTTTGACATAGGGTAAGAAAATGAGTGTTATTGTCCAAAGTATGAGACGAGACTGTGGTAACAGCAGTAAAAAAGACAGGTCAGCATAACCTTTGTGTGTATGGTAAACAGTGAGACTGCAATACTACAGTCACAGAACTGTTTAGGTTGGAAGGCACCTCTTGAGATCACCTACTTCAACCCCAACCATTCTTTGTACAATAATATATAGTGGTTAAGGAAATAATTCTCCTTTGAAATCTCCCTAATATTCTCTGCATTCATAATGTACATGAAGAGAGTTTTATTAAAATATTTTCCCCAAATAATAGGAAAGCTCCATTATTAAATACATATTTCTCCTAAGATCCCCCTGGGGCATGATTTCTAACACATTTCTCCAAAAAGAAAGTGGGGCAAAATATATACTTAAAATCTTTTATTTAAATTAACGGTAGCAATACACATGTGCCAGGTATGGACTTTTTGGCACATCTATCTTCAGTACAGTGATCTTAATGTATTAAAATTCAGCGTGTGTACTGAGATTGTGTTAGTACCTGGATCTAGCAAAGACTGTAAGCACTCACCTTTGAAGTGCATAGAACCGCTTGCATACTTCAAATTAACTGTGTGCTGAAATATCTTGCTGAATCAGTGCCTCAGACTGCTAATTAACTCATGTCTCCCCCACAGAGGTGTTGCCTTAACCACGTTATTCAAGTCATAGTTGACTGCTCAGTTTAATAACAGCACGTGAAGTGCAGACTGCAGTCCGAATCCCAGGTGTTTCCCGTGGTGTCCAGGCACTGAGAAATACCTCGCTAGGCCAGTGGTTGCCAGCCAATGATGCACATTAACATCAGAGGTGAATCAAGGAGGTCTGCCAGGCTTGCTCACTTGGCCCCTTTGCCAAATACAGTGCTGCCAAGAGCTGTTAGCACCCTGAGGAGGTTGCAGCAGGGATGGTAGTGCTGCTAGTGGCGGGGGCGGGGGGGAGCAATTCGGACCCTTCTCATGTCTTGTGCCCCTTCCTCCTCGTACTACGGCACCTCTGTACCTCTGGCTGCAGCCGTAGTACCGTGCCTCTACGGAGGCTCAGTGCTGCTGCAGGTCTGGGGAAAGAGGTGGGCAGGGACTCCTAAATGAGGCACTGGATGAGAGCAGGAGGGAGCGGACAGCAGTGAACCACTGCACGCAGCATGCATCTGCATTTCTGATATGCCTAAGTGCCTACAGCATTTTCTGAAAATTGGCTTTTGGCCAATAGAACCTGTGTAGTTAAATGCAGATATCTTGAAATAGCTAAAAGTAGATACCAGCAGCAGACAGTCCAGCCTCCCTAAAGGGCTTCATGTACAGCCCTTGCAGGAAGGCAGAACCATTCAAAACACCCAGAGGGAATCAACCAGAGCTAGTCAAAAGCAAAATACAGGCAGAGGGATGTGCTGGAAGTTCCATTCTGCCTTTACATACTTCCGCCTAATCATTAGATCTGTTTTTATTCCTAATCAAAAAATATATGGATAGGGCTGTCTTTATTTTTTAGTAGGAGCTATATATTTGCAATTGTGATGACTAAGGATGTAAGCGAAGTAAGGTTTGGAGAGAGACGTAATTTCTTTCATCAGCCTAATTCAAAATCTTGGAAAGACACAGACTTACTTCTTTTTGTTGTTGTTGTTACTGTTTTGGGTTTTTTTCTTCTTTTTAATCTGGGTTCTGTTTTCTGATAATTATTAGACGGTTCATCTGCAGACCCAAAGTTTGTTCCTGTACTTATCCACTCATTCAGATTATATTTGCCATGTACTTTTTCTATCGAATGGTTCTCTGGCAGCCGTGATGCAGTTGCCCAGAAAAATTGTGACCATCTATTTTGTTCACTGGGACTTGATCTGTCTCAGTTTAAGAGTCATAAAAAGTTATGAAGTTTCACGTTTTCAGGTGATTGCATACACAGCTACCCATTTTTTTTGTATTCAGTTATCTGCTTTACTTGCATTTTGCATTCAGAATTGAACTGTCCAGTTTTGAAAATGTTTTCTCTTTTTCTTAAGTTGCCTCTTCTTCCAAGATTCCTCCTGGGTTACCGACTAACAAGCTCTGCTATTTAGCTGCAAAAGCCTGTGATTGCCTCTTGGTGTGTAACACCTTACTGTTCTGCAGTGATCTTATCTTCCTCCTCCACTTCTACCTACCCATTGGCTATGACCACTGGTGTCAGCTTTACATGAGACCACATTTTGTGGGTCAGTCCCTGCCTAGCAGCATTAAGTATCATTAACAGCACAAAGTTGTCCTTTCACCTGACTCATAACTGCAGTCAAATAATGTATAAAAATACTAACCAAAAAAGATTCATCAAATAAAAACTCCTCAAGGAACCCCAAAACGGGGCAGCAAACAAATGTAATTCGTTACATGCATCTGTATTGATTAGTATGCATTAATTTGCTTTGTAATTTTTGTATTTAAGCTTCTTGTGTATAGCAAAGAGTTTTGTTCCATACAGGTGGCTGCAAGAATCAGAAGTGCAGTGAAGCAGTGTGCAAGCATAGGGTGTCCTTATCCCAACCCACGGGTTTTGCCTTTGTCTTCCCATTCTCCTCCCCATCTTGCCCAGGGGGAGTGGGGGTGAGTGAGCAGCTGCATGGTGCTTAGCTGCCAGCTGGGGCTAAACCGCGACAGTCCGTCGATTATTTGCAAGACTGACTCATCTCCTCTCAAATCAATTTCACTTTTTCAAGTATCTGAAAACAGAGTCAATTCGCCCCCTCCTGACACCTCCAAATTAATTTGGCATGTATCGTAACCTATACTAAAATGATCAGAGTTATTTGGCATCTTTTGATTGTCAAGTTCATAAGCATTGTGTTTGTGAAAACTAGTGGAGTCATGACAGGTTTCTTGATGCTTGAACGAAAGCTTGCGTTTCCCTTGTTGACTTGCTCAGTTGATAGTGACTGTGAGTCAGGATCCGGGGAATGATCCATCTTCCACTAGACTTTACAAAAAAACTTACTTAATTTCATACAGCTTCTCCATTTCCCATCACATTCCTTCTCTCCTTTCAAGCTCTAAATTTGGTTCCCGGAAACAGAAGAACGCTTCACTGATGTGAATTGAAGCAGGATATGAAGGCAAAGCCAGAATTTCATTATAGATGTTACTGTGCAAGCCCTTCCATTTATTATTTTTATTGCTGTATCTCCTGTTGTGTGGAACAAAATCTGCTGATTATCTAAAATCTTTCTCAAGCTTTGAGATACTATTTGTTTTGTAAGAAAAGTTAGTCTTCAGATTTTATTGTTTGTTTCTTTGTTTTGTTTTTTTTTTTTTTAATTAAAACAGTTTTGGGTTTTGACTTCTTGGCATTTATGTTTTGTCATCCAATTGTCTTTTTCCTCATCCTTCTCCTTCCTTCCTTCTTTCCCATTTTTTTTAAATTTCCAAAGGAAATAAAAATTGAATAAGAAGAGAATATAATTTAAATATCTCTGTGGTCCTGAATCTTTTTTTGCATGAAAACTTTTTAAAATAAGGATCAAATAATATTATTATTTGTAAAATGTTTTTTAACATTAAAAATATAAGAAATTTAACTGGTATTAATTCCAGTCTTTTTCAAAAAGCCAATTTGGATTTTTTTTTTCTCTTTTTTGATTCCAAACCCACTATAGCTTTATTGTCATAAGGCTTGTGTTGCTCTTTTGCTTTTTTAAAATCTGTCTTTCACTTTGACAAACATTTTGTCTGCATTTTTCTGCTCTTTATGAAACATGAATTGCTTTATCGTTCTCAGAAGAAAAGTAAAGAAAATAATGAATTGAGACTAAGTGTTAGCTAATACCTGATGGAGCCTGTCAGGAGTACAAAAATAGATTACAGCATGCTGAATAAAAGATCACTGAAGTCTGTTCCCTTAATATCCCAGGATTAAGCTGCTCCTTCTGCAGGCATTTTTTTGCTAATGGAATATCTAAAAGACTGTGAGGGCACATCATAGAGGATTAAAATTTAAGCAGAGACAAGACTACCTAGAAACAGTCATTCCGAGATTGCAAGTAGTTTTGCCGGCTGAGAGGAAGCTGAAGTTAAATGCTTGGGGGCACTCTTTGGATTCTCACTAAAACTCTGAATTACCTTTGAATTACCTTCATTAGACAGTTTATGTTTATAGCAGGAGAGCTAAAGCCATGGCTGTGTCTTTGAAAAAGCAAAAAAAAAAAAAAAAAAAGAAAAGGAAAGCAAATGATGCACCTCGCCGTGCCTCAAGGGACAGTTTTGCAATCATGCTGAGCCTAATTGACGAACATGTTGTGCTTGCGCTAAGTCCTCAAAGATTTCATAGCACGTCAGCAAATATGCTACTATTCGCAGTTCAGTTTTGGATATTATTTAGTTTGTGTCAATGCTGTGGAACTGTGGTAAAACAACATGTGATTTGATTCCAGCCAGCTCACCCATAAAAATCATCAATCTGCCCATGCTGTTATTCATAGAGGGGCACCTATGTGGCCGGGTTGGATTAGATGAACGGCAGCGTCAGGTTTAAATTACAAGGAGAACAATTTAATGGAGACAGATTTAAAACATGGAGCTTTGTCATTATGGGGAAAGAAAGAAGCAGTGACAGCTGCTGTGATTTCAGCTTCTTCAATAACTCTTGTTTACAAATGAGAAGAAATAGAAGAATCCAGCCTAAGGTAACAGTGGTTGGCATTTGTTTTTATTTTTGATGTACAAATGTTTGTATTAGATTATGACATACCTGTTGTGAGGAATGTAAAATAGCTGTTAGAAAACAGAAAAAAGACAGTTTGATCAGTTGTACCATCCACCATCAATTCCATATGATATTTTCATTGGATTAATCATAATTTAATTTTTTTTGGAGAAGGGAATTAAGATGACAATTTTTAATGAAAACATTAACATTATTAATGCTGCAAAGTTAAGAACTGTTCAAATTTTTAAGTTACAGGACTATCTTAGAGGTTTCTGCATAAATGGTGAGCAGATGATTAATTTTTAGAATCCCAGAGTACCTAGGGTTCTGCAAAAGATTTTTGATTGACCTTTTGGTTTACATGATTGGCTTTGTGGTTTATTAAAATTATATGTATATTGTAGACAGCAGGTCTATTTTTTATTTTGGGGAAAAAAAAAAGATGTTCTATAGAAATCTGAGTTGTACTAATCTGAAATCAGAAGTTCTGCCTTTTTAAAAATGTATGTTTCTCAGTTTAAACCTAACATCTGATCATTTTGTTTAAAATGACCTACAGTAAAATCAATGCAAGGGGTTGTTCATTGATGTGCTACCAATTTTATACCAGTATAACCCCTCTTAAGTAATGAAGTTGTGAAATGATGCCCCTGGTTTTCCTCCCCACATGGCATTATTTAGGAAGTCATCTGAATGTATAGGTGCATGTCTGAGGTCTATAGTATTTGGGAAGGTATTTAGTCAGTGCAGTTATAAACTGTACAAGAACTGAAAGGCCTTGATTCTTCCGGACTAGCCTCTCCAGCTTCCACTTCCAGTCATCACAGAGGTGAGACAGATGTTTCCCAAGTTCAATCTGCAGATCGGTAGAAATAGCTGGAGGTCTTTCTTGAAAGGAAGATCTTACAAGGCTTTCAGGGCTTGATAGGAAAGTCAAAAATTCTTTTCCATCATGATAATCTTATTTGCCTATCATCTTTTTGCCTATGACTTTTCAACATATCTAGAGCTGCATTTCATCTGTGCACCCCACTCGATCTAAATCAGCTTATCTGGTCCATGTCCAATTCCTGCTTCTCATGTGATTCCTCTTCAGTTTGTGAGTCCAGGAATAACCATATTTTCTGTTCTTGGAATAGTCCTAAGAACAGATTGATGCTTTAGAAAAACCTGTTTGAGCACTGATTTCTAGGCTACGTCTTGTTTGCCCAGTCTGTTTCCTAGAAAAGATGATGTTGCTAGGGTCCTGGTGGCTTTGTACAGGCAAACAGCTGTTTGGAAAATCCCCATGTACCCAAATTCCATTTGAATTCAGTTGTGGACCCTTGGAATTATGTCCAAGGTTACGATAATTATGCCCTGAGCTAGACAATGCCTTAATTTCCTCCTATGTAAAATTGCATTCATGATTCTTATCTAGGTTTTGAGTCCCTTTAGACCTGAACAGCATTATTAATTTGTTTTTCTTGTTTGCTAGGAGAAAGAGCAGATCCTAACAACGATATGAATTGTTAATAAACTTTAAAAAGCCAACTTCCTAACAAATAATTTAAATGTTAGAAACTTGACTTTATCATATCCCAAGCTTTTGCACTCTTCTGTGGAAGACACATTCTCAAGAAGTCAGAAACTCTGCAACCGTCTTTTCCATTTCCAGCAGACTTGGAGTAATTGGTTGAATCATGGCTGAAACTTAGTAGTAATCCTGGCAGGCTTCTCTTGCTTTGAGAGTATTGTTGAGAAATGCTGGAGAAAATGTTATACAGTTTCTTGTGTTGTCAAAAAATTAGTCGATTGTCTTCAAGTATGAGAAAAGAATCAGCCTAAAGATTGTTTCTATTCCTGCATGACTTAGCACAGCAAATTTGAATATGCTTACAAGAATGTCATAAAATAAAAAGAGGACAATAGAAAGCCTTACAAAGAACAGAAATAAATTAAAGAAAATAAAGTAGAGGGCATTCTTTTTAATGGGGGACAATTGAATGCATAGCCAGATCTGTCCTTCACACCTTTCTATGTAGGCTATCCTGGAAATGTTACTAGTTTCTTAACAAAAGTCGAAACCTGAGAGGGAAATGTATGGCCTTGTGCAGCTATGTAAAGCTGTATTATAAATCTTCCAATTAAAAAAATGGCTGCGCTACAACAAACCAGAGGGAAAGCAGTGTGTAGCTTTCTGTCATATACCCCACTTCATATACCTAGCACAGCTGGTCAAAAGAAGAACACTGAGTACTCTTGGCAAGCTCCAGTAGTGATCATGGTACTTCCCCATCTACGTAGTACATAAACATGATATCAGCAGTGGGCTGCACTGATAATTTCCAGTATCGCAAATCTGTATTTTCACAGTTAGAATATATGCCACGGACCACATTAGTTAAATCCCTTCTTATGAACCTTGGTGAAAATTGCTCAGAAATGTTTGATATACCCGTGGGATACAAGAGTTGGAGTGTAACTAACTGTATGTGCTTGCACATGCCTGTTTGTCTGTATATGTTTGTGTGGGAGTGATGTAACTTACATGCACTTGATGAATGTTTGTGCTGTTTAACTTGTCTTGCAGCACATGGCACCTCCATGCATTCCCAGGGCTGAACCTGCCCTGCTGGCATGACAGTCTGTGGGGTTATTTGGCTAGAGAATGAGAAGTTTCTCTTGTATGTGAGGTGTAATACTGGGAAGGATTTGTTGACTAGAGTTGCCAAGCTTGGGAGAATGGTAAAGTGGGAGTGATGGAAATGGGAGTGATGTGCCTTTTAGGATGGTGCACATCATCAATTATATTGGGCAAGGGCATTGCTTGGACCACCATGAATGCAAAAGAATAGCTGTTTGTCCTTTGACCACGTTGTGAAAAGTGGTGCTCATTCCAGGAGCATCAGTAAAAGTGGCAGCCTTCTAGAATAGCTTCTGTGGGTGAGCATGTATTTCTTCTTTGAAAACCCTCGTTTCTGAGTGAAAGTAGAACTATTCTGAGTTGTCGACAGATTTAAGACCAGCAGGGAACATGCCATTCCTTGGCTGTATGAAAGAGGAGAGCACAATGTATTTTCAGTTTTAGATCTTCCTCTAAGATGGTGGGGGGGACAGGGACGCCTCCATCAGTGCTCCGTCACACATGCACAACTCCAAGAAGGGGAAGAGGAAAGACAGGATGGCAGCTAAGCTCTGTCTCACTATCCGCACCAAAACGAGAGCCTCATTATCTCACAAGGCAGAGCAGCTCTGCACTGATGCCAACAAGAACCACAGACCAAGGTGCCACAGTTTGGTCTTCAGTAAATGAAACATAATGTCCAACAAGAAATCAATCCCTGAGGTATTAATTTATTTTCATTTTCCAGGCTGGCAGTCTTGGTGAATAGATTTTACTCACTGTATAGCAAGGTCACTGTGACAAATTCTGAAAAAATACACGTTCAAGTGTTTTTTGGTTTCACAAGCACATGAGCTCAGTGAGAAGGAACAGACTGAAACGGCAAGGAGAACAGCCAATCCTGTTATATTTGTCTTTCTTATTACTGACTTGCCATGATAAATATGGAAAATTATATTTGGCTAGAAGGAGGCTGAGAAAGGGAACAGATGGCCACCAAAAGAATGCTAGAGCAGCTAATAGTCACTGGCATATTTCCGGGATAAAAATTTAAATCTGAAGCCAAGCAGAAGGGTTATCGATTTTTTTCTGATCAGGGTACTGTGTATGAAACTGATCCTGCTATGCTCTGACTAGATGAAGGTGGGCTTCCTGAAATGCATTCGCCGAATGGAATAAACAACCTCTGTCCTGCAGTTAACGACTCTTGCAGTTATGCTGACAGAAATAGTTGACAAGGTGGGGAAAATGTTCATGTTCCTACTGTATTATGAGTGAGTGAGACTTCATTTGCTATGGCTTTTTAATATATTGCATGCTTTAACACCTACATTGCATTTTCTCTATGTACTCTACAGGCTTTATTCAGTTTTGATAGAAGGAAGTGTCCATTTAAATGAGGAGACAATGGAGTCTATACTTTATATATCTGTGTATTTTATAATTTCTAAAATTCTAATCCATTTCTGATTTCTATGGTCAACTGGGAACTGAAAAAAAATAAGCTGACGTTTTGGGAATTATGAAAATGTGTCAAAATTTCTGGTTCTGCAGAATGCTGTATGCTTAGTACTTAAAACTCCTTATGATTGCAGACTAGCTAGTGAATGAGGACATTGTTCTGTTTCTTGAGTGATAATTTGAATACATAATTTGAAGGGCTGGAATGGCATGAGATGATAGTTTGGTACTGAAGTGCAATATTGGAGCTGTAGGACAGGCCAAGCGCTATAGGAGTAGGACAGCCAGGAGTGAAATGGAGTGGAATAGTAACAGTTGCTTCAGTTTTTCTTTAGAGTGCATCTGCCAGAATTAAACCAGTCACAACAGCTCAGCTGTAGGTCCCATAGTAGATGTACAGGATTTTGCTAGAGCAGCAGCTGATGGGTCATCTGAATCAAGACCATCAAATAAGTCACTGTTGTGGACTAACTGATCGATCCACCTGCCACTCGCAGGACTGTTGCAGGCACAGCTCAGGTTTCCCACTGCTAAAGGATTATTCTATGTACCTGTTTGGGGGAATATTATGAGGGCTGATCAGTTATTGATTTTAAAGTGTTTAGAATAAATTGGCCAAAGAGTGCTGAAGAAGTATAAACCCTTAATAAGTAGCTTTTGAGAAGAGAGACAAAGAGAATCACAAATTTCCATGATTAAAAAAAGGCACAGCCATGGACAGATAGGCTGATTTTGCTTTTGCAGTGTAAAAGGAGAAATGTCCAATCTTTCCCCGGTGAATGGAAATTAGATGGATTCTGAATTCTGGCAGCATGTTTTGGTGCTCACTCACCTGCTTCCTTAGCTCTTGCTGAGTTTTAAAGACATTTTATAAATGATTCATGCTGTATTAGTAAATACAATATATTTTGAACTTTATATAAAGTAATGTAGACATCACTGCATAGGCTTTTAAAAGTACTACTAAGAAATAAAATGCCATTTTGGAGTGAAGACTCTGCAGTCTGTACAGGTATGTGAAGTCCACAGTTTCTTTGGTTTTCAGTGATAGCTGTTTCTCTCTAAAATCCTGGCTTTATATTGCCTTGGAGTTAGAAAAGCACAAAGTGGTTAAGAAACTGTCTCTAAATAGAGTGTAATCTTTTCATCAACTCCAGAAACTGAAAAATAAAGCTAGCTGGGAGTAAAGTACAGATGAGATGTGGGAAAAAGTATAACATGCACTAAAATTAATTGACTTATTAAGACCTGGGTTGATGTATCTAGAGGAGTTATTAGTGTGGATCCCAGACTCCATAACAAATGTGATTCTCCCTTGAAATGCAGGATATGTAGTTTGCATGTGAAGTGTTTGTCTGTAAAAATATTCTGGCACTGGGTTTTCCATAGATCATCCATGTAAATTCACGCTGGAGGACTGTCATGGTTTAGCCCCAGCCGGCAGCTGAGCACCACACAGCTTGCTCGCTCACTCCTCCCCCCTGGTGGGATGGAGTGATCGGAAGAACAAGGTAAAACTCGTGGGTTTGGATAACGACAGTTTACTGGGACAGCAAAGGGAGAGGGAAATAACAACAACAGTACTGATAACGGAATATACAAAGCGGGTGATACACAATGCAATTTGCTCACCCCTGGAGCCCAATGCCCAGCCCATCCGTGAGCATCTCCTCCCTAGACAGCCGCCTTTTTGTAGTGCGCATGATGTCATATGATAGGGAATATCCCTTTGGCTAGTTTGAGTCCTGGCTGTGTCCCTCCCCAGCTTCTTGTGAAAATTGACTCTATCGCAGCCAAAAACCAGGACAAGGATAGTGACCACAAGGACGTTGGGTGCACTGGGCAAAGTATATCATGTCCTAGGACATTCATATGTAGGAAGCAATAATCCAGTGGTTCTCTTCCAGTGGCATTTGTTGTGGTGGCTCTGGGGATGTTTTGGGTTTATGGCACATAATCCCTTACCCCTGGCCAGCTGATCTCCATCCAGTTCCAAAGACTGGAATTACTATGTCCTGCAAAGACAGGTCTTAGTACCTTTCCTTTTCCAAATATTCTCCTCTGCTCCACAAATATCCATGACCTTTCCTCTCCAACTGTACCCAATTAGCCTAATAAAGTTAAAGCCAGCGCTGTTGTTCCCAGCTTGTTCTGGATCTGAAGTATACCACTTAAGCTTGCAGAAGGACTTATTTATTTGTGGTATTTTTCTCCCCTGACTTTTAAAATTAAAAGAAAGGGAAAATAGCTGCCATGGACACTAACAACACAGTTGTCCAAGGGGCAATTTCTAGCTGGTCTGCCCAGCTTTAGTGGTGTCTTCTTGGTTGACGGTGAGACAGTTGAACCTGCATGTCAGAGGGCAGCATTTTCTTCATGGTAGGTAGATTTGTACATAGTTTTCTCTCCATGTTTGGTGTGGAAGTGTCTTCTAGAGGTCTCTAATCTAGCCTCATCTCCAAGGATGGAGCTCCCACAGCCTCTCTGAGCACCTATTCTGTACTTACAGAGCAGGATGCGTCAGATCCATTGTCCGTCTACCTTCAGCTTACTCTGCACCTTTGTAGCAATGCCGATGCGTTCTGGATATATCGGGGTCACTGTATGTGCATGGATCAGTGTGTACACAAGCATCTCTCACCCACTACAGATCCTATATATATTCACTGTATTGGCACAGATGCAGCACTTTAATCTGAGTTGTCCCTTCTTTCAGGCTCAGAGAGAGGCCCTTTCAGCACAGCTAGGCTGCATCATGACAGATGTTTTACGGCCAGTAAAAAACACATTCAGCCTTCTCCCCCAGTATGCAGATATATTTTCATGTGGACTAACTGAAGTCCATGACGAAGGGCCTTTAAAAAGTGATCCCCTGGCACTGATACTGGCACTGAATAGGCTGTCATTTTGAAGAGCAATGACTTATCACCAGCATGTGCTCTACCCATTTAAGACTGCATGACAGGTACAGGCCATGGAAACCCTGGCTGCACAACAGATAAATAAGAATACCATGCCGCTTTATTTAAGTGTTTCTAATCTGCAGCTCACATCCATAATATAATTTTGGCTTCAAATTTGTTATTTTAAAACTCTAAATTAAAGATCCCTACTCATGCCTCCAAGTTCCTCTGCTTCTAGAGAAAATATTGCTGTTCTACCACTTCAAAACTTCTACAGTGGAACTGATGTGTCTACCTGGATAAAGATGAGGAGAAGGACTTGGGGGTATTGATTGATGAGAAGCTCAACGTGAGCCGGCAGTGTGCGCTTGCAGCCCAGAAAGCCAACCGTGTCCTGGGCTGCATCAAAAGAGGTGTGACCAGCAGGTCGAGGGAGGTGATCCTGCCCCTCTACTCCGCTCTGGTGAGACCCCACCTGGAGTACTGCATCTGGCTCTGGGGGCCCCAGTACAGGAGAGACATGGAGCTGTTGGAGCGAGTCCAGAGGAGGGCCACAAAGCTGATCAGAGAGATGGAGCACCTCTCCTATGAGGACAGGCTGAGAGAATTGGGATTGTTCAGCCTGGAGAAAAGGCGGCTCCAAGGAGATCTAATTGCGGCCTACCAGTACCTAAAGGGGCCTACAGGAAAGATGGTGAGGGACTGTTTATCAGGGAGTGTAGTGACAGGACAAGGGGTAATGGGTTTAAGCTGAAGGAGAGTCGATTTAGATTAGATGTTAGAAAGAAATTCTTTACTGTTAGAGTGGCAAGGCACTGGAACAGGTTGCCCAGAGAGGTTGTGGATGCCCCATCCCTGGAAGTGTTTAAGACCAGGTTGGATGAGGCTTTGGGCAACATAGTCTAGTGGAGGGTGTCCCTGCCCGCAGCAGGGGGTCCCTTCCAACCCAAACCATTCTATGATTCTATGATTCTATGATTTTTTTGGCTGCAAGTGGAATGACATTGTGTCACAGAGCCCAGGGACAAGGTAGCACATTTGACCAAACCCAGTGGGGTTCACTCCAGCCTATGGAGCAGAGCTCCAAGCTGCTGTAGCAACAGAGTTTCAGTATCTAAATTATTGTCAAGATTTCTGCAATTCACTACAGTCTGTTATTGGACAGAAATGTACAGTGCTACTTATCGTGTTCATTTTTATAAAAAAGCTGCTGAAAGCACTAGTAGAATCTTAAAAATGATGAGCTGCTTAGCACTTTCCCCATGTTTCTTTTTTTTTCCTATGTGTTGCTAATATTATCTGTCCATTGAAACCAATGCATTTTTTTCTATATCTCAGTAAATTTAAATACTGATTTGTGTTCTTATAAAATCTGTGCCACAAGTTGAATCAGTTTAATGCTGCTATTAGCAACGGATGGACTCACAATCTACCTTGTGAGGCAGCTTAAGGCTGTCCTTCTAAGCAGACTTTCTATCTGCTTTCGAGAACATATTTAGGGATGGCAAAGGCCCCCCCCTTCCCCTCCACTCACTACCACACGGGCATATCAAGCATGCTGAGAGGCATAATAGGCAAAGCAAGCTGTCTCTGCACCTGCCCACAAAACAGCTGTTCGACTGTGAGAGGAATTGCTAGAGCGTAGAGCGTTTTCAGCAGCTTTTGTGGTCCTCTCTCATACACTGTGTTGGCACAGGCATTGCCACAAAGGAAAGAAACACAGAAAGCATCCAGAGATTTCAGGATCTTTTTATTCCAGAATCATTTTTATGAAAGCATCATTTCATGTTTGCAGTCTTCCCATGTGGATGCGTTTTCTCAGTCTCAACTGACTGTTCAAGAGAGAGATCATCTGGGATCTAACAGAGTCTTCCATCAGGTACGTGACTCTTCAGCTGACTTTAAAATTATCTCAATACTTGTTTTTTGAGACCCCTTTTAATAAATGAATCTGAGCAGAGGGATGTCCTTCATTCCCTGCACCCTTCCATCTCCCCTGTATCTGTATGACTGTCCCAAGTGCCTGTGAGTATTTCGTTTTTGCTAGCTTAGCTGTTCAGTAGGATTTGAGGAATTTCTTCTGCCTAGCCACTTTTGTTTCTTGAAGCTTTCATAAAAAGTTCACTGAAATCTCCGTTCCAAGGTTTTAAAGACTTTTCCATAGTATTGGAAAAGTAAACTTATTTATTCAAGTTGGTTGAATTGAGAGGTTTGTTTCTTTTTGAAAAAAATATCAAACCTCTCTTTTGTTGTTAAATGCTTGACAAATACATTTCTCTCCTTCCTTGATGATAAAAATTTCACAGTTTTATATGGGTTGTAGCCTTAACTCTCTGGACCTTGTGATGCATTTGATAGCACATAGCTGATCTATTTCAGATCTATTTCAAATATTTTTTAAATTATTTGCCAAAGAAATAGTCTACCTTGAAAATTTTCTTTGTTGATAAGATTGTGATTTCTCTCGCTTTAGACAGCCAAGAATATTAGAGGTCCTAACATTCATAAAACCACATCTTTAAATGACTGACTTTAAAGATCGAGTGGCATAGAAGTGTTTTGCAAATAACAAATGGGAGAAGTCTAAAGGAAGGAGTAATAATCCTGGAGTTTTCAAATGAGTATAAACATTTATTTTTCAATAAAGGCAAGCAGAGAGCTTGCCTTTTCCTCACTCACAAGGCATGCAACAAAGGGGCCTAGTCAAAGTAAAGTCCCTGGGAAATAAGGGGGGAGGAAATATTGAGAAACCAGTGCAGGGAAGACCCTCTCAGTGTCTCCACCCCTGGTGTTTGGCAGCAGTCCAATCCCAATTTCTCTCCTACCACTGGGAATAGCTACTGATGCTGCCTGCCATTTACTCTTCATGCCTGCTTATTACCCTACACATGCTTTATTTTCCCCGCTCAAAGGAGTCCTGCTGCCTGGAACGGCTGTTCAGTTTCCAAGCCCAACCGCCTTTTCCAGCTGAAGCAGTCACCTCTCTGATGCTGGATGGACATGCTCTTGTGGGGAAGCTTCCATGCCCTAAAATGTGCCAGGCTGCCCGATTGCCTGCACAACCTCCACCTGCCCATTAATACAACTGAGAGCTGCCGGACAGTATCTGCTCTTTTCCCCTTCGCCATTAGGTGTCAGAAGTGAACCATACACATTTTCTAAAGTTTTAAATCCCTCTGATTTTCGAAGGTGTGACACAGAATTGCTTGCTAGGTCGTTATGTAATATTTACTTATGCTTTCTATTTAGAAAGCCAGCCGCGGTGTTCTTTCCCTCCCACATCTGGAAGGTCAAGCAAAGCATGGTTTGGTTGCAGACACTGCAAATCTTCCCCCCCTTGAAATCAGCCTGCCTCAGATAACAAATAAGAGCTTGCAGAATGGCCTCCCCTCTCTTCAGGTGAGTTATAAAGCTCTTAGACATCTTGTGTTTGAGCAGTTAATCAGTTTCTCTCTAGTACTGCTAAAGAGAGCGTCAGTGGCAAAGTATAACAAGAGTGTGTGTGTGTGGGAAGAGAGAAGCAATTTAGCCTCAACATTTGCATCAGTTTCTGTTTTCAGCCATAGTTAAAGAGAAAAAAAAAGGAAGAACTATAAACAGTCAAATAGATAAATTGCTTACCAGCACGGTGGTGTGTATCTCCAGATATTTTAATGGAGAACCAACATCACAGAAAGTTTTTGAATTCATCTTCACTTTTGGTGTTCCTTCTTTCTCGTTTTTTCACAAATCCTGTGTCCATTTCCTGTCTGTACTTGTCTTCCTTTGCTGCTTCTCTACCCAACAAATCAGGGACCTGCACTACTCACCACTACTACTCTGATCACTCCTTTTTTCACCTTTCTTCTGCTTCAATGAAGTCTCTTTACTGAGAGGCTTGACAGGTTCTACAGGCTCTGATATGAAGTCTTTTCATATCTCTAGCACTGGAAGTCTCCACTTAATGCATTTTGTTTGGGAAGTCAAATACTTTAACTTTGAAATTGGCAGCTTGCTACTACTACAAATGACTTAATTTGGTTAGGGGGGTTATGTATCATTGGGTGAAGCTACAAGATGCAAAATAGCATGAATGAGGAGGTGGAATAGGTTACTCTCCAAAACATAAATTTTATTTAAACCTTAATTCTGTGGCCTTCATAAGTCAAACCTGCACTCGACTCCTACAAAACCCAATGATTAAGCTTTGGATCTGAGAATGAACCACCCCCATTTTATTTTCTGTGAAAAGATTGGAGCCAAGTGTTTTACAGAGGGTTTGTTTGGATTTTTTTTTTCATTCTTTAAATGGAATTTATAGACTTCCATAAGAAGCTGCATAAACACCAATAAGAAAGCCTTGTGCTTGGCTTAGAAGTGCCAAGGGGCAATAAACATTTCAATCCTGAAAGCATGATTATGTGCCATCTGTTTTGGAGACCTTCTTTGTTTACCCTTCCTTAGAAACAACACAGCATTGCTGAGTTGAGGGAGTGTGTATTGGAATGGGGACTGAGCAGAGTCCTCAGGCTGGGGCTCAGCAGGATAGCAGTAGGACTGACCTGGGTCAGCACAGACCTGTACTTGAGCTGTTCAAGTGGTGCCGCTCACACCTGGCTGCTCTGCTTTTGTAGCAGTTAATATTGCAAAAGAAAGTATCAAGGTAAGGTGCAAGTATGGGAAGATGATTTTGTTTTAAAACAAACCCATTTTCATTTGTGCTCGCTCATTCTTATCTCAAAACTCACAAGCACCAAGATGCCTGTATCCAAGTGGTACCAGTCAGGACTTCTTGCAAGGACATGGTAGACTAGTATTGCTCATTGGTTGTCCATATCACATCACCTGGGTTCTTCTTATCTTTACAACCATGTGTTGGTTTTGAATATAGCTTTTATACCCATCTGACACTGAGAGAGACTGATGTTTTGTGTCTCCATCCTGTCCCACTTCTGTGAGTCATCACGACTTTCTCAAAGGATGAAGAGTTATAAATAAAGGAATAATTTAGGTTGGAAGGGACCTTGTCATGGTTTAACCCCAGCCAGCAGCTAAGCCCCACACAGCCTTCGCTCACTCCTCTGCAGTGGGATGGGAGAAGAGAATCAGAAGAGTGAAAGAGAGAAAACTCGTGGGTTGAGATCTAGACAGTTTAACAGGTAAAGCAAAAGCCACGCGTGCAAGCAAAGCAAGACAAGGAATTCATTCACCACTTCCCATGGGCAGGCAGGTGTTCAGCCATCTCCAGGAAAGCAGGGCTACATCACATGTAACAGTGACTTGGGAAGACAAATGCAAACGTCCTCCCCTTCCTTCTTCTTCCCCCAGCTTTATATGCTGAGCATGACATCATATGGTATGGAATATCCCTTTGGTCACCTGGGGTCAGCTGTCCCAGCTGTGTCCCCTCCCAGCTCCTTGTGCACCCCCAGCTTACTCACTGGTGGGGTGATGTGAGGAGCAGCAAAGGCCTTGGCTCTGTGTAAGCACTGCTCAGCAGTAACGAAAACATCCCTGTGTTATCAATGCTGTTTTCAGCATAAATCCAAAACACAACCCCATACTAGCTACTGTGAAGAAAATTAACTCCATCCCAACCAAAACCAGCACAGACCTCCAGAAGACATCTAGCCCAACCTCCCACTCCAAGCAGAGCAAACCTGGAGCAGGTTACTCAGGGCCTTGTCCAGTTGGGTTCTGAATATCTCAAAGGATGGAGAGTCCACAGCTTCTCAGGGAAACCTGTTGCAATAGTGAACCACTCTCATGGTGAAAAATGTTTCTCCTAATATTTAATCAGCATTTCCTGTGTTGCAGCTTGTATCCATTAGCCACATACCCAAATCGTCCTAGGAGTCTGGCTTTGCTTCTTCTGTATCATCCTGTCAAGTAACTGTAGACAACAGGAAGATCACTCCTGAAGTTTCCTGTTCTGTGAGCTGAACAAATGTATTTCCTGCAGCCTCTCCTTGTCCATCATGTGGTCCCGGCTCCCGACCACGCCCTGAATTTGCTCCAGTTGGTCAATGTCTGTGTGCTACTGGGAAACCCCAGACTAGACACAGTACTCCCAGCGTGGCTTCACAAATGCTAAATAGAGGGGGAGATAATTTCTCCTACCCTGCTGCATATCCTCTTGCTAATACAGCCCAGGATGTGTTTGGCATTCTTTGCTACAACGGCACGCTACTACCTCATGTTCAGGTTGTTGTCGGGCCCTTCCCTGCAAAGCTGCATCCTTTCAGTTGTCCCCCAGCCTATCCTGTTGCATGAGTATATTCTGTTCCAGGTGCAGGACTTAGCATTTGTCTTTGATCAACTTTAGAAGAGCCCATTTTCCCAGCCTGCTGAGGTGCCTTTGGATAGCAGCCCTGGTACGATCTGCTGATTCGAGAGGGTGAACTCTTGCATTATTCATGCATTTATGATGAGAAGATCCCTGAACAAGCCAAAAGTTGCTTTCCTGAAGATCAGGGTTTGTAGTGCTACTATCTGTCTCGCTCAGTTCTCTGAGGATTTTATACTCCACAAGCACATGATCACAGCAACCAGAACTGCCCTTCCCCTGACCTTCACATCCTCAACCAATTGTTCCTTGCGTGTAAGTAACAGGTCCAGCAGCGTATCTCAGATCACCTGCAATAAGAATACAGTCCAGAAATCTCCCAGAATTCTTTTCCCCTTCAGCAGATACTGAGATGACTGAATTGCACCATAAGTATCAGGGCCTTTAGGTTATGATGACTCTTCCCTGATGTACCTAATTAAAAGCCGTCCTCACTAGGTTAGCAAATCTGTTTGCAGACACTCTTGCCTTGCTTCATCAGATGGATCCTGTTTCTGCTCAGCAGTTCTTGTTCCTCACCCTGTGTTTGTAGAAGCCATAGCCCTCTCTGTATCTTCAGCCAGGTATTGAGCCATTGGATGCATTGTCTCCAGCTGAGCCTTTTCCCCTCAATGAAGGGATTAAGGAGAACATGACCTGGGTTCCCACACCTTACACCCTTATCCCAGAGCACACTCTCTGCTGTCTCCTTATCTGTCTCTCTTTGATCTCCAACCCTCCATCATCTCTTCGTGGCTTGATTCTCTAGTATATCCCTTGCTTTTTTCCCATTCTGGGAGCCTTGAGAATCTGCATGTGCTAGGATCTTGATGACCTGCTGATACAGGTGACATCTGTATATCCTTTCTTCTGCAATTTGTTCTGTCAAGTACTTCTGCACCTGCACAGGCCCATTCATTCCCCATTCATACTAATCTTGATGTTTCTGTTGTAAGTGTGCATGTGTGCAGGTCCAAGCTGGTGTCCCTGCAGTTCTGTGGGCTGCACAAGCATTCTCAAGGATTCTAGCACAGCTTTCCAGTGGATGTGCCCACATAAAAATCTGAGATGGATAATGCCTATTATACTGTCTTTCCTGCTCTCTGTACTAGGAAGACCATACTCAGATCCTACCCTAGCTCGTGCAAGTTACTGCGACTTAATCAAACCATGGCAGTTTGTAGCATTTATAGAAAGAGAGTGCCCATGTATTGAATGAACCTGGAAGATGAACTTCCTTCTCTTATTTAGAGATTTATCTTTCCATGGTCCAATAGTCTCTAGTGCTATTCGCAGAATGTGCTCTCTAGGTAAGTAGGGCGTTCCAGTCCCCAAGCATGCTTGTTCTGTCTCAGCACAAAATTGACATAGAGATCACTCAAGAAATCCAATATCCAAATCTTGCAGTTTTGTCTTCGGGAATGTAGCATTTTTAAATATATTTTTGTACATATTTATATAATTGCAGATCAGCTGAACGTTCCTGAAAATATCTGAAAACAGAATTTACTTTTTTTTTTTCTTGGCAGGAAAATGGAACTCGAGGCAATTTTTCTGAATTTAGCCTTCCAAACAGTCTTCCTGAAACTGATACCAGAGCCCAGACAAAATCATCAGAACTGGAAAGCACCAGCATCGGTGTCAAACTGCCTATGACAGCTTCAGGTAGGATATGATAGAGCATGCTGTAAAAACTGGAGTGAGAGGCTACCTGCACAAACAGGGAGTGTATGCAGTCAGGATACAAAATGGACCAGAGGTCCCATGCTAAATGGTCACTGAAATATTTAACAAACAATTTGGAGGAAAGGAATATGGATGGGGTCATTGATTTCTAAAAATCCTACTTGGGGATGTATGCAATAGGAAAATGAATAGACTAACACAAATATATAAATGAGAGAAGTATGCATTATACAAAAGAATGTATATTTGTCTAAGACTTACGACAGGTCATGTAGGTGACAGAAATATTCTATTACAGTGATAAAACACTTTTCCCACTTGCTTGTAGCTGTGTTGCTTTTTATCTATGTGGGCTAAGTTGCATTTTGGGAGTTCTCAGATCTAGAAGGTTTCTGGCAAAGTTAATCTATTTTTAGAAGGAGTCTAGGAGAAAAAAAAAATAGTGGCCTTTAGCATCCCTCCATTAGTGGATGAAGATCTGCCACTGTTTAACAAAACACCCACATGCATGCCTGGAGAACACGTTGATTTGTAATGCTACGGTCTGATTATTTATCTAAAATGATGTAAGTGGAGGTGTTAGGGTAGCTGAAATGTTTCTATGCAGGAAGAATCAGAACTAGGAGAACTGCAGATCTGGGCCTCATTTAATTCCTTACCTCATGCATCTGAACTCGACATTTTCTATCAGAAAAACAAGTACTTAAAAGCTTTGGTTAACTAAAGCTTACTGCCATTTTATAAATATGACAGTCAAATTAATAAAAACATACAATTTTTGTAATATAAGCTATGAAGCTTGCTGAAGCAGATAGACAACAGATGGGATTTTCAAAAACATCTAGGTATATAACTTTGCTCAGAATCAAATAATTTTCACCTAAGCTCTCTTAAAAGTCTTACTGACAGATGATGAATGCTAACATAATACTGTAAGCCAGAAAAAGAAACATAAATTCATGCAAAATGTCAACATTTTAGAATCATAGAAATGTTGGTTGGAGGGGACCTCTAACAGTCAGCTACTCAGACTCCTGCTCAAAGTGGCATGCTCTAATAGAGAATGTTTCATTGTAAAAGCAGTTTGCCATTGGGTTTCTGACATTTTATTGATTTTTTTTTGTTTTATATTCTTCTTTTTCTGATTTAGAAGCCTTGAAAAATTTTAGAAACCAGCTAACAGTCTATGAGCAAAAAGAAATTTTCAATTATACAGAGCTATGGTTTCTTGGGCTGGAAGCTAAAAAGATTGAAGGTTTGCCTGAAACCCAGAATAATAATTGTTACGATGATGAGCATGGTTCCTACTTAAAGGTAAGTAAGTGGAAAAATTATGGTTTTCATTTTCAGCTCAATAAGTTTGCAGTGACTGTCTGCCAACACTTAAGTGATCTATGTGAGATAAATGTTGTTTCTAGAAGATAAATATTCACATAGGGAAAACATCAGTACCAATCACTTTAAAGCTCAGAAGAGAATCTTAGAGAGACCCACTTTGCGTGTCATTCAGGACTGATGCGAGGTAGGTGAGTTAATGAAGCACACACTTATTTCCTCTGTCGCCCTTGTTTAATGTAGACTTCACTTGCTACCAGTCCAGCATCTTTCATAGACAGCAAACTCATACACATGAGAACTACTTTAAAACCTGATCTTTGTCGTCCTATCTGAATCTGAACTATTTCTTTTCTTTTGAAGGTTTTACATGACCATATTGCGTACCGATATGAAGTGTTGGAGGTGATTGGGAAAGGGTCATTTGGGCAGGTGGCTAAATGCCTGGACCATAAAACTAATGAATTAGTGGCATTGAAAATAATAAGGAATAAGAAAAGGTGAGACGTCTGTTAACTTTAAATCAGTACAATCAGCTCTTTATTGTATAGGCAATGACAATCTGGGATAATGTGAACAAAGCAAAATCAAACCACCTGTACATCAGGCTTTCATTAAACACAGTGAGAACTGAGCGCAGAAAGGTGATGTCAGGGACTCAGAATTGTCCTGGGCCCAGTGGAGACACAGGCACAGTTTTTCCAGACTTACAAGGAGGTGTCTGTATCTGTGATGCAGTTAATACACAGCACAGGTAACCAGCCCTGCACGACTGAGAGCTGACAGCCTACATTCCCACCAAGACTCCAAACCCACAGGAATATGCTGGGAGGCTCGAGTCGCTCATTTTAACATGAAAAATTCTACACTATGGTGCTAAGCAACCTCTTCTCTCTATGTGACTGGTTACAAATTTTTAGTTGAGTTTAGCTTGAACCAGAGTCAATGAAGCAGATGAGAATGATGCAACAGAGTTTTAGCTGTTCAGTTTTCCCCCTCGGTGAACACTAAATGTGAAGATGCTCTTCAAAACTGACTGTTTGACTGTGGTAGGTGTGAAATATGGCCCTGTTCGAGTAAATAGAAGCATTCCTGTGGATTTTGAAAAGATTTTACACTGGATGCTCATTTGAGACTGTTTTTCATTTAAATATTTTTTCAGACAAGTCAAAATAACTACTCTTACGTGCTATACAAGGCCAGTGTATTTAGACTAGGCAACAACCATAATGAATCAAAGTTAGAGTAGTTAACAGGGGTGAATGGTGAATTTTTAATCGTTGTCCCCCATGTTGAGTTTACATTAAGATTGTGGTGTTTGTAACATTTGTATTGCTACAAATGCTAGATTGAGTTAATGTTACCATTCCCATGTCCTGTGATATTTCAGATTTCACAGCCAGGCTCTGGTAGAAGTGAAGATCCTTGATGCTCTTCTGAAGAAGGACAAAGATGATACTCACAATATCATCCACATGAAGGAATACTTCTACTTTCGCAATCACTTCTGTATTTCCTTTGAATTGCTGGGGTAAAGTATACTTTCCTTTACACGAATCTTAAGGAACGTTGTAGATCTTGTGCCTTACAAGCTTTAATTTTTATGCCTTCTTTGGAAGAATTTTCTTCTCTTAATGTTACAGGAGAGGAATACTGTTTAAATACAGACTGCATAACTGAGTGTTTGGTCACCAAAGGCGAACTGAAAAAGGCCCAGTTCAGACTTCACACAGACAATGACATGATTCATCCCATATTTTCTGTGCTGTGTATTAAGTCATCTTCCCTGAAAGACCTCAGGGGAAAAGAGTAAAACAATAAATTCACGACTGGTAAACTTCAGGATATATAAACATGAATAATATTAAATAATTAAAAAATATAGCTGTTTCTTGCTTTCTATGAATGTATGCTGCAGGACACATCTTAGCAGGAAATTTGGAGAAATTTCAGGGAAATCAGACCATTTTATTTGCCGACCTCCTTGTAATCAGGGCATCAACGTGGAATTACAGAGGCTATGCACGGTTCCTCATCCCTTAAAGTAAAGCCCCATTGCTACACATGTTATAGCCCTGCTGAAGATTCATCATTGTGCGGAAGGCTTGATCTCAAACAGACCTAAATTCATTGTGTTGCTGTTTGTGAGTCTGTTACTCAGAGACACACAGGGATGAAAGTTGACTCCTTGTCCAGGACAGTCACAGACCAGTCTTTCCAGAAAGCTGCTATAGAAACTCATAGGAAAATATTCATGGGATAGCCAATATGTTCAGTTCTTTGCAGAACAGTTGAGGACTGGTTGTCATGTAAAAATATTTTTATGGCGTAATTTTTATTGCTTCTAAATTACAGTGAAACCCCCTTAATTTGTGAACTTCTCCATCAGGTCCTTATAACTTCATTTACTTCTGAAGGAAAGAGCCTTGCCTGACACCAGCGGATGCATAAGCGGGGAAGGCAGAAAGCTACAGTTCATGTCCTTGCAGATGCATGTGGTCCTGCTGAGATCATATTGCTGAGGACACACTTGTGCATCCCTTCAATAGCCACCATCCCAGTGGCCATTTCCTCCTCTGAGGAACACGCACGCATTAAGCACTCAGTCCTTGTCAGGGCCATAGTAGACCCATGGGTGGCTTGGCGGGGCCCATAGCAGGGCTGTGTGGAGCTGGAGACTGGCCCTGCTGTGCTCTCGCTGGGGCGGGGGCTGACAGCCCCGAGGGGGCTGAGGTGGGGTCCTGGTCCCTGGGCAGGTGGGGGGAGCCCCGGGGTGGGCTGGGCAGGGACATCAGGGCTGGTGGTGCCCTTGGGGTCCAGGGCAGGGTTCACGTGTTGCCTACCACACTTGACAGAAGTTAGCAACACCATTTCATGCACTGCTGGAAGGAGCTAAGATACAATGGTGACAGGAGGAACATAAACACCTAATGTGACCTGACTTTATGGGTGTATTTATCTAGCACGATTTACTGCTGATTAAAGACTTTTTAGACAAAAATTATTTACATAAGGTGCCAAAGCAAAGACAAATAAGAACGAAAGGAAACAGAAGAAAATTTATTTCTCTTGGTTCCTGAATGATAGTTGTTCTTGATTGAAAACAGCACAGCTGTATAACATAGCACAGCATAGTTTAGCAAGCAAGTCCACTGACATTATATCTTCTTTAGATCTGGAGGCTCAGGGAGAGGTTTGTGCATATTGCATGCAGAATAGCATTCTCAAGGAGGAAAATAGCTAAGTCCTTTTCTTCTGCATGAGTCCTCCCTCATGTAGGAAGGCAGGCTAAATACTCTCTTAATGCACTGTCAACTAATCATGCCTTCAAAAATAAGTTCCCTAATCTCTTTTCTGGTTTCTGTCTTCTTCTTCCACCCCCACAACCCCCGCAGAATAAATTTGTATGAGTTGATCAAAAAGAACAATTTCCAAGGTTTCAATTTGTCTTTAATTCGACACTTCACTCAGTGTGTGCTGAGATGTTTACAAGTGCTCTACCAGGAAAGAATCATTCACTGTGATCTGAAGCCTGTAAGTACAGCAATTTCATAACCTGTTATTCTGTACAGAATATGTTAGCTTCATCCTATTTCTTACTGATCGAGAGGAACTCTCAGAAGAATCCTTAAAACTCAATAGGGTATTTGTACAGAAGATATAATTTATTTCAGATGGTATTAGTACTAGAGTTGAGTGATTCTTTCCATTGCTTCAGTTCATTCACTGTGGTATTATTACATGATTATCTGGTTGCCAAAATGTATGCAAATATGAATCAAATTCAGGTAATGACATTTTGCTTACAGAAAGAAAAAAGTGCTTGTGAAATTAAGTATTTCAATATGAAGGACAATGCAAGGAAATATTCACACGGCAGCCTGTTTCAGGTCATCCTGTTAAGTCTATTTAATTTCATATGCAGAACTATAAAATCAAGTAGCCAAGTAAATGACAAAGTAATTCTATTGTACAGTATTTAGGGTGCTCACTTGTTTCTGGAGGAACATCTGCGATGCAATTCCTGCTGCTGTATCTGCTAAACATTCATGCTAGGTGAAACATTTCCATTCTCCTTAAGCCCAAATCTCAAATTTTTGCAATTTTCTGAGATTTCTAAAGTATTTTAATTCTATTTTCATTTCAAGTGAAAATTTATCTTGATTTCTTTTTCAAAACGGCAAATGAACCGATGAAGCAATCAATCAATCAGTCAATCATCTCTCAAGTAAAAATCATAGAATCACAGAATCACAGAATGGTTTGGGTTAGAAGGGACCTCAATGATCATCTAATTCCAACCCGCCTGCCATGGCCGGGGACACCCTCCACTAGACCAGGTTGCCCAAAGCCCCATCCAACCTGGTCTTGAACACTTCCAGGGATGGGGCATCCACAACTTCTCTGGGCAACCTGTTCCAGTGCCTCACCACCCTCACAGTGAAGAATTTCTTCCTAATACCTAATCTAAATCTACCCTCCTTCAGTTTAAAACCATTACCCCTTGTCTTGTCACTCCATGCCCTGATACACAGTCCCTCCCCCGCTTTCCTGTAGGCCCCCTTTAGGTACTGGAAGGCTGCTCTAAGGTCTCCCCGGAGCCTTCTCTTCTCCAGGCTGAACAACCCCAACTCTCTCAGCCTGTCTTCACAGGAGAGGTGCTCCAGCCCTCTGATCAGCTTCGTGGCCCTCCTCTGGACTCGCTCCAACAGTATGAAAAATAAAAATGCTAAGGATGAAATTCTGCTCTCACTTTGCTTAATGTATCTAGACTCAGAAGTCTGAAGAGTCACATACTCTCTGTACCCATTGTTTTGCCACTGTCTTTGCCAGACTAGTTTGCAGTGAGAGGTGAAGACTTGCAAGATAATCAAAATATCTTAATCAGAAACAACTGGCCCAAGACAAAATCTGTTCCCATGCAGCAACTGACAAGGAATGAGGTTAGCAAGATCAATGAGAGTAGTCTGTATTTAAATAGAGTAACATGCTAGAGAACATTTAGTGAGTTAACTAAGAGAGAATTTTGTTCTCATTCCACGATTGTACAGTTTCATGAATTTAATTTATACTGCCTGAAACTCACATCTGTTATTCCATCTGCCTCCTGTGATATTTATCAATGTAAGAGAGAGTATGGAGTTTCTCTGGACTTCATGCTAGGTAATCACTGCTCCCAAGAACCTGGTTTTACAGTTAACCAGCTCCCTTGCATTGTGAGAGATTCAGTATTAGAGACAGAGTCCTACCATGAGCATGAAGGGATAGCTAGCTGCAGAGAGAAGGTGCTTCTTCCCATAACAGAACCAAGAGCACCTGGGTAGTGGAAGTCAGTCCTTGCCTTGACTTTCATCAGTAGCAGCTTCTCCCTCCTGTCACACACAGTATTTCCTTATGAGCCCACTAATTACCCAATAAACTACTTTGTCATTATTTGGCAGCAATCTGGGAACTGCTTGCTCCTGCAAAGCATTGACATATAATCACTTTAAAACTGGTTAATAAATGTAGCCATCTCTCTGCTGAGAAGTGGAGAAGACTCTATGATCAGAAAGGAAATCCAAGGAAATCCTTGAATTAGATTTTTAGTGAGGATAAAATTCAACTCTGCAGAAGAGAGCTAATAAGCTATGTTTACTCATCAGTGCAAATATCCCTTAGCTAGCTATTTAAGAATCACTTCTCAAGCTGGAATTGTAGGCACATGGTGCTGTACCCATCTGCACCAAGCTAATAATCCATAGGACCTGACCATTTCCATTCATCACTACTTTGAGATCTCTGCATCACACTGTTGTGAGGTGGAGAGAGGTATGCTTACAGATAGTCTGGAGAAGGTTGAAAGCAACTGAGAGAAGAATTGTGAAGTACAACTTGTTCGTGGGGCAGGGGCTTTCTGTGGTTACAAAAGGATAGTTGTGGTTAATTTAGCACAGCATGCAACCAGATGCAGTTTGCCTTCTACTGCAAGAATGAGCTTTGGGTAGCTCACTCTGCTCACACAGCAAGCATTCTCACTGGCTGGTGCCTTGAGAGCATCACACATTGTACAGTGCAGTGGCTTGGATTGTGTGTAAGGGACTAGTGTCTCTCAAATGGAGTACCTTTACAAATCTCTCCTCTGCTTTGGTTAATTGCACATTATTGGATGCCTACAAGTTATCAAATGTATTCCCAAGGGAGCTGAAGTTTTAAGCTTTTATTATGCAAATAAGTGTAAATCCAATGTGTTATGCATTGCTTCTTTTCCAAAGTATTCACTAACCTAATGTGGTGTTAAAACTCTTTTTTTCCCTGTCATTTTTTTTCCCTCTTTAGGAGAATATATTATTATACCACAAAGGCCAAGGTTCAGTTAAAGTTATTGATTTTGGATCAAGCTGCTATGAACACCAAAGAGGTTTGCAGAAAAGTCAAGTTGATGTAATTTTCTTAATAAGCTTTCTTAATTTTAAATAATGTGGAAAAACTATTTATTTGATTGAGCTAATCATAGAATTATAGAATTATTTAGGTTAGAAAAGACTTTTAAGATCACTGAGTCCAACCATTAACCTAACACTACCAAGTCCACCACTAAACCGTGTCCCTAAGCACCACATCTACAGGTCTTTTAAATACCTCCAGGGACGGTGACTCCACCACTTCCCTGGGCAGCCTGTTCCAATGCCTGACAACCCTTTTGGTGAAGAAATTGTTCCTAATATCCAATCTAAACCTCCCCTGGCACAACTTGAGGCCGTTTCCTCTTGTCCCATCACTTGTTACTTGGGAGAAGAGACCAACACCCACCTGGCTACAACCTCCTTTCAGGTAGTTATAGAGAGCCGTAAGGTCTCCCCTCAGCCTCCTTTTCTCCAGGCTAAACAACCCCAGTTCCCTCAGCTGCTCCTCATAAGACTTGTGCTCTAGACCCTTCACCAGCTTTGTTGCTCTTCTCTGGACACGCTCCAGCACCTCAATGTCTTTCTTGTAGCGAGGTGCCCAAAACTGAACACAGTACTTGAGGTGCAGCCTCACCAGTGCTGAGTACAGGCGGATGATCACTTCCCTAGTCCTGCTGGCCACACTATTTCTGATACAAGCCAGGATGCTGCTGGCCTTCTTGGCCACCTGGGCACACTGCTGGCTTATGTTTAGCCAGCTGTCGACCAACACCCCAAGGTCCTTTTCCCCCAGGCAGCTTTCCAGCCACTCTTCCCCAAGTTTGTAGCGTTGCCTGGGGTTGTTGTGACCCATGTGCAGGACCCAGCACTTGGCCTTGTTAAACCTCATACAGATGGCCTCGGCCCATTGATCCAGCCTGTCCAGATCCCTCTGTAGAGCCTTCTTACCTTCAAGCAGATCAACACTCCCACCCAACTTGGTGTCATCTGCCAACTGACTGAGGGTGCACTCAATCCCCTTGTCTAGATCATTGATAAAGACGTTAAAGAGAACTGGCCCCAGTACTGAGCCCTGGAGAACACCACTTGTGACCGGCCACCAACTGGATTTAACTCCATTCACCACAACCCTTTGGGCCCGGCCATACAGCCAGTTTTTTCCCAGCAAAGCGTACACCCATCCAAGCCATGAGCAGCCAGTTTCTCCAGGAGAATGCTGTGGAAAACTGTGTCAAAGGCTTTACTAAAGCCCAGGTAGACAACATCCACTGTCTTTCCCTCATCCATTAAGCAGGTCACCTTGTCATGGAAGGAGATCATTTTGATTAAGCAGGACCTGCCTTTCATAAACCCGTGCTGACTGGGCCTGATCACCTGGTTGTCCTGTATGTGCCACATGATGACACTCAAGATGATCTGCTCCATGACCACCTCTGGCATCAAGGTCAGACTGACAGGCCTGTAGTTCCCTGGAAT
Source organism: Grus americana (assembly GCF_028858705.1). Classification (NCBI taxonomy): domain Eukaryota; kingdom Metazoa; phylum Chordata; class Aves; order Gruiformes; family Gruidae; genus Grus; species Grus americana. The sequence continues at coordinate 83,958,764 of NC_072852.1, forward strand.
AATATAGTGGCCTATGCCCCTAATCAAAATCTGATGAACCTTTCAGCCATTGGTGGTGCAAAAACACTGGTAGGAGATAACTAAGCTATTACCATGCTTTTTCTTTGTCCCAAGGCTGATCAGCCCTTCTACCGCTGTTGAAATCAGAATTGCATTGCAAGAGCGGTTAGCTGAAATGAGACTATGAGGATAATCCCAATACTTCACTTAACAAGGAGTTTATCAGGTCCAGATATCCTTTCCCACTGGGATGGTTAAATTATAATTAGCACTTTTTGGATTAATACAATGGGGGAAATGGGAACTATGCTACAATTTTACAAAGTCTGAGGTTTTGTTTTGTTGTTTGTTTGTTTGGGGTTTTTTTCTATCAAAGATTTAAGCAGAATGTGCAGGAGAAAAAAAAATGGAAGGGAGAAATTAATGTACAGCATTTGTTAAAATAAACCCCAAACAAACCCTCCAAACAAACAAGAAAGAAATCTGTTCTGCATTCTATTAATTTAGAAAAACAAAACAAGTCTTAAATGGCTCATTTTTTCCTATGAAAGATTGATGTATAAGCTGAGCCAAGTCTATTTATCTATATTTTGGGATTCAGCCCATTAGATTTACAGGAGCCCAGTTTTATAGGAGCAGATAATAATTTTAGTTTTACCCATGTTTAAGTAGAGTGGAATCTGAGACACAGCCTGAAGTATTTGAGGAGAGTAACAAATTGAAACAGAAAAGAAGTGAAAGGAAAGATGGAGCATATCTGAGAAGACTCTGTAAGCTGAAAAAAAATTGGTGCCACTCTCAAAGTGGTACAAGATTAGAGATTAGAAAACAAAAAGCCAGCTATTTATTAGTGACAAGAATGACAAAAAGCAGACAACAATTATGGAACTGATCAAATGCACAAGGGCGCAGGTAGCCACCACGGTACTCTGTACCTGCAGAGATTTGGTGAAATCACATATTGTGCAGCACTTACTTTTCAGGGGGCTTTCCTTCCAGAAAGATGTTGAATATGTGGGAATGCAAAGAAGTGCAGGAATATAAACAAAGTGAGCAGCAGATTGATAGGCATAAGAAAATAACAGACTTTGCATGCTATAATTGTGTTCAGTTGCCTGAATGACAAGAGGTAAAAGGATTAGTCTACTCTATATGATGAGTCCCAATCTCAGAATGAGAGCTTTTGATATCTGCTGTGGGACTATAATGCTTTAATGGGGAAATCAGAAGGCAGTAGGACATGTTCCCTAGGTGTTAGTGAAGCCAGTATTTCCTACAGTGCAAACCTGTGATAATGAAGAACTGTTGATTGATGCAAGGGGAAGACCTCCAAGTAGGAAAATGAACATGGAATAAGCTGAATCACAGCATTAGTAGAATAATTTATTTCAGCAAAACTTGTTGAAGAACAATTTCCAAATAGAATAGTGGAAAGCATATCACCCATTGGTTTTAGGGTGGAATTAGAAAAGGTTTTCAGAGCCTATATGAGCAATCCTTTATTGGCAGCTAATGGATGGAGTAGATATATGATACCTGAACATGTTTTTCACTTTTCTGTGAAATCTGGAATCCACATTTCTGTCCCATTTATGATATTTTGCTTCTTGTCTAATTTTCTGGTTTGATATAGTGTACACCTATGTTCAGAGCCGGTTTTATCGCTCGCCTGAAGTGATTCTTGGTCACCCTTATGCTATGGCTGTTGATATGTGGAGCTTAGGCTGTATCATAGCTGAGCTTTACACAGGCTACCCACTGTTTCCAGGGGAAAATGAAGTTGACCAACTTGCCTGCATCATGGAGGTAACTTCTGAGATTGTCTTTTGAATTACATCATTTTGATTACATACTCATTACAAACCCATTTGCATACTACACTGCCAGCGACAAAGAGAAATGTCAAGAGATGATGAAATATATTTGTCTATAGTCTGGCCTTTTAAAGGGAGGTTTATTACAGCCAAAGGGCTCTTTGAAAGGATGGGCTCTAATGCAAAACTGTTATTTCTATTTCACGTGCCAAACTCTGCTTTGTACACTCACTCACTTGCTTCTGAAGGAAACATATTATAATCTGGTTAGAATTTGTATGGAGAAGTTAGAACAGAAGAAGCATATCTAGCAGAAGGAAAAGCAATAAAATTATAAAAGGCTCATCGTCTCTTAGAAATCAAACATGTTGGTTGCATTGGATCTCCTTAGTCCAAACTAAGAGAGATTTTTGCTAGCATTTGATTAGTCAACTGTGTCTTTGTCCAGTAAATCTGGAAAACCTCAAAGGCTTGAGTAGAAACCCTCTGAGTGACCTGCTCAACTGCTGTTCTACTCTCCTGGTGAAAAAGTTTTTCCTAATAGTCACCCTGAACTTCTCATGCCACAATTTGTGGATGTCGCCCCTTCTTTCACTGTCTGCCCCTATCAAGGAGTTTGGCTCTGTCATCTTTGTAACTGTTCTTCAAAGAGTTTTAGGAATACACACCTCCTACCTCAGATCACCTACCCAGTGCAAATGTCAGCATAGGTGCAAAACTGACCCATGAAAGCAAGTTACTTCGTTACTCCATACCAGTCACTGAAGTGCAATGTGATGTTGAACTCAATCCCTAGTTCTGATCCTTCTAGTGCCATGTTAGTTTGTACCAGATTTTTCAAAGACAGCATCTCTCCATGTGGCCTCCTACATGTGTCATGATGCTTGTCATGAACAGAGATGCTTGTTCTTAGACTCTTCTATGGTAGTGAAGATTCCAGTGTCCTCCCTTATAAGATCACATTTTCTGTGTGAGAAATCTCTAAGGAATCCCTTAATTCCTTCCATAATAAATGGCACAAGAGGAAATGATTTGTAGACATTTCACAGTAAACTGCTGCATTCAGCTTCTTTTCATATGGAGAAAGGTGAAATATCTCATCTCTCCTGACAGTTGTTATATATGTTTGTGAAATGAAGAGTAACTCCATGAATTCATTTTCTGTGTTGAAGGTATTGGGTCTTCCACCAGCTGATTTTATCCAGGCTGCATCAAGAAAGCGAATGTTCTTTGGTAACTGCTTCTGATTGTTTGTCCTTGTGGGATTCCTCCCTGCTAGTTAATCACTAGTTAATATCCCTGGTAGAGAGTAGGGTCAGAGAACCATAGCTGCTGCTTAGCTGACAGAACTTCTTTCAGGAAGAGGTATTGAAAAGAAGCAAATGGGTAACATGAAGCCTGCAAATGAACCTGGTACTGTGTTTTTTGTGTCTTACGGGCCTCTCATTGCCAAGGTCATAGGGAAGGGATTGGGAAATCCATTCCACTGTTACTCCTTAAAAATGTTATTGCTAAAAGGAACGCAGTGGGCTTTGGGAACTAATTTACATTAAGTCCATTCCTCTGTGTATAATTTGGTTTTGGAAATTACACAAAACAAACAAAAAAACACAGCGTAGGATGCAGTCCCTAGGATGTAACCAGTATTGTTTGCCACAGTGCTAGCAGGCTGTCAATCCAACAGGGCAAAACCAGAGTTAGTGGGATGGATATGAGTACTGTTTTTGCAACTCTCTTAAAGACTTGGTGAGGATTTTTAACATAATTTTTTGAGCATGTCTTTAATTTTTAAGATTCCAAAGGTTTTCCTAAATCCATAACTAACAGCAAGGGAAAAAAGAGATGCCCAGACTCCAAGGATCTAAGCACAGTGCTGAAAACCCATGATGCTGGTTTCTTGGACTTTCTGAAAGGATGTCTAATGTGAGTTCATAGTTTTGACTTATACGCAGCAGGCTAGTTTTGACTTTACTTTCGTTCTCCTGTGCCTTTAAAATCCTTGTTTCTGTTGGATTTTTTTCCTGAGGTGTTTTGGTTTTTGGGGGGTTTTGGGGAGTTTTGGGGGGGTTTTGTTGGAATTTTTTTTTTTCCTCAAGGTAGCATTTGATAACTATTATTATTCACAGCTTATTGCAGGGAGAAATCATGGCACAGAAAGACTATATGGGATTAGTCCAAGGTACAAAAGAAAGCTCACTTCATCATATCTAAAAGCAGATCTTCATCTTCTGATGCCGGAGACTAAACTTTAAAAGCAATGTTTTTTACCTGTTGAGGCCTTTGTATTAAATCCTTCCTGTTTTATCTGAGATAAAGGTTCATTCGGATAACACAGATCATGGTAATGCACTGTCCCAAGGCAGTGCATATCTGGAGATCAAAGTTTGGTTTTGTACTTAAAACTAACTCCTGCTCTGGTGGGAAGAAAGTCTTCCAGTTTCCTCCAGAAGGAGCTACATTGGGAGCTGAGTTAGCTGGCTTGAATGTCTTGACTATATTTTCTGTGTTAGGCCTTGGGATTGGCAATCAGGTGATATGCTGTGGTATATATATGAAAACAGTTCTGCTTCGTTGAATATCGGCTCACAAAGATCTTGTGCTCTGCATGCATGTTCCCTTGGATGAGATTACACTCTTTATTTCCAATAGACCATACGTCTCCCCCTTAGCAGGGGATAAAAATGCAAAGTACATTCAGCCGTGTCTCCACCCCAGAATCAACAGTATTGTTTGCTTGCTTCTTCTTGACTGTGGTAGTTAGTGTGGAGAATTACTTAGCACACTTACCAGAGTGGTACCTTGTAGTTTGCATGCTGATTTAAGCCCTTTTTGTCCTTATCATAGTTATACCTATTTGTCATGGACAGCAGGCACATTGCACATTTCAAGAATTATTTGATAGACTGTATTTTTCTGTTCTCTTGATTGGAATAGATTTTTATAAATCACCAGAGCTCAGAATACGAGAAGAGTCTTAATATGTCTCATCCTGTCATTTCTAGGATAAACTGTTGTCTTTACTCCAGGCAAGTATTTTGCTACTGAATAGCTAGTATGACAAGTGGTCCACAGCTGTTTTCTTAAAGGAAATTGATTATTTGCACATTTTTGTGAACTCCTAAATGCAAATAACATGCAATTGTTAACAGTCTTCACACAAGGTAGGAATCCTACAGATTCTCTATGCCAGGAACTTTTTACCTAGTATCACAGAATAATGTGGGTTGGAAGGGACCTCTGGAATTCATCTAGCCCACCTTCCCACTCAAAGCAGAGCAAACTTTGAGTCGGTTGCTCAGGACCTTGTCCAGTCGGGTTCTGAGTATCTCCAAAGAGGGAGATCCGTGGCTTCTTGGGGCAACCTGTTCCAATAGCAAACCACACTGATGGTGGGAGCATCAGTGTCCAAGTGGCTATGTGTTTGTGTGGGGGAAGAGAGATTGATTTAGTGTCACCAGTGTATCATCTGTCTTCACAAGGTAAATGGGCCTTTTTAATAAATGAAGAATGGTGGGAGAAGTAACATGGCTCAAACATGATCATGTGTCTTTTCCAAGGCAGTCAGGTTACAAAGCATTTTACAGAGTGGGACTCCATGGACTCTGGTGATATGAGGTGTCATTTTACTAATAGGTCTTTTTGCTTGGGAGATGGTTACTAATGAGATTTTACTCATCCATCAAACTATAAGACTGAGCGTGCAGGAGCAAACTTTTGTCTGGTTGCCTCAAATACTGGCCTCTTGCATAGGTGCAGTACGGCATTCAGGGTGAGCCTGGATCCTAATTTATACTGTGTAATAGCAGCAGAAGCTTGTCCCATACCTTCTCCAGTGTTATCCCTATCTTATGCAAGGCTACTATTTTGTGTCTTCTTTAGCGCTGACCATAAGTTTCTTTCTAGCAGTTCAGTAGTACTTTCCTAAAGAAATCCACGCTAACTTGTGGTTACATGAAAAAAAAAAAAAACCAACATCCCTCTCTGTTTCACAAGAAGGTTCCTTTTAATGTTCTCTGCTAAATCTGTATGAATCATTGATCCATTTTGGTTTGCTGGCTGAATCAGAACATTTAGAAAATAGTTGCAGTGAAGCAAAAAAACCTGTAAACAAGTCATTTCAGGTCACAAAGGAAAAAAATATTATATGTTGGGATTGTTTAAATTTTCAAAGGAATGAAGTGAGATTTGAAATGAAAACTCATTTTGAGACAAAAAGTATTGAACTATTTTGTCTTTTTCACTTGCCAATCTGTGTCCATCCAAAGCAGCCTGATTCATTTGCCATGACTTCACAAACAGTTTTGTTCAACTTGCATATGCCAGTTTTGTGGATGAAAATATCAGATTCACTCAGCTTTTGTGATGAAAAGAATCTGGTTTTTTTCCTACATTATTGCTGTACAGTTCTGAACAGCAATGAGATTAGACAAATCAGAACAAAATAATCTGCAACTGATATAGAGATTAGTAACACAAATATTAGGATTGATATGAATGAAGTACAGATGGGAACGTATGTGTGTTTGACCACTGGAAGAGAGAGCAGAACAGGGGTTGGAAGAATGTTATGTATTAGTAACAAAGGACACTGCTCCCACATGTAAAACCGGGGAGCGTGTTGTCTGTGTCACAGCCAGGGAGCCTGCACTCTGGTGAGACCACAGCACAGGTGACCAGCAGTGAAAAATCTCAAAGCTCACAGCAATTGCATGGCAATGAGCTTGCAGAATATTACATATGCAACCTTAGCCTGACAGGAAAACAAGCATGTATTCCAAAATACAAGGGAAAACAGTCCAACATTTCTGGTGACTGAAGTCAGCAAGGTTCTGATCTGAAGGACCATAGGACCATGCCCAAACAGCAGGCGACTCCTAAAGGATAGACAAGATCCATCTAAAGACTAGTACATCATCACCAATCAAGAACTCCAGAGATGTGATGAGGACTCAGTAGCTGACAACCCTTGTCCTTTGTGTGACACACAAGTGGTCTTGGCTGGAACACTTGGTACTTGTGAGTATGTGGGTGTGAGAACAGAGTGAATGAAACCTGTGAGAGAATAAAGTCAATGTAGAGATTTTGAAAAAAAAAAAAAAAAAAAAAGAAACACCTTTCATTTCCATAATAAGATCTCGCATGAGTTTTGTTAAACAATGTCTCTACAGTAGTTTCAGGTGCAGTTACATTACAGAAGTCATATCTTTTAATGAATTACTCCATGTGTCAATTACGTTCCCTTTCTTGGAGCTTGTCTTGAAAGAATGTGAAAGCTTTGAAATAAATATTCAGTAGGTTCCCTAACCTAAAAACACCGTGAGCTGCATATGAAAAATGGTTTGATGCTGTAGAGGGTTTGATCAGCAAAGCACACAGTGCTGAAGTACATAAAAAGTTTTGAAGGGTGGAGAAGATTACATAAGATTTTTCCATGTTTTCAGTTAGAATTCTTTTGTTTCAAAAAACATACTCATGACCTGACTTTCAGAAGACAATACTGAATCTTTTGGCTTAAACTAATTTGCAGTTAGAAATAGTTGAATAACTATTTGTCTACCATGGATTTAAGGTGGGAACCTGCCCTGCGCATGACTCCTGATGAAGCAATGAAGCATGCATGGATCCAGGAACCAAAAATATACAGAGCAAAACAGAAAACACAGACTTTGAGGAAGCTGAGTGATGGCTCTTTCTCTACACCAGAAAAGAAAAAAGAGAATATTCGTAAGCATGTGCTACCTGGAGAACTACGTGCATGTATATCAGTGTTTGGTATTTCTTTGTATTTAATATAATCTGTCTGAAGTAAGGTGAAATGATAATACACAGTGTGCAGATAATGGATGGTCACTGGAATGTGGTGGATAGAGCCACTATTTCTCACTTCTGTAGAAATGTATTACTTATGTTTTATAGCAGCTGGCAGCAAGAAGACTGGCAGTACTGGCAGTACTACTACAGATCTTTTCCTTACTGACAGCAAAATATTTGTGATATCTGACACCAGACCACAGTGCACTTCACTTTTAGAGCAAAAGAATGCGTCAAGGGTAGTTGAAAGATCCCAGAGAAAATTTTCAACTGATTTTTTGTGAATCTGTGGCAATCGTATGTTTATCTGCTGCTAAGGGTCTGCAGTCTTACCCTATCATTTTATTTATTTATTATTGCAGATAATATCTGGAAAGATATGGCTGACAATGTGAAAAGTGAACTGGCTGAAAGACTGACTCCCACTGTGCCCTCCACAGGCACAATAGAAAATGATGTGCAGAACACAAGGAAACATGTTATTCCAGAGAAACATTTGGAAACCCAAATGGAAAAGCCTATAAGGAATGATCAAGCAGAACACAGTGGTGAAACAGCTCTTCCAAAAAATTCTCTTTTTTTCCCACCAATTAAGTAATACACAGCACAAGTGATGATTGGTTCAGTTGCATACCTGGTATATTTTGTAGGTATTTGTACTCAGGAATATAAGCTGTATCTGTCTGTACATAGGCTGTGCACATTGTAAGTATATTTAATGTTCATTTTACCTTGAAATAGTCCAGGTAACCAAAACAGAATTTGAAAACCATTCCTTTTCCTGATCTACATCCTTGTGATCAGAGATCCTTCACAACCAGCAGCAATAAAATGGAGACTGTAGAGGTGGAGAGTGGCTTATTATTGATGTTATAGTAGACTTTTGAATTTTAGATTTTCCTGGATCTAAAAGAACAAATGCATTGACTTCAGAATCTGAATCCTTTCAGCATAAATCAGGAATAATTCATGGATAGGATTACTGGATTTACTTCTGTATAAAACATAAGAGAAATCAAACCCAGCATCTTTACTTTCCTCCTTCTTTATCTCCCACTTTTTAATAGTGAAGAACTAGATGGAAATACATTGTCACACCTTCTTAACAGACTTAGAAAGGTAATTTATGTTCTTTAGCAGCAACAAAGAATGGTGTTCTGGGCCCACTTCTGCAGGGACTCCACTCACTATTCATATCAACAAGAAGGATGGATTAAATCAAGCTGGTTTGATTTAGGAAAATTGTCCTCCATAGGAAGTTTAACTTAATACCCTGAAAAAAACAGATTTCTATGACCCCTATGATTTATATGTTTAACTCATTTGAACATTCAACACTTTGGACAATAGACTGCCTTTTCATTGCATTTGTAAAGCACCCACCTCACTACAACTCTCATGCTTTACTGTGGCTTATAGATAGTACCGCAATTTAAAAGGAAATAATGAGGAAATTGTCCTACAAAATACAGCTGCTACTGTAGCAGTGATATTGCAGTAGTCCCAAGAGAAATAGGTGTTTGTAGGTGTTAAGAGTCACCATAACAGCAAACTCCCACAGGTTCTTTGTGCAAAAGGAGAACCCAAAGGATACGAAAATGGTCCTCACACAGTTCTAATCTAATAGTGAGTAAATAAGCCGTCTGACAGGGTACAGAGGTGACTGCATGACAAAAGGCCGGTAGCAGGTGTGCTCTCCTGATGAATAGAAAGTTAATGGTAAGGGTGACCCCAGAGAACATGGACTGCATGACGCAGTGTGACCATTCTCTCAGCTTCAGGCAAATCCTGGGACTCATGAAGAAACACCTGGAAGAGGAGTGACCCAAAAAGGGCAATAGCCCATTATTGAGTGTAATTGAGCAGTGAATTATAAGGGTATTTTGGCAGACAAATATCATCCCGCTGTGATGCAGACATTCCTGAGAAACAGGCCAGCTTGCAGTACCAGAATTATCTGTATCTCTGGCTTCAGAGAGACTCCTTTGCAGCTGAGCTCTCCTGGAGACTATAAAACATTCCCATTCATCACTAAAATGATGTACCAGGAAAAGTGAGTTCTGTAACACACAGCTTTTTGGTGATTGCACAGAATACCCAGGGTGGGTGAGCATCTTGCAGAATGTGGGCAGAGCCCTTATCATATTCCACAGAGAAGGAGTCCCACCCCTGGTGGGAGCTGATGGAGGAGTCGGACTTACCGTCATTTTTAGGGACTATTCAGATAGGTTTTTGTAGATATTTGGAAAATACTTTGGCTGTTTGTTTGCAGGTAACACAAAAGATAAGAAGCAAAGGGTTTATGTTTAAGTGCAAGGGTTCAATGTGGACTACGAACAGCAAGAGTACTTATCCTGACACACGTAATGTAAAAGGTCAGATTCTTATACCCTGGAACTATAATTTGTATTGTTTTGATTCTGTTGCTGCTCATTCTCCATCTCTGTTGTGGTACATTCACTTGACTGCTTAGGCTGCTCCGAGTTAAAATATCTGTCTTCTCACAATTGTGCACTTGTGTATTTGTCTGCTCTACCTCAGAGACAAAGTTTGGGGTCAATTATACCAAGTTGCTCTTGATAGTCCTAATGAAGCTGTAAACCTCATTTGATGTATGGACTTGTGTGCTGGAGCCACTTTTTCTTCACAATTAATACATTTCAATAGCTTTTTGTAGTCAGTAGCACCATATTACTTCTCATGGCATCTGCTGATGGGTTTTTCAAGGCATTCAGTGCTGAGGGAAAAGTGACAAAGCCGCCTGAAACTGCAATTCAGTTTGGTTATCCTTCTATTCACAGAAGGCAGACAGATGGCATTTCACTGTAGCTAGCTGGCTGCCAGGTATTTCCTGTCTTCCCTTCCTTGCTGACCTGCTGTTCTTTTTTAATTCCTTCAGCCTCCACAGTGATTTCCATCTTCAAAATCTTTCCTAATTAGGGCTCTTTTAGATAACTGTTGGACTTTTTTCGGAGATGGCAGAAACAAATAGAAATGACTTGGGAGAAAGATCTTTCTTTTCTTTGAGTCAGTGCAGACTCAAAGAGAAAAGAAACACTGAATGATCAATTTACTTAATTGAAAAGCCTAAACCATGCATCATATTTTGTTTCTGTGTGATGTAGTGTCATTTTTTAACCACATCTGCCAAGGAAATGAGGTGGCTGCTTTCTTGTCTGTCTCTGCACATTGGTCTGCCTATCTTCTGGTTGGTGTCCTCTTCCCCTGTTAGCTCTTCAACTTATTAGCAGATATTAGCTGAAGTAGGCAGAGGAACAGTGTTCTCAAAAATATTTGATTCTGTATGTTACAGTTGTAAGAGGAGTGAGACCCTATTGCTGTTACCAGTGAGGGAAAGGCAGGAGAATGTGGTCCTGGTCAGTTCTGCTGGCCCACCGAGCAGCATGAGAGCACTGGCTGCCCAGGGAGCACATGCTTGTTTCTGCATCACTGTAAGGATACACTGCTCCTTGATCAGGAGCTGGGCCAAATAAAAGCCATTAGGGAATGTGGGACATCATAGAAAGAGCTGGGCTTTTTACAGCGGAGACAACTGATTTGGGGTGTAAGGCATCATGGCATGGAGAAGTGCTGGGAAATCATGTCATTGTGTTGAAGAGAAGTTGCAGGAACCAGCACTGTTGCAACAGTAGGTATTTACAGTAGTCGGACACAAATCTTTAGGAAATCAAGCTGTGAGAACACAAAGGCTCAGTGGACAAGATGTTATACCTGTTCTGTCTTTGAAATCTCATGAAGACAATGTTGTCTGTGAAAAAATAATGATAAAGCATGCTCCTAGCCCTGATGCTTCTGGAATTGAATGCATTTTTCAATAATTGCACCTCACCACCCCTCCTAGGAGGCTGTCTAAGCATAAGTGCTGTAAGTCAAACACAGTATCATTGCCAGAGCCCAGCCCAGACCATAAGGATCCTAACTCTAAGTCTCTAAGTCTTCCTTGTACTGGATCCTGAAGTTAGTTCTTTTATTCAGGGTCAATACAGATATCATCTGCAACCACTTTAAAACACCACAATCCCAATTTGTGTAACAACACAGAGGTGCAAGCTGGTCGGGAGGTGTTGCGTGAATGTTGGTTTTGGATCCTTCCCTGATGTTTCAATGCCATCTAGTGTCACTACAGGTTGCCTGTATTAAATTTTAAATGCATTGCTAATGGGTCTTCTTTAATGCCCCCCCATAACTGAGTACTAAGTCCACCAAATATATCTCATAGAACAATGTGCAACAGTGGTGAGGTCCCTGTTTATATCCAGAATGTTGTATCTCTACCTGGGAACAGGGTGCTTCAGGGTTATACCCCAACCCAAATAACAAAAAAAGCATCCTATGTTATATGAGGGTAGAGTTGAGCCATTAGAGTGTAGCAGTATGTCTGTACTACACTGAAAAAAAGTATGAGTTTAGCAATTACTTCACTGAATCAATGCAACTAAGAAGCTCTCAGAAAAAAGTACAAGAAATCTAAAGCACAGATTTTGCAGCTTGCTCCCCCTTGCCCTTCTTTTGCATTGTTTTGATTTCACAATGCACAATGTACACATAACACACCATGACTCTAGTAACATCTGCGTGAATAAGCAGGGATCATCTACCCTGGGGCAAGGAGCTAACCAGGAGTATAAAGTATTTGTAATGCTGGCTTTTATCTATTTATCAAACCTTTAATGTTTGTCAGACTGGATGGATTAAAGACATTCGAATTTTTCTGTTGACAAAGAAACTTGACAGAGAAACTGACAGATTGCTCACATTATTTACAAGTGGGTTTTTTTAAAGCAGAATTGTCACAGTAAAATCATTGGTAGGCCCAGTGAATTCAAGAATTACAGTAATTTGTGATAGGGAAAATCTAGGAAGATTTAAGCTCTTAGAATTAAATTTTTCCCATTTGTCAGCTCTGTGACCTCGTGCTCCAAGTACTTGCATGCTGTGAGGACCAATCACTTGTTTGACAAGAGTATTGAACAGACAAAGCTCTAAGAATTATTTCCAACAAAACACCCAGTCTTATCTTTTACTTGATTGGAACTTCTTTGTATCAGCACCAGTATCCACATGGCACTGCAGTGTATGGGATGGACATAAATGAAGATTATACACAGGGAACTAGATTGCACAATAAAAAAAAAAAAGGTGTTACAGACATTGTTTAACATGTAATCACATTCAAACTGCTAGTTCTTCACATACAAAAGGTTGGCTATGGGCTGAGTTGTTGCTTCTGCTAGGAAGAAACAAGCAATAATGAGAGTTTCTTTAGTGGCATCCTGTGTGTTTGTATGGGAGGTAGACAGGTTCCAGCTTCCTGGGGCATGGCCGGAGTGGGGCAGCAGGGGACACTTGTCATTCTCACCATTCCATGCCTATTTCCAGACACGGCACTGCTCAAATAACCTCTTTGCTTCCTCTCATGATCCTCCTGCTAGAAATCGATCTCTAGTTTTGTTACCTGCCCAGGTCTGTGACCTCCACAAGTAGAGAGCCTCCTGATTACTCCTGGGCTACAGTGCAAAGGTTTATGGCCAGGCATAAATTTCTGCGGCTATAGGTGTGCACGTGCCCTCCTATTTGTTATGTGAGATAGCAAAAGCCAATTTGTCAGCCTGGGAACCGGTCATCTTTGACCCTTTATCCTTCCCAGTGCTCTTAGCTTTCAAATGACAAGTCTTTCAGCAAAATGACTATGTAGACACTGTGCTTTTTATATCTGTTCCAAAAGGCCTTTATCCATAACCTACGATGGCCCTGCCTTCAACAGTACTTATGTCACCCCTTTGAAGCTTGGGAAGGGAAAGGAGGCTAAAGAACTACAGTCCTACAATTCCCCCTTCCCTAAATATCCCTCACATGCTCTTGTACCATCTCTTTCCCTCATAGCCCACTTGGCAAATTACTTAATATAAAGAGAACTATAACTTCTTTATCCTCAGAGTTTTGTTCAGGGCATCCAGGATTTTCAGTCTGTGAGAAAAGAGAGGGCTTTTCATAGCTGCAGTGGGACAACTGCACAAACAGCAATATCTGTGCAACACTGCAACAGAAAAACAAGCTAATAGCAGTAAAAGAGCCGAGAAATAATGTTAAGCAAAGGTGAAGTCCTTTCACAATGCAGCTCATGAAAAAAATCTCCCCTATGCCAGCACCTTTCCTTCAGGATTGCGTGCTTTACTCAATAAGGAGCCTGTATCTCCTCCGCTTCTCGCTACGGGCTCGCCATATGATTTAGTAGAAGCAGTCCTGCAGACGCGTGACGAAAGGTAAGTCAGCTTAGCACCGTCTTTCATGAAGTCTACAGGTTTTTGAAACCTAGAAGATCTGGGATGGATCCAAAGACGGAAAAGGAGGGCTGTCAAAGAAGTGCAGCAATGGATGGTGCTGAATGCAAGTATATTTTTAGCCTAGTTACCAAAGGTTCAAGTTACCACTCTGTTGGAGTATCTGTCCAGGTATCAATCTTCAGTCATTTTTAAAATTGCTGGTTAATTTTATTCTCAATAGTCAGCATAATACAATAACATGTCATACAATGTCTTATAAGGGAGTATCATCCATCTCAGTATGATATAGTACTGTGCACCACATTGCAAAGCATAGCAATCTAAACTGCAGCAGCTCATAGCACAATATAATGCAACATAATGCATTTCCCAAATGAAAATAGTCCTACGTCATCTTAAGGCCTTCTAGAGGACACAGTCATTGGGAAGGATGGAGATGGGGAGGGACAAGAAGTATTTGTCATACTTGAAACCTGAACTGCTGAGAATCGGGAAACAAAGTTAGTAAATTCACTAAAGCATATTTGCTTCTTCCCTTTTCAGCAGATAAGCTAATACACCACTAGTCTACACACTCGCACTATACCAATATGCCTTGTTCAGAGAATAGGAAATGTTATAATTATTGCAAGCACTGTAACAAGTTCTATCAAGCAAACTTTGTTCTGGTCACAAGGCACAGAGACGAGCTGCCTGCACTTACTCTAGTCTTGAAAACATTGATTCCCCCACTGACACCCCCTTCTTCTTGCCAACACTTACAACCCATTCATTTTCACCCACGGCATTCCCTTTGCCACTGTCCTTTCATTTGCCCTTCATTAACGTCCTCCTTTTATGTTCCCTTGGGTAATATAGCTAAGACCTTTTAAAGGACGGCAATGAATCGATGCCAAAATAGTGGATATTCTGCTGAGTGTGCATTGACTTGAGATAGAGGATTCAGCTTCAAGCCTTGCTCCAAATACCACAACACTTGGTCCAGAAGCTGGATATCAACCTACCAAATGTCCTTTCTGATTAGCTCATTTGGGCAGTTGTTTCCTTTTTCTCTTATTTTCAGTCCCTAATTCCACTTGGAACTGAAAGCCTTCCCTGACAAACTTTTGGCAGTGTGGTATGTCTATATGAAAAGCTCTGGGTTTCAGTGCGTCCACATTTTTGGAGAAAAAAATTTCATTTGAAAAATAAGTGAACAGCTCTACTGCTTTTACTGTTGTTCCCTTTACTGTCTAACAGGCAGTGGTCTTCCCACCATTTTGCTCTAAAACAAAATACAGCATATTTCCATAATTTCCCCCTCAAAAAAAAAAAAAGTAAAGAGAAAAGTAGACTTTAATATTAGTCTGAGCATAGCTACAGAGCAGTGGTGCTTAACACCTGGATAAAATGAAGGATAAAGTCAGAAAATGGTAATTGAAACCATTCTAAACAGCAATATTTAGTTTCATTCCTACCAACAACAACATTATTAGAAGTGGGATCCCCTGTCCTTACACATGAACACTGGCAGAAGCAGCTGTGTTTAAAATGCTGTCTTTCCTTCTCATTAATGCCTCATTTTGAGGAGGTATAAACCTGTGCTCCAGGCTTTTTATTGTCACTGCAGGCATGAATCTCTTGTCTTAAAATATGCATAAATAGCTATTTTAGATGGCCTAGTGACCGCAGATATCCACACAGAGCTGACAGAGATGAGGCAGGTAGGGCAGGAAACCCATGCCCTCCTGGAGCAGCAGATGAGGCCAGCTGAAATACAAGTGGGCATCTCAAATGGCACTAGACACCTGTGTGTGGGCAACTGAATTAGGTCTCCTAAGTCAGGGCTCCACTGACAGCTTATGAATAGAGATGCACCTGTATATGTCTAGACGTCTATATATCTAGGCATGTTACTCTCAAATTAAATACTTCCCTAAAAGTTTTATAGCTAATCTTCAGCAAGATTTTGAGGTTTTTTCACACTAAGATTGAGTTGAGGGGGGGATTAGAACTGTATTGAAATGAGTGATTAGATTTATACTAAAAAAATGAGAAGAAATTTAAAGGGTACAGAAATGCTGCAATTTGGATTCATTCCATGTCACTTAAGTCATTTAAAAAATAGTTGTTTGGTCTAAGTTAGTCTAGGCTCCCTCTGCCACTGATCATGAAGGCAACCTAAATAACTGCCTTTGGCTGGATATCCAATTTTGAACAGCTTGTGGTCTCTGAGGTGAAGGTTGCATGTCTTTCCACATTTCCAAAACTCTGTGACTTCCCCTTTTTTTTTTTTTTTTTGGTAAAATGGAGTATTTTGTTAAAGATTGGCCTAAAAGAATCATAGAATCATAGAATCGTTTGGGTTGGAAGGGACTTCAAAGATCATCTAGTTTCAACGCCCCTGACATGGGCAGGGACACCCTCCACTAGACCACGTTGCCCAAAGCCCCATCCAGCCTGGCCTTGAACACTTCCAGGGATGGGGCCTCCACAACCGCTCTGGGCAACCTGTTCCAGTGCCTTGCCACTCTAACAGTAAAGAATTTCTTTCTAACATCTAATCTAAATCGACCCTCCTTCAGCTTAAACCCATTACCCCTTGTCCTGTCACTACGCTCCCTGATAAACAGTCCCTCACCAGCTTTCCTGTAGGCCCCTTCAGGTACTGGTAGGCCGCAATTAGATCTCCTTGGAGCCGCCTTTTCTCCAGGCTGAACAATCCCAACTCTCTCAGCCTGTCCTCATAGGAGAGGTGCTCCAGCCCTCCCATCAGCTTCGTGGCCCTCCTCTGGACTCGCTCCAACAGCTCCATGTCTCTCCTGTACTGGGGCCCCCAGAGCCAGATGCAGTACTCCAGGTGGGGTCTCACCAGAGCGGAGTAGAGGGGCAAGATCACCTCCCTCGACCTGCTGGTCACACCTCTTTTGATGCAGCCCAGGACACGGTTGGCTTTCTGGGCTGCAAGCACACACTGCCGGCTCATGTTGAGCTTCTCATCAATCAATAACCCCAAGGCCTTCTCCTCGGGGCTGCTTTCAATCCATTCCTCGCCCAGCCTGTAGCTGTACTTGGGATTGTGCCGACCCACATGCAGGACCTTGCACTTGGCCTTGTTGAACTTCATGCAGTTCTCACAGGCCCACCTCTCCAGCCTGTCAAGGTCCCTCTGGATGGCATCCCTTCCCTCCAGCGTGTCTACCCCACCACACAGCTTGGTGTCGTCAGCAAACTTGCTGAGGGTGCACTCGATCCCATTGTCCATGTCGCCGACAAAGATGCTGAACAGTGCCGGTCCCAGTACCGACCCCTGAGGAACACCACTTGTCACTGTTCTCCACTTGGACATTGAGCCGTTGATCACAACTCTTTGAGTGTGACCATCCAGCCAATTCCTTATCCACCGAATGGTCCATCCATTGAATCCATGTCCCTCCAATTTAGAGACAAGGATGTCGTGCGGGACAGTGTCAAATGCCTTGCACAAGTCCAGGTAGATGACGTCAGTTGCCCTTCCCTTATCCACGGATGCTGTCACCCCATCATAGAAGGTCACCAAGTTTGTCAGGCATGATTTGCCCAATGACCAAGAACAAGCAAAGGTGTTAAATAACCTCAACAGAAGGTCAAATATTGTGAAATTAAACACTGGCATCAGTTCAACTGGCTATAACAGGAATCTTATGCTTCCCATCCTGCACTGCAATAGGGAGTCATTGAGCTGGGGAGATGTGGGGGTTGGAGTTGGCTGTGTGTCAGGGACATGCGTGCTGTTGGCAAAGGGTTTCAGCAGTGGAGCCTTCAGGGTCATTTCAAAAGAGTACTGGGCATAACACTTTCATTCTCCTTCACTTCCTGAGTTTGTTGTACATCATCATAATCCCCAAGGGGAAAACTCAGTGAAACATCACTGCTTTCCTCTTCTCTCTCTGTGTCTGTCTGCTGCCTGAGGCAGATCCTCAGGTGTGCCGTCGCACCCTGTGGTTCTGACTCTCCTCTTTCTTTTCACACTTGGCTCCTGTATGAGCACTTAGTTTTTTAAAGGAAGCAGTTTTATCTTCTTTCCTCTAATCAGGTCATCTTTAATTTTACAATCTTCTTTGGCATGTTGCTCACTGCCAATCTGTGGTATCTTCCTGTTCCTGGATATCTCTCCCACGTCTCAGCACTGGCATACAACCACCACATCCTGCTCCATCAAAGAAACCATACAATTCTAATCTTTGTCACACAGCTAAACCATCCCTCCTTGTAATCCCAGGACAGTCATGTATTTCAGCAGTGTCTCAATTGCATCCCCTAATCTCATGCTCCCTACCATGTGAGAAAGGGATTTTCTGTTTAAGAGTGGACTTTTTCCCTCCCCACTTCATCATTCACTCTGTCTTTGGTTCTCCCCACAGAGGAGCTGAAGTCCCTCAGTTTTGATATCCCTGTGCTGTCCTAGCCTTGAAATACTTGCTTTGCATTACCATATCCCTCAGCCCTGCCTAGTGTTGCCAGAACAGTGTCTTGGGCCTCTTTGGAGCAGAAAAAAATTAAAATGTTGGCATTGTGTTAGATAATTCACAAAAGAAACCCCAAATATACTTGCTGTCTACAGTAGGACTGTCAACAAAGTAACCTGGGATTCAAGCAATCTGTATGCAATTTGATCTGTTTAAGCCCTGTCCCTGAAGATCAGATTAGATATCTCTCCTTCTCTGTTACTCATCTGTTCTGCGAGCACTTGTCTTGGATTAATACAAATGGGCTTTTCTAGGCTTTCCTAGCAAGTAAATAGGAATAAATTACCACGTTATTCAAAATCCATAGACCTGGGCTGTGGTTTGTAGTGGATTATGCAACTGGGCAAACATAAGATGAGATGCACAAGGTACTTCCTGGCAGAACTGGTTGGAAACCTGCTGAGGCTCTTTGGTTTTCATATTATTATGCTGAAAGGTCTTAGGCAGGGCAACAGATCATGCCGTTTTCTCCTTCCACTCACTCCCACCAAGGTATAGTGCATGGAGCAAAGGCATTTTTCTTATTCTCTTATTCCCCTACAGTCCAGGAGCCCTTTTTACCTGCCACAGTAGCTGCCTCTGATAAGCCATGGCACTAAGACTCACCAGCCCATTCCCAACAAACTTGCCAATAATCATCACACCAGACAGTAGGGTGGCATAGTCAGGGTTCATGTCAGCATGTGCAACAGAAAGGCAAGTTAGTCAGAAGAGCCCCTTTTCCTTGTTGAGGAGAGCCAGCATTCACCCACTCTGAGGAGTACTGGGTAGGAGGTTGCTTTTTTCTGTTGTGTTGTACAAAACAGCTCTTAAAAATGTTTTAAGATGTGTATGGGATGGCTTAGTATGGTTTCACTGAGGCAGGGTGCCAGGACATATTATGTAAAGTGTTGATCTTTCCTACAGGTTAAATTGGATACAGAACAGTCAATTTCCACTCCTCCTTTCTGGCAACAGGCCCAGCCTCATGCACTTCATATAAACTGGGCCCCTCATAACAGAATAGCTACCCAAGGTATCAGCAAGACTCAGAAACTGCAGTAGTCCTGTTGATGATGGCCGTTCTCTTAAGAATCAAGGCTGTGCTCTTCCTCTTGTTCTTCCCATCCTTTTGTTCTGGTCAGCCTGCACCTCCACTGCTGCGTTTCTCCATCTTGCTGGAGCCTTCAAACATGGTCTGCCTCCGCTGGGACCATGACGAACAGGAGATGATGACATTTGAGCTGCAGGTCCATACAACTGGCTGGGTGGCATTTGGATTCAGCCCTCATGGAGAGTTGCCTGGCTCTGACATTGTGATAGGAGGTGTCTTCCCAAATGGCAGCATCTACTTCTCTGTAAGTTGAAAAGACTTCCTCTGCATCCCCCTTTGCCCAAGGGTCATGCTCCAAGTATATTGGCTTGAAAGCATATGGGCTCAACTGGCTAAAGGTAGATGTCCGAGGCCATTTGAGATGCTTAGTTGACATGGCTTCGGACTGACAGTCCAGAAGAGCCCAGGTCTTCTGCAGGTCCTGTGTCATACCTGCTAGCCCCATGCAGATACCTGAGATGATACCCTATGGTATCCCAGATGGCACTAGATAAAGTGGTTTAGGCAAATAAACTGATTCCATCTGCAAGTCAAAACCACAGCTAGAACCGATTGGATATGACTGAAGCAATCACCTACCATGAAGCTAGAAGAGGCTGCTGGGAGTGTAACTTCTGATTCATCCAAACCAGAGGTCAGTTCAGCCAGGCATCAGATGAAACTCCCATGTTTTCCCTCACTGAAGCTCTTCAGAGGTTAATTTATTTGGTTTCCTCTGCAGTAAGTAGAGACATGTTCACCTCCAAAAGCTGCTTCTTCCTGACGACCTTAACTGTTTCCCTCAGGAAAAAGATATGACAACCTTGGGACTTGCTGGTTTTCCCATTGTCTGTAAAGGCAATCACTAAAGATAGATGCCTTACGTTAAAACATCTAGAGTTTAGAGGAACAAAATACCACTGAAGGTGCTAAAAAACCCCCTCAGAGTGGTGGGGGGTTTGGGTTGTTTTGTTTTGTTTTAAACATGAAAGAGAAACAGGTGGTTTAATGTTGTCCAGATACAGAAAGAAAAAGAGTTGATGCTGAATGAAATGTTTGCTGGTCACAGTGGTTTAATTTTGTTCAGCTGTTTTCAGTTCCCTTTTCACACAACAGTAAAACATGTTTTGCATGAAATATGTCTTGATGCTTGTCTAAAATGGGTGAACTTTGGAAGGGGTGAGGTAGCTAGCCTTATTTATGGTCGCTAGCTGATTGCGAAACCGCTTTTGTAAAAGCCAGTTTTGAAATCTTTTTGTGGTTGTAATACAGACAGGGAATTTTTGGCTGTGAATGACTACAGGGGGAAAAGTTATGATCAATTTAGAAGAAATGCTTGTTCTTTATTTTTTAATAATGATTTTTAAAAAAGTGATTTGGAGTAAACCCAAAGCATTTAATTTCTCCTAAAAGAACGTCCTGAAAGGAAAAATTGAAGTGTTTGGTTTCAAAAATATTAAACATTCCATTATTTTCAGAAGCGATACTTTACATTTTCAATGTTTTTCTGCATTGGTAGCCGAAACTCTTTGTTTATGTTAGAAAATAATTTTGGTCCCACAGAAGTTTTAGGTTTTTTCAACTCTTTTACATATCAGAAAATATCTCCCAATTGTTTAGGTCTGGAGACATTCCAGTAAGCAAACACATTAATGAACACAAAAATCCACATTTGCTCAGTGGGCTGTATATCACATCCACTGAACCCGTGGAACAGACAATTTGAAGGAAAAATATGCTAGTTACTGTAAATGGAGTTTAAGTGAGGTTTTCCATTTGCATTCCTCCTCCTAACTCCCCCTCTCTCGCATCCTTGGTTTTTGTTTTCATTTTCCCCTTTACTACAACCGTTAACAAAGTCATTATCTGAGTAATGTCCAATGGGTCAAAAAACTAGTAAAAAGGCTTGTTTTCAGAAAGGTGGTGGTGGTGGTGGGTTTCAGCTGTTTACTGCCTTCCTCTTTCATAAGGTATATTTAATTTTAAATATTTTATTTACTTCAAAGTAGTTCATTTGCAGGCTACTTATCTTTGAATTTGGAACTTTTAATGAAAGAGTGCAACAGGTATTTCAAAACACTAGAAAAACAAAAGTTGTGTTTTCAAACCATGATATGTCCCTTTGTAAAGTGAGGATTTGGGTTACAGAAAAATTGCTTAGCGTAATCTGAAACTCCAAATCCATGGATAAATTCAAGTGGAAGAAAGAATATTAGAGGAGATACTGGGAAATTTAGCAAAAGCTGCAAGCAGGTTTTGAAATAATCACTTAAAGGAACAGAGATGAGAGGAAAAAATACGAGGAAGGATTTCACATAAAAATATTCTTCCTTGACTAGACTCTTGTCTGGTAAAATTTTTCTCTTTCATCCCTCCAAAGTCGAATATTGCACCAAATCTTTTCAATGTAGCACCTAATGGCTCTACATTAGGGAGACATTTGCTTTATTATGTTGCAGGTTTCTCTTGGAGACATTTTCATCCTGTCTGCAGCTGCTGCCTTCTCATTTCTGGTCATTTGAACTCCTTCACCACAAAAATATGATGTGATCTCAGTCAGTCAACTTGGAGCTTTACTCCTTTTTATCCTTCTTCCCTTTCCACTGCTGTGTGTACAGTCCCACCTTTTCACCTCATATTTTCATAGCAGCAGTTATTGTGGCTCATTCAGTTCCCAGCAAGATTTCTACAGGAATTAGACATTTAGATGCTTGTCAAACTGTGCCTCATGTTTCTGTACCTTTTTACCAAATAATGACTATTTGATGATCTCATTCATGCATTATTTGTCTTTTTCACTAAGGCCTATGCTGCTAAAGCCATTGGTTAGCTTGTAGTTTCTAGGAGAGCTTAGCGTCCACAACCAGGCCCTGGTTCCAGGTGGCATGGAAAAATTAAGAGTTAAAGTAGAAGCTTTGGTACGCTCAAAATATTTTACTTTTGAACTACCTCTGTTCTTCAACAGGGCTTATTTTACTTCCCACCCTGTGTGATTGAGCCAGACGTGCTAAAATTCCCCAGAGTGCAGTAGGTCACTCAGGGAGCAGAGAAGATCCTCTAGGATCCATCCTATCCAGGCCATGCTCTGGGTGATGGGACCCAGGGGCTGCTCTTTCCTTGAGCAGCTGGATATAGCAGGGACTGGATGCGAGTTCCCTTCAACTGGTTTGTGGAAATCACCAGTGAAAGCAGAGGAGCTTTTTGGAGAATAAAATACTAGAATAATAGAATCATAGAATGGTTTGGGTTGGAAGGGACTTCAAAGATCATCCAGTTCCAACCCCCCTGCCATGGGCAGGGACACCCTCCACTAGACCACATTGCCCAAAGTCTCATCCAGCCTGGTCTTGAACACTTCCAGGGATGGGGCCTCCACAACCTCTCTGGGCAACCTGTTCCAGTGCCTCACCACCCTCACAGTGAAGAATTTCTTTCTAACATCTAATCTAAATCAACCCTCCTTCAGCTTAAACCCATTACCCCTTGTCCTGTCACTACACTCCCTGATAAACAGTCCCTCACCATCTGTCCTGTAGGCCCCCTTCAGGTACTGGAAGGCCACAATTAGATCTCCCCGGAGCCTTCTCTTCTCCAGGCTGAACAATCCCAACTCTCTCAGCCTGTCCTCACAGGAGAGGTGCTCCAGCCCTCTGATCATCTTTGTGGCCCTCCTCTGGACTCTCTCCAACAGCTCCATGTCTCTCCTGTACTGGGGCCCCCAGAGCTGGATGCAGTACTCCAGGTGGGGTAAATTTGATAATTACTCAGTTCCCACCAGTGGTACTTGGAAACATGACTTCTTGGAGTGTAGGAAGCAGAAGCTCTTCTCTCTATTTCTTTGACTACCATTCCTTTTCCAGGATTGTCATGTGGTAGATGAGGCAACCCTTGAGGAAGATGAGAGCCAGGACTACCAACTGCTGTCAGTAATGGAAAATGAAACCTCCACCACCATGCTGTTCAAACGCCACCTCCGGACGTGTGACGTGAATGACCTGGATATCACAGTAAGAAAGGGGGTTGCTCAAGCAACATCCCAAACAAACATGCTCTCGTGTCCCATTGTATTCCCAGATCCCCCAGACCAGATCTGAGAATGACAGGTTTTTCTCATGTCAGTACAATAACAGGAATATAACAAAAAAATGGAACCATATGGCCACGTTTATAATGCCCATTTCAAGGGCACTATTTTGATGTCATTGATGTTTTCTTATAATGTTTTCCATCAAAGAACTGGGAAGATATAAATCTCAACATTTTCTCAAGCTTGAACACAGGTCTTCAAAATCCTCCTAATTTCTCTATCTCTTTCTTGTTTGCCACATACCTTGGGTCTTTTCTAGCTAGCACCCTCTCTTTGGGAAAAAAACATGTCTCTGTCTGGACCAGACAAATCTTCTGTGTTACACTGTTTACTTTCTGTTGTATGTTCTGACATATTGTCTGCATGTCTAGGTATGTACCAAATACACATGATTGTATTATTTTCGGTGACTTTTAATTGCACAGGGTTAGTATGTGGATAGCATTTTAATACATGTGCAGTGGTATAAGGCACATGATGTAGGGTGAATACTTGGGTGCGTGGTTGATGGAAAGGAATGAAGGAGATTTTCCAATTAAACACTCCCATTACAGATGGACACAGCACGTCTTGTTACTGCTTTTGGCACTGATGACACAGTCCACTTCTTTAAAGGCCAAAGATTTTCCAAATCTCTTTTCCTGATGAGGTACAGAGGCCCATCTGACTCAACTGATCCCAAAATATTCTTCACCTATGACCTGAGGCTGGACAATGTAAGTATTGGATAACAGCATTACTGGACATGTTAAAAAGATTCCCTTCTTCTGCCTTTCTTTGCAAAGTTGATCATGACCATGCTGAACATTTGGATTGCACAGGTTGAGAAATGGGCATGACTGATCTTGGAAACATGCAAATAGAGCTGGCAAGAGTGGGAATGAAGTGAGAAGGGAAGGCTTGCTGTGTGGAGGTCAAAAGGCTTACTTGTTAAGAAGATGCTGTAAGGTGTAGCCTGTTCCCTTGACTAGAGTTTAAGGAGCCAAACACAGGCTGTGGTGCTATTGAATTGCAACAGAATTATTAACTCAGGCACTTATGTATACAGGGCTATTGTTCCATCCATATAGACCCATATAAAAATATCAATAATATACTGAAGATATTTACTGATTTTCATGGGAGCTACACAATATCACAGAGAAGAGAAATAATGAGTATACATTTAAATGCTCTGTGAAAAGTCTGGCTAAAAGCTCAGAAAATGCAATACACGCTACTGTGTGTGCTGCCTCCAGTGTTAACTTGTGCAGCATCTCAGTGTCAGATATAAGGATTCGCCAGGAGAGCTGGAGCCCCTCGTTAGCATCACCTCGTGGTACATACACCATCCTTGTCAAAAGGAGTCCAAAAGTACCAGCTCAGTGTGGTATTGCATTAACACCTTCCCTCTTTAAGCAGCATCAGCCCACACAGGCAGCACTTACTCAAGACGAAGCAGAATCTGCTCATCAGCGTGGGCATTATTGCATAGGAAAGAGGGGCAGTATTTTTATGTCAAGATCTGTGGGATTAGTGCTATCATGTGTTGTGCTTGTGACTCCAGAAAACCAGCAGTTAAGAATGTATATTGAACTGGATGGATGCTTCCTATGCTCAGTTCATGTTATAATAGGCAAATTAATAATGCAATTCCCTTTTGGGAGGAAAAAAAAAAAAAAAGATATGAAAGGAAAAGAATTTAAGACCTGGTGGAGCTGACATGTGTTCACCTTTCACCAGAATGCAGTCTCATCTTCTCATCTCATTGTTATCAAAAACGCTTGCTAAATGCATCATCCTTCCTGCTCTCTCCAGTTCTGGGTCTCATTCTCCTTGCACTGCCTCCCTTTGGCTTCTCCAATTCCCCGTGGACATTGCTGAGTTGCCAAGGGAACCTTCAGGTGACTCGTGTGTCTGTTTCTTTGCCAGTTTGCTGTTCCAGTTGAAGAAACCAAGTATGCCTGTACCTTTATCCCACTGCCCATGGTCAAGCAGAAACACCATATCTACAAGGTAAACTTGCAGGCTGTATTACTCAAGAAAAAACAGGACAGGACAGCCTTGCTCCTTCAATCATCCATTCAATTCTGCCTTTTACAGCATTTTAGTATAAATTTGGGAGCATTCCATCTGTCCTTCAGTGCCATTGGGATGAGCCAGCTAATTTGTCTGGCTTGTGTGGAGATAAGCTCTGTCTTGTTTCTAGCTTTGGAATTACTTTTGTCTTTATGTACATCACACCTGAAGAAACCTTGCTACAAGTCTGATGTCTCAGTGTGGTGAGCTCAGGCCGTGTTACCTGTTGGTATCTTTGAGAGCAAAGGGAGCCTCCAGAATTTTCTATATTTGAAAGGACTTTTGCTTTCATCCTTGGAAATTGCTAAGAATTTTTCTATGAAAAGCAGAAGCAACATTTTTGCAGTTCTGTTTTCAAGACTGAATATGCAAAAATGTAGGTCAAAGAAAAGAAACAGGAATTTTCCAAAGCAAGCCTAGTTTAATTCTCAAATTAAGATGACTTTGCTTCAAGGTCAAGCAACCCTTCTTAGTTTCCTGGGTTTTGAAGGTTTAAAAAGAGATGTTCCACTGCAATGGCATAAAGCAAAATTTCATAGGGAAGAATTTACATGGACTGGAAAAAAAGAAGAATTTAACAGGTAACCTACAGAACAAACTCAGGAGTTTTAGTCAGTTCTTGTGGTAACATCAGGATTTCGAGGCCTGATCTCATCAGTGCTGGTAAAAAGCTATTTGCAGGGTTTATTTTAAACTATTTTATTTAAACTATGGATGCTAGTACTTTTGGCACAACTGAGGGGAGCAGTGAATTACAGTGAATCTGAGATCAAGGTCCCTTATCTTGCTTTGCAGCCAACATAACTGTGTATGAAGTAAACTATTTACATTTCTAGTCTGGAACCACACTGCTCAGCATAACAGGTCAAATAAACATCCCTGCAATTCTGATGAAGGAGAGGTGCTTTAGAGGAAGATGCAAATCCTTTCTGGAAAAATGGACTCTGCTGAGTGCATACCAAAATAAGTAGATAAAGCATCATCCAGTTTACCATCTATTTTGTGAATAAGATTATGTGTTTGCTTAAGTTATGGTTAACTGCTCTTTCCAGTTGCCTGGGAAAGAAATATTTTAGGGTTGACAATAACTCTTTTTGACTTTTTCTTTTGGTTACAGTTCGAACCTATAATAACACCCCACAACATAACGTTGGTTCATCATATTCTTGTTTATGCCTGTGGCAACGCCAGCGTGTTACCCGGTGGCATAGATGATTGCTACGGAGCCAATCCGGATTTTTCCCTGTGCTCTCAGGTGCTTGTGGGCTGGGCTGTTGGAGGACAGGTGAGCCTGCAGGTCCCATTTCTTGTTATGAACAGTACCACCCTTGTTGTTCTAACAACGTCTAAATAAATATTCAGAAATGTAAGAAAATAAAAACTTTCTTTTTGTAAGTTTCCAGTCAAGAAAAAAACAGAAAAGTGTTACAAACTAACTACTCCATATAACTTTATTCCTCCTCTTCCTCTTTAGTCTTACCAATTTCCAGATGAAGCTGCAGTTTCCATAGGGACACCTTGGGACCCTCAGTACATCCGACTAGAAATCCATTACAGCAATTTTGACTTGTTACCAGGTGGGTAATGCTTGACAGTTGTCTGACAAAGAACATCTTCAGGATGGAAGTTTCAGACCTCATCTACATGCCTACTAGAAATGAAATCCTTCTGCATGAAATCCTTTCATATGCTGCTTTGTACAACCTTCAGGACAGTAAGAGTCAACCAGACTGGACTCCCATTTAAGAACTTAAACTAGCTTTAGAAACACAGATAGCTATATCTGCTTAGATTAGACACATCTTGCCATCAAAAAAGCTGAGCACATTTTTCTGCTATGTAACTAGTGGGAGTGTTAGGGAAAATGTCAGGGAAATGTGGGCATCATGGGAAAAAGGAGCAGAGTGGGAAGGGACAGAGTGGCTGCAGGAGAAATAGCTGTATCAAGGGTCAGGATGAAGTCCTGAGAGCCTAATAATACCATCTCAGGCTTCTACCATGACCTCCAGCACTCAGTCCTTATGACAGGTGATGAAGAATGCCACCATGGTATTTGCTATCATTTTACAAGAGGAAACAAAAGTGTGGAGTAATTTTATGAGAATCGTCTGAGACTATAAGCAGGCCTTCCTGTTAATCCGTGCCTGTTCCCGACCTGTGACTGGGAATTGTGTTTGTGCTTCAGGCCCCACTTCTGATGTTTCTGGAGTCATTCTTCATTCTGAAGAAGCGGTCATTTTTCTTTCACAGGCTTGATCGACAGCTCAGGGATACGAATCTACTATACACCTGAGCTACGGAAATATGACGTGGGGGTTCTGCAAACAGGCATCTTCACTTTCCCTGTGCATTTCATTCCTCCTGGAGCAGAATCCTACAGATCTTACGGTCTTTGCAATTCCAGTCAGTTTGATGAAGTGAGTGTTGGCAAAGCCATAAGAAATCCTTCTTGATCTTTCCTACTTTGGGTTTTCATCTTGCTCTAGACATGTCCAAAAGCCATTTGGTACAGGGTGCCATCTTAGCCTTCATTTCTGCATATTGAAATATGGATATCTATTCCAATAAAACTGCTCAGAAGACCCCCAAGACTTGGCCCACGAGCATTAGCAGGGCTGTGTAAGCATATCAGAACCGTGGCTCGAATACCTATTCACCCCATCTAAGTGAAAGGGAAACAAAACCCAAAGGATGCAGTGACTTCCCAAGACCCCCAAGGGAGTCTTCTCCACCACATGCAAGAGGCCTTTGTCCCACCATAGGTGTGTGATACTGGTGCAGGAAGGCAGGTACCAGCCTGAGAGGATGTGGTGCTATCTCTCAGGTCAAGAAGGGACTTCTAGAGCGGAGATCTAACATCCCTCAAAACACAGCCAAGAGGCTGATAACAATAATCAGCCTCAGTGGAGTATGGGATCCAGGGGATTTATCCTCTCCAGGACTGCTAGACATGAGGTTGCCACTTTCCTCTTCTCCAGGCCCCGTCAGTGCTGAGGTTGGGGGCAAACTCCAAAGATACAGACACCCACAGCCTACCCAAATACACACACTCAGAGAGCAGACTCAGCTGGCCG
The DNA here is from genome assembly GCF_028858705.1 of Grus americana. NCBI lineage: Eukaryota > Metazoa > Chordata > Aves > Gruiformes > Gruidae > Grus > Grus americana. The sequence goes on from NC_072852.1 coordinate 83,987,472, forward strand.
CGAACAGATCAACATAGACAGGAGTATAGTACTTTGACAGGCACCACACAGACGCAAATGATGCCCACACGAGCATGGACAACACATAGGACCCAATCCTCTTCTTCCTCTCTGACTAATCAGGCTTAAAGTTCACCAGAGGAACACAACCATACACTCACTCACTCATCTCCCATATGTAATCACATTTGTGGGTCTCTGATTTCTGGTCCAGACCACAAGTCCTTTCAGCATCTGTGCACAGATCCAGGGTCCATTTTATGCAGTCTCTGGCCTGGACCTTGGGTCTTTCCAGCTTGAAGTTCCCTGGTAGATCAGCCCACCCTAAAAACGCAGGCACACACATATATATAGTATAGAGAACACACATAGAAAATAGTCAGGAACAGAGTTTAATAAGATAGTATAGACTGCAGCGATCAGGTACCAGTCTTGGTCAGACAAACATACTGACCAGCAGTTTAAGTACAACTGGACTCTCCTCTTCCTGTCTCCATTTTCCCATGTTTGTTTCTCTCTTTCCCTACTTTTGTTCTCTTCCCTAAGCATCCCACAATAAATTTTGTGTGTTCCCACAATCCACTTAGAACATCCTAAGTTTTACGCAGTGCCACAGTCCCCATAAGTTTGCTCCCTGAAGTAATCTTGTTTTTCTTCTTTTCATCAGTTTTCAAAGATTTTCTTTGAACCTTTTAAGGTTTACATTTTGATGGTTCTTTTAATGGCCCATTGATCAGTGTCTTACAATTTCTGCTTTTACTTTTTCTATTATCTGCTCTTTCTTACAGTTCATGTATCTGCATGTTTAACTTATTACCTCTCCGGTATCTTGTCTTTGTTTTTTTACATAGCTGATAGCAAGATATGCTTACAGTACCCAGCATGAGTTATCACAAACTCAGACAACTATGCCAGAGTATCTAAAGCCAGAAGAGCAATTTTCAGAAAGGCTCACCACCGCAACCTTTCAATGAGTAGTGACCTGCCTAAGGAAATGGGCTTCAACCTCTTTTTAAAGAAAAAAAAAAAAAAAAGTTAAGCTGACAATTACACGAGTTTCATCAAGCTTTTGACTTGATGGGCAGGTCTGAAACATAGTGCTGAGCTCTGACTGCCAGGCTTTGACCTACTTCATTTTGAACTGCAGATGAATGGGATGCTGGTTCCAGATCTGCATGTCTTTGCCTACTTGCTTCACACCCACCTGTCTGGCAGAGGAGTGAAAGCTGCTCAATACCGGTAAGAGAAGGAAACTCATAGTATTGCTGCCCATGCCATGGGATCAGTCCCTGCCTCTTGGGCTTGAGTGGATGAGAATGATGTTCCCAGTTTAGTCTCCATCTGTCTGTCAGTGCACGAGACTCTGTGGTGTCTGAATTATAGTACAAAGAACTAGCTTCTAGGGAAAGAAGGGTCAGCTCAGCAGAGACTAAGAGGCCGGGACTGTGCTTTCTGTTAAATAAAACAGGTCCAGGCATTGAGGTCAAGTACTGGACTGCTGCTCATCCACACTAATCAGCTGCTAGACAGTGCCCTTGTATAGCTTGGTTCTGCTAACCAGACTCACCTTGAGACTGCACAGGCACAGTTCTGGGGATTGTGTGTACCGATTCCCGTGGGCTGTATGGGCAAAACTACACTGGGTTTGGTTTCCTCCACCATCCTGTCGCACTAAAAACTTCAGCACCCCTATGCACTCTCTGATCACACCCCAGCCCATGAAGCGTGAATTCTCAGTTTCAAGCTATGAAAACAGCAAATAATGGTCTGCAGCATAACATTTGAACACTACTTCAGCCACTTAGAATTTGGGGGGGAAAAAAAAAAAATCAAACCCAGAACTAAGAAACAATTGTGCTTTAGGCCAAAGAGGCATCATAGAGGTCCAAGTGCTCAGTAGTACAGGTATAACACCTATGTCGTCCTTAGGTTTCTAATGTCAGAATAACCCAACATGAGCCAAGCACCACTTTGCAGTTACAGGGAGACAGACACTTAGTCCGTGCCAGTGAGTCATAGAACAATCCACCATCCTAGAATATTTAGCAACATGAGTGTAGCCAAGATGCTGCAGTGATACTCTAATCTTAGCGTGCTCACTGTGACACCTTCAAGATCAAGTTCCCTGCCTGTCTAGATGGCATTGCTGGTGCATGCTCTGGGGTGTGATGTGAATGGCAAGGGGAAACTCTGGCATTGCCTTAGATGGTTGTGCTCTAACGCCAAATCCCCAGACCCCTGCACTGTCTCACATACTGCCTCACATGCTGACTCACTCTGCAGCCTCCACACATACCGAGTTGACCATGTAGGTATGCAGGGAACCTGAACTGCACTGTAGGCAAGCTGTGGAACAGCAGAGTGCCTGGCCTTCCCTCCCCCCGCCCCCAACCAATGCAAAGCTGAGTCATGAGCAGGGCAGATGTTGGCTTCCAAGCACAGATACGAAATATTACTCAGAAGAATCTAGGTTGTTCCAAAAATGCACATCTGCCCTTGAAGACGGCCTTCCTCAGTTATCCTTAAACACCAATGGCAGCCTACAATCAAACATGGTTTAAACACCCTGGCCCTGCACCTCTCTACCTACTCCCCAGCATGCCAAAGCATGGGGCCAAGTGACCAGAAGCTCTTTCAAAGGCAACCACAGAAAAGTGGGACCAGCATAATTTTGTGATGCATCTTTTCCTCTCTATAGCCAATGGTATCTGCACAATACTCACCTAGCAGCTTCTGCGGCCTAATTCTGACATGGCAAAAGCAGGGGAAAACTTTTTAAGAACCTTAGGAAACAAACTGAGTCTGCTATAACTAATCTAAATAAACAGGGATCTTGTAACTTGAAAGGTGCGTTGTGAATATATCTGCTCCCCAATTATGCCTGCCAGTGTCTTGCAGGAGTCGCACATTATAGCTGGCAAACATGGTTGTCTCTTGGAAAAGGAGCAAAGTAGTCATCAATAAAACCTATTGGCTTCAAAGCCATCCCTCAGTTTCAATGCTTGTGATCTCCAGCCCAAACTGGCCTAACACTTGGACTGCTATGTTAGAGAGCAAGAGACAAGGAGTGAGCCTCCCTCTGTCTCGCTAGCTAGCACTTTCCAAAGATTTGTGGGCTGGGTGCCTTGATGCACCTTGCAGCATGCACTGTGGATGTACTTAGCAACATCTAAGGACCTGTAACTTGGATGGAGAAGCAGAGCTCAAGCAAAGCAGAGACCACCTAAGAAGTAATATCATGAAGCACTGTAGAAATAGCAAGGAAGAATTCACGTGTGATACATCTGCATCTGCAAGGGAGATCCTACACAGCCTGCCAAATCTAGTCTGCTAGGGTCAGAGAGTCTTTATAGTTAGGACAGTGTTTTGTAATGCAAGTGTTGGAGTTCTTAGTTTTTGTGATCCCAGACTGTCATCTGAAAGGTGAAAGTTTCAAGGCACAACAGTTACTGACATGTAAAAAGTCCATATTTGGACTCCAGACCAAAGAAGGTTAGGTGAGAAATTTCAACTGTATGTTTGGGACTGACCGTTGCTGAAAATACATTCTGTGAGTTATGGTGCGAAAGAGATGAGGCGTGATTTCTGGAGGGGATTTTTCTCAGCGCTCTTTATTTCATCCAGGAATCCGTTATTACACGCCCCTTCCTGGAAACATTACAACTTTCTCCTCTTGTTTGTCTTCCCCAGGAATGGTGAGCAGCTGAGGATCATCTGTGAGGACAATAAGTATGACTTCAGACTGCAAGAGATTCGAGACATGAAGGAAATCCTCATAATCAAGCCAGTATGATCCTTCCCTGGGATGTAGCCATGGGCGGGCGGGCTGGGGAGGTGGTCAGTACCAAAGGTGTCAGAGCACAGCGACATATTCTGTCCTTCCTTCCACTTCAGGCTGTGACCCCTTGTTTTCACACAGTTTCCTAGTTCCCATGTCGTGAGCGGTTGTTTTGTGTGCTTTGCCTGTACTGCTCTGACTGTGTGACCTACTGTGTTCCCTAGGGTGATGAGATCCTGGTTGAATGCAACTTTCAGACATTGGATCGGTCAGGGATTACTTTTGTAAGTTTGTTTTTCTACCTACAAATCTTCCATTGCTTTTAAAATTAGTTTTTTACCATTAAAATCTTTTGGGCAGATATTTCTCTCTTCCCAAACAAATACAGCCCTGGCAAAAGCTTCTTGTGTCAGACACAATATTATAGACATACCGAGGCATGCCCTGCACAGTTGCTCCACGGTTGGAGAGTTGGTCTCCAGCAAGACCCTCCTACCATAGGCTTATGAAGAGATTCCAAAGCTCTGTTGCGTCTAATACCATACAAGCTAACTCTTGTCCAAAACGTCAAGTGCAAGTAGCAAAACTTGCAGCCGAGTCAGTTTTCAATCATTGAACACATGGATTTAGTGGACAGGCGCAAGTCAAATATAGAAACTGGCATAATCTGGTGACAGATCTGATTTGGACTTCTCAAAATATGAAAACATTCTTTTTAGTTCTTTTTATTCAGACCAGACATCAGTTTTGCAGAACTTTGCATGTAAACAATTATTGTCATACTGAAGCTTCATAACTTGATTTGGTTGGCCTCATTCCAAAAGTAGGGATCAACTAAAAAATTCTGATCTGGATGTTACACTCCGTTAATTCCCTGAATGTTTTAGTTTAACTTTCCAAAGTTTCAGATTTTGGGATCTTGTAGATTGAAATAAAAATATGGTAGTTTTCCTGAAGGAGAGAATAAGTAGATTTACATTATAAAAGTGCAGAGTAACCTATTTATCAGACTCTTGTGAGGATACTTTGATTCTCTAACTCTCAGACAAACAAAATAATTCCTTTTTTTTTTTTTTTTTTTTAAAGCAGACAGGATCTGCATGAGCTGTGAACAAGAGTGCTTTCCTGAGGAGAAATAGTCTCCTCGTTGTGTCTCAGCAGAGCTCTGAGTCATCCTTTTGTCTTTGCAGGGTGGGCCAAGCACCATGAATGAGATGTGTCTCACATTCCTCTTCTACTACCCTCGTAACAACATCTCCAGTTGTATGGGCTACCCTGACATTTTGTACATTGCACACATACTCAAGCAGGAGGCCTCAGAGTGAGTCCTGAGTCAACACATTTCTGAAAGTAGCAGAGCAAAATGTAGCTATGAGGAATGGCAAATGGAAAAGATAATGAAAATGAAATGCTGCTGATAGGGAAGAAAGAGCTATGTACCTGGATCTGCCAAGTTGAACTCCCTTGTTGCAGGAATCTATCAACTGTGATACTTTAACAATCTCCTCCTTTATCTTTTTTCTCCCATCTCCTTCCTTATCTTCTCATTGTTCTTAACAGTTGGGCTTGATGATCTTAAAGGTCTCTTCCAGCCAAAACAATTCTGTGATTCTATGATTCTATGTTTTTCTTCACCTCCCCATTGCCCCTTACTCTTTCCCCAGTACAGTGGAAGGAATGATGGCCATGGACTTTGTTGACTGGGACAATGATACTGTCAAAATTGCAGAGAAAGCAGCCAAGGAGGCAGATCAAGTAGTCATGATTAAAACCATTAATGTAAGTCCCCCTTCTGAGCAATTTGTGGGTGGGGAAATGGACTTGGCTCTGACATTCTGAGAGTAAAGCACAGCTGAGAGATAGAGCCAACACACAACACCTTGGGTAACACCAGCTATTCATATCTTATCCGTGGCTATAGGAACTGAAAGGGATTAAGTGAATTACAAATTCCTGTCTCTTAGCTGCAGTTGCAAGTAACTGTCCAAGACATATTTAGTCATCATTTAACTTTGAACTACAAAAGATAAAAATTCTTCTCCAAAGAGAAAAACCCCTTTTGTGTCTTGGTAGTATAACAGTGCCTAGGAGGTGATGCTATGGCAGGGCATTTTTGGCAAAATGAGCAATAAAATAGTGCTGAAGGTCCCTCAGACAATGTGCACGCAAAGGGAGTTAGGATGATCCAGAAAATCCACATACATGGAACATAGCTTCCTGGCTCTTACTTATCTGACTGCATTTCAGTGCATGAGTCTGGTACCTACTCATCTTAGAGGTAAATTAGGGAAAAAAATCTCTTAAATTGAAAAAGGATCAAAATTCCACCTTCTTCTCCTCTCTCAGAGAGCTTCTCTGCTGTCAGAGGAGGGACTCATGTCATGACTTTCTCCGAGATGGCTAGTTATGCATCCAAACAGCAGGAAAACTGCCTAAAATGCATCCAAAACTTGCAGTTATGCCAGAGTCTTGTGGCTCCCAATTTAAAAACGGATCGTGTAATTTTATTTTTCCCTTTTTCCTTCCATCCCCAGGAGCTCCAGAGAAATGAGAGTGGTCTAATCAGAGACATTAGCGTTCCAGAGCAGGCTGCCTGTCACAATATTTCTGGACACCTCTCACTGTCGGGTCTGAGATCCACTGCAAATGTTCGTTTGACTGCACTATGCACTTCTGAGTCATCAACCACCAAAGAAACTGCTTCACTTCCTCTTCTTTCTCTCACACAGCTAGTGTTTGCTTGGCTTACCTTGGCCTCTGAGTATAAGAAGTGAGGGCCAGAATACCAGAACATATCACTGTCCCGTTGAAGAAGTCTCTGTAATTACCACCTGGTAGCAGGGTATTCCAGATCTGATGGCCCTGAACATGACAAGATACTTACATAATAGAAAATTGTCCCCCTTTGGAAGAAATAGGTTCAATGGGCAATGGCATTTATTTTATTGTCATAAAAAATACTTTCTAGTATAGTTTGTTCAAAATCAGAAAAGCAATGTACTAAAATGCAGTGAAGACAGGAATACAGTCATCTCTTCAACAGCTGCTGCTTAATTATTAAATCCAGAGCTTTCATAGATGGGTTACTGTATGTATTTGCTCACTGGCATTTCAGTAATCATTCTCTAGTCTCAAACTATCTACATACTCCCTGTACTTAGGTCAGTATAGAAAACTAGGCACCTTAGTTATTAAATAATGTGATTGATTCTAAAACTGGTCCTGCCATATCCATCAATGACTGCATGGCAGGGAATTTACCTGCTGATTGCCAGGTAATAATGAGGCAGTGACTTTTTTACTGAAAAACACACAACCTGTGCAAACCTATGAATTCCAATTTTACAAAAGCTAAATCATCTGCTGTTCTCTTTTCTTATATTTTCCCCAATGTATACACAACAATTAGAAGAGCAAATCCGATGATAGTTATGTCCTTTGTCATTATACTGACTCTTCCAAATTTCAAATTTCATACTGGTACTTTTCAATAAATTCTCTCCCCACATTCCCCAAGGCAGAGTATCTGCTTATTTTGACAATAATTAGTACACCAGGTAAAATCACCCTCAGACTTTAAAAACCAGCATCAAACCCCAGAGTGATTAGGAGGGTAACTAACCATCAGAGTGGATTCCTTCCTCACTGGGCTGATTAACATTTATTAGCTAGTAATTATCTTGGCTAAAACTGAAGCATGGACAGAAAAACAATAATATTTGCCTTGAAAGCAAGCTTATGAAGAGAATCCCTGAGATTCCAAAATAATCATCCAGACGCAACTCAGAGTTATGTCCCAAATAAAAAATGAGATCGCTGTGCTGTGCTTACTAACATGATCTTAACTCTTACTAAACATTTTCCCCTTCAAATTCTTGTGGGAATATATCACATTCCTTCTCAATCACAGTATAGCTAAGTCATAGCAAGGCTGGTAGTATTGAGACATTCATCTTCCCTTGTATTCAAGTAGGGCAGGAGGCTTTAGAGTGGAATGGAATGGAATGGAATGGACTATTTGAGTTGGAAGGGACCTACAACGATCATCTAGTCCAACTGCCTGACCACTGCAGGGCTGACCAAAAGTTAAAGCGTGTTATGAAGGGCATTGTCCAAATGCCTCTGGAACACTGACAGGCCGGGGGCATCGGCCACCTCTCTAGGAAGCCTATTCCAGTGTCTGACCACCTTGCTGGTAAAGAAATGTTTCCTAATGTCAAGTTTGAACCTCTTCTGACAAAAAAAAAAAAACAGCTTTGAGCTGTTTCTACATGTCCTGTCACTGGATCCCAGGGAGAAGAGCTCAGCACCTCCCTCTCCACTTCCCCTCCTTAGGAAGCTGTAGAGAGCCATGAGGTCAGCCCTCAGCCTCCTTCTCTCCAAACTAGACAAGCCCAAAGTCCTCAGCCACTCCTCAGCGGACATTTCTTCCAGCCCTTCTCTGGATGCATTCAAGGACCTTCACATCCTTCTTAAATTGTGGGGCCTTGGGTTGGTTTTGGCTGGGATAGAGTTAATTTTCTTCGTAGTAGCTGGTATGGGGCCATGTTTTGGATTTGTGCTGAAAACAGCATTGATAACACAGGGATATTTTAGTTACTGCTGAGCAGTGCTTACACAGAGCCAAGGCCTTTGTTGCTTCTCACACCGCCCCACCAGTGAGGAGGCTGGGGGTGCACAAGGAGTTGGGAGGGGACACAGCTGGGACAGCTGACCCAAACTGAACAAAGGGATACCCATACCCATACCATATGTTGTCATGCTCAGCATATAAAGCTGGGCGAAGAAGAAGAAAGGCGGGGGGGGGGGGCGTTCCAAGTGATGGCGTTTGTCTTCCCAAGTCACCATTACACATGACAGAGCCCTGCTTTCCTGGAGATGGCTGAACACTTGCTTGCCCATGGGAAGTGGTGAATGAATTCCTTGTCTTGCTTTGCTTGTTTGCGCAGCTTTTGCTTTACCTATTAAACTGTCTTGATCTCAACCCACAAGTTTTCTCACTTTTACCCTTCCGATTCTCTCCTCCATTCTGCCGGGGGGGCGGTGAGCAAGTGGCTGCCTGGGCCTGAGCTGCCGGCTGGGGTAAAACCACAACAGGCCCAGAACTGCCCACAGTACTCAAGGTGAGGAGGTGCCAAGGCTGGATATACCAGAATAATCCGCTCTTTTGACCGTCTGGTTACGCTGTGTTTGATGCACCCCAGGATGTGGTTTGCCCTGTGGGCTGCCAGGGCACACTGCTGGCTCACATTGAGCTGCTGTCAGCCATCAGATCAGGTTAGGTGATTGGGCTTCTCCTGACAGACTACAGCTGCTCTCAGTGCAAAAGCTATATCTGGCATTTTCAATTGGTAAATGCTGTTATGAGCTAGGATATTTCCTCTAACAATCATTCACATCACAGTGTCCACATAGCTGCCACCTCCCCCTCTGTGAAAGCATTAGTCATGTGGGAATTAAAAACCTGGAAAGCCTAGGGCTTGTCTAGTTTAGACTAGTCATTTCTAGCTTCTGCCTTTGCATACTAAGCACCTTTTGCCCTTCTGAAAACAAGCTGGACAATCACACTTTATGAATCCCCATTTGCCATCAGAAGTTACCTACAGATGGGAAGAACATGTTTCTGAGCTGCACAAAACCCACATTCTTCAGGACACAGCAAGTCAGCTTGGTTCTGGTTTAGAAGATCTGCAGACACATGACAGAGCCCTAAAGTCTGGCAGGGTCCTGTTTTTACAGCGTTGGGTACATTCCTCTATGGATCAGGGGCAAACGCATCATGCTTTCAGATGTCTGCTTTTGAGAGCGCTGTCTTCTGGACTCCACAGGGCTGCTCCCCATGATGTGCCATGGGTCCACCCTGAGACATTCACTCTGATTCCTTGCTCTGACTTCCAAATCTCTGTACCTTTCTTCTCCTTTCCATTTCATGGAATAAAGATTTTCTTTTCAAAATACAAAGGGAGACAGGGAGGACAGAGTGTCAAGATTTGGAAACTCAAAATACTACTAATGCCACAACGACTTCCCAACATCAAGGCTACAACCTTACATTTAAGATGCTACTATCAAAAGATCAATTAGAAGTAGGTTTCCCTTCTTATTACAAGCTTCTGTGTGACAGAAAGAAGGAACTTCCTGCTGAAGGTTAGAGGGGGGAGGGAGCTATGAATCATCCTCAGTCCAGAGTACCATTTTTAGAACAGCAACAAGAGTCAAAAAGAAGGGGGAGCAAGTATGTCAGAAAATGTCATTTACGCTGAATTGAATTTGACTGACTCAAGCAGGCCCAGACTACAGAAGATCACTGATGTCCAAGGTAGGTTAATCGGTCTGCACTGAGCTTTCTTTGTACTCTGGAGCCTCCCTTCCACTATTTTGAAAGAGTGCTGTGGAGCACCAAAGCCCCAAAGTAAATGAAGGAAATGTGAGGGCCAATGCCATGAAAAATGCACAAGTGGGGTGTCTATGCAAGTTTTTTAACAAAAAAAAGGGGGATTGTTATAAAGTGTACTTTTCATTTGTTAAGGCACAAGTGTGAGGGAGAGTTTCTTGTGTGGTATTAAGAGCAGTTTCTATCAATTTAGGAGACTATTCCATAGCTGAATATCAATTGGCCCTGCACCAGGCGCGTTCTCAGGCAGCAAATCCTACAGGAAATCAATCAGGAGATTGAGTGCCTAATGTTTCTGTTGTTTGAAGCAGTCTCACGCACAGCCTGCTTAGCCTTGCTTTGGGGCTTTTTCCTCCTGACTTTGTCTGTACAAACTACTTGTTTAATAAGTAAAGCATAAAATGTTTCATAGACAAATTTATTTTGATTTAGTATAAATAACTTTGCAAAATTCTAACCTAAAATTTATCTATCTTTAATGCACTAAGAATTATTGCATAAACTTTTGTTTAATTTTGTTTTTTCTTCCCTTTCTTTTTAACCTTACTATCCCTTTGACAGAAATACTAGTTTCTATTTCTTGCCATCCTGTGCTTGTCTTTTGCATAAAGTGTGATCCCTTGGCATCTATTTTGAGATGGCTGGAGTTTCTAATGCCCCAAGAAACAGGGTTTCTATCACCTTTTTCAACAGATTACTTCACAGCTAAATTAACAGGCAGCCACAAGAGATGCCATCTGATTAAAAGTTCCATTTTCCTTATAATTTAATCCATGTACTCCTACTTACACTTTTAATACAATTTCAATAGCATTTTTATGTTTCTCTGCTTGTGCCTTTCTGGAAAACCCCTATCAACTTTTTTCTTCTATGTGTTCACTTATTTTATGCACAGTATTTCCCAGTGATTACGCAAATCTTACAGAAAAGAGCTCAAACACTGGCTTCTGGCTTCTTTTCTTTTTTCCTCCAGTTTGCTATTTTCTATTTGATAGTGGATTCCCTGGATCAAATGCAGTGTTCACAAAGGAATGAAATTAATTCCATAAGCCAGAAGAATGCACTTAAACTCATAGAAGACATTAACTCTGTATGGTGATAGAAACAAAGGGGGACAGTGTTGTGTATCAGGATGACTTTGAATGTTTTACAAAATTGCAACATCATATTTCTTACTTTCTAGCCCCTTTTTATGTGTCCCTGTTCCTTCCTTCCCCACATGCTTTCTTCCATACTTGTTTGTATTTATTATCTGCAGATGTTAGAATAGTTTTCTCTTTTCTCACCATCTTATCATTAACTGGTAACCCCTTCAAATTTAGCGTAGTCTGCAGTTTTCAGGTTTACTTTGACGTTGTAGCCATTCTCACCACTCACACATGCATGTGAATTGAATAAGACAATCAGACAACCTTAGACATTTTTATCTGCTTCTGTTTAGATTTAAAACGTGTGTGCCCATGCCCATATCTCCTTTGTTATTGTCTGCACTGAAAATAAACCTGATCTGTTTCTGCCTATAGCAAGTCTTCTAGGGTGTGAATGCAATGGAGAAAAATATTATTTCAGCATAGTTAAATAGAGTTACATAAATCAATTGCTGTCATGTGTTTAGCATTTCTCATAATTTCAGTCATTTTTGTTCCATTTAAGTTGTTTCTCATCTTCCTCTGTTATTTTTGCCTGGTTTTAGGTTCTATATACGCAGAAGTGAAAGTGCAATCCCTAGACAGAAATGCTGCAGCTAGCTATACGTCGTCTGGTGAGTTTTTAGCTGTCTACTAAATTGATATGAATTTAAACAGTGAGAGGAGGCAGTACCCTGTTTTCCAAAAATGCAGTGATATCAAACCGTATGGGAGACAGGAAGATAATTGTCTGCTTTACATAGTCAGAGCAGGGGGCAGTTGATGTGTTGTGTTATATGCAACTAAACACTTGTTGGCTTCACTAGTATAGGAACACAACGATATTTTGGGCCAGGCCAAGAAACCACTTAGCCCAGCCTCCTGTCTCCAACAGCGGGCATAAGTGAACAACTAGAGTTGAATAAGAAGAGGGTAGGTGTATATGATACCTTCCTGTAATACTTTCACGTGCATGCATCTACTCAGGGACTTGCTGAGATTGTGGTTCTAGTTACATACCCTCAGTGGATTTCTCTTCTACAAACTTGCCCAGTCTCCCCTTGGTTCTATATACGGACCTGATTTCTATAATGGCTTTCGATGAGGGAATCCACAGTTCATTTTAACATCACACAAAGAAACAGCTGCATTTTTTTACTCTGAACTAGTCTATTAGTTTCAGCTGATGTTCCCTGAAAGAGACAATAAGCAGCCAAACCCTATCCAAGGTCTCCATGACACTCAGAATTTCATATAACTCTGACATAGCTTCTTCTTAGTCATCTCCTTTCCATACTGCAGAACCCTAGTCTGCACAGCCACTTACTGCTTCCCTTCTCTGAACCTTTTCTTATAAGCTTTTTGAAATGGGGATAGTAGAACTGCATGCTCCATTGAAGGTAGAGGTGAATCATGGATTTATAAAACCATGTGGCAGACAAAACATCCCTGATTTTTGTTTGCTTTCCTTCTGAATAATTCCAAATGCATAGGGTTGTAGAATCTTCATCCCAGGAGATATTCAAAGCCTGAGTGTGCATGGTCCTGAACAACCTGCTCTAGCTGATACTGTTTGAGCAGGGAAATTGGACTAGGTGATCTGAAAAGATTGCTTCTAACCTAAATGATTCTGTGACTATGTAGTCAGGACAGTAGACATGAGGTTCACAGATCTCCTCTAGAACTTTTTTTTAATTCACATTAGATCTGTTACCTTCTAGTCTCTGGGTACAAAGACAGCTTTAAAAGTGGGATTACAAAATGACAGTAGTAATCCAGCTATCTCACACCTAATGTCTCTTGGAATTTGTTAGTATATTGTGTTGGGTTTGCGTGGCAAGGTTTTGGTAGTGGGGGGGGCTACAGGGGTGGCTTCTGTGAGAAGCTGCTAGAAGCTCCCCCTGTGTCTGACAGAGCCAATGCCAGCCGGCTCTAAGACGGGCCCGCCGCTGGCCAAGGCCAAGCCAATCAGCGCCTCTGTGATAACATATTTAAGAAGTAGAAAAACACTTAGAGCGAGCTTTTGCAGCCGGAGAGAGGAGTGAGAAGATGTAAGAAACTCTGCAGACACCAAGGTCAGTGCAGATGGAGGGGGAGGAGGAGCTCCAGGCGCCGGAGCAGAGATCCCCCTGCAGCCCGTGGTGAAGGCCATGGTGAAGCAGGCTGTCCCCCTGCAGCCCATGGAGGAAGGATGAGGGGGTGTAGCGATTCCACCTGCAGCCCGTGGAGGACCCCACGCCGGAGCAGGTGGAGGCACCTGAAGGAGGCTGCGGCCCGTGGGAAGCCCACGCTGGAGCAAGTTCCAGGCCGGACTGGTGGACCCGTGAAGAGGGGAGCCCACGCCAGGGCAGGTTTGCTGGCAGGACTTGTGACCCCCATGGGGGACCCCACGCTGGAGCAGTTTGCTCCTGAAGGTCTGCACCCCGTGAGAGGGACTCCATGCTGGAGCAGGGGAACGATGAGAGGAGTCCTCCCCCTGAGGATGAAGAGGCGGCAGAAACACCGTGAGATGAACTGACCGTAACCCCCACTCCCCGTCCCCCTGTGCCGCTGAGGGGGGGAAGGTTGAAGCCGGGAGTGAAGTTGAGCCCAGGAAGATGGGAGGGGTGGGGGGAAGTGTTTTAAGAGTTGATTTTATTTTCTCATTCCTCTACTCTGTTTTGCCTAGTAATAAATTAGATGAATTCCCTCTCTAAGTTTGGTCTGTTTTGCTCGTGACGATAACTAGTGAGTGATCTCTCCCTGTCCTTATCTTGACCTACAAGCATTTCATTATGCCTTTTCTCCCCTGTTTAGTGAATGAGGGGAGTGAGAGAGCGGCTCTGGTGGGCACCTGGCCTCTAGCCAGGGTCAACCCACCACATATATCCATTTTTTTTATTTGGGCTATACATCTTCCAGTTCATGTGGCTCCTCATAAGGAACTGCCCTGAAATGGAAGATCTACCCAGTTCTCACTCAGTCAACCCTGATATGAGGGATTAATTTAGCTTCTCTACTACGTCTTTATCTTCTGAATGCTTCCTGGATAGCCTACCATCTACTGGCCTACAGACCTCCAGCATCTCTTGATGTTTGAAGACACAATGTGTTTGAAACATGTGTTCGAAAACATGTTTGAAGTCTTTTCCTTCTCAAGTTCTTTTCTGCCCAATTGTTTTTTCTTATAGGTAATCTTTGATCTCCCAGGGTTTGTGAGACTCTCTATTTTCTTCATTTAATGTCTACCGCTATGGAAAGTTTACCATCTGCTTCTAACAGCTGTGTCAACTGCCTTTTGCCTGTTCCCAGATCATTCTTAGCAGGTGTTTTGTATTGGCCATGTGTTGCCAGGATGTTATCCTTCAATAGTATATAGTCTGCCTGCATGGATTTCATTCTTTCTTAGCAGTCCTTTTCAGCTCCTTCCTGTAATTCCCATCTTTTACCCATTAGCACTCTATTTTTCCTTATGTAGTCTAGTACTATGATGACTCTTCCTTTTAACCACTTCCTCGTATACATAGCATATTGGTATGTCAGGTGGCAGAAGCCACCCATTTTCAGGTACCTGACATCTGAGTATTTTAGTCTTGGGTGGGACATTCCAGGTCTTCCAGTCTTATTTTTCAGACTTCTCGTATATGTGTAGAAGCAAGTGTGCCATAGCTGTTGTTTGCCTCTTAGCACTTTATTTAAATGACAGTCAGTTTTGCATTTTCTGCTTGACTGTTTCTACAGTCTGACATTTCCTTCTCCTGAGGAGTGGTTTTCAAGTCACACATAATGGTAATATCACCCTAAACTGCTCTATAGCCCATGTCAGCTTCTCTTTCCTCATTTTAAGAGTTACTTACAACTTTCACGCCCTGCCAGCTTGCTCTTATTAATTTTAAAAGTTACTTAAAACCTTCTAGATATCATGTCCAGCAGCTTGACTCTTTTATAGTTAAGATGAAATCTGTTCCTCCAGAGTGTTTGGACACTCTGCACCAGATGTGTCCCAAATTCCTGAAGAACTAGAAATCTGGATCCTTACTCCATCTTCTCAGCCAGGTGCTACAATGCTGCCTTCTCATTTCTCCCTCCAGTCCTGCAGAGCGTACTGGGCTCATTTCTGGAATTGCCACCTGGTCACCTACTTCCTACCTACGAGCTTCCATTTTGCCACTAAAACTTCTCTCCACCCTTCCCATTCTTGTTGGTAACCACATGGACTAATACATCAGTAGATAATTTGCACATATCAAATAGATCTGTTGATTAGTGCAATCGACATGTTTTCAGGGTGCAACCATTTCCTGACCAAAACTCCTCAGGCAGAAAACTTAACAGCACGGAGTTCTTCTTGAGTGCCACCTTCTTTTAAAGACTGCTTTAAAATCAGCTTAGTTTAATACTATACTAAGTATGACAGCTCCTTAACATTTTAGTAATTCAAATAGTAATGCACGAGTAGGTGTGAAAATGAGGTTACCAGACAGAACAGACCAGATATTGACCGCAGTTAGGATGAATATTTAGGGTGACTTCCTCATTTACCTAAAACTTTACTTTACAAAGCAGGGGTAGTAGCAGCAAAAAACCTCAATTTGGTTTTCAGATCCTAGCTGTCATTACAGACACCACGAACTTCAAAGACAGCAGAAGGAGTAAGTAAATAGTCTAGCAGATATATGAAGCAGGAAGAGTTGGAAAGCTCTCTTTTACCTTTTAATTCAGTGTCTGACGAGTCCAGTCAGCCACTGAACATATTATTTGTCCCCTCTTGGACCTGCTTGTGCTCTATATCACCCAGCCAGTATCCACTGAGTTGGCAGACTAATGAATAGTGCAAGGATCCCCTTGAAGTAAATCCTGAACAAAAGTCCATAAACAACAATAAAAATAGAAATAGTTCAACTCCTCTGAAAAATTTGCTTTGTTGAGGAGTATAACATGGCAGGACCTTTATCTAGTAGGTTGATTGGGTTTTGCTTTCATAGTATTTTGAGAAGGCAGATCCCAGTGAGCACTTAACTCTAGTATCAAGTACAGCAGAATTTATCAAAGCATTCAAGGCAGTGGCAGAAGGGTTCAGGTTGAATGTCTGTGATGGAAAAAAGAATGTGTCCGCAGTGTATCTATCACAAGAAGAACAAACACCTGCAGGGACAGCACCAAAGGGCTTTGTCTAACTTGAAAGAGTTCTCTCAGTGTGAGCCCGAAAAGGGCATCTTTGAATGAAGACAAAGGGTTCCTTTTCCAGTTGTTCCCCTAATCTTTATTTTTTTCTGCCTATCTGTAGGTAAAAGCTGTTGCTCCAGAACACGTGTCACTGTATTGGTTGCTGTGATAATCCTCCTACTGGTCTTAGCAGTGTGTCTGATACTCCTGTGTAAGTCCTGCTAAAAAATGTAATAACTGCAATTAATTTGTGACTTTCACCCACTGACTGGCATCTAAGTCATGACATCCAAAACCAGTAGCAACAAAAGGCTAGTTTGAAGGCACAGGACAGTAGTTTTTAGCCAACTGTGGCCATAAGAGGAAATCTGTAAAACGGTCAAGCGGTTTGAAAGTTTAAAATTCCAAAAGGAAAAAAAGCCAAAATCCAATTAAAAAATTGACAATGTTCATACAATAAATAATTCATTATACAAACATTTTAAAGAAACAAGTCAAGATTAGATAATGTCTATTAGTATTATGATTGTTATCTGTGAGAATATTTCAAGGTGATGATCTTGTATCATGTCACCAAGATGTCCGTAATACCAAAAATCTTTAAATAAATATGAATAAAGGCTCATTTGAAAGAGGTGGCTAAGTCACAACTTAAAGGAATATGTTTACACCTTACTCAAATAAAAGCCTAGCACTAGGTCTCTCTGCATATATATCACTAGGTTCATAACAATCTTTGAAATACATAAAAAGATAATTTTTTTAGAAAGAAAGTATTCTTAGAGCCATTAAAAAAAAATACAAAATTTAATTGAGTCATGTGGTACTTTCCTTTGAATATTTTCAAGGAATCATTTTTAAATTTCAGATGTGGTTGCTTGTTTCTTTTCATCCTTTGATAGTTGAGCAAGCTTAAGACGTTTCCACAATCAATCACACTCCAGTCCCAGAGTTTGCCACCAGAGATGCACATGGAGAAACTCTTTGTGAAGACATGCCAAAACCTTTGATCCATGGAACTTAAAAAATAGGGTTAGGGAAGGTAATTGTTTTCTCTTTTTCAAGGCAAAGAGTAAATGACAGATGTCTGATAGTGCTCTGACCTTTATAAAATGTAAAATACCATAGGAAGGGCAAAATTTTAAAAAACACAACATAACAAGGTGAAATTACCAGCATTTAATAGAGCTTTAAATCAAGAGTTGAATGAGGAGTCATTAGACTTGTTTCAGTTATAGTTACTTTGTTGGGTTCAGTACTGCCTCAGTGAACCAAAAAAATACTCCTAAGAGACTTGAGATCTAGATCAAGCTTGATGTTGTGGTTCAGCCCCAGCTGACAGCTGAGCACCACTCGGCCGCTTTCTCACCCCTCCCCCCACCAGTGGGATGGGAAGGAGAATCAGAAGAAAAAAGTAAAGCTCGTGGGTTGGGATAAGGACAGTTTACTAGGACAGCAAAGGAAGAGGAAAATAACAACAACAGTACTTAGAATATACAAAACAGGTGATACACTATGCAATTTGCTCACCACCCAGAGGCTGATGCCCAGCTCATCTCCGAGCAGTGACCCCTCCTCCCTGGCCAGCTCCTCCCCTTATATAGTGAGCATGATGTCATATGGTATGGAACATCCCTTTGGCTACTTTGGGTCAGCTGTCCTGTCTGTGCTCTCCCAGCTTTGTGTGAAAATTAACTCTATCCCAGCCGAAAACCACGACACCTGAGAAACTAAATCAAATTAGTTTTTAATTTCAATAGCATAGTTTTCACTGTTGCCATTTTGGTTGTTTTATTTCTAAGACTTAATGAGTTTTTTATATTGTTTTGTTTTGCCAAATATACCGTTGTTGATGAACAGCTTGTTTAAATGAACTAAACTGTCACCTCTTGATATTGCTCCATCATACAAGAGGTCTATAAGCCAGAAGGCATAGAACATTTCTGTTCATTAAAATGACCACAATTTTACTCAGCGGAACCTGACCAAAAATTTTTATGATTTTTATACTAGTGTCATATTATTTTCTTTTTTTTCTGGAGAAAAAATTTATCTGCCAGTAAGTAAAAAAATTGGCCCTGCAGTTCATGAGCTGGTCTTGCAAGAACAGGCCGATCTGACTTTGTTTCAAATGCGTCTTCATATGAATTAAATTTGCTCTTTTCTGAAACCAGGAGTTGATATCCAGCCTCAAGATATATGCATAGTAATGCATATATGCATGAAAAACATATGATTTCAAACAGATTTTTCTGTTTTATTTTTCCTTGTTGCTCTAGGGATTCGGTAAAAGGCAAAGAAATCCTTAATGTTCCAATTAGCATATGACTAAAGCACGATAAAACTCAGTGTTAAGTTGCTCCAGTTAGAAAATACCACATTGTTACTTTGTTAGGTTTCGGTGCCTTTGAACCATTTTCAGTAATGCTGCTGTCTGAATCTCTCAGGCAGATTTCAGAGGTAAAGGTGACAATATTCCAGGAGAAAATCTGGACCCACCATTTGTGTGTTGTAAATTGATTTCTGTCCAGTAGGAGAATTAGTAGGGTCGTGTTCATTTTTGTAATGCATACCAGTATGTATTCATTTCTAATTTTTCATAGAAATATATGCTTTAAAAATATGTTAGGTAGTTTTAGTACCAGTATTTGGTACTATTATATACTAAGGACTTCAGGGTAAACTTGCAAGAAGTAGTTCAAGCTTCCACCCACAGGCTCAGGCTATATGCAAAACCCAGCTTCTTCATCTTCTCCCTGACATTTGTTCATATAATGTTTCTGAGAACTTTTCCTGAAGAGTAAATTCTGTTTCCCCCTCTTCCAAACATGTCGTTGCTTCTTCAACTTCTCAATCCCCAGCTTTAACTTCATTATTTCCACCATGATTATCTGTTTTAATACTCTATAAAATATAATGCGTACTCTATCTTGTGCATCTCTGTATACAAGTTTGAATGTAATTCTACATACCAGAGCTTTAAGAACATTTGTTTTCAAATGTCCAGACAGACATCTTTCCTTGTTTGTTTTGTTTTGTTTTGTTTTGTTTTGTTTTGTTTTGTTTTGTTTTACAGTGATATCTAAGACTCACTTTCCCTATACCAATATATCGGAAGTTAATCCCTAAAAGGAACAGGGCAAACCATACAATTTAGTCTTCACAAAATTAGACTTTTATTGATCAACTTTGATCTTTGAATTGCAAACGTTAAAATAGTATTATACATTGCCAGCATTTGGGTTTAGGTGCTACAGAGAAACTTTTTTCTCACAACTCCAAAAGTCTCGTTCTTGCTTGCTATCAGGAAAGAAATGTAGATTAGTAGGACTTCCTAGGCAGTGTGTTTTTGAAGTCTATAGTGGCTTTTACATTTCATACTTCAGCAATTTGTAAAAGAGTAGTTCAACAACTGTGTTGCACTAGGAGATGCAAACTCATTATGATTCCAGTAAAAAAAAGGCACTCAGACTCTGTATTTATTAGCACTATTTATTAGCAGGACCCTACACTTGCCCGTGTTGAATTTCATATGGTTCCTCTCCACCCAACTCTCCAGCCTGTCCAGGTCTCGCTGAATGGCAGCGCAGCCTTCTGGTGTATCGGCCACTCATCCAACCCACACTTCCTAAGCTTGCTAACGAGGATGTTACGAGAGATGGTGTCAAAAGCCTTGCTGAAGTCAAGGTAGACAACATCCACTCTCTTCCTTCATGTACTCAGCCAGTCGTGCCATCATAGAAGGCTATCAGATTGGTCAGGCATGATTTCACCTTGGTGAATCCATGTTGACCGCTCCCGATAATCTCCTTCTCCTCCACACGCTTATTGATGACCCTTAGAATAAGCTGTTCCATCACCTTTCCAGGGATGGAGGTGAAGCTGACTGGCCTGTAGTCTGAACACTGTTGTCTCATTTCGGCCTGGGGGAACGTTAGACCAGCTTCCAGCTGGGGCACAGCTGTGCTCTGCATGAATATCTCACCTCAGTTGTTTGGGGTAGGAGCAGACAATGAGCACAACTCCAAGCTGTGTGGGAGCACGCTTAACCAAGAACAGATTGGCTTGGGCACTGATCTTTCAAAGAGGGCTCTTATTTCTTATTGCTATAGTTACGCGTATACTGTACACCACATTTACTGCAATGCTGAAAACGTGTGGAGCATTTTTTCTTAAGTTTCAGAGTTAGGATCTTTGGAAATCTGCTCCATAGTATGGTACTATAGTTTTGGATTTTTTTCAATGGAGGAGCAAAAAGGTGAGGAGTAGGCATTCTGTGTGGGGTGATGGTGGGGGCCAAGAGGTCCAGAAGAGCTCTGACAGAGTATGGCAAAACGGTCAGCCATTCAAAGCAGAAATTGTATGCTTATTTCCAGATTATCCAGCTGCAAGCAGCTCACCTCACTCAAAAATAGGTACGTAATCCTCTGTCATTGAAAAAACAGTTTCCAGAAGCCTGCTAGATTGCCTTTGAAGGGGAGGCAGGGGGGCTGTCTAGATTTTATTCAGAAGAAAAAAAACAAACAATCTGACAGCTCAGGAATAAACAACCTAATCCTGTACACTCATAGGATGAGCTCTCGAGGCCGGAGACGTTTCACATTTTCATCTTATTTAAAAGCAGTGCTTGGTCAGCATGGCATTACTGTTCCAGAGGGCAGAACTGATTACTCTCTCATGCTAGTGCAGAGGAGCCCATGGCTAGGTGAACGGACATGAATATAACAGTCCCTTAGGTATCATAGCACTGTAGTGAGCATGATGGATCAATGTGTGTGTACTGCTTTTCAAATACCCCTCCATTCTTAGCATTTTAACTAAGTGCAATCCCCTTTTGCTGTTTAAGAGCTGCTGGATAACCAACAAAGCTATATCAAGCAGTCCCTGTCTCCCTGAATCATCCCTTTCCAGGTCCCTGTTTCCTCCCGGTACCCTGCCTGGCAATGGAAAGTAATGTTCTTTCTTTCAGTAGCATAATTATTGCCATATTTTGCAGCAGGCAAATAAAACTTTTGAAAACTGAAAGCTGCTGTTTGCCCTGGCCATTTCTGTTTATCTCCTGAGCAAAGATTTAGAAGGCAGGATAACGTTATCTGTGATTCTACTTCTCTGACTTGTGTCCAGTAACTCTTGGGCTGGCATTAGCTACGGAGACTGGCAGGGAGCCCTGGAGGCCTGGTGAAAACAATGAGCAGAACCACACAGGTACTTTTCTGGCTGTAACTTACTCTCTTACCTTTCCCTTGTAATGGGATCATTTTGTTAGTGTGAACATGGATTTTTCCACACCTGTTGTTCCCTCCTGCAGGCTGCCCCCAACACTGGCAAAAAAATGAGGGAAGATGCTACTTCTTTTCCGAAAAGATGGAAAAAAAAGACTGGAATGCCTCCCGTAACATATGTACTAAGATGAAGTCAGACCTAGTGATCATTGACAACGAGGAAGAACTGGTGAGATCTAAATTCATGGGGCTGTTTCCAGGGTTGCTTGACCTGTATGAGTTACACTTGTGTCTTCTCATGTTAGATGTCTTTAGGGGTCTATAATCTATTGCTAGACATATACACCAAGCACTTCTGTATGGTAGCAAAAACCTCCACAGTAAGATGCATCTTGATGGTTGAAGTCTTGCATCTGGAAGCTTCTCTTGCCAGGCATGCTCCCATGGGAAGGAGCAAACTCTCTGCCTAACTGACTTATGTTTTAAAGAGATTTAGCACACAAACCAAGACCAAACAAGTTGAACAGACATTGTGAGAGCCATTGCTTTGAAAAGGCTTTCTCATCACAATCAGAATAGGAGAGTATCTCCAGGTATCAAGTCATACCTGGCTAACTACAATGTATAGCTTTAATGGTATCACAGGTGTATTATTCTATTTAGTCTATTCCTAAGAAGCCCCAGGAAGAGAGATGAGATTAAATAAAAATGGAAAAACTCAGCCTCTGAAGCTGTGGAAAGAGATGGTGTGGCTGGATGCACACTGTACTTTCTGTGTTGGCTATTTAGCACTATGTTTTCTGTGTACCTCTGGTGAAGAAAATCTAATTTTAATGTATTAACATTGTTTCTTTCCTTTCTAGAAATATCTTCAGTCACAATCAGAAGGTCATTACTACTTACTTGGTCTCATACGCTCTAAGAGAGAGAACACGTGGAAGTGGAGTAACAACGTGGAACATAACACAAGCATGTAAGCTCATTCCAGCAAGTCACTGTGATGCAACGTCTGGAAACAGTTAAAAAAAAAAAAAAAACCCAGAGCTAACAACAGGGAGTACAGTGATCTGTAGCAACCTGATTCCTTGAGATTCAGGTGCTTCAGCACATTCCTGTGACAAGTCAAAGGGAGCCTGTAAGTGACGTGGGAACACAGGCATGTCACTTCAGATGGCAAGAGAGGACACAGCTGTAGTTCTGGTGGGGAAGGAGGAACCTGACTAGATGGAGTTCAGTGGAGAAAGTAAGGATATACCTGGCAGGGACGAGAGAGAGTGTGATGTCAGCATCATTGAATGGAGGCTACCAAAGAAGGGAAAGGTCTCTGGATGGGAAAGTATAGCCCATATACTTTTGTTGAAGCCTGGGGAAGAAAGTAATGTGGGGGAGACTCCAACAAGGCAGCTTCTAATCCCACTAATCCCACTGACAATAATATAGTTTAACAGCAAGTCCAGGAGTCACTCTGTCTTTCATGGAAGTGATAATGATTGCATTGCATCCAGCTAGGTCAGGAATGCAACTAAATCTGACTTTCTCTGCCTGTTCAGGTTTAATATAGAAGGAGATACTACTTACTATTCCTGCGCTGTCATTGGATATGGCAAAGTACAAACTGCATCTTGTGATGGATCCATAACAACACAAAATATGTGTGAAAAAGCTGCAGATGTTTCAGAATGGCAGAAGGAGAGCTAAAAACAAGAGGTCCAGGCAGGAATGTTATCCCCAGCTTCCTGTAGGAATGGCAGATGGGATTTACCTCATTTATCTTCAGCTGTCTAAATATCTAGTCAAAGGGACTCTTACAGGCTCCCTCTAGAGACCTTGCAAAGCTTAGCACGCTCTTTCCCAAGATGGGTGTCTGAGACTGGATGGATCCCTCTCCAGAGGAGCTTGTATTTTCACACATTAGGAAGCTGGGTGACTTGCTCATACCAGATGCCAGACTTTCAGGCAGCCACTGTTAGATGATACGAGTCCAACCTCGGTGATAGGTGCGATCACAAACAGATCATATATCTCATAGGCACGTGCATACATACCTGTACATTCACAGCCCTGCTTGTGCACAACGAGACACTTCAAAGCCTTGCCATGCACTGCTCTTCCCTGCAGCCACAAGCAAAGATTAACACGTATTTATATTGCATATCCTGTTAGAAAAGTGCAATCACACTCATTGTCATTTGTCATAGATATGATCGACAGAACAAAGTCAAATGTGTATAAACCTTACTCTGTAAAAAGCTGTCTCTGTTAAAAAACCACACTGCATACCAGACCCTGTGGGGCTAAAATGTGATTCACCAAAACAGAAATGATCCTGCACCACAGCTCTGTGCATAGAATCACCACTAGTCCTATGTAGGTCAGGGAAAGTATATCAGATTTAGACCTAGCCCTGAACAGGAGGAAGAGCAGTAGAGAGCACAAGCCTGAAAAACAGAGTCACAATAATAGCTTCAACTGGACAGAAAATAGTCAAATCAAAACCACAGTTATCTGTGAAGAATCTGGTGAGAAGTATGAGTGACCTACAGAGAATGACGACACAGAGGACTCTCTTGTTTTTCTTGGATAATGACCAAAGAAGAAAATCATGCATTCAGGTTTTTGCTGCACAGAAAAGTTAGAGTCAACACCAGAAACAGGTGGTACCAGTAGAGCAGAGACGTGATCAGCAAATAGTGAATATTACCAAAGATCTTCCAATGTGCTTCAGCAGCTTTTGGGACACTGGGGCTTTTGTGACTATGAGGATTATCATTCTTACCATGTCCTTTGAGGCAGAATCATTCCCACCTAAAATGGTGCCATTCATGGATCTCTCCTTCATCTGCAGGACAGAGAAAGCCCTGTGAATTCCTTGATGAAGTGATAGTGATGTCATGCTTTCTCATTAGGAAAAAAAAAAAGGTTTTGCTTAATCAAAGAATATCTACTCAGAAAGTTGTGGCCAAGGGTAGTGAAAATGGAATCAAACAGGGAAAAAACTCTCTTATTCTGACTTCAAAGCACATTTTGATGTCCCTCAGACAAGCAATACTTCTCACTGCCCTCATCCATCAGGACTCTTTAGAAACATATTTGTATTTCCCCCACTGACCAAAGTAAGAATATGTAGTTGTAACAGAATAATATCAATGGCAGCAACCAGAACCTAAATTATTATTTCAGGAGGAAGCTATGCTAGAGAGGCTATTTGTTTGTGCTCAATTTACTGGGCTCTATATTGTGTTATGGAGCAGTCTGGAGGAGGGCTGCCCTTGTATTTTCCTATTCCAGCTGCTTTCCTTTGATCAGGTGGGCTCTGCTGAAGGTGAGAGGCAGAGAAATCTCTCTTCCCTGGGAGCCACTGGTCCTAGGGGGAGTTTGAAGACTTCAGCAAGCAGCAGATCCAAGCAACTATGCATCAGAGGTGACAGAAAAAGGGAAGCTGCCCTAGGGCCACTGTGGAACTACATGAAGTCCATCAAACCCAGAAAGCCACAGAAAGTCACAGGACTAAGGAGCAAACACTGCTTACAAGGAAATCCCTAACAAAGGAGGAAGTTTGATTTGAGGTGATTTATTTTCTCTGCTTCTGTGCTTTCTTTTTTCACAAAATTATCTTTTTCTGATTTTGTTATCTTAGTTTTTAAATAAACCTTAAGTTTACACTTTGGGATTCTTTTATTATCTTTCGGCATGCCCACTGCAAGGAAAAGGTGAAACATTTCACACTGACTTGGTCAGGGTCTCATCCTGATGCCAAGGACAGGGAATCCCGAGTTTGTAAGAGCTGTCTCCTCCACTTTTAGCTGTGATGCAGATCACATAAAAATTCTCCCCCTGCACAGTTTGATTTTAGTTAACCGGAATGATCCCTTCATGAAAGTATCAACAAGCAGAGCGAAGTGGCTGAATACATGCTAAAAAGAAAATGTGTGTGTGTGTATGCATACACATGGACACAAATATACACATTAACGCTCTGTAAAGCTTCCTTAGTTAAACCTGTTTGCTGATTAAGCTCTTCCCACATTCCATGTTAAGGAGGTGCTATTCTGAAAAGAAGAAAAAGCCAATGTTTCCTTTCCTGCTGAATCAACTGCTAGATGAGGAGGAGGACCCCGGGAGAAGGATCATTTCCAGCATAGGAAATGCAAGTTTCATCCATACAGGGTTTTGTTGGTTGGTTGGGTTTTGTTTGAAGTTTTTGTTTGTTTTTCCTACCCCAGTAATTTACACTTGAGCATGTTGAGTACATACCAAATCTTTGGAGAACAAGTTACCAGACTCTACCGAGTCCCTAATGAGCGTGTACAAACTGACATATAGGGAGGCTGTATGTGGGGGAAAGGGTAATTTCCCTATCAAAATTATAATTTCCATTGGTGGAGGTGCTACAAAGTTTCCGTGAAGTGGCTGTATATGTCCTTTTAACATGACTAAGAATGTGCTTTTTTCCTTATTTCAGCATTAGAAATAACAGAATTATTGAACTGAGACTTAAACTATACGCATTACTGTTTGCTCCATCTATAAAAAAAGAAAAAACCCAAATGTTTCTAAAAGTGCCTGTTGATACTGAATTGCTTTTAAAAGGCCAATTTTTTTCTCTCACCTACAACTTGCTTTGTTAAGAAAGGGACCCTTCTGTCACCAAAATCCGGGAATAAACCTCGTAACACCAATGTAGTGTTAAAAGGCAGGCATTCTTTATTGCAGCGCTGGATGCACGGGGGATAGCTCCACCCAACGTGCATGCCAGGTGATCACCAACACACAGGTTATGTAGGATCAAAACATACATATTCATCATTTTTCTCAGAAAAGGCAGTCCTATGCTAATCATTTCTTGGAATCCATTTCCATATTCTCCTCCCCGTCACGCATGCTCAGTGATTTGAGTCGGTGGTCCTCAAGGGTCTCTGGTGGTCGTCAGTGGTCTTGCACCTGTGTCCGCTGGATGACCTTCTTCATGCAGGCATGCGCAGTATCCTTGCTGTGGGTGCACCTGTCCATAACAACTTACTTCATAAGATTAATATCTCCAAACCTATTGTTCAGTTTGGTAGGGACTGTACATGGAACATAGCAGCACTGTACCTTGCCATGGTCAGTTAGCTTCATTACCTATTACCTTGGTTACAAACTAATTATCTCAACCTGATTCTATGGTTTCTGTTTCACGGCCCCTATCCCCACGGTTACATTTCCCCCCTTTGGAAGTTTTGAAATAATCACTTTTCAATACTTCCACTCATATTTTCCTATCCTAGACACATTACAGATGTTCTTAAACTTGTAACCGTAGCATCTACACCCCAGTGCGTCTGCTCATGTTTCTCTTTTGCAAGTTCTAACATAACTTGTGGAGTTACTATTACCTGATTTTCTGGTGTTACCCACCATCCTTCCATATTCTGAGATGCTTTTAAGTGCTCTGCCAATTGTTCATCTAGTTTGCTGTATCTTGCTTTTAAATTTGGAATTTTCATCTGTTTTACTGGTACTAGTGCAAGGATACCTTGTCCTGCAGCCTCTTTTGCAGCTTTGTCTGCCAATCGATTACCGTCTGATCCAGTTTCTGCACATCTTGTAGGAGTTGAAGAACTTCCTCCTTATGCCTTATCGGTGATCCTTGGGCTGATAACAGTCCTCTTTCTTTCCAGATGGCTCCATGAGCATGGATCACCCCAAATGCATATTTGGAATCCGTCTGTATGTTTACCCTTTTCCCTTCTGCCATCTGTAAAGCCTGCTTTAGCGCCACCAATTCTGCTTTCTGCGCTGATGTATTTGCAGGTAGTGTTCCTGACTCCAATACCTTGTCGGTGGTAACAACAGCATATCCGGCTATTCGCCTTCCCTCTTGCACAAAGTTGCTTCCATCCGTAAACAGTTCCAGATCAGGATCCTTCAAAGGTTCGTCCTTCAGGTCCGGTCTGCTGGAATAAACTTGTTCAATAGTTACCAAGCAATCGTGTTCCAATTTCTCAGTAGGATTTTCTGTTGTCAGGAACATTGCTGGATTTACAATTGCTGTGGCTTTTAATTCCACATCATCTTGTTCCAATAGGACAACCTGGTATTTCAACATTCTGCTAGGGGATAGCCAGTGACCCCCCTTTTGTTCCAAGACAGTTATAACCATGTGTGGTATATATACCACTATCTTTTGGCCCATGGTTAATTTTCGGGCTTCCTGAATCAGCAGCACTGTCGCTGCCACGGCACGCAAACATTCCGGCCATCCTTTACTCACGTTGTCAAGTTGTTTAGAGAAGTATCCCACTGGTCGCTTCCAGGATCCCAGCCGTTGTGCCAGCACTCCAAGGGCCAGATGTTGCCTCTCGTGAACAAACAGCTCAAAAGGTTTGGTTAAGTCAGGTAAACCCAATGCGGGGGCTGTCATCAATGTCTTTTTGAGTTCTTTAAATGATTTGTGGCATTCAGGTGTCCAAATCAAATATCGGTCTTTGGATTCCTTCAAGGCTTCATATAGGGGTTTCACATACAGTCCATAATTTAAAATCCAGAGTCGACACCACTCAATCATTCCCAGAAAGGCTCTCAATTCCTTTGGGCTGTTAGGTTCAGGGATCTGACAAATGGCTTCTTTTCTTTCATTTCCCAATTGTCTCTGTCCTTGAGATATCTCAAATCCCAAATAAATCACTGCTGCTTTCCCTATCTGGGCTTTGTTTCTGGAAACTCTGTATCCTCCTTGGCCCAGGAAATTCAGTAAACTGATGGTCATTTCAAAACATGTTTCTTTGCTTTTTGCTGCTATCAAAATGTCATCCACATACTGTAATAATATACCTTGTCCTTGATTCTGTTTCTTCCACATTTCTAATTCTTTTGCCAATTGATTTCCAAATATTGTGGGGCTATTCTTAAATCCTTGCGGAAGTACAGTCCATGTTAGTTGCATCTTTCGTCCTGTAGCTGGATTTTCCCATTCAAAAGCAAATATGCTTTGACTTTTTATACCCAGAGGTATGCAAAAGAAGGCATCCTTTAAATCCAGTACAGTAAACCATTTATGTTCCTCCTTTAAAGATGTCAGTAAAGTGTATGGATTGGCCACTACTGGGTGTATATCTTGAACTATTTGATTTATGGCCCTCAGGTCTTGAACCAATCGGTATTCCTTACCTCCCGATTTCCTTACTGGTAATATAGGGGTATTGTATTTTGACTCACATTCTACCAACAACCCATACTCTAGAAATTTTGTAATTAATTCTTCTAATCCCTTCCGGGCTTCCCACTTAATAGGATACTGTTTTTGTCTTACCGGCTTGGCTCCAGGTTTTAAAGTCACCTTTACCGGTTCTGCCAGTTTGGATCATCCTGGAACTTCACTTGCCCATACCAAGGGAGTGACTGCATTGTCCACCGCTTCTGGAATTTGTTCTTCTTTGGAGGAATTCTGTAACATAAACACCCTCGCCTCTATGGCTTTTGATTCTGGTATTAGTAATCTGATTTCTCCATCTTTAAAAATTATTTGTGCATCTAATTTGCTTAATAAATCTTGTCCCAATAAGGGCAACGGACATTTGGGCACGTACAAAAATTGATGTGTTTTATCTACTATTTTCCCAGCTTAAATTTTAACAGTTTCAAGAAAGGCCAGTTCTCTTTCCGCCCCGTCGCACCAACACCCTCTGCTGATTTATGGCTGAGTTTCGCTTTACACATTTATTATTCTCAGTCAAGATTGCCAGAATTTTTCCATCCCTTTGCATTTGTCTGACTTCTTTTTCTTTTTCTCTGTTGTTATACACAGTCCAGGCTACTTCAAGCATTTTACCTAAGTCTCTGGACTCAGCCCCTTCCATTTTCTGGAGTTTTTTCTAGGGTTGATTGTCCCATAAATATAGAGGCCAATTGTATAGCTTCTTCCGTGGTGTTTTTTTTGTTTGTGGTTTTGTTTGTGGGGGTTTAATTGCTTTTGGCATTGCATATCTATCACCAAACAAAATCCACTTCTGAGATCTAGTCAGCATCCCTCTGGGTCCCGGCTGATTAGGGTCCCACTCAGGATTTGTGGATGGAAAATTCTGGTCCACTGTCCCTTGTATGAGCATGAGCTCCTTCTACTTGTTTTCTGGCCGTATTTAATACCATTTTCCTTTCAGTATCTTCCAACAAAATATCCAATATTTAACCAATAATTTAACATCATCTTCTTTAAACACATATTTAAAACATCATTTACCAATATCATAAGCTGAGCAACCTTTTCCAAATTTTTATCAGGTTCCTGCCCCTTTAATGCCATTACCACAGAACTAGCTGAAACCAATTCACATTGCCTTTGTCATTCCGGATGATTTCGCAATGTGAAAAACAGATCTACATATGCCATTTCATTCCATTTACCTTCCCTCTTACAAAATAACATTAATTGCAAAATGGTGTTATATTGCAATGTCCCATTTTCCGGCCACTTTTCCCCATTTTCTAAAGTGTATAGTGGCCACCAATGATTACAATATTCAATCAACTGTTTCCGAGTCAAAGGATCAACATTTCCCAGATCTTTCCAGTGCTCCAAAATGCATCCCAGTGGTGTTTTTCGTGGGATTGGTTTCTTACTCGGAAAAGTGCCCATCTCCCAGGGACTTAGTGGTTGTGATTGTGCACTATCACAAGCACTTAGTCAGAGGGACCCCAACCCGTGTTAGAGCTCCCTCAGGGATTTCCCCTGCCACCGGAAATCCCAGGGATTTCTCCTGCCACCAGAAATCCCAACCTTGGAGGCTTCCCCTCCCCTCTGGGCCCTGCTCCACAGGCTTTCGCCTAGCAGAGACTTTTACCTGAGACGTCTCTCCAGCCCAACTCTGCGCAGCTTTCACCGCGCCTTACGAGCAGGCCTCCCGTGCTCTTCGCGTGGGCCTGTCCCAACGTGGGCCTGTCCCGGTGTGGGCCTGTCCCTGTGTGGGCCTGTCCCGGCGTGGGCCTGTCCCGATACGGGTCTCTCCCGATACGGGCCTGTCCCGGAGCCACGGGGTCCTTACTTAAGGTACCTTCACATACTTCAATTAAATGAGAATGCCTTTACCTCTCCCAGGGGTCTTGCTCAAAGCTCTTCGGTCCGGGGATCGGAGGTTCTCCCCGAGAATTCCCCGGTGCCGGCTGGAGGTCCTGCGATCCCACGGATCCGTCGAGGTTCAAAAGCAGTGTCCCACCTGGGTCGCCAAAACTGTCACCGAAATCCGGGAATAAACCTCGTAACACCAATGTAGTGTTAAAAGACAGGCATTCTTTATTGCAGCGCTGGATGCACGGGGGATAGCTCCACCCAACGTGCATGCCAGGTGATCACCAACACACAGGTTATGTAGGATCAAAACATACATATTCATCGTTTTTCTCAGAAAAGGCAGTCCTATGCTAATCATTTCTTGGAATCCATTTCCATATTCTCCTCCCCGTCACGCATGCTCAGTGATTTGAGTCGGTGGTCCTCAAGGGTCTCTGGTGGTCGTCAGTGGTCTTGCACCTGTGTCCGCTGGATGACCTTCTTCATGCAGGCATGCGCAGTATCCTTGCTGTGGGTGCACCTGTCCATAACAACTTACTTCATAAGATTAATATCTCCAAACCTATTGTTCAGTTTGGTAGGGACTGTACATGGAACATAGCAGCACTGTACCTTGCCATGGTCAGTTAGCTTCATCACCTATTACCTTGGTTACAAACTAATTATCTCAACCTGATTCTATAGTTTCTGTTTCACGGCCCCTATCCCCACAGTTACACTTCTATATGAACAGAAATGCTTGGCGTAGCCCTGACTGGTAGGAGTTTCCTCCAGACCCCCTTGCTCCTCCTGGTCCTAGACTAGAGTCTGAGCGCAAGCAAGCAGTACAAACACTTCCTACAATTAAGCCAGTGCTTGAACTCTACGTTGCAATTAGTATAACTATTTTGTCTAGGTGTGATATTTTCTTGATGCAGCTTGGTCAGTTATTACCCTCTAATGTAGCTCTGATATAAGGTAGCTTATACTTGTAAAACGTATTCTCCTTCCTTCATGAGCTGACCAGCAGAGTGACTGTATATTAGCTATGCCTGTGTGATTAAAGTTTTAAATCTTTCAGCATTACAAAGGCCTAAAAATGTATATCAACCTTCTTTCTTGAGGGTTCTTCTATAAAAAACAAGATGAAGCCAGGCCTGTATTTGGCTTCCAGACTTTGTCAGTGTTCATATACATATATTTATCTTTTTAGAGAACTAGATAATCTCAGAGTAACTAGACAACCTTCTTCTTTCACGAAGAAAAAACCCCAACATATTTGAAGTACCATATTTTTGGAAACGTATTTTTGCTTTCATTTTTGAATTTGGGAAATCAGCATGTTTTGCTAGAAAAAGTAGCCTTATGACAAAAAATACCTCAAAGAAGTCACCGAAGGGAAATCCCGTCTGGAGATTAAGGCAGTTAGGTGCTAACAGAAACTAAAACACTGAAAGGTAAATCTCACTTCTAGTGTCACCATGATGCTAGATTTAAATGTTAGAGATGGAGACCATGGATGTGTTTAAAACTAGCTGAGGCGTTCTGCTCTGAGGGAAACGGCAGTACAGTTTTAGGGACGAAGGCTTTAAAGAAATGAGTTCAAAAGGACACTAAGTTAGGACAAAAGCCTTAGATCGTGGCAGAAATTACTTAGGAACACAGCGTTTCACATTTTCAAATAAAAAAGGAAACAACATAGCAACAAACAAGTATGACAAATGCTCAGCTTTCAACAAGACGTGAGTCCCACGGGCCTCCTTTAAATATAGGAATATATTCTGCAGGAAGTCAGTGGAAAGGAGTGTAAATTGTAAAACATCATCAAAAGGGAGAATTATGAGGGCTGGGACAAAATTTAAATATCAAACAACCAGACACATAATAGAAAAAAAAAAAAATTCAACTGTGCAGGAATCCTCTGAGAGAATAAAGTGCATTTGCAGAACAGATTAATTGTAGTTTTCAAGAAAAATATGGAGTTTGCTGAGAAAGCAGTTTCTCTGCACTGGGCTTCAACATACTTTTACTTTTTTTTTATAATTGAGATACAAACAGAAAATTATATATCAGGAAACTTAGTAGTGGAATAAACAATAACACAGATCCCCGTACTTTGTTGTGTTCTTAATGTGCTTAGGAATTCATTTTTTTAACTGATGATAGCATAGGTGACTGTAAAAACTTGCAACTGTACCAAAGGCTTGAGGGTAGCAATTGCTATACTAACATGTTTAACCTAATTTCAAAAATTTGTTTTCAGATGTAAATTGTTTTCCCACTTCTTGCTCACCATCTTTTCCAGGTCATTTAACAGCAACTTCCAGCCTTGCACAACACTGAGAGATGCTTTACCATTAACTGAAATATGCCAGTCTTCTCTCCTGTCTCATAAATCAACACCACAACTTCATCTTGCAATTGCGGTTACTTCATTTCTTCAACAAGAATTTCACAATGGAATACAATGAATGGCTTTTGGAGAGCCTGGCTGGCTCCCCAGATCCCATCTTGACTGTAGAAAGAACTGGAAAAGACAAGAGAAATCCAGTTTTCAAAAGTGGAAGTCATGCTTTTTTAATTCAGTTGTGTATCAGTGATATCCAGTGACAATATTAAGGAAAAGTAGCCCACAGACTAACCCTGCTGAAACATTACGAGTTAGAGATGGCAAGGAGAATACAGGCAAATTAAATATTTGCTATATGCTCCTTAATTATTCTATAACAATTGCTATGAGTATCGAATCTAAACCATGTAGTACTTTACCAGACAAGCAGGGGGATAACACAATATCCAGAAAATAACTTGCACCAGTACTTTACGAGAATTTGTAATGAGCACTTCAGATGGTAGAGTTGGGAACACAGAGGGGCCTAGAGAGGACTTTGATGTAGCTTGAAAATGGAAAAAATATCAACATAAAAGTTATTCTCTGGGAGAATTAACACAGTATAAAAATGAACGTAGGGTATGTACTAGTGCAGTAGTAGAGGTCAGATCAATTTAAAAAATCTTCATTTCCCCCAGGAATTTTGATTCAGCTACACTGCGAGTAGCACATTATTACTTATGCCAATAAAACTCAGTAAAGCAGGTATCATTTTCATGTACCGAATGCACAATTCATCTAGAGTACATGTTGTTCGTTCATTTCCTGACGTACTGTGTTTAGTAGTTTTTCTTGTCCCCTTAGTACTGGATCACTGTATGACACAAAGACCTGTTTCATGAAAGCTGAAGATGCCTGTGCCTTGTCCGTAGACCTTGGGCATGCGATGAGTGAGGAAGTTGGATTCGGTGTTGGTGGAGAAATGAAGCTATGCCGAACCTTTCCTGTGGAAGCCCCTTTGCCAATTCAGGAGGACGTTTGTTCAAGGCCAGATTCCAACTAAATCATGCAGATTTAATTTAGAAAAATGTCAGTGACACCATTACCCTTATAGAAAAAAATCTGCAAAAGCCACTTGTGATACCTAATTAAACAAAGGATCTTGAGAGACCAAGAAGATGTTTTCAATGCAGCTTCACTGCGTGAGAATAGCATCCATTTCCCTTGGATGTGGAAGGCAGGTTTGGGGCATGAATAGGCCTGTTTGTTATTCGATTTATTTTTATAGGTTTGAAATTATAAATTACAGGAAAACTAGCTATAATTAATGCCCTTTAGCTATGTTTCACATGAGACACAATAATGTGTAGGCATCTGTGATCCCAGAGGACCCATCCTGGTCACAAGCCTCTGCCAGCTGGTGTTAAAGCTGGCAGTAAATACCGTAACTCTGTGGCATCTGATCATTCCCCTGTCCTTTGATGACTCTAATGCACCCAGTCTTCTTCGAAGGGCCAGTAAAGCATAGATACAGGGACAAGTAAAGCCTCGATGAAGGGACAGCACCTTTCACTTACTGTCAGATGAAGTTTATTCTGCCGCAGGGCTTCTGGAGTATCACTGACTGCTATGGAGGATCAGCTAATGCTCCCCAAATACCGTCTCTGAGAGATATTGCCTGTTCCTTATAGCTAGACAAAATACAGACTGCTAGACTCACCTCAATAACATAGGCAGTTTTCAAGTAAATTTTGAAGGAAAAGGTAATACAAATCACAGAGGTCAATGGGAGGAAAAAAACCCCAAACCAACGTGAATCTATATTCACAAGGATAGCTCATCCTGGTCAGCTTTCTCTGAGAAGATGGCTAACTCATCTGAAATTAGGATGTTATTAAAACATTTGACTAGGATTCCACCTAGGAAATTATTAACAAGCTTTTTGGAAAAAATATAATATTTAATATGTTCAGCAGTGGCCTTGTTGCAAAATGCAGGCACCTGCTAGTAACATCTAAAGTGACATAAGGTTATGTCTGAATAACAGAAAACGTCAAAATGGGTGAAGATCAAAGTCTAATACAGTAAGAACTGCATGACCTGAGGAGGACTGTAGTAGAAGAAACTGAATTAAATGGAACAACAGAAAGTGCAGTAG
Organism: Grus americana; assembly: GCF_028858705.1. Taxonomy (NCBI): domain Eukaryota; kingdom Metazoa; phylum Chordata; class Aves; order Gruiformes; family Gruidae; genus Grus; species Grus americana. The sequence goes on from NC_072852.1 coordinate 84,022,653, forward strand.
TACATACTAACGACAAGAATTAACCTGGGAGTTTAGCAGTTGGAAATGACAAAAGACCTGTGCACCTCAGTCTATGCTAAGTGACAGGGAACCACCAGTGTAGCAAAGCTGTGGAAAAAAAAGCAGTGTAGTACTAGAATGTATTGGATTAATATTTACAGTAGAGATGAGATATTACTACCATTCTACAGGAAAAAACCCCACCCTTATCTGTAGCAATATGAAGAGTTCAAGCCATCCATGTTGAACCTGAATATCAGCTGTAACAAGTACAGAGAATAATAACTAGCAGCGCCAGAATATGAAGGGGATGGATCTTACAAGAGATGATTAAGAAAGTTTGCGTGGACTAGCTTAGTGAAATTACACATATGAAAGAATGCATTTATTGACCATAAGCATATCAGAATTGGTTAGGATGGAGGGAGAAAAGTTAAGGTGAAGTACAAATCTGGCATGAAGTGAGAAATACACTGTCCATCTTAATTTTAAAATGAAAATTTGATTTAGGGTAAGATATGTCAGGATTGCATTGAAAACCAGTCCAGTGTTAAAAATAAAGACTGTTCAGAAACCATATATTCATTTTAGGATATAAGATTATTTTTTTTTTTTTCAATTTGCTCTGAAGTCTATGTTCCCTAATTTCCAGACGTAGTTTTCTAGAACATTTAACTTGAAATGATAAATTTTATGATCAGGTGAGCTTTTGACTGTGTCTCCAAGTAGCTGAGACCTGGCACTCTGGATTTGGCTCCGAAATGTACAACAGCACAAGGAGAACTTTAGAGATAATTGTGATGGGAAATGGGGCAGTAGTACCCGGCACTTGGGCACCAGACTGTGCCAAGCTCCTCCAAAACACAAGCAGTTCATCCATTCGTATTAAAACAGTGCCTCTCTATGGAAAGGGCCAAGGTCTAGTTGTAATAGCTCAGAGGAAATGAATTAAAATATTTTATATTCTTCACCTGTTTATGTGTATGTCACATTTATGGGACATAATAACTTCAGTGTCTACCTGAATTCCAGCCCTTGTAGTTGTGTGTTCTTACACGCTGTGACAACGCAGTGGCGTTCTCTGCTGCTTGACCTTTTTCTTTTTTTTCCACACTTACACTTCTGCAAATCTTTCTGCTGATAAAAATATTAATCAGTGTTTTCTCTCTTTGGAAAAAGATCTGCATGTGGATGGGGGAAGGATTATTAATGTAATGTCTATTCTAGGAAGTGAAATGGGTCGGTATCCTTTTCTGACTCAGATGACACCTGATCTGACACAACTCACTTGTCTGCAGCGCAGCTCTCCTTCCAAAGCGGTTTGGCTGCATGCAGGCCACGTAACCAGAATAAACTTTGGCACATGCTAGTCACCAGATCATACTTAGCTTTTTGTGGGAGAATGCAAGTTTCAGGCTAAATCTGAAAAAAAAAGAAAGTGTAACAACTCAACAGCACTGAGTTTTAAAGCAGCCTGCAAGCAAGACAATACCCAGGAAGTTTTCGCTGCTAGTCTTATCTTTGTCCTTCTTATATTCTGCTTTGTCCAATCCTTTTTACAGTGCAATGCTTTCCTCAAACACAGCTCAAAGTGCTAGTACTGAGGCCACAGATCAGGGCCTAGTTTAGCAGGTGCAAATATAGGATTAAAAGATGCTTTTTATGCAACCCAAACACAAGACAAGAAACAACTGATGGAGGGAACAAAGAAATGGACGTGATTCTGTGATTGCACCATTGGCCAAGGAAGGGCCCACCTGTTACCCCCTCTGCCCTCTGTGTGTGTGTGTGTTATCATTTGCATTCTAACTATATATCTGGTTATATCAAGGGAAGGAGATTGTTGGATGGTGCAAATTTCTACTTTGGAAAAGAGAGAAGCACTCTTCCTTCATTATAGGAAATAACAGACATGATCAGTTTTCAACCAATGAGTCAGAGGCCTCATTATGGAAACTTGCTAGTATTATCTTCTAGGTGTGTAAGGTATCAAGATATATTAGAGATACAGTGACTAAGAAAGCAATGGGCATGCTGATAGATAAATTAACAGATGGCTAATATTTGCATAATAATTTTATAATAGATCTTCTAGCATATGAATGGAAGATACTTTGATGTGCTACTTTCTCACAGCTTTCGTAGATGAACAGAATATTGTCGAGGCATAAGGAAGAAAACTCATTAGAATAAGCTTGTGAGTTGGAAATAATCCTGTCCCTGGCAAAAGACCAGAGGAAATGAGAAACATCTCATATAAATCAGTTACTCAGAAATAACTGACTGTGTTTCTGCATATTTCGGAGGAGGCTGTGGACCTTCAGAAGCAGATGTTTGTATGAAAAGAAGGGTAAAGTGACATGTCTTAGGAGGATTGAACATCCATTATACAACATAAAGCATGACTGGTAGAAGTAATATCATTCATTTTCAATGATGTTCTCAAAACCAGCCTAGACACATGATTCCAACTTTCAGTTTTTTCTCTTTCTTATTTCAAATTGAAAGCCTGAAAGCAACAATTTCAGCTGTGCTGAAATTCAACTAGATGCTGAGAATGATCTGTCTTGTGCTGTCCCACCCTGTTAGATTACAAAAGTATATTCAACTTCCATATTGGACAGGAGTCTGGGATAGGAGACAATGCCAGACCTGAAAACTAGCCACAGGGACAGATACCTATAGACAAGCATGTTCCTACAGATTAATAAGAACATGGATAGCATTACTATTTAATGGTTTAGCAAGTTCCTTGGTAATGGATCTGACTTTGGCAGATGAAACTGCACTGATTTTGCAGTGAAATGTAGAGATTCCAAATTTCTATCGTTATCTATCACAGACAATGAATACTTGCATAATTAAGCTCAATGATACAGAATCATAGAATTCTTTTGGTTGGAAAAGACCTTTAAGATCATCAAGTCCAAACATTAACCTAGCACTACCAAGTCCAACCACTAAATCAAATCTACGTGTCTTTTAAATACCTCCAGGGATGGTGACTCAACCACTTCCCTGGGCAGCCTGTTCCAGTGCTTGACAATCCTTTTGGTGAAGAAATTTTTCCTAATATCCAATCTAAACCTCCCTTTGGTTTAGCCTTGTAAGCCTGCAAACTTACTGAGAGTGCACTCGATTCTCTCATCCAGATCACTGATAAAGACATTAAAGATAGGAGAAGTGGTGCAATGCATGACTGTTTCCTTAACAGTTTCTTCCTGTCTCAGTGTATTCTAGATAAAGCTCTTAAGAAATTCATCCTGAAACAAACCACTTTGTATGAGGATGTAAGTTGAGATATTTTTGATGGAAGGCATCAGAAATGAGAAAATGTAGATGAAGCTTCAAGACTAGCAGCTGAGGCTGTATCCAAGGCTATTCTAACAATCGGCTCTAAAACTGTCCTCAGATGTATCGATCACCACTCCATGTATTTTCAGTGGCAGAGTAGATATTTTCAATAAGCCAAATAGCTTTGCCATACAGATATCACACTCAGGATTCTCACTGCATTTCATTTTGAGAGAGAGATCTCTTACAGCATTTCACTACTTTAGCTGACGCATTACAGTTCAGGATTGCTGCTTGAAATTTACAATTTGCTTTCAACCATAAGAGTATATCCCATAACATTAGTATATAATTTTTCTTTTAGATTATTTGTACTGTATCATTCATTGTATCTTAGTGCATTCAGTTTAATTCCTTTTATTTACACCACAAACACCTATAACATACCTTGAAATCCTCATTCTCATTTCCTTCTGTTGCATTGCAAAATTAAAGTTGTGCCACTGAGAGGTAAATATAATGTCTGTGAGACAATGGACAACTCTACATAAATTATGTTAACAAAAAAGAAATCAGCATGACGAAATATATATGGAGAGAATGATGAGTGGGAATCTAGATTATTTAAAAAACATTTTTAAATAGTGTCAACAAATGCAGTGTCTGTCTTTTATCCATTTGACTTGCTGATGTAGCAGTATATTTTCCAGTACTGCCCTCTGAAAATGTTAAAGTGAGATGATGTCACTGAAAAAAATACCAACTTCAACAGCAGCCAGCTCCTGCAGGACAGTCCCAGTGAAATTCCAGTGCCGCAAGAAAGGGGAGAGAATAAGAAAAGCAAAAGTGAGAAAACTTATGCCTTGAGATGAAGACAGTTTTATAGGTGAAGGTAAGAGTAAAAAAGCAAGTCGTGAAAAGTAGTCACTCATCACCTCCCACAAGCAAACTGACATCCTGTCAGTCTCTGAGCAACGGCCACCTTGAAAGCCACCCCCCACCCCGCCTTATTTTATTGCTGAGTAAGACACTGTATGGTATGAAAAAAATCTTTGGTCAATTCGAGTCAGCTGTGCTGGCTGTGTCTTCTCCCACCTTCTTTCCCACTCATGGTAGTTGGAGGCAGGGGCCAGAGTAGGAAAAAGAGAAAGTGTTGATGCTATGCAAGTACTCTTCAGCAACAAATATTACTGTGTTATCAAAATAGTTTTAGCCACAAATCAAAAACACTGCACCATACAGGCTGCTATCAAGAAAGCTAACTCCATCCCAGCCATGCCCCATACAATCCCCACCCTTTATTCCATATCATTTGCATTATGCTCATATTCCCTCATCAACACTCACTCCATCCTTTGACATCTACACAGATGTCGTTCCCTTAAGTCTACAGGCCGTCCCCATCAAATGTTGATTCCAATATCCATTCAAATATCCATTAATGTCTGTTCAGTTAACTTAGTCGATGACTTGGGCTTTTATCTATTACGGTGGTCATTCAGGACAGGAAAGGTGGCATGTTGTCATGGGTTATTGGGTGCCAAAACCAGTCTGTGCAGGGTTATCGCTGCACTTGCCTGGTTTATTGTGAGGCTTTTATCCTCTGATGGTTCAGCTGGTTCCTGTTATAGTACTTCCTATAACATACAACTCAAATCGTGACTTATTTTCCCCCAAGGTTAAATCTCCCCGAGGTATACGCCAGTTTTCCCCATCGTCCCACATGACCCCCCAAGTGCACCCATGTCCTCGAGTGAAAGCAACCCCAAAAATGGATTTACCTGTTTCCAAGGGAGGAGCAACCCGAACTGTCTTTCCCAGGCAGTTCCCTTACATGTACTACTGTAACCTTACCTCCTTCTACAGTGTGTAGGGCCTTTGTCTGGGAAGGGCCAGGTCAGTTAGCATAACCTCTGGTCTTAACCAGCCAAGTGGCTTCTGCTAAATTTACATCCCAGTGTTTCCATGTCCCAGCACTCATCACTCTCGGCATAGTCTTTAGCAGTTCATTGTATTTCTCAGTCTTTCCAGAGGCTAGTGGGTGACAGGGGATGTGATATGCCCAATGAATGCCATGTTCCATGGGATTGTTTTGGAAATGGGTCCCATTGCCTGACTCATGTCATTCTGGGGTGTCATGTTGCTAAACATCTTGCTTTTCAAGGCCCAGGATGCTATTTTGGACAGAGGCATGGTTTACAGGGTACATTGCCAACCACCTGAAAGTCATCTCCACCATGGTAAGCACATAACACTTGTCTTAGCAGGTTCATGGCAGCAATTGCAGCTGAGAACATGCTTGTTAGTGCAGATAGCCAGCCATTACCAAGGAAGCAAAGAACAACAGAATTTCATAGCAAGCACCTGAATCTCTCCAGTAACTCACTGCTTGTCCTGTTCTTCTCATCTGTGAAGTTAAAGGTCCCTGGGAAGTGCGTATCTTTGGAACTGAACAGAAGTCTGGTCACTGATACCTAGAAGAGTGTTAATAATGTCTATAAAAACATTCAGATAGGCATTTACCCTCCCTATTCAAGAGAAGACAGCGACTGCCCACAGTGTGATGGTGAGCTTGGGAAGAGCTATTGCTCTGCCCTAGGCTGGTGATGCACAGTGCTCATCATATTCCCCCTGGGACTGTCCCAACCACATGCCACTAGGATGTCATCAGGCCACCTCAGCTGTGCCCACACTGGACTCCAACAGCTGACGCTAGCACACATCCTTGGCCTGATTTGTGCATGGTGTCTGTGCACCCACAGCCATCGCTTCACCCTCCTAGCTCCTGTGGAGGGATAGTCCCATGCAAATAGACTGAGCCATCACAGTTATTCTCTTTGCTTCAAAAGACGCTTTCCAGCCTAGCATATAAATTCCAACTGTTTCTTGGTTTTCACCCTGCCACAGAAATAAGCAGGCAGTTTCCTTCCACATCCTGCTGCCCCCACACAGTCTCATCTAACAGAGAAAGAGGAAGTCCCAGCTGTGAAACAACATTATGCAAGATAGAATGAAAATCTTCTCAGCCAAAATTAACACCCCTTTGCAACTACTTCCCTCTGCAATTGCATTGCTCCCTCTTCCGGTGGCATTCCTTGGGCAACAGCCCTCCTTACCACCTAAGTGTCTACAACACTTGCCCTTTGCAAAGTGCAGCAGAGGAGGACCAAGGTCATGTAGTAAATGGGAAGTACCTTGACAGTATGACTGGCTTTTTGAAACTCTTCCTCACTCAAAAGGGGCTGTCATGTCAAGGTGACAAAGAAACAAGATTATTATGCCATCATAAGATCTCTAATAGGAGAAAAAAATAATTTTAACATGGAAACTGGTAAAGTTACACTTTTGATCATGACCATGATCATGAATGCAGAACATAAGTGCCAAGTCATCCAATCTATTTGCATTGCAGATACTGGAGAAGTTTGGGAGAGTAAGGAGTCACACCGCTGTGGCTTTTAAATGATTTAAATGATCTAAAATAATTTCAATAAAAAGAATTTATGTCAGTATATAATAATTAATTGATTTCTTCATATATTCCCATAACTCCTTAAATGAATCGTACAGTGACTCAGTAATGTAGAATTTTACAGACAAGAAGAACATGTAGATATACGTGTGTCTGTGTCTGTATGTCTGTGTGTATATATACTGGCATTTAGTACTAGGGCAATGCTCAGCTCCTCTTTTCTGCAGTACACCAGAGGCGTAGATACAGAAAACATTTTACCCCATGCATTGGATATGTTTTCTAAACCCAACTGTATCATATTTATTTGTGCCTAGTCAAGACTGCACAGGGTGCTTCAAGTCCTCCATTTTACATTTCTATATGCAGTATCAGGTATTACAGGAGCTAAACAATAACTAACTACTGAAAAAAACCATATAGGTATGTCAGTAGAGTAGATAAGAAAAAAGGAGTCTTGTACCAGCCCTGTGAGCGTAATAATCAGTCAAGGGAACACCATATACCCATTCAAACTGCTTTTGCCTACCGATCTAGGATATTTCAAATATCTTACAAGCAATCTACAAATAAGCTCTTCTCCACGTGGCATGTCTGCATGCTACTGAATGGTGCCAGCATTTCAGCAAATCTCTCAGCAGCCACTGTAGCACGTTCAAGTCACATTCAACCACTTGTGCCCACCAGCTTTGTGTGCCTTGCATGAAAATAAACAGTTTTCAGGGCTGCTCACACGTCTTTTTAAAGCTGCTCTTTAGAAGGCAGACACATCAAAGTTAAGATTTCTAAAATTAATAGTCATTGTTATTGTGAGGCTCTGATAACAAGTGGATGTCGCAAACACCCGTCTCGACATGGACAGGGATGGGCTGATGATGACCAGGGAATGTTGAACAAGAACGGAGCCTGTGGAGGCAGATAACGTCTTGTGAGACCACTCCTCTATTCCTGAAACACGTAAACAACGACCATCTGTGCCATGTGCCTGTGACAGATCACCACTCACTTGGTCAGCCCTGAAGGGGGGGGGGACAGTGAGTCCCCCGGACCCCCACAGCCCACCGACTCATTTCTAGAACATTTCTGAACATTCCTGAGCACATACTGCTCAGTGATGACAGACCCCTGCCAATGGGGCGGGCACATCGGGTTATAAAAAGTGCAAACGTAAGTTTTCGGCGCGTGCCCACCACCTGAAGACTACAACTATGAGCAGAGAACATTGCTGGATCCAAGGGTGGTAATATCTTTTCTCTCTCTCTCTTCTCTTTCTCTCTTTCTTTTCCTCTCTATCACTCTCTTTGTCTCTAACTTAATTTTTGGCACATTAAGATAATATTATCACACATTTTGCTAAACCCTTATCTTTCATAGTTCTGCTAGATTTTGAGCATTGTTATGACCTTTGCCAAGCCTCTATCTTTTGTAGTTCCACTGAGTTTTAAGTAAATTTATGATTGGTTTGAACTTCTGAAGTAATTGTCGTTACTTCTGATTACCACGCAGAGAATTAAAAAGTTAACCTCACCCTCACCCCCTGAGTGGGATGGGACATTAAACTGGCGTAGTTGGCAGGATTCTCTGTAAGAAGTGGTAAAGAGGTTCCATAAAACAGGTATCAACCAGAGTGCTGAAGAAAGGAGAACTGATATTCGGTTGAAGCCGAAATCTCCAGCAGTAGGTAATGGCAACCCGGGATAAGCCTGATCTCGACTGCTCCCCACTGTTGGATTTGTTGAAGAGCTATAAAGCTTGCCCGACCCTGAAAGGGCATAGCTGGGCTGAGGGACACTGGCAGTCCCCAACAACTGTAGCAGAACAGATAAGAGACTTGGCAAAAGAAAGTAAGTTTAAGCCTGGAAAGGGAAAAGCTGTGGTTTGTGGTGTCTTGGGAGCCTCATTGATAGCTGCCCAGAAGGACAAATACGTTGTCACACAAGCTGAGCGGGAGGCAAATGAGTCCCTTCAGGAGCTGGTTAAAAACTACAGGCAGAACTGGAAACGGAATGGCTGAGATGGCAACTAGCCGAAAAAGCATTAGCGGATGAGAAAAGAATCACAGAAAACTTGAAGGGTAGCCTACGAGATGCTTTTGTGAGGGAAAGAGAGTTGAAGTTGCAGCTCCCTGGGGACCTTGACAGTGACCCAGGATTTTCTAGCTTATCAAAAGAAGCTGACCCCATTGCGAGGGAGGTTGCCCCTCACTATCCATGGGAGGAGCTCAGGGCAGTGACAGAACCTGACCCTACTCCCAAGCTCCGGCCACTTATTAAAACTGAAGTCATGTATGGCGGTGAAGATGCAAAACCTGCCGTTACCACTAAAGAGATACCTTATACTGTTACTGAATTAGCAAAACTACAGGAAAAGTATAGTAGGCAGGCTAAGGAAACTGAGACTGAATATGTGTGGAGGGTCTCCCTGACAGGCGGAGACAGAATAAGGCTTTCAGAGGAAGAGGCTCAGGGATATTGGGGTCCTGGTGTATTTTTGACCGTAGATGACAAGCGGGAACCTTGGTCCCTGACCCAGAGGCGTATTGGGCCAGAGGGTTAGACCCCTTGGAGAGAGGAGATCCTATTGCTATCCCCACCCCTGGAGTAAGCCAGTTTACAGAGAGTGTACAGATGGCGGCTTGCCTCCAACTAATGCATGACAGGCGCCTAGTTCCCCGCCAGCCTTCCCCGATGTTGTCGTTTGCCAATCCGGATAGGATGACTCCCTTGATTAAAGGGTTACCTGATTCACTGAAGATTTATGCTGTGCAAATTCAAGACCGACTAAGAGCCACTGTAGCCATGGGACCTCAGGGCAGACCGGGTCTTACCTGGGGGGAAATTGCACGGCAACTGATCAACTATGGCAGGCGTGTGGGGTATGTTGGAAAGGAGGCGAAGGCACAAGCAACTGTCCGTAGGACTGAGACAGAGGAGAAAATACTCCGCCCCCAAGGTAGAAGCTTTGTGGTGGGGGCCTCAAGGAATTAGTTGTGGAAGGAAGGTCGAGATAAGGGTATTCCACGAGAATTAATGGATGGCCTACCCCTCCCCAATTCGCAGCTGCTTGTAAAAATGTGGAAACCGATAGATAGAGGTCGGTCGGGAAAAGAAAGCGTCTCCACAGTCCCTGTACCTCAGAGATCAGCCATTCCTACGGCTCCCGTGGAGGGGCTCACCAGCTCTTCAAAGTTGGGAAACTTCTTGCACCGTCCCCAGTGAGTGAGCCAGGGGACGGCCGGTGGGTGTATTTCAGAAGGCTCGCTGAAAACAAGCAGTGGGGACCTACTGGTAACTTTTCCCCTTGGTCCCTTTAAGACTCCGGTCACTTTTCTGGTAGACACAGGGGCCCCAAATGTCTGCTTTAAATGCTGATACTGTTACTGGAAAGCGGCAAAATAATTCACCCTCTAAGACTTATTTTGAAGTTTTAGAAAGCGGGCGTTCTTTATTGCAGCGCTGGGTGCACGGGGGATAACTCCACCTAACGTGCACACCCAAAAGACAAAACTAGCAAGTATTTATACTATGTTAATACACATATTCATTACATTTCCGAGTAGTGCTTATCACATTCATGGATTTTCCGGGAACTCGTTAGCATATGCTAATGTCTTTCGCGCATGTTTGTTGGCACCTCCTCGGGGGTCTTCAGACTCAGTCCTGGTATCACGTCTGCCTCATCCCTCAAGGCTGGTTTTGTGATCACCTTGTAACTTTCTTATCTTTGCGCATCTGTTCTTCCAAGGCCGAGCTGTTTAAAATGAGATTGTTCCAGAGCTTCTTATCTTACAACTAATTATTTTCTAAGTTACAATGGTTTCCCTTTTGTTTGGTTACATCTATTGAGCAATGGCTCTAATTGCTTGAATTGATCTTAATATTTCAATATTCACAGGTATCAAACCCTTATTTTCTTTTTGAGGATTTGTAGCTTACATGCTACAATTTCTCACTATACAAACTTACTGTATCTTGAACAGAGGTTAGTACAGCAGTGACAGCATTGAATCATTATGCAGGCAAGAATACAAACTACTATAATAAAAATCACTAATAAAAATAGCTTTTTCAACCACTACCAATTAGGTGTTTGGTCATGTATGTTTTTTAAATCTTCAGATATCCTTCCACTCTCATCAACAGAGCAAGTGGAAGTGCTTGTATCCAGATCATTGAGGTTTTTGTTTGGGGTTTTTTTTTTTTGGCAAATTTTACTCAATTGTAGTTTTAAGGTTTGATTCATGCCCTCTACCTGTCCACTAGATTGTGGATAGGGGCATGCAGTTCCCATGTTATTTGTAATATTCTACTTACTTTTCGGATAATGCTTGCAAAAAAATGTGGTCCCCTATCCAAAGAAATCTCAAAAGGAACACCAAATCGTGGTATTATTTCTTCAAGCAAGATTTTAACAACTTCCCTGGCTTTGTTGGTGCAACATGGGAAAGCTTTAGGCCATCCTGTAAAAGTATCCACCAATACTAATAGATATCTCAACCTTCCTTTTCTTGGTAATTCAGTGAAATCTATCTGCCAGTGTTCTCCTGGAATATTTCCTGGTTTTGTTGATCCAAATTGAATTTTATTCTGTGTCTTTGGATTATTCCTAAGGCATGTTTCACACCTTTCAACTACAGACTTTATAATTTCTACCATATTACCAGTCACCACTGATTTTTGTACGTTTCACTAAATTTTCAGTTCCCCAATGAACGCTATTATGTTCTTTCTTTACTATTTCATGCATCAAAATTGGGGTTAGAATTACCTGCCCGGTAGGAGTAACAGCCCATCCATTTTCGTGTATTTCAGTTTTCAGTGTTTCAATTAAATTCTTATCCCGACTATCCTAGTTAGGGAATTCTCCTAATTCTGTCTTCTTTTCAGGTATTATTGCCAATATCCCTTTACCCTTTTCTGCAACCTTATGAGCGGTCACATCAGCCAGTTGATTGCCTCTTTCTTGTGGGGTTCATCTGGTTTGATGTGCTTTACAATGCATGATAGCCACTTCTCTTGGTTTCTGTACACTTTCAAGTAATTTTAAAATCCGCATGCTTAATTCTGGTTCCTTGAGATGACAACAGTCCCCTTTCTTTCCAAATTGCTCCGTGTGCGTGTAATACTCCAAATGCATACTTGGAATCGGTCCACATATTCACTCACTTTCCTTTACTTAGTTCTAAAGCTCTTGTTAGCGCAGTCAATTCTGCTTTCTGGGCTGATGTTTTTGGTTGCAGAGCTTTTGCTTCTACAACAGTATCCACTGTAGTCACAGCATACCCTGACATCCGGATCCCTTTTTTCACAAAGCTGCTCCCATCTGTATGTAGCTCCCAATCTGGGTTTTCCAGAGAGGTGTCTTTCAGGTCAGGTCGACTGGAATACACTTCCTCAATGGTCTGTAAACAATCGTGTGTGGGTTCCTCTTCTTCCAGTTGTCGGGATGACAGGAAAACTGCCGGATTTACTACTGCAGTGGATTTCAAAACAGCATCATCTTGTTGAAGAAGCACCACTTGATACTTCAGCATTCAGCTTGGAGACAGCCAGTGCCTGCCTTTCTGGTCCAGGACAGTGAGTACCATGTGTGGTACAAAAACAGTCATCTTCTGTCCCAGTGTCAGTTTCCAGGCTTCTTGAATTAGCAGCACAGTAGCGGCCACAGCTCTCAGACATCCTGGCCATCCTTTGCTGATATTGTCCAATTGCTGTTGCCTCCCAACATCTGAGAGAGCACTCCCAGAGCTACAGCTTGTCAAAGGTTTTGGTTAGATCCGGGAGTCCTAAAGCTGGTGCTTTCATCAGAGTTCTTTTTAGTTGTTTGAAAGCATTTCTGGTCTCATTCCAAATGTTCAGGTGGTGAATTTTTCTGTAGTTCGTATAAAAGTTTCACAGTGAGTCCATAATTGGTGATCCACAGCCTGCACCACCCCACTATTCCAAGGAAGGTTCGCAGTTCCTGTGCATTCTGGGGCTCTGAGAGGTGACAGATAGCTTCTTTTCTCTCTGTGCTCAATCTTCTTTGTCCTTTTAAAAGATCAAATCCCAAGTATTTATTCTTGTGTGATTTGAGCTTTTTCTTTTGAAACTCAGTAACTGTTTAATCCCAGAAAATTCAAAAGATCAATGGTTAACTGTAAGCATTCTTCCCAGGTTACAGTTGCAATGAAAATATCATCAACATACTGCAACACAGTCCCTGTTTTATGTTTTCTTTTCCAAGCTTCCAATTCTTTGGCTAATTGATTTCCAAATATTGTGGGACTATTTTTAAATCCTTGTGGCAACACTGTCCAAGTGTACTGTGATTTGCAACCCGTTTCTGGGTCTTCCCACTCAAAGGCAAATATATTTTGACTTTCTCGCTCGAGAGGTATGCAGAAAAAGGCATCTTTCAAATCTATAACTGTGAACCACTCTTGTTTTTAGCCCGATTCTAGCCTCTAGATTCAAAGGATATTGTTTTTGCCTTACCAGCTTCATTCCTGTTTTGAGTTCAATCTTTACCAGTTCGGCGTTCTTAGCTTTACCAGGGACTTCTCCAGCCCATACAAGGGGTGTCACTGCATTTTCCACTTCCGTTGGAATGCCGGTTTCTAAAGTTTTGTCTTCCTGCATTAGGAGCACAGATGCTTGTACAAGTTTAGATTCAGGAATTAACACCTCGACCTCCCCATCTTTAAAGGTGATTTGCGCTTCCACTTTACTCAATAGGTCCCGTCTCAAGAGTGGTAGAGGACATTCAGGCATATATAAAAATTGGTGAGTTACTCATTGTTTTTCGAGCTTAAAATTTAAAGCATGGAAAAAGGCACGCTGTTCCGCTTTCCCTGTGACACTTGCAACGCTTACTGTATCATCGCTCAATTTTCTTTGACAAGTAATAAGTTACTCTGGTATCTACAAGAAAATCTATTCTCCATTTCCCCAGCTCTACTGTGGGGTTCTGCTGGGGAGGTTTCCCCCGGTCCCCTTCAGGACTTAGTTAAGGGGGAACTGATGTGGAAAGGGAGCTGCTTCTTGATTGTATCATGCCTCCTCCAGAACCTCTGGACTGATGGGAATAGGACGCGTAAAACGGTCCTTAATCTTTCCAATGTCCCAATTCTTTACAATATGCACACTGATTATCTCCTAAGGTATTGCTGGGTTTTTTTGTGCTGGAGGGGCCTCGCCTCTCCCCCCATAGTATTGCCGTCCTCCCTGAAGTTACTGTTTGCTGACTCTCCCTGCAGTGCAGCTCTCAGGTTACCCTCTCTTTCCCTGTCTCTCCGTGCCTGTCTCCGCTCTCTTTCGTTTTCTCCTTGCTCTTCTCTCATTTTCTTCTCTTTCTCCCTGTTATCAAAAACCATCCATGCAACCTCCAACATCTTTCATTAATTCCAAATCATCCTCCTCATCACGCCCGCACTTCAAACACCGTTGCCCTGTACCACAAGCAGAGCAACACCTTCACAGCCTCCCGCTGCCTTTTCCTGCAACAACTTTTTCCTTTCCCCATTCTCTTTAACCACTTCTCGGTTATTATACATTTTCCTAGCCCTTTCCAACAACTTGCTCAAATTCCTCGAATCTTCAAATATCCAGAGATGCCTGTTCCACGAAAGATAAATGCTAACTGCAAGGCATCTCCCTCCTTTTCAGGATCTTCCCTATAAATACCCACCAGCTTTTTCCACAAGCATAAATCAGTCACTGAGAAGGGTACTTTACCGGTCACTGGTCCCTCTGCCCCCACTGCCTGTCGCAGCAGAGCTTGCACAACTCGACCTCCCAATCCTCCCCTCGTTCTCCCTGCAATAGTACCGAATTTCTCACTTCCAGCAAAAGATTCCCCTTCATCAGAAACATCCTCCTCGTCTGGTCCTCCGTATTTGACGCACCATTTACTGATACTACACGCCGAACAACAACGCTTAGAGAGTTTCTGATTATCTTTTTCCAAGGTCAGAACCAAAGGATCTCTCAGTATTAATTTACATTCCCTGCTCCATTCAGGATGATCTCGTAAAGCAGAGAATAAATCAACATCCCATTTTCCTTCCCATCTTAAGAATAACAACAACTGTAACAGAGTATCATAAAAGTGCCATTAACCAGCCACTTTTCTCCATCATTCAGTCTATACAATGGCCACCACTGATTACAATATTTGATTAGATCATCTTTCTTTGCAGTTCCTCCTGGGGGTCCTGCTATTTGCTTCCAATTTAATAAAATGCACCCAAGAGGAGATTTCTTTAAGATCAATTCCCTTTTGGAAGTTCCAGTTTCCATTTTAAAAACAGGGCACAAAACAATTTTAACCCCAGCTTTTTAAAACAGTAATACACACTTACAAACACTGTAACAACAAACACAAAAACACACAATTACGATCACGACCGTATTCAACATTCAACAGACAAACTTCTGAGCTTCGGTTTCAGGAAGGAGACTTAGTTTTAATCAAAGCGAGCTTCGGTTTCAGGAAGGAGACTTATCCTTCAGTTTCAATCAAAGGGTACTTTCCCTTTGCCCCAGGGATACAGCCCAACCCTGCGCAGATTTGCTTTCGCTACGACTGATGGGCAGGCAACAGAAAATAATACTGAAAGAATGCCTTTACCTTATTGATGGTCCTTGCTCAGAACTCTTTGGTCCGGGGATCAGAGGTTCTCCCCGAGAATCCCTCGGTGCCGGCTGGAAGTCCTGTGATCCCTCGGATCCGCCGATGTTCAAGAGCAGTGTCCCATCTGGGGTGCCAAAATCTGTTACCGGAAAGCGGCAAAATAATTCACCCTCTAAGACTTATTTTGAAGTTTTAGAAAGCAGGCATTCTTTATTGCAGCGCTGGGTGCACGGGGGATAACTCCACCTAACGTGCACACCCAAAAGACAAAACTAGCAAGTATTTATACTATGTTAATACACATATTCATTACATTTCCGAGTAGTGCTTATCACATTCATGGATTTTCCGGGAACTCGTTAGCATATGCTAATGTCTTTCGCGCATGTTTGTTGGCACCTCCTCGGGGGTCTTCAGACTCAGTCCTGGTATCACGTCTGCCTCATCCCTCAAGGCTGGTTTTGTGATCACCTTGTAACTTTCTTATCTTTGCGCATCTGTTCTTCCAAGGCCGAGCTGTTTAAAATGAGATTGTTCCAGAGCTTCTTATCTTACAACTAATTATTCTCTAAGTTACAATGGTTTCCCTTTTGTTTGGTTACATCTATTGAGCAATGGCTCTAATTGCTTGAATAGATCTTAATATTTCAATATTCACAGGTATCAAACCCTCTCTTCCTTTTTCATTTCTACTTTCTGATTTACTCCAGCCCTTTCCACCATGCTCTATGGAAATCCTCCTAAGTAAATCAATTGAGTCTTAAACAGTTTTTTATCATTAAGTTGTTAATTCACGGGTTAAAAAAAAAAAAAAAACCAAAAAACAAGCCAAAAAATAAGATGGAAATGGAGAAGAAAGGCTGCTGGTTTAGAGGGAAATGGAGAAGAAAGGCTGCTGGTTGTTTTAAGTATTTATGAAATTGGATAGGTTTTCATTATATATAAACACTCTGTGTAAATATATAAGGGTGCTTTACTTTTTCATCAGAAATTCAGGCATTCTCTTCCCAGTCTTCTTGGAAGTCTATGTGGTATCAAAAGATGCATGGAAACAAACCCACAATAACTGAAGTTGAAAATTATTTTAATTCTGACTATTCAAATCATTTGATCTTTGCCATTTTTATTCATATGTACTTAACAGAAAAAATGAGAAGTCTGTTCAGTTTTGAACCTTGCCATCCCAGTTCTTCGGAAACACAACAGGCTCCTTGCTCTTCAATGCCATGACCAACATGGGGAAATTCGGTGCGATCTCCTTAGACCAAATTTTACTCCTCTAGCATTTCTAGTTCAAAAAATAAACAAATAAACAAACAAATCTCTCCTCCCCCCCAATCAAAACAAGAGTAGCAGCACAGTAATTTTTTTTTTTTTCATCAGAAAGTCTAGGGGGAATCAAACATTATTTACTTCCACAGTCTAAAATAGCTGAATAGGGGAGGTAAAGAGCTCCTAAGTGAGTAAGCATAGGCAACACCAGAGCAAGCATCCCACGGAGTCACTGACCACATATCCTAACATGGAAACTCCAGGGCAACTCTGAAAGGCAGAGAGACTGCCATCTGTGCAGGGACTTTTGTTGTGCAAAGATTCACCTCTAAAGCTTTGGAATAGACAAGTCTGCACTTTTCCCTTATTATATGCATCCCAAAGGGATTTTTGAATCACTAAAAGTAACCTTTACTAGTGCAAATGTATGACAACGACCCCAGATTGAGACAAAAGACAAATACAAGGGAATTATGAATAAACCATTCCCACCCATAGCACCTTCCTTTCCTCCAGTCTATTGTCAGTCTAGCAATGCTTGCCGTATTTTTCCTGGTTACAGCAACTTCTGAATGGCTGGAAAATAACAGAAAGTTGTTGAGATGAAGCTGTGCAGCTCTTCTCTGCCCCCACTCAAACGTCTTTCTAGTTGCTGGATATCCTGCAGAACCCCTGCCTCACGTGCTGGGAGCATCTCCCTTCCCTCTGCCCAGCTGAGCATGCTTCGATGCTCTCAGAGAAGTCTTTCCTCCCTTCAGAATTTGCCACTGCCCAGAGCATAAATAGACAAAACTAGCTGTGAATAGAAATATCAAAGAGCTACCCAGCCTGTCATGCCCTCCATAGCTTCGCTACTAAAATTGCTAATAAGCACCTGTTGCTGTCAGATGCATTCATGGTCCCTGCTGTATTGCCGGGACCAAAGTGTGAGTCACACATGTTTTGTTAAAATAATACTAATTTATTTTGATGTCAGTTATTCTGATTCTCAATGTTAAATTACATGGAGGTATGTGCTTCCTTTTAAAAAAAACACAGATGGATTCTTACACGTTCAGGTGTTTCCAGGAACCGGAAACTTAAGGGAAATGCCAATGATCATGAAAGATATGATAAATTTACCAGAACTACAACAATTTGCATTGGAGCAATAACTAGAGTTCATATTAGATTGCATCAGCTGTCATTGATTGCAGCAACATTTTAACCACATTGGCTTTGGTTGTACTGGGGCTGTTGCTCCAGTGCTGACCACTCAACTGCTGGTCTTATTTTACTTTTTCAGCTCTTTCTCAGTCTTCAGTGTTGCTCGATTGACTGACCTGCTTAGCAACTTCACTACAGTGTGACAGTCTTGTGCCCTGGTGGGAAAGACCTGCGATGATTTAGCAGAGCTCTTGCAGTGTCCCAGGACTGGTGCAGGCTGGAAAAACAGGTCTTACCCACAACTTGTTACTCTGAAGAAGCCCCAAAGGGCACAGAGGAACAAAGCATAAAGTACATGATTTTAACGCTTAGGAAAGAGCTGTATGGATAGGTATGGCTCAGTGTGTGTTACCTACATATGTGTATAAAAACTAAAAGTTAGATCCAGATCACAGTGGACAACATGTAAGACCATGCATTGGCTGAGTTAGTCCAGTCATGAGGGCTACCAAAATCTAGGGTCTGAATGTTTTTGGCAGCCAGTTCTTCCAGAAGGCTTCTCACTACATGATAATAGGAACTTCTGACAAAAAATAGTTTGAATAAGATTCAGAAAGAAGAAAAAGTGATGAGGAGGGACAGAATGAAGAGCTAGGAAACTGAAGATTTTTTTGACAAACAGTGTCAAGGCACAGCAAGGGCCAGCTTCTCCCTAAAGGAAGAGGAGCCATGCATGATAACATGGCTGGTGGAGGCAGTGGCCTCACCAGCAAGGAAGGGTTCAGTCCCACACAGCCCAAGCACGGAAAGCAGGGCAGGACTAGTGGTGGCCACCAAGTTAAGCCAAGAGTCCAGACCACCACAGAAAGCCAGAGCTGCTAGGTGAATAGAAGGCCAAGTCAAGATGTCAAGCCAGGAAGCCAGGGTCAAAATCAGGTCTGGAGGGAGTAATCAGGGTCAGACACAGCCCAGTGACTGTCAGGCAGGTCCATTGCAATGAATCAAGTCTAAGGTTAAGCAGAGAAGTCGGTCCAAGGGTCAGGGTCTGGATCAACAGTGTACATGGCCAGGCACAGGCACGGCTGTGACCGAGCTGTAGCTGTAGCTGCTCCTCACAGGACTTGTACTCTAGACCCTTCACCAGCTTCGTTGTTCTTCTTTGGACATGCTTCAAACATAACACAAAGCTAAATGTAACATCGTCAGTAAAATTCTAAGTGGGTCTTACTGGGAACTGTAGGGCTTTTACATAACAAATAGGCTTTCTTCAGTAGTGAATCATTAATTTCTTTCTGCTTTGCAAGTGATCAGCTATATCAAAATCACAGAATCACAGAAGCCCAGAGTAGTTGAGATTGGAAGGCACCTCTGGAAAACGTCTGGTCCACGACCCTGCTCAAAGCAGGGTCAGATACAGCAGGTTGCTCAGGGCAGTGTCCAGGCGGGTTTTGAGTAGCTCCATGGATGGAGACTCCACAACCTCTCTGGGCAGCCTGTTCCAATGTTTGATCAACATCACTGTAAAAGGGTTTTTTCTTATGATTAAATGGAATTTCCTGTATTTAAATTTATGCCCATTGCCTCCTGTACTTTCACTGCACATCACTGAGAAGAGTCTGGCTCCATTTTCCTTATTCCCTCCCATCAGGTATTTATACACATTGACCAGATCCCCCTGAATCTTCTCTTCTCTACACAATCTTACCCCTTCAGACAGCATGGTGGTGGGTTTTGATCAGTTTTGACCAAAGTTTATCTTTCTGATTATCAGTTTCATTAGAAAAAAGAAACTATGTCCATTTACCCACAAAACAATCTGCAAATATTTTAGGCAATAGAAAAACAAGAAATAAATCACGTTTTGCTATGATACCATGGCATATACTGGCAGCTGAGAACACAAAACTGGAGAGTATAAACACAGGGATTTCCTCACTCTGTTGAATATGGACAGCCACCAGATATGTGGGATACTGTCATGGTTTTACCCCAACCAGCAGCTGAGCCCCAGGCATCCACTCGCTCACTTCACCCCCCCATGGCAGGATGAGGGAGAGAATCGGAAGAGTGAAAGTGAGAAAACTCATGGGTTGAGATAAAGACAGTTTAATAGGTAAAGCAAAAGCCACGTGCACAAGCAAAACAAGACAAGGAATTCATTCACCACTTCCCATGGGCAGGCAGGTGTTCACCCATCTCCAGGAAAGCAGGGCTACATCACGCCTAACGATGACTTGGGAAGACAAACGCTGTCACTACAAACCTCCTCCCCCTTCCTCCTTCAGCTTTATATGCTGAGCATGTTGTCATACGGTATGGAATATCCCTTTGGTCAGCTGAGGTCAGCTGTCCTGGCTGTGTCCCCTCCCACCTCCTTGTGCACCCCCAGCCTCCTTGCTGGTGGTGTCACCGAAATCCAGGAATAAACCTTGTAACACCAACGTAGTGTTAAAAGGCAGGCATTCTTTATTGCAGCGCTGGATGCACGGGGGATAGCTCCACCCAACGTGCATGCCAGGTGAGCACCAACACACAGGTTATGTAGGATCAAAACATACATATTCATCGTTTTTCCATAGGCAGTCCTATGATAATCATTTCTTAGAATCCATTTCCATATTCTCCTCCCCGTCATGCATGCTCAGTGATTTGAGTCAGTGGTCCTCAGGGGTCTCTGGTGGTCGTCAGTGGTCTCACACCCATGTCCGCTGCATGACCCTCTTCTTGGAGGCATGTGCAGTATCCTTGCTGTGGATGCACCTGTCCATAGCAGCTTACTTCATAAGATTAATATCTCCAAACCTATTGTTCAGTTTGGTAGGGACTGTACATGGAACATAGCAGCACTGTACCTTGCCATGGTCAGTTAGCTTCATTACCTATTACCTTGGTTACACACTAATTATCTCAAACTGATTCTATAGTTTCTGTTTCACGGCCCCTATCCCACGGTTACAGTGGGGTGGTGTGAGAAGCAGAAAAGGCCCTGGCTCTGTGTAAGCACTGCTCAGCAGTAACGAAAACATCTCTGTGTTATCAATGCTGTTTACATCACAAATCCAAAACGTAGCCTCATACCAGCTACTATGAAGAAAATTAACTCTATCCCAGCCAAAACTAGCACAGATAGAAAGATGATGTTGTTACTGGTTACTATCAACAGCAATGTGTTTATCCTCTTTTAATCAAATTTATCAGTTCACTATGTGAATAATGAGCCTGTAGCTTAGGACAGGAATCCTTAAGAGCCTAGCTTTGCTTTCCTGGATCCAAGTTGAATTTGCAAGTTGGATGGAAAGTATCACCCTTTTTATTTATAAATAAATCTTTCAGCTGAAGTGCATGTAAGACTTAAGAGATGAACGATCCCCTAAGCTGCAATACAAATGAAAGAGGCAAGTAGAACAAACAATGAATAACACTATTGCCTTGATTTTTATCCAAGTGCTTTATTTTAAAAACTCGTAGATGGATACAGTAGACCAAATGTTGCCATTGTTTATATCCTATATAATCCCTCCATAAGTTCACTGTGCTTAAACAGAATTTGGCATTACTTTTGTTCTAAACTATTTTGGTTATTCTGGATTGAAGGTAAGCCAGTGGGCCAATCAAAGTTATATTTGATTTTTTGAGCCGTAAAACATGTTTTGTGTAAAAGTATCTGTACAAAAATATTCTGCGTATTTTCAAAACCTCAGAAAGGCTTCAGCCTGGCAGCTGATGCATTTTCACAATCCATTGGGAAGCCTGAAAGCTTCTATATCTTGCTTGGTATGATTTAATACAAAGAACTTTAAAGTATTCGCATTTCTTTTGTATGAAATTCAAGCCATCAAAGACAGAATAGCTACAAAATTGACTAACAGTCATTACTAAAAAGGGTTGCCTATAAAATGAACAAGCCAAAAAAGTACAATCAGATTTGAAATGCAAATAATGCAGTGTAAGTACAAGGTATTAGTGCCTGATCCATCACCTGTCCACAAAAATGCCTCATATCCCTGATACCTCAGTTAGGTCTCCAGTTAAAGATGTATCTGGACAGATGTCTCAGTATTATTTCTGGGCTGAGCAGGCCAGCAGCAGGAGTGGCAACACCACAACTGAATGTCTGGGACCCAACAATTTTGGTCTGGGAATTCATACAACCTGTGGTGCCCAATGGTAGCAGTGTGTCAGTGCAACTGTCCCATGTTTCCTTCCCTGCCACATGAAGTCAGGCCCCCTGCATAATATCCCTTCCCTTTTCTTGTAACTGTTTATACCAACAGCTACCATCTGGAAATAATCAATGTTTAGAGGGTCACTGAGGTGCAGAAGAGAGAAGAAACATATTGATGTAGCCAGAAATCAGCTTTGTAAAACATTCTGTGTGGACTAAAAATGTTGTCCCTGGAAAGGAGAAGTCAGGGATTTGTCCTTCTGACAGACCACTGTTGTTACCCAGCTGCCCTCACTGGAGCAATCCAGGCCAGAAAGAAAGGGGCGCATAGCTGATGGCATCCATCTAAAGACACTGCTGTCCAGAAGGGATGAATTTCCAGAATCCACACTGGTCTCCCTTGATTCTCCTGCTGCTCAGCTCTGCCCACTGCTGCCCTTTTCACTAGTACTCTTCCGGGGTTTTTTTTCCTACCCCACATTCATATACAGCAAGGTGTTGTCAAGACTAGACTTGGAGATAAACACTTGTCCCATCTGTTTTGTGCAACCTAAAGTGAAGATTAATTAAAGAGGATGCTGTGTTCCAGAGACAGTAAATCACCTAGCCTTCTCTTTTTAACTCCCCTGCAAATAAGCCTAGAATGGAGGCTAAATAAAGTTCTCTAGTGGACATATCCCCCTGTTTTAGCCTTTAACAAGCCCTCTGCTGTGTGCTTGAATGTCTGCAGTTCCAACCACTTTGTATTTTAAATTTTTTTCCCCTAACCTTTGTCTTGTGGGTGGCTACTCAGGGCTGTGCGTAAGTGTAGCTACCTCAATAGATGAAGAAAGGACTTTTTTTCCCTTTGATATTTACACCATAAACGTTTTTGCTGCAGATACTTTAGTTTTGAAATTCTTTCACGTTCAAGTGAAAATAGAAGAGAATATCTTTTTCTTCCTGCTACACAAAGCTCTTTTTGTCAAGAGAAAAAGGACTGATGAGACTAAGAAGCGTCCACTACATATCTCTCTTGCCAACTGCTCAGTGTATAAACTCTCCAGTATCTAACCTCCTCCCAGTTCTCTTTTATCTGAACGATAATCAGTATTCCAGTGCCAGGACCCTTCCTCCATGCAGTGGGAAACAAACCAGCAAAAGCAGGGCCCTTTATCCCAGTGCCCTGGTGTGGCCCCCAAGTAGGAGAACTGGAAGTGCCTCTTGGCTACACAACAGGAATAGTCAGAGAAGAAATCACGCAAGGCACACTGGAACATCTCTTCATCAGAGGATTCTTCCTCCACAGAAGTCTCTGAGAAGTGCCTTCTGCACCCCGCAAGGAAAATGTAAACTAACTGGAGCTTCGCTCGTGAATCACAGCCAACAAGCAGGGAATTCTTTATTAGCAGTGAGTTGGCTTCACCAGCAACTTGGGACATCTCCAGAAGTTTCTCAACAGCTGATTTTTGTAGTTGTGGGCACAGTTAACAAAGCAGAAAAATTAGACAAAGTTGCAAAGACTGCAATGCGACCAAGGAAATTTTATAGGAGTCACCAGAGCCCTGGCCTAACACAGCAAATAAGATGGCAATCATCAAATGTGAGCTTCCTAACAGGCAAGCTGATATCCCAAAGATAATACTGACTGATGAACAAGGTGATACCCTAGATAATACCTCATTAATGATCCAGATGGCCTTTTGGGAGACCTCAGTATCTTCACAAATTATCTTCAGCAAGTCAGGCAGTGCCTCACTGAATGTGCCTCCTCTCCACCTTTGAATGACCTGATCATCCACTGCAGGTAGGGCCAGGAGGGATTTCCCATTGTAAAGGGATGGAGGCTCTAAGGAACCATGGTGGCATTCTTCATCTCATGGTTGGGAGTGGAAATGACCTTGATAACTTTATCCAAAAAGTGGACATCACTGGTGTCAATATAAGTCAAACAGGAGAAGTTCAGCAGCACAAAACAGGGCACCAACATGATAGGGATCACTGGCTTCCTTTCTAAATAGTCTGGGAAGACAGACAGATTGGCTTCCAGAAGGCACCACCTGCTCTGGACAAAGTCAGGGCTGAGGACTAAGAAAATTTTCTGGCTTCCTTGAATGGCCTCAGCCATGTTTTCAATGATCCATGATTCTTTGCTGCAAAAGCAAACCGCAAAAGCACAAATGACAAAATCATGCTTTGTAAAAACAGATAGAAATAAAATGCATACTTTTGCAAACTGTTCTGCATACCAAAGGCATACCATTTTGCCTGTCCATGTTTCTCTTCTCAAGCTACACTATACACTTGTGGGTTTGCATTCACAGACACACTGATAATGGTGACAGACTCTGAGTTCAGGGTATCAAGCATCTGGCTTAGTCCTTGGCTTTAACTCAACTCCATGCTGGAAACTTCAGTCACATTGGTGAGCACTGATTCATACTTTTATTTTCATCCAGTGGAATTGTTTCTGGGAGCAAATGTTTTCCACCTAGACAGAATTCTAATTAAAGTACAATGTATTTATAAGTAACTATATATTCCATTCAAGCATTTGCAACAGCAAAGTTCCTTAGTGATAAATATCAATACTATATACTTGGAATTTAGTATGATTAATGCACAGAATATTGTTCACTGCTTTTGATATCAACACGGAGAAGCAAGAAGCAGAACTAGTACCCTAAGTGCAGCAGCCCTCTTCAGACAGCTCTCCACAGAGCACCAGAAAGTGTCCTGAACCTTCTCAGACATTCTGTCCCTCACTTCAGCCTAGTCATGCAAGCCAAGAAGGGAGCAAACAGACTGCCTTGGAGCCCTGTAAAAGAGCTAGGTGTAATCGCTGTGGAGGTTTTTGTTCTTGGTGTGAAAATCTCTCTGAAGAAGTCCATCCATCCATCCATACTGGAGAGGCTGTGGGAGAATGCAATGACCTTTCCAAAACACAAGGTGCAAGATGCCTGTTCCCCATGGACGACAAGGTGTAACAAGGCTCGAGTACTGCCACTCTATATTGCTCCCTGTATCATCCGAGGCCTCGCTACTCTTAGAAAATAGTACTTTTTGCAAAGACCAGGCATGCAAAATTTCAAGCAACTTTGCTTTATGATAGCAAAAAAGAAATAAGACGTGTCCTTCTACTGCCAAATATTCTCATCTCACCCAGTATTGGCAAGCCCAGCACCTGAACAAGTCACATGGAGCTTGCAGAGAACTGTATGAGCAGTGCAGGGTGTTCTCCAGCGCCTCCAGCCTCCTCATTCCCCCTTTTACCAGCCGATTGCATGCGAGGCCCTCCTCTTCTTCCTGCCCTTCTCCTCCTCCACCTCAGAAAGGAATTCCCCTCTGCTAAGCTCACACGAGGACCTGAAACTAAAACTAACTGGAGCTGCCAGCACCAGCAGAGAGACCTGGAATTTGAGCAACACCCATCTTTGTTTTCCCTACATCTCCCACCACGGCCCTTGGGTGCTGGGAGTGGGGCATCGCCTCGGGAGTGGAGCATCATCACTGCTGCATGAAGGAGAGCTGTGTGGCAAGTAGGAGGGAAGCATTTACTCACAGCCTGGGAAGAGGCGAGACATGAGACATGAGGCCCAGCGGCTGCTGGTTGCAGTGACTCTGACTTCCCTGCTGGGAAGGAGGAGCCTTAGCCTCAGAAAGAGAGCGATAGAAGGGGAGGGTACTTGTATAAATATTTGATGCGTTCCTGGTTTATAAAGCTCAGGCCCTGCCCACAGTGGAGCTCCGCTTTCTTAGCTTCTCCTGAAAGCACCATCACAACATGGCCAAGGGCCACGTAGGTTTCTCCACACCAGATGTATGGGAAGGTCTTCCTCCTAGCATCACGCAGTATCCCAGCCCTGGCCAACATGCCATGTCCTTCCAGGGCCAATGCAGAAAGAAACATGAGGAAAATGAACGACTATTTGGGGGGGCAACCACAAAGGAGGTGGGTATGGAGAAAGAGGTTTGAACATGGATGGCAAGAGGAGGGGCACAGCAAAAGGCGCCCAGGTTCCTGGAGTCCTGAGCAGATATGGAAGAAGAGGCCCTACAGTGGCCAGGATCCACCTGTCCACGCGGCTTTTCCTGGTGGAGGCTAGCTTGGTCAGGCGTTGAGGAGTTGGGTGAGGAGGTTGGTCCCAGCACTTGGTGGGGCCCCAGGTGGGGTGTGTGGCAATGAAGGGGTGAGAAGAGCAGCTCTGGATGAGCAAGCTGCCTGGCAAGGCTGTCTTCCAGTGCGATCACTGGAAGGGACCTTGCGTGCCTCAGCACAAGGGATAACTCTTTGTTACATGACTAGAAGAGGAAGAAAAACTCATTCCACAGAGCAAGAGACACAAGGGTGGAGAAATGGGGACAGGATGGAGGAGAGAGGATATCCCCACAGCTAGGGTAAGGCAGGCCACTGACACCCAGGCGCAAGCACCAGGATAGCATGGCCCAAGGGTACCCACCTTTCAGACAAGCCCTGCTTGCTGCTATGGGATTGCACGCAGCTGCAGCTCTCACCTCTGCCGATTTGGTGACAGCCAATGCTTTTCATGCCTTTTCTTTTTAGTGGTTCTGCTTCAACATTTTTGGCATCATTGATCATTTTAGCAGGAAGCAGAATTATTATTCCTTATTTGAAAAAACATCATTATAGATCAACTAATACAGATTTTGCACTTACTCATTTTTTCACTGGGAGTTATACAATTGATACAACTCTAATTCTTACTGGCAGAAAAATGTGCATAAGCACACATTTATTCAATGCATTGCAATATGTCATACATACAGTACATGCACTCATGTACAACAGTTCTACATTTTGAGGAAAACACTTTCAAAATGAAGCTGAATTTTCATGAATTTTTATATTGAAGTGGATTAAATAAATGGAAAGTCTCAATAGAATATAGTGTTTTTCCATTTTTAGTTGCCAAAGAATATCAGACCTTGGAATATACACGCTTGCTACTGAACTGGGCAATGGAACATCGGCACAGAGAAACAGCACTGAGCAGGGAGATCACCATTTGCTTTTGTTAAGCAATTTGGCAGACGATACTAGCACATCTAATTGAAACCAGCAGCAAATCATCTTGCTTTCTCTTTCACTTCTTCATTTATCTAAGGTAAAGACTGGCTTTCTGTTTTCTATCCGTATCAGAAAATGGCTCAAAACTACTGCAAATCTTGGCCTTCCACAAAGCAGATCTCCACAATTTATTCCTATTTACAGTAAGATCCAATTAGAAAATGCATAACAAAAGCTCAGCTGTACCTTCCAAAACCCAAAATTGTTACAGTAGACTCTGTCTCTCTAAGTATGAGATTTGTGACCCAAAAACTACTTCCATAAAGGGATGCAAGGAACAGTCCTCATGTAATCTTCCCACTGGAACCTCTCACAGCCTTCTGTAAACTGGCATTAGCTTAAACCATGCAGTACATGGGTACCTTAATCTTTTCTGTCCCATTGCCTGGACATCTCTGCACACTTGGAGATCACAGAACTCCTTTCTTGAAATTTCTTTCTTGTAGTACAAATGTATTTGGTTCTGTTTGCCTGAATTTGTTTTATAACAATAGGTGTTTCCTGCAAATTCTCCTTTGTTCAATGAGGTGCTGCTTCTGTTCATGTCTCTCAAATGTAATTTCCTGCCTTTTTGCTCACCTACCTTGCATGTAAAGCTAAATGTAAGCTGTAACAGTGAGACAAAAGACCCCATGGGAAGAGAAAAAAAATCTCTTTTTTCATTTTGCACTCAACTAGACACAAATCACAGGTACTTGTTTTCCCCTGCGTACTTTTCCTCTGAGTCATCTGACTCTCCTCTGTGACAGCCAAGTAGGCTGGGTAGGTAGAGGTGCAAGTCTGGAAGCAAGTTGCACTGTGCACCTGGATGATCAAAATGCAGCTCTTGCAGGAGTCCACAATTGCTTACAACAGAATAAATACCATGGTATGAGAATATCTGAAGCAGAGGGTCCTGGGCTTTGCTCGATCCTTTGAAGGAAAACATCCAGAGCACATGAACAATTCAGATCTATGAGAGACCTGTACTCAGAGAGCTTTCAGCACAAAGAGACAAAAGTATGTGTTTCCCCACCCCCATCCCTCTTTTTTCCCCCATCTTGTTTTTGTGTAAGTTTGATTTGTTCTTTCTGTTTTGTGTACAGTTCTGGTTTGGCTGCTATTCATCCACTTTCTGCTGTACTTGCTTTCTGTTAGTGTACTACTGCCTTGTTGCTTAGTTACTTCTATACAACAGCTTTGGGGCTTTTAATTTTTATTTTTTTTAAGAACCTTGCCTTCATTCACTGTTTCCTCCTAAGAATTTAAATCCCTTGGTTGTGATTCTTGCCAAGATACTCATAGCATTTTTTCTACCAAGCGTACGCTGACTGATACAGTCATGTCCAGCCTACCACATACAGCAGCTGTCCCTGACTTCCTGTTTCTTCCTGCGTTTATTTAGCACTTCGCACAAAACTCAGTATAACCTGCCTGGTGAAGCCTCATCCCTGCCTCCACCACCTCTGTACTTCCCTATTGCTTCTTTTCAACACTGGTGCCATTATGGCTAGGACGCTCTTCAGAACAGACATATAGACGCCAGGATCTGCACTGATTCACTGACAACAAAAACAATGCACAGGGGCTGCTCAAAACTTCTGCAAGCAATCTATCCATCACATTAACAAGATGCACATAACAAAGTTGGACTTAAAAGTTGAATCCAGAACCCCACTGTATAATGTACAGCCAAAGTCCCAGCCAGCTTCACAAGCCACGTGCCTGCATCCACAGCTATACTGCCCAGTAGAGAGGAAGGGCGATCTCAAGCCCCATGTTGCCATGGTTAAATTGCTTTCATGCTGCATGGAATGTATCCTCATAGTGCCTCCTATAAATATTCACATCTGGACAGTCCTAGCTGGTGTATATCTGGACTGTGCTTCCTTGCATGTTGCAGAAATACAAGGTCCTGAAGTATCTGAGCATCAGGTTCTTGGCTTCCAGTTTAATCCAGAGCATCTCAGCTCCCTGCACAGCACATGAAAAGAACTGGGTGGATTACAATGGGATGTGAAATACTTGTTGCTAATCACCACACTGAAGCACAAGGCTGTGTCTGGACACCAACTCTACAAATTAGATGCCTGAGTCAATACATGAAGGAAATAAAAACATCCACCCAAGAGCTAAAGGCTGGGTATGATAGCCTGTGTGTGAGTGTATTCGGGGAAAAAAAGGGAGGTCTGCTAGCTGGTATACATGCACCTCAAAGTCTGGACACACCAAAAAGGCTTGCAAAGCAACCAAATATTTCATAAAAAGTGAGAAAAAAAATGCTGAAGGCATTACCATGATTGTCAAATTTTGAAGTGGTTTTCTTTTCTGGCTTACTGTTAAAATATTTGAATAAACAGAAGGTATACAACCAAGAGCTCTGACATACTAAGCCCTACCTAATGTAATTATCACATCCTTTTACAGTTGAAGAAAACATTTTGTACAACGTAATTGCCAGGAATCTACTGTGTTTGTCTTTCCTGCTCTCTGTTGAATCTTAATTACTATGTTTCAAGCATAAAGAATTTGGTAGTGTAAACTGCAGTTACACAAAATTGACAAATGTCTTCTGCTCAAGGACAGGACTTTGAGGGAGGACTAGAAAAATCTTCCAGACTCTATTGCTGCAGACAAGAAAAGCTAATTTCATTGCAATTACTATTGAAGAGAGCTCTTCCCTTTAGACTATGGTCCAAGTCTCCCCAGATTCTCTTTTGTGAGTATATAATCCTGTCCAAACACTGGTATAAATGGACACGAAACAATTCTTCATCCATCTGCAAACCAGCTATTATCTTTCACCAGGAAAGCCAACAAACATCCTTTCAGAAATCCTACAGGTGAGTTTCATGTTCTGTTACTAGTTTTATAAGAAAGACAAAGATACATGCAAGAAATAGCATGAGCCAAACCAAGAGTTCCCCATCACCAGGAAGGAGTTGTAGGAAGCCCGTACAGCTCACTAACTCAGCAGAAAATCAACCCAAGAAAACAATGCATCATCTCTTTCTAGGCTGACAGAATAAATCCAGTCTCAGAGCAATCCAAAGAGCATGAAAGCTGGTCTGCATATGGGGAGGGCAAGGCATCTCGTCACTTCAGCTGTTTATGACACCAAGACATAAAAGGATTTAAAAGCCCTTTTATTTTTCCTCCCAGGAAGAACCTTTTGTGATCTGGTACCTCTTGAAGGTTACACTGTCACTCACTCATGGCTGCCAATGAAGTTCACGCAATACCCTACATTCATTGGTTTTGCAGATCACTTGAACTCACTTGGGTGGTTTCTCATGTGCTTTCTTCATTTATCCACCAAAGAGAATTGCATTATTAGAAGATATAGGAAGTCACAAACCCCTGTTCTTACAAGCTCCTATCTGGTGAATCTTGTCTCTATAGAAGATCACATTGCTGCTGTCTACCCCAGCAAAGAATCTGTGACATCTGCCATTCTCCAGAGTTTGAAGAATTACCTTTCTTCTGTGGTGCACAATCAGCACCATTTTGCAGAAGCTCCTTGTGCTGAGTTACCGCTCCTCAGCTAGGCTGGCATTCACCTCTTCCTCCCAACCACGGTGGGTCAGAGGTATAGAAAGACAACTAAATGCATCAGTACTTTATGGCAAAGGAAGAAGCTTCTTTATATTTTGGCCCAATTCAGTGACTGCAGGCCAATCTCAAGGTTTGGCAAGCACCAATCATGTCCCTATCTATAGCTGTGCCCTACTATTGCCAATGAATTTCAGCACAGAATTTACAGCAAATGGAATAAAAATCATATGGTTCTGTGCTTTGCTTTCATGTAGGTATCATTTACAATGACCACAATGAGTCAAGAAACTGTCTAGTCAAGAAATTAGTCTGAGTTCATACTGATGTGAAAGCAGATTACTTTGGCGGAATGATAAGATCTAGACAAAATAGGGCCCTTGTAGAACAACAAGAACTTAACAATTTCTGAACACAAAAGAGGCAAGATCTTGTTAAAAAGTTTCCAGTGATATGATCACTGACTCATCGATGTGAAGTTAAATGGATCAAAACTTTCACGAGCATTTCAGAAATTTTTAGCGTTTCCTGGCTTTATATTAGTACATTTTGAAGCTATGCATGCTTCTAAAATTTGTTTTTCCAGAACACAATAGGATATATATCTTGAGCAAAACAGACACATGCAAACACGCCATCCCACAAAAATTAATTCTTCACCATTAAGAGCTCTATTCATTGCCCGTCACAATTATAGTACACTTTATTAAATAGATTATTCCATGCAGAGAGCACGGGTCCGAATTTGCACATACAATGATACAGTCTCTGTACTTTTTCAAGTTATATCACAAAATACAGATGGACACACCACATCCTGTACTTTTTCCTAAGGCTCCCAGTGCTGGGACCTGGAATAACACATAGCCTCACTCCTTCCCTGGCAGCCAAGTGAGAAAAGTAGAGTGAGAAAGAAATTTAACTGTGTTTTGACCAACTGGTTTATTACACAGTGCATAAGTGATCTATGGCAGCAACCTGTAAGTCACAAAATACATTTTTAAATGTCTGAAAGAAACACAATATTGCCAATGCAAAAAGGAAGTGTTTTTCAACCCTACAGGAATGAAAACTGAATAAAGATGTAACGACCCCTTTAATAAAAGATGTCATCAAACAAAGAACCAGTCCTCTTGTCAAAATCTGACACTGATTTGCTAGTACTGAAAACATCTTAAAAGCATTTCAAGTTCCTCCAAACAATGAACTCTCAAGCATCTTGATCGCTGGACCAGTCCCACTGAAATCACCCACCCAGCAAACCAGCACTCGGGTCATTCAAAACAGTAGCAATATGCTTGCTGATGCCACACTTCGCAAAGCTGCAGATGAAGCAATGTCTGAAATCCACACCAGAACAGCAATGATGGGTGCATTGCTATGTGCCACTGCCTTGAATGGGTTCACTGGAAAAAGAAGAAAAAAAAGGTGAGGGGCCTTATTTGGAGCTGCAAGAGAAAAATTAAATTGGTGGGTAACTGCATCAGACTATGCTGACAGCTGTTACGTTCTGGAGTCAACATGCTGCTCTATACTGGAGTTAGCATGTTTTATGAGTGGTATCACCCTGTGCTCAGGAAATCTGTACCGTACCCTGCAGAGCTGGCTCTCTACAGCAATGCACGCTGCACGCGCCAGTGCCAACAGTGAGCAAACTACGGAGAACCCTGAAAGCCATGGAAAGCCTACAAGGTCAAGTCCTCTTATGCTGAAGAAAGAGAGTAGTAGATGTTACAGCCGCTCTGGGACTGTACTAAACTTATGATTGCACAGCTCTCGCTGGCAGGCAGGGTCTGTGGAGGTGGTGCCACATTCCCTAAAATCACTACTCATTTCTAAGCTATCCGAAAGCACTACAGCTGAGACATACTCTAATACACGTCTAATACTTGTACATGACAAAATATATGCCTACTACATATCGAGGCTTTTTATTTTAACTTCTCCAATCAAAATGCAAGCCCAGGTAAAAAAATAAGAACACGAAAGGAGCTGTGTGTATATTTTTCTGTAATTCAAGAAAACATGCAACTAGTGCTAGTTTTAAAACACTCTAACAAACAGCAGTCTGGCCTTTGATGACCCGGTTCAGAAAAAGCATTTCAGAACCTGGCACAAATCCTTTGCTACAACCAGACAAAATGAAAACAGTGGATGACCTCTCACTTCTCCAGGTACTTGCTCTTCTGCCTTCACTTCAGATTAACTTTCTGGTGACACAGGCACAAACTGTGGAGGACAGAGGGGTTCCCCTCCTATGTCACCCTTCAGTTCCTCAAGACCCTGTGCTGCACAGAAGAAATTGCCTCAATTTGAGGCAGCAGGATAGTTTCTTCTTCCCTCTTTTGCCCAGAGGAAGAACTGCAGAGAGCAGCCAGGCAGTCTGCAGGCTCTGCAAACAGCTATTCAACAAGCCAAGGAAAGGGCTTGCAGCAACTCAGAGCCTTCTGCACTTCTACTTGACTTATTTCACCCTTCCCCAAAACTGCAGTTTCCCCGAAGCTGCCACCAAGTGACCGCTAAATTTGCTTGCACCCCTTCGCCTATTTGATCTGCTTAGACTGTAACCACAAAAGCCAGGTTTTGCTGCCATTTCTCTAACGTGAGCTCAAATTCTTGGCTGACCCTTAGACACAACAGTGCCTGCATTCCTGAATGTTCACGTTTCTCTGAAAGCTTCTAAGAGCCTTGATGTAGGGTTTGGAGGGTTTTTTGGTTATACATGGTTCTCTCTTTTCCACTCGCACTGTCTGTCTGTAGTCTTCCACTCATAGTTTCTTCCCTCACTACTCTGCCTACTTCTCAGAGAGAATATTATTTTTTTGTGTGTATCAAATGGGATCCTCCCTTATTCCCCATTCATCCACTGCTCTCTTTGTTGTCTTCTTTCAAAATACTTCCTCTTGTCCCAGGGAAGGAGAAACTTTTGAACTTTTGTCAGGCTTGGCTAGGAAAGCCTGCCTTCCCAACGTTTTCATACAGTACAGAAAACATTTCTGGAAATCAAAGCAAGATGGAAACAGGTTTATAATACACCACCTACTGTTTCCCATTTTCTTCTGCATTATTTGAAGGACAAACTCTAGGATTTCTGTAGTATCTCTGACAGGGGGAGTTTAATACAACATTTGAGTTTTAATTTAGAATGGTGGCCATATTCCTTCATCTCTTATCACCGACACCTGTCTTAATGCTTGCAGAGCTGTGTATGCACAAGTCAGGAGTCATTTCAGGTATACTGCACACAGGCGAACACGCTGGTCCTTAGCACTGGCCATCCATGGCACTCAGAGCAAGCACAGGAGCGGGTCAGAAGCACAATGCAAATGTCATAAGCTTTTTGCCCAACCTCACAGAACAAGCAATGCAGACAAGAATGGAGTATGAGGTCCTATGGGTCAGTTAAAGAGCTACTCTGTATAAAGGAGTAAGTGTGCAAAGGCTCACCCTAAAGATCTGTAAAAATGATCCAGATTAATTAGTCGAGTAAAAGAAGCACAGATAATCAGTTAAATCATAATCTCTTTACACAGATTGTCGCACTTAGTTCATTCTTTTGCTTCTGTTGGTTTTTTTCCTGTTTTACCAGAGTGTGGTAACTGTTTTCTGAGCTAGTCTCCTCACTTTCAGATGCCTGCAACTCAAAGAGAAAGAACAACAAAATCCATCCAGTGTCTGCCATGTTAAGGAACAAAACCTTTTGTTGGGTAACAGCACAGAAGTGCTTCAGTGCTGCACATGCACCAGTTTACAGAAAAATATTAACATGGTGGCTGATACTCATATTGCCCAGGTTTAGACAGCAAACTTGGGTACCTAATTCTAGTTGTTTGCTGTCCTTTACTCCTCTCCATCTGCTCTACATTAAACCTACTGAAACAAGTTTCTTCACTTCAGCCTCCCCCAGGATTTCATCTAAATCAGATGTTTGTAAGTCTGCAGATTCGTATGACCAGAACATAAGTATGGGCTGAAAGAGTTGGATCTCCTATATTTAAAATTGTTCTTCAGCTAAACACATATTACATCAAGACATACCACCTATTAGGGAAAAGGTGAACCAAGTTCAGCAATCGCATCAGAACAAGTCTTATCACTGTTTCACCTAACTAGTTTGTTCCACCATCTTCCACTCTAACAGTCATTGCCTGATCCCAAACTTGCTGTTCTCCACACCAGTACTGCAAAGGAGGGATGAGGTGCTGACCACTATGGCTGTACCCTTCACCTCTGCTCTTCTGTGCAAGGTTTTGCACATACGTCTCAGCTACAAACAGAGAAGACATACAAGGCTGCAAGAGGCTCAAATATTTAAAGGTCTTGCCAAATAAAGTATTGCAATTTTCATCCATAGCAATGATAGCTAAAAAATACCACTTCTTTGCTAATCTCACCTGCTGATAGTCTCACATCTGAGGAAGGGGGTGAAGCAGGTGGATCCATCACTTCAGTGCCATGTTCCTAGAGGTGACCTTTCCACCTGCACTTCACACACTCTGCATTTGCATTCCACATGCTGGACCTTTCAGGGATAGGAGCCAGTACTAGTGGGCTCCACGGTCAGTTAACTGGAAGGAAGTAGGACAGGCAGGTAAACACTGTGTATGAACATGCCCAGATTAAGAAAAAGACAAAACAAAGCCAAGAGAGATGTAAATAGCCTGGCAAGACATGGAGGAGCATGGAAACGAAACATGCTGTGGAATTGCACTTAGTCTTCCCTGTAAGCACACTTTGCAGACATACTCCCTCCATCCTTCAAATACTGAACAGTATGAAAGATTCACCTGAACTTTTTGACACCAGGACCCAGACAATTCCTCCCTTGGACTTGGATGTTCCCTGGTGATCCAGACACAGCCTTTTAACATATAGCTTAAGCTATAGCTTGATGCCAGGCAATGACACATCCACATCATGTTTATTTACCTCTTTTATGCATCAAAACTCAGAGCAGCACCTGCCTTTGGAATAATCATATAAAGGAGCTAGAAGAAACAACTCCCAGACTACACTTAATGAATGGGCAGGACGATCCTATTGATTCTTCAGCACAGGGGTTTTTCCCTTCACAATTTCCTTACTTAAACAGAGGTTAAAGTGTGAAACTAAATGAAGCAGCTTAGAACAAGGTTTCACAATCAGACATGCATTAATTTAACAGGTCACTGCTGTCAAAATGAGGAGATCCTATTCACTCATCCTATGTTCTCCCCTCTTCTTGCCACTTACCTTGAGGCAGTTCTCGTTCCTATCTGACTATATGTGGAGTCGATTCAGCTGACCACCTCAGGAAATTAAGTCAGAAAAAGCAAGGTGTTTCTTTTCCTGTGTTAGCAAGCTGCATGAGTTTATAGCACAATCAGATGAGTGACAGAGAAGAAGCAATGGGGGAAGAGAGAGAACTACATGCAGGTGGCTAAAAATGGAGCGAGACTGTTTTGGTCATGGTGAGTTGGCACTTTGACTCACATATATCGCAGAACCATACCCTGCAGCTTGTTTATACGTTCTAGGTAGTGCTCTTTATGAAGGCATCTCCACCGTCATCGTCCTCCTCAGCTGCATGGCCCTGCTCTTGTGTCATGAGCACTACTTATTTTCCAGCCTGTCTCAAATCAGGGAACTAAAACAGCTGAAACAGGGCAACAGTTATTTTTCCAGCTACCTCACTTCTATTTTCAGCTGTATCACCATATGACCAAGTATACAGGGAGGCCAGTTCATGGAGGAGGACACTATGGAGGTACAAATGAGAGGAAGATGACCCTGAGGCTCTATAGCCAGCACCGCTATAGACCCAAAGGCCTAAAAGCTCTATCCACTCTTGCAGAACTGATTTCTAATGCTTTAATGAGATCACAGTCCTGACAGTGACAATGACTCACAAAATCATCCCAAGGAAGATAAGATCTTATGGCTATTGCCAACAAAATTAAGCAAGGAAGTCTATGCTAAAGGAACACGTTCAAGCCTGTTTACCAAACTGGAACACTGAAGTTACACATGAACCTACCAAGGAAATGATGGTAAGAATTTCTTGGTTCAGCTGCCTGCATTACAAGTACACAAAGAAATTGACCACAACCCTTCAAAGCATTACAGGGTCATCCAAGTCACAAGGGTCCTCTGGAGGTCTCTAGTCCAACCTCCTGCTCAAAGCAGGTCCAGAGCAGTTTGCTCAGGGTCATATCCAGTCAAGTTTTCAGTATCTCCAAGGATGGACACTCCACAACCATTCTGGGCATCTGTTCCTTATTATCTTCACAGTGAAACATTCTTTTCCATTTTATGAAGCTGTAATTTCCCACGTTCCAACTTGTGTCTATTGCCTATTGTCCTATTTAACTACACCTCTGTGAAAAGTCCAACTCTCTCTTCTCCACACTCTCCCATTACCTAGTTTTAGACAGCCTTCTCAAGTCTGAGAAAACCCAGGTCCCAAAGCCTCTCCTCGTACACCATGTGCTTCAGCTCCCTACCCCTCCACTAGGTTCGCTCCAGTATGCCAATTTATGTTTGTCTTTGAGCATCCCAAACTGGACACAGTACTGATATGGTCTCACAAGGGTTGAATAGAGGGGAGCCATCATCTCCCTCAGCTGGATGGCTATGCTCTTGTTAATACAGCCCAGTATGTGGTTGGCCTTTTTTGCTGCATGGGCAGTCTGGTGACTTGGTTTCAGGAGTCTTGAGTCCCTCAGAAGTCAATACCCCTACAGCACACACAGCACAGATACACACCAACCTGTTTCAGGCTGAGTCCACTTGGAATTAAAACTGGCAAGGGATGTCAAGGACAACAAGAAGGCCTTTTTCAAATACATCAGCAGCAAAAGGAAGACTAGGGAAAATGTGGGCCCGCTGCTGAATGAGGTGCATGCCTTGGTGATGGAGGATACAGAGAAAGTGGAATTATTGAATGCCTTCTTTGCTTCAGTCTTTAATCCTAAGGCTGGCCCTCAGGAAACTCAGAACCTGGAGGTAAGAGAGAAAGTCTTGCAAAAGGAAGACCTTCCCTAGGTTGAGGAGGATTGGGTTAGAGAACATCTAGGCAATCTCAATACCCACAAATCCATGGGCCCCAATGGGATGCACCCACAGGTGCTCAGGGAGCTGGCAGATTGCTAGGCCACTCTCAATCATCTTTGAAAGGTCATGGAAAACAGGAGAGGTGCCTGAGGACTGGAGGAAAGTCAATGTCACTCTGGTCTTCAAAAAGAGCAAGAAGGAGGACCCAGGAAACTACAGGCCAGTCAGCCTCACCTCCATCCCTGGAAAGTTGATGGAACAACTTATTCTGGGGGTTATCAATAAGCATGTGGAGGAGAAGAAGATTATTGGGAGCGGTCAACATGGATTCACCAGGGGGAAATCATGCCTGACCAATCTGATAGCCTTCTATGGTGGCATGACCAGCTGAGTGGATGAAGGGAGAGCAGTGGATGTTGTCTACCTTGACTTCAGCAAGGCTTTTGACACCGTCTCTCATAACATCCTCGTTAGCAAGCTTAGGAAGTGTGGGTTGGATGAGTGGACAGTGAGGTTGGGTGAGAACTGCCTGAATGGCAGAGCCCAGACGGTTGTGGTAAGCGGCACAGAGTCTAGTTGGAGGCCTGTATCTAGGGGTGTGCCCCAAGGGTCAGTACTGGGTCCGGTCTTATTCAACATATTCATCAATGACCTGGACAAGGAGACAGAGTGCACCCTCAGCAAATTTGCTGACGATACAAAACTGGAAGGAGTGGCTGATACACCAGAAGGCCACGCTGCCATTCAGCGAGATCTTGACAGACTAGAGAATTGGGCAAAGAGGAACCATATGAAATTCAATAAGGGCAAGTGTAGGGTCCTGCACCTAGGGAGGAATAACCCCAAGCACTAGTACAGATTAGGAGTTGACTTGCTAGGAAGCAGCTCTGCAGAGAAGGACCTGGGAGTCCCGGTGGACAACAAGCTCTCCATGAGCCAGCAGTGTGCCCTTATGGCCAAGAAGGTCAGTGGTATCCTGGGGTGCATTAAGAGTGCCCTGGAGTCCTTAGTGATCCTAAGTGTGTATTGTCAAAGGAGTTAAAAGCAGAGAGGGCAAAGGGATTTTCAGTCAGGACAGTCAGACAAGCAGACCACAGCCACCAAATGTCTGAGATGATGAGATATTAAATTAACATTATAATGTTAATTTCTTCAACAAAAGATTGGGATAGCTTCTGTTATTGTTTCCTCCTCTACCCAAGGACTCTCTAATATACCCATCTCTGCTCACCCTTGCATGTCTAAGACTATGATTAGTCACTTCAATAAATGCAGACTGTCAAAGTGTTAAAAAAAAAAATCTGTAAAAATATTTTGTAAATCAAAAACCTCCCTGTCCATACCATGTATTTATTCAATACACATTACAGGATAACTTTCTCCCAAAACATTTTGTGCCAGCCAGCTATAACTGCATAGTAGAGCACAAAGTGTTTCCACAGCCTTAACTTCCCCTGCTCTCAGCCAGACTCAGCAAAAATACTGGGCAGGGAGCCATTACTGGGAACTGAGAGGTGATCCAGTAGGTCTCACCAGCTTCACCCATGTTGCAGCATGCAGATCTCAGATACTCAAAGCCATACAGGAACGAGGCCCTGAACCGCAGTGTGCACCTCAGCAACACCTTACCATAAACTACTCAGCTCCGTTAGGTGTGGTTTTGCACGTTTTGGTTTGATGGGGTTTGGTGGTTTCCCCAACAACAAAGCCAAAGTAGACCAAGGTAACCCTAATCCCTCCATCCCCCACTTCCCCCCCCCCCCCGCCCCGAGGATTACTGCAGCCGGTCCTCCCTTGCATGCAGGCAGCTGCAACTATGCATGTGCTGCCTGCTGCTGCAGGCTCTCTGCTGCACAGCCAGACAGTCCCCCTTCCCAAACAGCTCCCTGCTACAAGTGGGGGGCTCTGTGATCTGGGGTGGCAAACAGTAGAGGTGGGGACGAGTCTCCCTCCTCCTACATATCATGCTGCAAGAGGAATTGGTAGAAGCAGGAGCAAACCGCACAAGCACGCAGCACGGGTGGCCCCCATGGGGGCACTGCCTGTTTGGATGGGAGAGCAAACGCTGTGCGGGGTGTCCCTGGCAAAGCAGGCAAAGCTCTGCTTCCCCAATTAAAAACAGTTCCTCTGCACAGGAGTCAGAGCTCTAGGCAGATACCCTCGGTCGGGTCAGATCACAGTCGTTACACCATCATACATGTTATGCAGATTTTGAGACACCACAGACTTTTCTTTACAGTTTCAGTAACTTCCGACACACCTGTGAGCTGACACTTTGTCCCAACCCGAAAGGTTCCCCAGTCTGCGGGGGTGTGAAGATCACAACCGTGAGTTCACAGGAGTCTGTAATACAGAAGGACACGGAGGCATTTATCCTCTAAATTTCTCTGCTTTGTTTACTGGGTTAGCAAGTAAACTACCGCAAAAAAACACCTCTGGCAAGTACACCTATGGTTAAGAAAGCAAATATATATATATATATCTCTCAAGCCATTACAAATTACTATCAGCATTCAATAGTATAATATCAATCAATTGCATAGCAACAATCAGTTGATTGACAATCAGTTGTATGGCAACAACTGTACTCCAAGAACGATGCAGTGCATACTGCTAGAATCATGCGTGTAGCTCAACTCTGAATACCAGCTGCTCAAAATCTCTTTGAAGCTGAATCTTCACAATGGCAGAAAAGAACATTTTTCCTCATGTATGAGCCTGAATGTAATTGGAAAGCGACATTTACAGTGGCAATTCCACAGTTGTTTGGTACTGGAAGTATATTCTAGGTTCATTCCTCATTATGAAATACTGCATCAGAATGCCTCAGAATACAAAAATGACACCCAAAATTGCATCAACGTAGTTCAGGGTTTGTCAGGGTAAAAGGCACAGGCACTGCATTTCAAAATGTTTTATAAACTGTGCAGTATTGGTATTTCCTGTCAACAGTGGCAGTCTTTTCTTTGCAGCTTTATGCGTGGAGGCTCTAGCACTAGTTTTAAACCTGAGTTATGCTCATTTGGGATGGGAAGCGTCAGCAGCTCCCCCCATGCTGGGCATTGCTGGCACTGAAATGCTTCACCTAGCAGGTAGGGGGGTAAGCACCACATCTCTACATTGCAAATCAACCTTTCCACAACCACTGTTCAGAATATAACATCTTCTGGTAGAGCTTTCTGCTGCTTCAGGGAGGCTTTTCAAAGCTGAGAGCTTCTAGTTTGGTGCAGAGTGCTGCACTGAAACAGCAAGGCATTAGAAAAGAGGAAAACTCTCAAAGCCAAGTAGGTCTTCAAAGAGGAAGGCGGCACAGAGTGCTGTTGGGAGCAAATGTAGTTGAGAACATCAGCACTTAAGAAGAGACTATGCTGAGCAGCTCTGCAGGTGATGAAGACATGGGTCACTTGTGCTAGGAGCTGGAGCGTCCCTTCTGGTCCCTGGCAGATAATGGCATCATTCATTACCACTGGCACTTGGAAATCTGTGCAGAAATTAATATGGCTCTAAGCTCCTCCTATCCTGGAGAAGGTGGCCTTCTATCAGGGGGAAAGTTGTTGTGAGATCCTCACAGAAGTGGGGCCTGTTTCTGTTCTCTCACCCTATTATGTCTCTGGGTCCAGCATCAATGGACAATGTCTGCTGGCTCCTAGGTTGCTTTCAAGGATGAAAAAGTGCAGTGAGAGTTGCTCTGCTTGGTGTTCTCTAGTTCCTTATTTTTAACCCTCTGGCCCTTGCCCTCACTTTGTTTTTATCCCTTCTCTTCTGCAATCGTTTTCTCTCCATGCACTCCCTTTTTTTCTTGCTCCTACCCCATTTTTGAGGCAGGAGGCAGCATTCATTTTTGTTATGGATGGAAAAATCACCCCAATGGATGGAAATAAACAGTAGAGATAGTGGCCAGGAAATGAAGGAGGACTGGACCCCCCCTACTTTCTGCAATTCAGTCGGTGGCAGTTCGGCCAAGTGCTACAGTAGCAGGAGCATGCACTCCTGCTCCTAGAGAGCTCATTTCCTGGTAGCCACCATCCTCCCTGCACAAACAGAAACAGAAGCAAGAAAGCTTGCAGTCACCACCACAACCTCACTACAAC
Source organism: Grus americana (assembly GCF_028858705.1). NCBI lineage: Eukaryota > Metazoa > Chordata > Aves > Gruiformes > Gruidae > Grus > Grus americana. The sequence goes on from NC_072852.1 coordinate 84,064,337, forward strand.
CACAGGAACGGCCACGCTAGTGCCACAACCCATGCCTCCATCCCCATCTGCACCTGCACGGTGATGTCCTCGCCGTCCCGCACTGCCAGAGCCATGGGCCACAACTACATGCTATCACCTTGGCCCACGCATCGCCCACAGAATGGGGAGCTGCCACCCCTTTCCATCATACCCCACAGCACACCCCACAGACGCTAACACTGAAAGGAGGACGGACAAAGTGGAGTCCCTTCCAAGCACATGCTCCACACTGCCCTGTGCCTTGCCCTTCTTGATCCCTTCCCCCTCCATTTTTTATTATTTTTTTTAGTTAATAGGAAACAAAAAAAGGTACTACTCTGTCCTTACAATGAAGAAATACTATTTTGCACTAGGCAGTTGATTAGAAAACGTTTCTCATTCCTCTCATAGACTTTACAGGGTAGTATTTGTCTCAGCAGCTTTTCTTCTGCAGAGGAGAAAGGGCTGGTGTTAACTCCAGGCTCACTGGAGAACAGACCTTCAGACTGCACTGTGCTGATGTTCCTACGCATGTAAGAAATGCCACATTTAAAGAAATAATCCATATTCTGGTACAGTTTGCTTTCCACTTCATTCTCTGTGGGTCTAAGTTGGCAGGTGGGAAAGAGATGGAAGAACAGTTTGTTGTCATTTAGTTACATTTCTTAACTTGCTAACATAGTCTCTTGGGTTGCTTTCAAATACTCAAGAAAATTAAGGACAGGAATTTAATTAAGGACAGGAAATTCAAAGTGGGGAACTGTTTGTTTAACATCCCAAGTCAAGAACTTTAAATATCATTAAACTGCATTTTTATATTAAAAGAGGAAAAAGTATTCAAATTACTTGCACACTGTGAGACTGCAGCCCTTCAATAACAAATCTACTTTGAGCAACTTGTTCTACAGTTTCCTTTTCGTTCAGACGTCTGTATGGATATTTATCTCATGACAGGAAGGATGACACACAAGACTGGGTCTTCTCCTTTCTTTCTCCTGCCTGTAGATCTCCTCTGTAGCCATGAGGACTGTAGCCCTCTGCACATTGATTCTCACCTGTAAAATGTGGATAACAATCATTTCTCTTTGACCTTATGCAGACCTTTTCTATTTAGACTGCAAGCTCTTCCTGGCAGAGATACCTGTTGCTCTAAGTATTTACCATACAGAATCTTGCCTAGGACCTCAGTGTGAAAGAAAGATACTCTAGTTTTATAGCCATGCCTGGTTTCCAAACCACCAGCAGCATTTTTTTCCTACCTCAACAGCCACTGTCTTTGAAAACAAGTATTTTAAACAGAAATAGGTCAAGTAGTACTCATATATGCCATGTACACCGATTATTTTTCCCTATCTCACTCCAATTTTGAAAATATATATAATGAGGATTACTTTCTGTTCTATAATATGCCTAATCCACCACCAGACCAAATTTAGTTATGTTGCTAAACTATTTACTATTAATACTGATTTAATATTATCTGAGGTGGAAGAAGACAGTACTGACACAGGAAAATTTTTCAGCTACGCTGGATTATTTAGGTGATCGAGGACTTCAACAGATAGTGAAGAAATGCAGGTGCCTATGCAAGACATGTGAATTGACCTTACAATGACAAGTGACATTTTATGTCCAAAAAAAAGGAAGTTAATGCACTATTGTGCATGGAAAAAAAAATTTATATCATTCTAAATGATAAATGTATCAATGTAAGGAAAGGACTTCGCTGCCAGACAGACAGTTCAGTAACGATGTACTGCCAATGTAGATCTGCTGTCCAAACTGCAAGCAGGCTTACAGGACACATAAAGAATATGGTGAAGGACAGCGCTGACAATATTACAGTGCTCCTATAAATCAATGATGTATGGGTTTCCCTCTTAGCACATACTCATCATACCATGAGATGGTCTGATCTCTTTGCGGGTCTCTTACTGTACTTCTCATTCAACATCCTTCCCTTGCTGTGGTCCACCAGTGAGGACCGCACTTCTTGCTACAGTACCTTCAGCACTACAGCAGGCAATGCTGGGAAGAAAAGCTGTTAAACTGATACAGATTAGGAAAAGAAACCTTTTTGAGCAGTCCAAATGTTATTCATGCCTTTGATGGAAGGTGCTCAGCCCCACTGTCTGCAGCTATGAGACAACTGCACAGGATGCTGAACAGGAAACTGAGTTGAGTAGCTCTGGCAAACTCCTATCAGAATGACTCACCATTTCAAAAGTCACAGGTGATCGCTACGCACGCTTCTTTTCTTCTCTCTGGTGGAGAATGGACCTATCAGTAAAAGCAATGGAGGTCTCTGGCTGATGACGTAGCTGCATGCTCTCGTTTCAGTTCAGGCCTCTAAGATCTTCCCGGTGCAGATACACAGCCTGTAGACATTTTGGGGAGAAACTTCTGACGTCGGCTACCCATACTGGGGACATGATGACACCAAACTCAACTGGCAAAATCTACAATTGGACTTTTTTGGAACCTTTTTTGGTTTGTGACTGCAAAGGCTTCAAATGGTGAGTGACTTTGAAAAGTGTTAAACGTGATGTTTGCTCTATGGCGAATCACGTATAAAGAAATTCTGCGCTTTCCTGGAAGATAACATTTACAGGAAGTACAGCTACTAATCGTTACTGATGGCCAGACCATCAGGTTCTGTAGATAAAGGCAAATAAGCTTCTTTATATCATCTGAGGTTTCCACCCTAATCTCCCTGTCATGCTTATGTTTATATTTTTATCTGTCTTATTCAGCTTACTAGTGTTAATTGTTTTCATGTCGTTATAATGCTGTGGTGCTTTCTCTTCCGTATTCTAACCCTCCCTACTTATTTCTATCCTCCTCCATGTCATTTTCAGTGTTAAGTCTGTCAGTTCTTGAAGATGGGGGCTATGTCTTCTACTACATAACAACACATAAGTGCTATAAGCAAGTAAATAACAATCCTAGTGAATATTAGCCTCACCAAAAACACAAACACAGCTGTTAACATAGCTGGATTCCTTTCTCTTGTGCCTCCTACTCCAAAACATTACAAAATAATGTTTTGCAAGACTTCTGCAGGTGAATGACTGAGCTTTTTTGGTGTAAAAGACCTAGTTGTCTGACACATGCAACATTCTCAACCTGGGACTTCATAAAATGCTTAGTACTTCTCAAATACTAACTTAACTTCTGTAGTAAATACAGTTTGCTAATACCTCTGTTAAATACTTTCTAAAGGAGACTAACTTTTTTAATGTTCAAAACTACTAAGCACACATGATGTTCCATAAGCCGCTCAACGTTATTTCTGCTACATTCATCCTTCATCTTTTTCTTTCATTTTTTTGTCTAAAATGTAGATATTTCATGTATTATTTTTAGTCATCTGACTAGTTTCATGTTATACATGAAACAATTTCACTTTGGGAATCGCAGGAACCTCTCAATATTGTCCTGAAAATATATCACCTCAAAAAGTAGTAGGCACTAGAACAGTAAAAATTTTATAACTATTAAGAAAGAAATGTATTTTTGTTCAGCTGAATATATGACTAATGAAAAAAAAAACTTAAGGAACTGTAAGCAAAAAGCTAATCTTTCAGTACCTTCCTCCTTCTTACTTACTGTCAGGATTCCTATGGTACAGAGGCATACTGATATCAGGAGGCTTTGGGGGAGTACAATCGAAACATTAGAAATAAGTTGTGGTTTTTACTGCATGTGAAGTACTTATCAGTGGATCAGTGCTGGGTTACTAGCTTTAAAAAATGTAAAAAGAAACACAGCATTAATTCAGATCCTTTTCTAATAAATGGATTGGACCAGTTCAGTGGGACCTTAAGAAACTAACAGTTGACTAATACATGTAGACTTTATGAGAGCTTCCAAAGCACCCCAAAATATCAGAAGTCAATGTCTTGTTTGGGGTACAAATGCCTCAAGGTCTGACTAAAGATTTTGAACTCACTAATAGTTCTTCCATTGGCTGGGGAGGGAGATAGAGATGAACTGACAAAGTCAACCGAGAGCAGGGTAAATTAGTCCACCCCAGTCTGTGCAATCACAGTGACATCACTACTAGCATGGGAGCTGTCTAGTGGCAGTTGAATGTGGGCCTCTCTGCTGTACGCTGCTGTGACCACAGCGCAGGTGTTTCCTATGTGTATACTCTAAATTTCTGACGTGCAGTGATTTCTCCTTGTGGCACATGAACGCAATTCTTCCGAAAAGTTAGAGGTAGCATGTTAGTGGGTGATAAAAGGTAATCAAAGATCATTTGTGATAGCAGCAAACAGGAGGTGGCATCACAGAATCCAACTGTAACTTTTGGAGTCAATCCCATGAGACCCCTAGTATTGCAGGGACCCTTCCCCCCCCCCCCCGAGAAAACAATTTCTTTTGGAAAATGCCATGCTTTTTACTTAGAATGTTTGCACTTTCTCCCTATATCATGGCACTACTTTAAAGTCATTTTCCAGTGATTCAATCTGGAGGGTATCTCTGTCTTTTGCCTTTTTCCTTTAAGAAATTCCTATCTTCTTTTTCAATCTTGATTTTATAAAATGTGGGAAGATTTCATGAAACCAAATATGCAGATAAAAAAATAAATATGTGGCCCTTGCAGTGTCTTACGGGAGACATATTTTTCCTGCAAAAATAAACATTTTCCTTTTTCCGAACAGCTGTCCTCAGCACCCCAAGAGCCTCCAGAGATGCCGGCGGGAGCGACCTGTGCTGAGGAATTTGCGGACTTTCCTTCTTCCCAGAGGTGCCGAAATTTGCTGATCTCAGAGAATCACAGAGAGATCTGGTGGGAGCTAAGTTCTTCTGAAACCATTTCCCATTTCCTTTTTTTTTTTTTTTTTTCCAATCAGAAAGGCGTACGCTTGGCACCGAGCCCACGCGCCGCAAGGATGCACGCGGAGACGCGGGAAGCGGATCCCATCCGCCGGGCCCGGCCGGCCTCCCTCCCCGCCCCGAGGCCGGGCGCTCCGGCAGTTCCGGCCCCGTGATCCCAGAAGCCGCTCCGCACCCATGGGACGCCGAGGGGGCAGCGGCGACAGCGGCAGCTCCCCGGAGCGGGAGACGGGCACCCGCAAAGGTGAAGGGGCAAAGGGAGAGGGACCGGGAGGAGGAACGGGACGTGGCGGCGGCCGCCGTGGCCGCAGGAGATCCCGCCGGAGAGAGGGACCGAGAGAGGGCGTGCTGTCGGGGGGGCGGTCGCCGTGCAGCTCCCGGTCCCGGGACGCCGCCCGCTCCGCCCGGCCTGGGAGCGGGGCCGTGGGGCTGGGCGCGCTGTCTGCTGCCCTGCGGCGTCCCGGGAGCCGCCGGGCCGCTGGAAACACCCCCTGGCCAGGGCACGCCTCGGGGTGCCCGCCCGGCGGCGGAAGGGCCGATCCGGTGGAGGTCTCGCCGTCGAGGGGCGCCGGCCACCCGGGGCAGCCCTGGGCTGACTCCGGGCTCACAGACCCACCCGAGAAATGCCTGGAGCTGCCGGGCACGGTGTGGACTGCGACGTGCGTGGGGCCGGCTGGGAATCAGCTCCGTGCCAACATGCCGTGGGGCTCACCTTGTGCGTGGAGGCTAGATGAGCCCACCTGTGTGCTGTGGCTCTTCACAGAGGTAGGAGGCTGCCCGGGCAGACCCCTGTGCTGGCAGCAGGGTGCCCACCAGTGAGAGGGGACCCTCCCTGTGCAGCCTTTCAGGGGCACCTCGTCCCCCGCTACTGTCTGTGAAGTTGGCCGTGGCAAGTTGGTGGGTCCTACCCACCTCCAAACCCAGCTCGCTGCTGGCCCCTGGAAGGGAGGCGGGAAGAAAAGGAGACTCTGAAAAGCTGTCGCTGTGGGATAAGGCTGGATGTTCCTCAGAAGTTTTGGGCTCTGGAACTGATGGCTTGCCTTATTTCTCTTATCTGTGCCATGTTTAGGCATCAGGCCAACCTCAGACTTACTGTCTTCACCCTCATTCATTCCACGCTCATTTCTTTCTTTTTTGATCACTTCGGAGTGTTGGGAACTACCTCACTATTAGGTTAAGTTCCAGATGATGTAACTAAAATTCAGAGTAATTCAGAGGTTTTGTTAGCTAAGTAGCTTTGTAATGACAAGCTAAATGTCACACACTTCCTAGTCTTCAGCTCTGCTCCCAGCCTGCTCTGCACGGAGAGTGACCTTTTTTTTGGAACAGTTTCATAGGTCCTGGACTCTACTCCCCTGTCAGCTGGTTGTGTTTGTTTGGGTTTTTTTAATTCCCGACATTTCTTTTTTTCAGGTCTATTCTTAAATGTCTGGTTGTGGCGAGGTGTTGCTGGAGTCCTTACTGCTGCTATCATTTTGATTTTGTGTATTCAGTTTGGTAAGTGTTTAAGTCATTTAAAAAGAAAATATGATTAGCCTTAGAAATTACCAGAGTCTTAGGTTGTCAGAAGTCCCTCAAAAGTTTTATTCAGAACTTACTTTATCTCCAAGTTAAATAGATGTCTCATGACATATTGTTTAAAACTGTGGACAAGTGCTGGAGAAGTGACCCACTAGTTGCAGTGGCATTAGGGAGTGCTCGGTTTAGTCTTAGTTTACTTCTGGCATTCAAGTTTATAACCGCACTGTTGTTCTTAATCCAAGTTCAGGAAAACAAATAACAGATGGAAGATTGTTCTTTGCAACCAATCTGTAGTCCTTCAGAAAATGACACTATAATAAACAAAGCTATTAATTCAGCTGCAAGGAAGCAACACTGCCTTGCAGCTGAAAACTGCAAAGCAAAAACTACAGTTGTCAGAAATATTTAAGTTATAAAAGAGTCCTTGGAGGATACGTTATTATCACCTTCTCCGCTACTTCTACCAACCTGCCCCGGTCATCACTTCAAAGGTATGTCAGCAACCATAAAGGTGCAGGAGCCAGAGTATATAAGTAGTTTACAATAATTATTCTGGTGGGCAGAAGTAATAACACTATGGTTAGACTTAGATGATTTTAGATGATGCAGTCAGAAAGCAAGCTAAAAAGCTCCAGAAACCTTTTCCAGTTGGAAAAAGTAGGTAGAATGGTTTTTGTCTTTTCACAGTAAACCGTTCTTCGGCCAAAGATTTTCCTGCCTGTCCTTCCCTGGAACTCTGTCCATCAGGTTGGCTGTATTTCCAGAGGAAATGCTACTACCTCTCGGAGAAGGAAGCCAACTGGAACTCCAGTCAGAGCTTCTGCTCTTCGTACAATGCTTCCCTCCTGGTGATTGAAAATCATCAGGAACTGGTAAGGGAACAAAAGGGGGGTCCTGGTTTCACCCCATCTTGCTTCTAGGGAGCTGCACAATGAACCAGTGTGTTCTTCCAGCCTCTTAAGCTGAATGGTTTGAAAGCTGCATGCCTCATCTCTCTGCAAACTGCAAACATCAGTTTTTGCAGTTGATGTTTTAGAAAGTGCCTGGAGCTTATCTGAGTTAAATTTGGTGTTGCTCACAGCTATAAATACTCACATTAAAGGCAACTATCAGGGTAAACATGGTTGCATCTCATTTGTCTTTAATTAGACAACCGTTCTCTCTTAGCAATATAGGTTAATGACAATCAAGGTGGTGGATACATTAGTCTTGACCTTTGCAGTTAGGAGATAGTTACCCTAACTACAGCTTGGAGCATCTTTTTCTGTATTATACTACAGTATTAGGAAAGATATCATCTAGCACAAAGACCTAGGAGAATATATTCTTACATATCTGTTGCAGACCTTGATATTTTAAAACAGCCTCCTCGTAGGTCAGTCAACCCTATCACAGACACCAGTATGATGGACATACTGGGTGCAAATGTCAATTCTGTTGCACACACTGGGGCAAGGATCTTCCTTAACTAATCTCTGAAACGTCTTCCACAAATCCTTGCTATCTGATAATAAAAACTCAGTGTGATGAGGACATATCAGCAATGGAGAAATGCATTAGCTGCAAAGGTGTTCATTGTTCTTTGAAGACTTTCTTGTGGAGAGTAAGTAAATGGATGCATTTGCAGTTCCATAGCAGTTCTTAATATTCAGTAGCATACTTGTTTTCTCATAGTTGGCATTTCTGTCACTACGATATCTAAGTGCTGCAGGGGTCCTGTCTCAAAATTAATCCATTTGATTTGTGATTGAGTTGTAAGTTCTCTTTTAGTTATGTGGATCGCACAAGACCCAGATGCTGCAGGACTCTGTAGGTTCATTTTTTAATACAGTTTCTTTTGGGAGAAAGGCAAGATCATTTTTTTGCTTTCTAGCCCTAGAACAAAGACTTTGTATTTTGATAACTGAACAAATGCAAATCTTCTTGTCTCATATGGATTTATTCCTACAGAATTTTATGGTGAAGATAACAAAGCAAGACCCATGGATTGGACTCTATAAAAGAAATGAAGAGTTCTTTTGGGTAAATGGGAAAGCATTAGACAATAAATTGTAAGTCAATGTTGAGGTTTTTTGCTGGTGATACTAGTTTATAGGGGAGTAAGAAAGAATAACTAATACAGATATAGGCAGTGACCTGAAATAAATATCTGTAATGAAGGAGTGACTATGGAGAGACCATGGAATACAATAAAGATTTCACACAGCATTGTTAAAATTGTGACAGATGAAAGTTAGGAGATAAATTTATAATGCCAGGTTCAGAAGCAGCATGAGATGGGAGCTCATGGTAACAGACAGCATAGCAAGGTGAAAGTTAAACCAAGAGACCACCAAGACACCAAAGCAATGTGGGGAGGAATGGAAGATTACAGTAACACAAATTCCTCATTATAGAATATTTTTTGCAAAAGTGCAAACCTACATGCAATTTGCATGATGTTTATAGCAAAGATATTTGGGAGGCTTCCAAGAGATGTTTTCATACTTCTTATAGAACGTGCGTACTACACGTACAGCAGCCTACAAAAGGCTGCTGGAGGGAAAGGTGAAGCTGTGAATTTATGTTGCATGAGCTGCTCTGTGGTCATGGCCCTGTTTCTATGCCACCGGTGTTAGGTGTGGGGCAGTGTCAGGTTTGTTCCTTCCACCAACGGCTGTCCCATCTTCTTGTAGACTGCTGCTTCTCATCCTGGGGCAGCTGCCAGCAGGAGCTGGTAGAGTTACCAGTAACAGTAAAAAGCATTGAGATTTCACAAGTCTGAAATAAACTCAAAAAGTGGAAAATTCAAATACTCTTAAGTTTGTGACATTACTAGTGATACGTGACTGTATTCGGTTCATCCCCAAGACTTGAGGGCTTGATCTGATAAAGACCTTATTACGCATTTAATGCGAGATGTGAGCAGCACGTAGACATCTCAGGTTGAAAACTGCAGTCCTTCCTGGTCTTGCTTATCCCCCGCCTGTGATACAAACGTCCACTGATGCTTTCATTTTCAGTGATGAAGTTCTTCATGTTTTTAGACTTCTGCCTCTGTGCTTGCCTCACACTGCCCCTTCTGTCTTTAGAGGGGTGAACACTTTGATGTCTAAGCTCAGTTGCTATTAGAGTCATGTTAACACTGGTGGGGATTTGTTCCGTGGCTTTTCCAGAGACCGTACTAGTTTGGTTGGCCTATTACAGAACACTGTAACACTTGGTTTGAAAACAGAATTGGCTAAGGAGACCCTTACCTCTTACATAGGGACACCAACAATGTGGGAACTGAGGTTCACTTCCTGTTTTCCACCACCCCCTTAACCATAGTGCTGAGTTCGGTTCTGAGGAAGAGGGAAATGAGAGAGGCATTTGTTTCACAGCTTCTGCTGAAACGTATTAGCTGTATAGGAGGATATGGAAGTCAAAGGTGGAGCCAGTCCTGATAGCACAGTGTCCTTCAGAAAGGCAAACCTGAATTCCAGTCTCCACTCTAAGGGCGTATTTCGCATTAAGCAACCACTAGACAAGATGCAGGAGTACTCCAAGTCCTAGATTTTATATTCTAGGGGCCAGGTTCCATTAAAAAAAGACAATGTTTCTGGTGTTCTGTTCAAAGCACAAGCTATCATCTTCCTGCAATGCCTTGCCTGTGGTAAATCAGGCTTTGTACAGAGAGAACCTGTGATCCCCATAGTTCCCTTTGCTCTATTGCATTATTTGATTGTGGGTGTCAAAGTAATCGTGTCTTTCATTCTTCCTTACAGGATTGAAGTAAAAGGCTCTGGAAACTGTGCCTATCTTGAGTCAAAAGGAGTCTCAGCCTCTGGATGTTATTTAACCAGGAAGTGGGTCTGTAGCTTGAATATTAGCTTAGCACGATAAAAGTGGATGAAGCCACCACCCCTGACACTTAGCACTCTGATATGATGTAAACACAGGCCATGTCTATGCTCTGGGACTTGGGAACGCATCTCCTGCCTGGAGGTGAATAACTTTTCTGGTAGCCAGAATTCTCTGCCCATGGAGGAAGCCTCTGTTTTTAAAGATACCATTTAAAAGACTTGCAGCAGCATCCTGTTAAGTCATTTCCTTGCCCCATTTTTCTAGCTACTGCTCAGCCTGTGTATTTCTTCCATTAACTCTTCTCTTGTAAGATCCTAAGCAGCTGTTCGTTCTTTTCCTTTTCGGTGTGCAGTTGGAGGTATTTTTTCTGCTTCTCTCTTAGCCAAGCTCTGTGTGCAGGGATGGGTTGGGAAGTGGGTCTGCCTGAAGGTCAGCAAGCGCCTCTCAGATACAGGGCGATGCAGAAATGAGCGCTGTTGTTTTAGGCAGGATCATTGCAGATTTCGCTCTCCCAGTTTCATGGAATGCGTTTTGTGTGACTGTGCATTGTATTCAATGTTTTGTTAATGCTATTTTACATTAATTTTGTTAAATTAGCTTGACAGTACTATCATTAGGATTTATGTAACTGCACCGCACCTGAAGGTCTCCTTTCCTCAACACGTATCTTAGCAAAAAAAAGTCAGAATATGTAGAACGTTTATTTACCTGAGCATCTGCACTGATGGGGAAAAAGTTTGAACTGAAAAAATAATAGTGAAGCTGTAGGCATTAATGTTGTAAAGTTAGAAATAGTCCTCAGTGCAAATAGGCAAAATCATGAGTAGAGAATAAGAGTATTGATAGCAAAGGATGCTTCTCCATGGTTTCCTTGTGTCCTGTGCCTGTCAGAGCGTGAGGCTTCCAAGCAAGTGGTACATTTCTGGATGGACAATCAGTGTTTTCTTCTGTGTGCATATCATTGTCAGCAGCAACACCCAGTGCTGTTGAATTGCTATGAGCCTGAACAGAATTGGGGCACAATCCCGCTGAACTCTGTCCGCTCATGTCTAGCAGGTAACCTGAAGATTGAAAGTGCCATTTGACCTAGAGGAAGCAAAGCAGCTTATTTTCCTGGAAGGACTATTCCTATTGTGTTTCTAGAGAAGGAGGAATGGGAAATTCACGTGCATAGCAGGGCAAAATACTTCCCTGCTCCGAATAAAATCTGGAAAATTGGTTTTCTTGTGATCTGGGTGCTCTAGAAAGGACTATGGACTCCGTGGGACTTCTTCACGGAGCAAGTGGAGCCGATTTTGGAGTAGCCACTAGAGTGCACTGTAGCTTCAGGGAAGGGAAGATAATTGTGTCTTCTCATTTTTTAAGACTGTAAAATTCCACCGTGTTTGACAGATTATTTGAAGTGTTGTTGGTTCGTTGGGGTTTTTTGTCCTATTTGTAATTATTTTTGCCTTCGCTGTGTTTTTATGCAAATTTAACTGCTGTCTAGTTTTGATCAGTGTCTTGTTTATGCCTTCATTATTTTCCGTGACAGTAAGACTTTATGCTAACAGGACCATGGAGTATGGATATTGTTAACACCTTGTGACTTAAAGATATTTATTTATATATGATCACTAATTTTTCTGAAATTTTTTTAATTGCTTGCATTCTTTATAGGCACAGTAACAGGACTCTACAGTATGAATAGCCTAATAATCTATGTGTTAATTTATATGTAATTATTTGGAAGGGTATTCTGCAATGTTTTTAAATTAACTAGCTCTGAAGGATATGGTATGTGCAATAGTCCTGAAAAGATACTCAATAAATATCTTTACAGAGCCTCTGAATTACAGTGATTTATGTCTTGATATTTTGCCATTAAAAGTATTTTTCAGCTTAGGCACCATTGGGGTGGGGTGGGGAAATCACCAGACTGCAGCAAACTAAAATTTTCAGGTTTTGAATATGAAAAGATCTTTAATCTTTTGGGGTTGACATAAGACATTTGACCCCCCAAAAAATGCATTTCACTTTCTATCACTTCTAACACATTTTCACACTTCAAAATGTGTCAATTTTCAGTAAAAGCATTTAACTGAAATGCTGAAGTACTATGCGCATAGTAAAAAATACACAGTACAGTCACTTTGGAGGGAAACATGGAATTTTCTGCAGTTCACTCTTGCAAAGTTTTCTGAGAATTTGCATTATGGGCATATTGGAGGTACATTTCACAAATTTGGTAGAAATTGTAAGGGATCGGGAGTTGTATGGGATTGTAAGGGATCTGGAGTATGTACCATGTTGTGTCTTAGTCTTTCTTAATGAGCTGATTTACCTGAATGTTTCCTTTAACTCCAAAATAATGTCATTCTTACGGTTTTTTTCCATCAGTGTCATCTATGGATCGACTCAGAAAAAATGGGAAATTTTTGGTTCTTAAAGGAGGTTTTGGAGAAACTGTGAGCACAGTAGGTTATAATGAAAACTCTTTTGTCGTCTGACTCTTAAGGGGTGCAGTTGGCATCTTTAGTATCCAAAGTCTGTCATGCTAGGAATCATAGAATCACAGAATGGTTTGAGTTGGAAGACACCTTAAAGATCTTCAAGTTCCACCCCCCCTGACACAGGCAGGGACACCCTCCACTAGACCAGGTTGCCCAAAGTCTCATCCAGCCTGGCCTTGAACACTTCCAGGGAGGGGACTGGGGCTGCCACGTCATCTCTGGGCAACCTATCCCAGTGCATCACCGCCCTCACAGTAAAGAATTTCTTCTTTAGTCTAAATCAACCTTTCTTCAGCTTAAACCCATTACCCCTTGTCCTGTCACTACACTCCCTGATAAACAGTCCCTCACCATCTTTCCTGTAGACCCCCTTCAGGTACTGGAAGGCTGCTCTAAGGTCTCCCCGGAGCCTTCTCTTCTCCAGGCTGAACAATCCCAACTCTCTCAGCCTGTCCTCATAGGAGAGGTGCTCCAGCCCTCCAATCAGCTTCGTGGCCATCCTCTGGACTCGCTCCAACAGCTCCATGTCCTTCTTGTACTGGGGCCCCCAGAGCCAGATGCAGTACTCCAGGTGGGGTCTCACCAGAGTGGAGTAGAGGGGCAGGATCACCTCCCTCGACCTGCTGGTCACACCTCTTTTGATGCAGCCCAGGACATGGTTGGCTTTCTGGGCTGCAAGCACACACTGCCGGCTCATGTTGAGCTTTTCATCAACTAACACCCTCAGGTCCTCCTCAGGGCTGCTTTCAATCCATTCTCTGCCCAGCCTGTAGTTGTGCTTGGGATTGCGCCAACCCACATGCAGGACCTTACACTTGGCCTTCTTGAACTTCATGCGGTTCACATGGGCCCACCTCTGAAGCCTGCAAAAGTCCCTCTGGATGGCATCCCTTCCCTCCAGCGTGTTGACCACACCACACAGCTTGGTGTCATCAGAGAACTTGCTGAGGGTGCACTCAATCCCACTGTCCATGTCACTGACAAAGGTGCTGACCCCTGAGGAACACCACTCGTCTCCACTTGGACATGGAGCCATCGACCACAACTCTTTGAGTGAGACCATCCAGCCAATTCCTTACCCACCAAGTGGTCCATCCATCAAATCCATGTCTCTCCAATTTAGAGACAAGGATGTCATGCGGGACAGTGTCAAATGCTTTGCACTAGTCAAGGTAGATGACGTCAGTTGTTCTTCCCTTATCCACCAACGCTGTACCCCCATTGTAGAAGGCCACCAAATTTGTCAGGCATTATTTGCCCTTAGTGAAGACGTGTTGGCTGTCACCAATCACTCCTTATTTTCCATGTGCCTGAGCATAGTTTCCAGGAGGATCTGCTCCATAATCTTGCCAGGCACAGAGGTGAGACTGACTGGGCTGTAGTTCCCTGGGCCTTTTTTCCCTTTTTAAAAATGGGGGTTATGTTTCCCCTTTTCCAGTCGGTGGGTACCTCACTGCATTGCCATGACTTCTCAAATATGATGCATAGTGGTTTAGCAACTTCATCTGCCAGTTCCCTCAAGATCCGTGGATGCACCTCATCAGGTCCCGTGGACTTGTGCACCTTCAGGTTCCTTAGATATTCTCGAACCTGATCTTCTCCTACAGTGGGCGGTTCTTCATTCTCCCAGTCACTGCCTTTGCCTTCTGCGACTTGGGCAGTGTGGCTAGAGCACTTGCCGGTGAAGGCTGAGGCAAAAAAGTCATTGAGTACCTCAGCCTTCTCCATATACTGGGTAACCAGGTCTCCCGGAGAGGGCCCACATTTTCCCTCATCCTCCTTTTATCACTGACATACCTACAGAAGATTTTCCTGTTGCCCTTGATGTCCCTGGCCAGATTTAATTCTATCTGGGCTTTAGCTTTCCTAACCTGATCCCTGACTGCTCGAACAATTTCTCTGTATTCCTCCCAGGCTACCTGCCCTTGCTTCCACCCTCTGTAGGCTTTCTTTTTGTGTTTGAGTTTGTCCAGGAGTTCCTTGTTCATCCATGCAGGCCTCTGGGTGTTTTTGCCTGACTTCCTCATTGTTGGGATGCATCGCTTCTGATCTTGGAGGAAGTGATCCTTGAATAGTAACCAGCTTTCTTGGGCCCCTCTTCCCTCCAGGGCTTTGTCCCATGGTACTCTACGAAGCAGATCCCTGAAGAGGTCAAAGTTTGCTCTCCTGAAGTCCAGGGTGGAGAGCTTGCTGTGTGTCCTCTTCACTGCCCTAAGGATCTTGAACTCCACCATTTCATGGTCACTGCAGCCAAGGCTGCCCTTGAGCTTCACATCCCCCACCAGCCCCTCCCTCTTGGTGAGAACAAGGTCCAGCATGGCGCTTCTCCTCATTGGCTTCTCTATCACTTGGGGAAGGAAGTTATCATCAGCATATTCCAGGAACCTCCCAGATTGCTTGTGTCCTGCTGTGTTGTCCCTCCAACAGATGTCAGGGTGGTTGAAGTCCCCCATGAGGACCAGGGCTTGTGAATGTGAGGCTGCTCCTATCTGCCTACAGAGGGCCTCATCTGCTTGGCTTCCTTACCCCACTATAGTGTCACCTGTGCCTGCCCTCCCTTTAATCCTGACCCATAAGCTCTTGGTGGACTCCTCATCCATCCCCAGGCAGAGCTCCATGCACTCCAGCTGGTCATTGACATTGAGGGTGACAGCCCCTCCTCATCTCCCTTGCTTGTCTTTCCTCCAGAGCCCATATCCTTCCATCTCAACACTCCAGTCATAGGAGCCATCCCATCACGCCTCTGTGATGCCAATAAGATCATAGCCCTGCAGGCATGTGCATGTCTCCAACTCCTCTTGTTTATTCCCCTTGTTGCATGCATTTGCATAGAGGCATTTGAGTTAGGCCCCCGATGAAGCTGACTTACTGGCTGGAGTGGCTGGAATTCCTTTGTGCTGCACTTTAGGTGTTTTCCTGCTGAGCTGTGATCCTTCTCCAGGCTCTGGGTATCTATTGCTGGCACTGGCATCAAACTGATAGGAGTGGGATGAACTGAGGTTCCCCTCCTCCAGCAACTTTAGTTTAAAGACCTCTTCACCAGCTTGGCAAGCCTATGACTGAAGATGCCCTTCCCCTTCTCTGACAGATGGACCCCGTCAACCCCCAGTAGACCAGCTTTCTCAAAGCGACTCCCATGGTCTAAGTAGTCAAACCGCTGGCTGTGGCACCAGTCCTGTAACCATTTACTGATTTGCCAGGTTTGACTGGACTTTTCAAACCCCTTCCCTTTGACGGGGAGGACTGATGAAAAAACTACCTGTGCTCCAGAGTCCCTTGCTGCCGCTCCCAGGGCTCTGTAATCCTCCTTGATACTCCTCAGAGTGCTCCTGGCTGTATCACTGGTGCCCGTGTGAAACAACAGCTGTGGACTGTACAAGGCTTGGCAGTGTCTGGGTGACATCCCTGATCCAAGCCCCCAGTAAGCAGCACACCTCTCTAGAGAGTGTGTCAGGTCGGCACATGGTGCCTCTGTACCTCTCGGAAGAGAGTCGCCTACTGCTGTCACCTGTCGCCTTTTCTTCGTTGTGCTGGTTGTTACACGGGAAGCGGGTCGGGCTGCCTTGCTCAACTCCAGCATCTCTCCTGATGTGGTGGGTCTTTCCTCTTCAGCCTGCAGAGCTGTGAAGCGGTTCTGCAAGGGCACCTCAGGCTTTGGGGGAAGTGTCTTCCTCCTGCTGGTCCTTGTTGTCGCAAGCTTCCATTCTTCTGCATTATTGGCCCCCCCTCCCTTCTGTGTGTGCCAGTGGGGGAGTTACTGGGCATTTGGCCATGGGCTGTGGGTCCACTGCAGACTGCGCTTGGAACCAGCTATCTAACTCCTCCTCAGCCTCTCTGGTGCTACACAGAGAAATGAAGGGTCGAGCTGCGAGCTCACTTTACTCACAGTGCGGTTTGATGAAGTACTTCAATGGCCTTTTAATTTTTTTTTTTTTTAATTGGTGGAATTACTCAAGATTTAGTGACTGCTTAAAATGTAGGTAAGACCTTCAGTAAGGCCCTGCAAAAATATGTTTAATTACATTAGTAATAACAAGAATGCTCAAATACTAGATGTTTCATGAATATTGCTAAAACCTAAATACCACAACCAATTTGAGAGAAGCCAGCTCAGGAGTTTTTCTTGTGAAATTCAGCATGACTTGAGAAACATCTGCCAGAAAACCAGCAATTTAGCAGGCATCTTCAATGCATGGAGAAGGGTATGCTTTAAGTCTCCTGAAGTTACACTTTCTCATTGAGGAATATATCTATCTCTATCTCTATATCTATATAAATGTCTATTATATATATATTACACATATAGACAGACAGATAGATATATCCTATTCATTTCAGACTCCTTCCTTGCCTTTACTTCTCTGTCTAGAATAAACAAACTAATACTCCTCCCCACAGGCTGGCTGCACTGAGTTTGGGGGATTTTTTTGTTGTTTTTTAACATGAGAATAACAGCAGTTTTTCAAATGAGTCTTTAGCTCAGAATGCTGATGCTGCATTCTGTAGGGTAAATCTGTGTTGATTTTTCATTTGCAAGGAAGTCAGTCACACTGAAGGTACAGTTCACTTTTTAATCTGAAGCCCCAAAATCCTTCTGAAGAGCCGTCGTGGTTTTACCCCAGCCAGCAACTCAGGCCCAGGCAGCCGCTCGCTCACTCCCCACCCCCAGTGAGATGGGGGAGAGAATCGGAAGAGTGAAAGTGAGAAATCTCGTGGGTTGAGATCAAGACAGTTTAATAGGTAAAGCAAAAGCCGCGTGCACAATCAAAGCAAGACAAGGAATTTGTTGACCACTTCCCATGGGCAGGCAGGTGTTCAGCCATCTCCAGGAAAGCAGGGCTACATCACGTGTAACGGTGACTTGGGAAGACAAACGTCATCACTCTGAACGTCCCCCCCTTCCTTCTTCTTCTCCCAGCTTTATATGCTGAGCATGTTGTCATATGGTATGGAATACCCCTTGGTTCAGTTGGGGTCAGCTGTCCCAGCTGTGTCCCCTCCCAACTCCTTGTGCACCCCCAGCCTCCTCGCTGGTGGGGCGGTGTGAGGAGCAGCAAAGGCCTTGGCTCTGCGTAAGCACTGCTCAGCAGTAATGAAAACATCTCTGTGTTATCAACACTGTTTTCAGCACAAATTCAAAACAGAGCCCCATACTAGTTACTGTGAAGAAAATTAACTCCATCCCAGCCAAACCCAGCACAAGAGCCCTCATGCTGTGCCAGTGGAACGTAACAGACTGCATCACATGCTTGGTCTCTTTCCACTGAAGTTCTCTACACCTTTTCAACTTTCACTTATAAGCTCCTACTATGCTCCTGGCATCTCTGTCTGTCCATAATTAAATGAGGTGTTACCCGTCAGTGTCCATAGATGGAGAGGTGTCAGTATGTTGGTATTATCATATTGCTCATGAGCATTTTGTTTCACAGCTGCAGTCATGTGCGTGCTAAAGCTGTGGTACTTTACACCAAGAGCTCATGTGTGTGAATATCTGTTGGTTACTCTTCTCAAGTTGCTAGACATTAATCACAGCCCTCCATGGAGGCACTGGACATCTAGTGCTGGTATAAGACAATGTACCTGGGAAACTGCAGCTGCCTTTAATTATGTGTATCATAGCAAAGATGAGCTAAAGGCTCTACATTTCAAAAGTCATGATGGACTTGTTTCTCTCTCTCTCATTGCTAATAAGGACTTTAATTCCAGTCTGTGCATTTTTTGTTAGCACCTTGGATTTTAATGTTACTTTTTTTTGGTTGTTGCAAACACAGCTAACCCCATATAGCTAGCATAAAAGTACATAAAATTATAGTAAAACTCCGGGAACTTAGAATCTCCCCCTGACTGGCCCCAAAAGGGCCTTGAGGTCCCTTCTGCTATAAATTATTGCATAATTCTATGAAATGAGGTAAGAATTCAGCTTCTTATTGTGGAAAGCACAACATAGTAAACTTCAGGGGCATTTGAAGAAATCCTGCCTGAAATTGAATGATGGTGGGTAAAATGAAAATTTACTTAAGCAAGCCTGTCTGTAAGCATGGATAAGTAGATTTTACACCTTTGCAAGACAGCAGTATGTAAGTATGAGAGTGCCTCAGCTGCTTTGCTCCACAGTCTGAGAATATGAGATTAGAGATCCACAGTTTAGAAAGGGGACTAATTTTTGAGCTTTCTGAATATTAGCTTTTGCATCAGAAGTGTTTGATACTTTATTCACAGAAAATGTTGGTTTGGTTACCAGTTGAACTGTCCAGCCCGTCATGTAGGTAGGACTCAGCTGTCCCATCCAGGGGATGGGACAGGGCTGGAGGCAGGTACGTCATTGACAGAGCTTGGGCAGAGGCTGGAGACCCAGAGAGGCTCAGGAGGAGAGGCTGGTGAGGACCCTTAAGGCCTATCAGAGCGCTCAGGGCCCTGGCAATACCCAGGAGGAGGTAGATGATTTGCAAACAGGAGGTTTATTACATCCCAACTTCCATTGTCCTCTATGTTATTTTTTTAATTTCCCTGTTTACACATTACTTGATTTCCTCACTGTTGCAACACAAGTCGCTGGACATATCTCAACAATGGTGCAAAGATTTGCCTTGCATTTGGCACTCGGATTTTAAAGACACATGCTAACTACAGAGCTAGAGGAGTTATTACCTTTATTAGACTAAGGTGTTTTTAAAAGCTGAAACAAATGATATGTCTGATTTCTTAAAAATCAATTCATTACATTATTTGGGGTTTTTTTTCAAATACATGAATCTAATAAAGGCACTAAATCAGACTGCTTTTAACATTTTTGTATTCTAGATCCGGAAATAGTGTGTGTCCATGACACTTGAATGCCCAAGCAATGTATTTACTGAGTGCACCCACAGGCATTAATTTCACCAGCCTTTAGCTTCAGTACCTCATCGTCATACCTTCCAGGCAGTAACTATGGTTCCGCATTAAAGAACTTGCAATGTAAAGGGACAAAATATAGGTGGAAAGGCAGACTATCATCTTCATTTCCTTGCACTGCAATGTCCTTTTATGGTCCAAGCCCCTTCCCTAGTTAAGAGCTTTCTTTCAGATCCCAAGGTTCAGCATCAGAAGATAGGAGCCATCAGCTTATTAACCACAAGTGTTATGAGTCACTTCGTGCTTGGTCTGGTGTCTGTATACCCAGTAGCTGTGCAGATCAACTCTGAATAAGACACTGTCTAATAAATGCATTTTTCCCCAGCCCTTAAGTGGCTTCTGTAAGATGCAATTAGCCTGTAAGGAAAAAAAAAAAAACACAAACTTCAGAAAACACTAAAATATTGAAATCCAAATAAGTGCCTCTGCTCAGCAGCAGCTGCCTGAGGGGTATGTACAACAGCAGTGGGCTCCAACGCACTCTTCAGCCTCCGCAGATGACATCTTTCCTGCGCATCACGCAGTTCATGTGCACAGTGCTCATCCTCACATGAGTACCCCTTGTCCCCTGCCCTTTCCTAGAGGCAGCTGTTGCCAACATCTGTCCATGGGAAGGCTCAGCACCCCCAAATCCACAGGTGCTGACTTGCAATCCTGTTGCATGACCTTCACGCTGACACCTGGCAGTTTCCAGGTTCCCTGTTTGCATCAGACAAAGTCTTAGGGAGCACAGAACAGTGAAATGCAAATTTCTGTGCAAGTCTCATGAAATTATTTACATCACATGTTATTTTATCAGTGATGAGTCTTCTGACAAAAAGCTCTGCCTCCTGTCTGACAATTTGGCTCAGAGCGTCAACAAAGTTGCATTCTTCTTGCAGATCCACTTCTTTAAAGTCTGGCAGTTATCTGCTTGGATCATGTTTTTTCTTCTGTAAACAGCACAGTTCTTGTCAGTCTCAATCCTATTTATAGGTATCCTGGTGAGAAAACAAAAGAAATGCAATGAGTTGTCAGCTTTAAATTCAGTACTGGATAAAAATATTGATAATATCCTGAATGAAGGGTTTGGGTGACGCCCATTTGGTCACCCACTGAAGCACGGTTCTTCAACAGCCGTGCGTAGGTGGGATGGGCACCCACAGCAGAGGCTGCTGGCTGCTGAGGGATGGATGCCTAGGAACATTAGTGTGAGAAGGATGAGAAAACCTCTGCATGCAGCCACGATGATGAATTGTAATGGTAAGAGGAGGGGAAGGACCCTTCAGCTGCACAGATCCGAGCACCCATGCTATGTGACAGGCGTCACGTTCAATGGAGGCGGTCAACACATGGTCTGTAAAGTGAGAGTTTGTTGATTTTAGTGGGAGAAGTGTGTATTAATGTCCCTCTGCATTAATACATACATGAACTGAGTCTGTGGTTGGTCTTGCAGGCAGAAAACAAATCTGTTTCCAAAGGTGCCCAGCAGTAACCAGTTAACCTGAGCTGGCCATGAGATAGACCCTGAATAGGTGTCTGAGGCTGCAGGACTAGATCTGTGCTTTGGGAAACTAGCTTGGATTATTCAGAGTTGTATTTCCATGCAGAGTACAATAACTTTGCTATTGCTGAAGACAGCCTCCCCCCACAAATCATCACCTGTTTTCTTTTACTCCAGGATCGTCAGCTGAAGTCCATTGTTTCTTTATGTCTTCAATCTTCGTCCCAATCCAGATATATTTGGTATCTTTCTCTTTATTGTCTATAAATTCCTGTGAAACAAGTAGAAGCATGTTACCCAACAGCAGAGCTCTTCTGCTGTGCTCAGGTCACTGTCCTGTCTCACACACAGCTTTTCATGTAGTCCCTCACATGGAGAGCAAGGGCAGGTCTCCAACCAGGCAAAGCAGCCCATTACAGGAGCCCATATCCATGTGACCTGCCACAGAGTTTTGATTCAGGCTGGAACTCAGGCTGACTAGCTTCCTGTCAGCTGTCAACAAAAGCCCCTCGGTGATGCTCTTCACCCTAATGAGCCAGCTTGCAAAGCCTGGTCTTTAAGGTAATGATGAGTTTCTCAGAAGAGCCATTTGGTCATACCTTGCTATTCATTTTCCCAAAGGAAAATGAGAAGGAGGTTTGGCTCTTTGAATTTCCATTTAGTGGTTGAATCAGACCCCTCTTCCCAGAGCCAAGTAATGGAAATGGGTGGGAAGTCCTCAGCGTTTCCTCCTCCCAGTCAAAACTACTCTGACTTCCACACTTGCATGTCTTGTGCTTCTCCTCTTCAGCTCTACTCGGTTGTCACTCCCAAAACAAGCTCCCGTGCATGGAGAGTCAGATGCTCTGCACTTGATGGGGCTCTTGCTTGCCTGTATGTACACCTGACATCTGGGCCATGTTCACTGGGTGAGATGCTTGGCTGAGGCAGATGCCTGTCACACAATTTTAGGGCTGCTGCAAGACTCACCATCTCAATTTCATCTTCAATGACAAGAAGCTGGGATTTCCTGGCCAGACAGTTTTTCTTGCTGTCATGCCAGCTTACAGTGTCCTCAGAGAAGTAGTAACATCTCCTCCTGTGTAGTTGCCACCCAGGAGGACACAGCTCACATATTGCTCCTGTGGGTGGAGAGAGGGAACCATTAGCTCATACCGTGACTTGTTCCAGTTGCCTTGTAGCGTTTTACGTTCATGTGCCTGGCTGGTCCAAAAGCGGCCAGTCCCCACTCCCAAGAGTGTCTTCTCTGAGTGTGGAGGGAGCTTTGAAGGCTCCAATCCCCTCCTCAGCTTCCCGCTCCCTTGCCACGGTGCTATGCACTTCTGCACTCCCACTGCACACCATCGGGCTCTCCACCTCCCTGTGCACCTGCCTGGTGAAGAGCACCAGGAGGATCTAGAGAACTGCAGACGCTTTTTGTCCTCCCACATGCAGCCCTTGTGAGGAGACACTGTGCGATGTGACGTGATGTGGAGTGTGTGGATTTGACACATGATGTGACCGGAAAACACCGGCATTTAGATGACGTCCAAACTATGTCCATGGAGCTGGGGAAGGAACTGTGTTAAATAAGGGGAACACTGCTATTCCCAGGTCTACTTTCCATTTCACGCAGAGCATCTGGGTGGAACGTCCCCCACATTTTCTGTCTTGGCTTCCTCTAATGTTTCAAAGTAACATCATTACAATCAATCTTTAGAAAAAACATTAATATTTGCCAACAAATAATTGATCCACAATAAAAAGACTTGGAAGGTCTTCCCCTGCCTGATCCTTGCAAAAGGATAGGAAAGCTAAATTCCCTTCCACTCTTTGCGAACAATTATTGTCTGGAAAGTGTTCTCCAGGACAAGGGGAGGATCTACCATATATGGCATTTCTGACAGCATCTCCTGGCAGAAAAAAATGTAAAGAAAGTACTGGAAACTGTTTATACTGAAAGAGGAGCAAAACTATTGTCATTAAAATGTTTAGGTTAGATCTGGTCGTCACTTCTATGCAGGAACACCATGCTCCCTGGGTAGTACCAGTGAGTTCCCATAAACCACAGGCTGCCATAGAAATGGGAACAGAGACAACAGAAGTGTGCGTACAGCACATCCTCTTTGCTGTGAAAGGACTAACTTTCCTCATGCCGTCCGTCTTCACACAGTTCCTCCATGAGCCATTTCAGGGGCACAGCCGAGACCGTCTTCTCTGAAGAAACATGATTGCCAGTGCTATTTAGATAGTGAGGCAAACTTTCCGACTTTCCTGCTCTGTCCTTCAAAACTTGAACAAAACAAAACAAAACAAGATATTATGGTTAACAATGGGGTCAAGGAAAGGTAGTCTTTGTATCCAGTGTTATATTGTGAATGTGAGGATATGTGTGTGTGGTGTGTGTACACTGGGGAGGTATACACACTCAGTTGTGAGCAGACTTAGTGAGTATAACTGTCTGGCAAAGGGTGTAGCTGCTGAATAATATGGACGGCACAGGAAAAGAAAATAAGTTTGTCATTTTTGATAGTTGGATATATAAAGAATACACAATATTTTGGTGAGATTTTAGGGAAGGTTGGGATGTCCGTGGTTTTTCTGAAGTTTTTCAAAACTGTTTTCTCTTAGGAAATTAATATCTTCTCTGAAACAGCTCTTTTATAACTGGAGCATGCTGTGGATTATATTACTGGTACCAGGGAAGTCTGATGAAATGAAGTGATTTGAAGTCTGATTTTTATTTTATTCGTTCAATCCTACAAAGTAATTAAGTGAGATGGCCTCAAGGTAGCATCATGGATGCAACTTTTAACTTTTAAGTCACGAAGACCAAATGTTTTGACTGTCATAATGATTTGAAATCTGCTTCTACAGCCTTTCAGCATCACTGATGACAAGGTAGACTGTAGCAACTCCCCTTCATCTGTGCTATATATGATAAATGACAGGTAGCAAATGTTCCCTTTGGAACACTACATTTATTTTCCTGTATTTGTGTATAACTTGACACCTTTAATGTGACACTAAGGGAATTTTTCTTTTGTCATCACTCTGCTTGTGAGGTTTAGCCGTGTCTGCAACGAAGAGATGAAGCGGACAGTAGGATCTACTCACATTGCTTGGCTAGTATGGCTATGATGCCTAGCAGGACGAGCACAAGGACTCCCAGGGCCAGGGCCACGTAGAACCAGGCTGAGCGCCTGTGTCGACAACCTGAAAGGAGGCAGGAGGAAGAGCAGCTTAAGGTCTTTGCACTATTAAAATTAACACTGCCTTTATGTATGCTAGTTTCATACGTGGAAACAACAGAGAAATCATCTGCCTGACATCAGTCTTCTCTTTGAAGTATGCGGGGACATTTTACTTAGTAAAAATTTGCATCCATTTGGCATACATGAAAGTGAAATAGAAAGATTTTTTTTTCAGATAAATTAAATTATTTTCAATCAACCATTCCATCAAGAATTCTCTCTTTCTCCTTTGAGTTAATTTTTTCAAGCATTGCATCCTCCCACCTACCCACCCACACCCTGAAAGACCTTGCAGAGCAGTTCAGGGGAAGTATCAGGGACGGTCTGTGATATGTTCCTCCTCTCTGGTCACGCTCTCCTGTGTTAACATGCCTATCATGTGGCTGCAAGCTAACTTACCTGAATGCACAGAAAAGACAAAAAAAATCCCATGCCGACACCATAGCACAGTGAAGTATACATATGACCAAGCATCTCTCCAGCCGTTTGGCATTCATCAGCTTGTGAGAGTGAAACACTCAGGAAGAGGCAGGACCTGAGGAAATTTGGGGTCAAGGTGTTTCCACAAGCCACAGAGTCACACTTTCATAACTGCCATTTTCCTGACCTTGCATGTGTAAGATGAGCAACCGCACCGTTCTCTGGCTGCCTGAGATGTATTTTGTAATGTTCCCTTACAGCTCGCAGAGTTCTGTGGGCCTGACGTTGTCTGGCACGTGTCCTTCAGTACTTGTACAGAGAGGGTGGCAATCATCAGTGCACTAACTGCACACAGAGAGCTGGGTGTTATGCTACTTCCAAAGCCAAATGTGTCCCTGTTGCTGTTCCTGTAGAGACACTTACAGGAGGGTTCCAAAAAAATGTGGAATCTTACTTTCCTTTGCTAAATTTTCAATGTAGGCATTTTTAAAAAGTATTTTTAAAATCTCTTGCAGTATTATTTTTACAAGGAAAGTGTATAATCGGAGAACCCAGCCAAAAAAAAATATGAAATGATAAATCAGTTCTTTATTAAGAGATTGCATGTAAAGACTTTCGATAACAGGTTTTACTGTTGGGTAATAGGAAAGACTAAATCTATAATTAGTAACCAACAACCAAACAAAATAGCACACTACCAGGAGAGGAAGTCTCTGATCTGCTGCTCCCTTTGGGTTTCGGCTTCATGCGCAGCTCAGCATATGTGATCAAGTTTCCTGTAAGGAGTAGGGAAATGCTGACATTTGTGGTTGTGCAAGCCATGAAGTGGAGAAACAATAAAGAAAGAATTACATAGATGACTGAGGCTGTATAAAAAGGGGCATGTGTTTCCAGAGCTGCTAGTTCAGCTCTTTTCTTTTCTTTTTTTTTTTTTTTAAGAAACAACAGGCAAGATGATGACTTATCATTTCCTGCTGCTGTCAGGAAGTAACTAAAAGCCTCCTCCATAATCTTTGCTTGAACTACGTGGGTCCTGTGTGTCTGGACCAGGAGGCAGACAGACAGACGGATGGGTAAGACCTGGTTACTATCTGTAGCAAACATCCTATTTGTTGCTAAGCCATCTCAGGAGGTATCATAGGGGCTTAAGGGGCATCAGAGCTGTGACCGCTTCGTGGAGTAGGGAGACCTCAAAGGGAAAACTGCCACTCAGAGAAATGCTTCTGCAGCAAGGCGGTTCTTGGGGGCATTCCTGACTTGTGAATGTTTCTGCCAGGATATTAGGTGATGCCTGTAATAGCAGAGGAATGGACCTGATGGTTGAAGACATCCCTTTCCAGATGCACGTTGCCAAAACAAAACAAAGAAGCCATTAAAGCAGCACGGTGTGAATTAGATGCACATGGATTCTTTCTGAACACATTTTCGATTTTGTTTTAGCTGGGTATTTTGTAGAGCTACTGGCTAGTTTTATGGAAGATATTTGGACCTTTGGTAGACTGATCTTCTTTCAATAAATGGTGAGATTTTATCAATCTGAATCAATAAAAAGCTTCCGTGCTACAGCCTTAGTTTGTGATCACTGGGGCTTTTAAAAAGAAGTAAGCAATTTGTGTTGTGTAAAATCTCACTCATCAGGGGAAAACTTGGCAGAAGAAGAGATTCTCATTAGGCTAAAATGAGGTAGCATTTGATATGAGAATTGCTAAGGTGCGGAGAGGTTTTACAGTAAGAAAAATACTGAGGACCTGATTGGCAAATAAGGTTTATTCATGCAGGTAAGATATTCTATGCTTTAGAGAACCTGCCCTAATACACTTTGCTGTTTGCATTATTACAATTTTTTAGTTCAACAAACTACAGAAAATTTGTAAATTATATTTAACTTTATAGATAAGTCACTGTTCTCAAACAGAAATGCTCATAAGTGTTTTTCTTCTTAGAATGTAAATATTTTCAAAGAACAGTCAGAGCTTTTAAACTTTTAAATGCACTAGCCTTATAAAGGGACACAATTCTTCTAAAATAGGTGCTTAAGAAAATCTGCTACTATTGCTAAGTATTCTCTCTCTCAAATAAATATCCATTCATTTAAAGAATATCTCTCAGACTGTATGAAAAAATAAATATTATCTGCACAAACCTCGAAGAGTCAGGCTTTACAGCCATGGGGCTCTTGCAATCAGCTGGACGCCAGGTTGAGCATGAGCCCACAGTGCACCCTTGTCATCAGCGGGGCTGTGTTTGGAGAGCCCTGGCCTGCAGAGCAGGGGAAGTTCCCGTGCTGTTCCACTTGCTGCAGCTGCAGCCACACCTGGAATGTTGTGTCCAGATGTGGGCCGCCCTGCTCAGGGGGGAATGGGGAAAGCTCGTGAGGGTCCGGCAGAAGGTGGACCTGGCCAGCCCCTGGAGGGACCGAGGAGGCTAAGGAGGGGAATAAATTATTCTTTAGTAAACTAGAAAGTGAAAACTGTCTGAGCCTTTCATTAGAAAATGGATTTCCAGGCTATATTTATCCTTGCTTGTATTTTTGGAAGACTTTTCTACTTTTGAACATCTGTTTTGAACCGCATGCACCACAGTAGCATCTGCTAGCCCAGCAAAGCATGTGCACAGACAGTACCACCTACTAACTCCTCCTCAACATGCTCTGCTTGAGCATCCAAGAATCACCTCGTCCTTGTAATGCAAAGCACGTGACTGACAGCTGAAGTCCAACTGATTGTGCAACAACCTGATGTTGACTGTCTCATTGGAACAGGATCACAACAAATCCATTTTAATCACTTTTCTGGGTGCAGCCTCCCAAACTTACAGCTGCAGACATTTTGTATTGCTAAGTTGTGTTAAATGTTATTTAACACCATTAGTGCATTCTGTCAAGTTTATCCCAATAGTTTTCAATGAGTAAGCTTTCCTTTTCATTACATTGCAAACTGACACATTCTTTGCAACTGTCCCACCAGCGATTTTTATATCTTTTTATTTATTCTCATAAAATACATTTAATAGACTTTGAGATAAGAACAGCATTTGGGAGAACTTCAACAAACTCTGCATAATTTGACCAAACCGAGTCCCTTTCTCATGGATAAGGAAAAGCTAAAAAAAAAAAAAAAAAAAGAGGTGGGCAGTGGATCTGTAAAGGGACTTTCATTCTCAAATCCAAATTTTACATATTTCAAACACTTACTCAACTACTAGAGAACCTTGGCAGAAGTTCAGCTCCCCACGTGTTTACCTCTCATGTGCTCTAGATCTTGACAGCAACTATGTTTTAGTAGGGCAAATTAGCTATGCCCCTGACTCACGTTTTTTAGTATCTGCTCCAAAAAATTGCATCTAGTGGTCTGAAACTTGCACAAAATGCAGCCAGGAGGTGGTGGGCATGTTCTGTTTTCCCAAAGTCTAGTGATCTGAAGTCTTGCCTAAAGTCTGGGAATCTACCACTCAGAGCGTTCATCTCCCAAATTTGCAGCTGTAATTAAACCCAGCTCTCCCTCCCCTGAGGTGAGAGTTTTAACCATGCAGTGTTTCCCGTCATGCCCATCTCGAAGCTGCTTCTTTTTCCGCAAAATAGTCAGACATCCCCGGCCAAGAGCAAGACCGGCATAAGATCTGGCAAAGGGTACTAGCCAGCCTCCAGCGAACATTTCAGTATGTCACAGAGTCGGGATAGAGCCAAAGGGAGAGCTCGCGATCCTTGCCACAGAAAGTCCCATCACCTTTGAGCTGAGACCCTCACTTTGAGAATCAGCTTCGAATTCCTGCTCCAAACTGGAGGAAGCACTGAAACCTCTGCACATAGAGGGGGACATGCTGTAAGTGTGTTTGGTATGCAGAAGCTGTCCTGTCCGAAGCAACCTTGAGCCCAGTCCGTGCAGGAGACAGCTCTATCTGGCTTGCAGGGAAGGACCTAACTCCCAGAAACGGCTGGCTGAGCAGCACCTTGCGTTCTTGCTCTATCCTACTAGCTACGTTGGGCAGTTCCTAGCTCGCCATGCTGGGATCCTAGATTGTCCTCCTTTAGCTATCAAGAAATGCAGGGCACCTCAGCGGGGGTCCACTCTGCAGTGGGGAACCTCAACACTAATCATTGCTTTACTTACGCTGAGCTTAAGTCTGTTTTGTGAACATTGCTCAACATGCCCGTCACCTTTCCGGATTTTTTTCCTGAATTTTCTACCAAGGTTTTAAAAATCACAGAACTAATTCTGTGGAAAAAAATGCATTTTCTCCCATTCTTCCTATGGTAAAAGTAACTCTTCTTTTTGGAGAACTTCTTGTAATAAAAGAACATTCACCACCTGGATAAGTACGTGTGAATTTCGGTAAAAGCGTTAAAACTTCAAGGAAGGAACAAGCGCCTGAAATTGTTCATTTGAATTTTTAAAGCATGATAATATGGCTCAAGTTCTTGTCTATTTTAATAGCAATACACCCCATGTTAATATATGTTAATGATGAAGACAGAAATAATTGTCATCAAGGAGATATTTCTAGCATGTTCTATACTGATATGAGGTCCAATGCTGCTTAACGCTATTTGGTGCTTTTTCCATTTGTTTCAAAGTAAGTAGAAAAATAATTGCTAATAAAATCTGAAAGTAACAGAAAGGTTAACAAAACAATCAATAAAGGCAGCCATAATGACAGCCCAGTAAGTTCAAGCCCAGTCAAGCAAAACATGTTTGAGTGTAACCAGATATAAGGATGGGGAAAAGGTGATAATGGGAGTTATAAACAGTGAACAAAATACTATTTAAGAGATTTTTGTCTCTGTATAACTGAGACAGCATAACTGAGACTTAGAGTAATACTGGTTATATCTCTAGTAACCAGTTTTTTTAAAGGAGACGCAGACACTGGAGAATGAACAGAAAAACATCCAAAAAATAATTTAAGTTCTTCAGAAAGTTAGAGGAAAAGATTTAAAGGCAAAAGGACACTGAGAAATTACTTGATTAGTGTGGCCAGTAACTTCATGTGAGAAAATATTGAGTGCTAAAATCTATTTGACAAAGTTTTAACAAGAACCATCTAGATTTTAACAACTTCCATTCGAAATTAAAGCCTGGCCTATTCAAATTCAAGTTTTTCCTTTATACAGCATGATCAAGGGACATTTTTTGAAGTCTTCAAATCAAGATTTGATGTCTGTCTCCCTCTGCAAATAAATGATATCACCTTAGAAACTGGGTAAAATTCTAGGCAAACCCTCTGTGCTTTGCGTTGTACAGGTTACAGTAGTACAACCAATATCCATGGATGCATGAACATACAGTCTAAGGTAGTATTTTCTGTTAGATATGTAACAGAGTAAACTCACTTTTATTTTTTAGATACAGGTCTCGTAAAAATATGAAAAAATATTTTTTCTCATCTTTTAAGTACATGCATTCAGAGCACCATCATCACTATTAATCTACATCGTAAGTACAACATCTTCAAAAAATGTTCGTTACATGTTGTTTCCTTAAGTAATTAAATACATTAATTACTAATGAACCTTGAAAGCATGAAAATATCATCTTACTCTGACCACAAGCATTTCCTATTTGCTCATAGCGAGAAGTTGTCATTCATATTAGCTGTGATCCAGAATTTTGACAAAATGCTTTCATGAATGAATTATTGCATTTTTTCCATGTAGTGGAAATTTTATTTCTTAAAAAAATTTGGTTTAAATCATTTCTTTACCCTGAATATTGACTTAACCCTTTGTCTTTTGTTACCAATATGTGAAGTGATCGCAGATTGATAATGTGGTTCTGGGAAATCAATACTGGAAAATTAAAGAGGAAGAGCAGGAGGGTTTTAGGAGTCATTCGGTACTTTCTTCAGTGACAGTGACTGCACTTTCGACTGCCACTAGTTTTCTGATTGACTAGTTAATTTACTACACCTTTTCCATGAAGACATTGTAAAATGCATTGATCTGATTTTTGGACTAGGTCATAATTTGGTGGAGCATATTCTAACAGGTTTTTGATCATGATGTTCATATGTAAAAAAGAGATTATGCTCATTATTCAAAAATGAACATTTTTTGTTTCTCATTCTGTTATTTAAAACAAGGGGCCAGAACTGAGACACTACTCCATAGTGATACTGACTTAGGAGTAGCTTTGGTGGTTTGTATCTCATGAGGATCTCTTCCACCATTTGCAAGTTTTCACCCTTCCCGTAACTTCTGCATTCAACATTTTATAGCATTCTTCTAGTATTATCCAGTGACAATTTTGAAAATGAAAGAGAGAGAGAGAGAAAGAGAGAGCACACGAGAAAAAATAGTGTACGCCCAAGAGCCGAGTAGATGTTTTACCTGAAACCGGTGTCCGAGAAGGAATGTGTGGTCTTTCCCTCGGTAGCATTGCCACGTCCACATACGTGATATCACCTGCCATTGATGAGCAAGTCCCTCTGAGTTATGGAACGGGCTGGTTTAATACAGTGGGTTGCATCCTGTATTAGCTTTGCCAGCCTCCAGAAGTATACATACACTGTGATATGACTCTGAGCAAGGCTGAAAAACAGATAAAAGGAAGGAAGTTACTTCTGTCAATACAGCTTCAAAGCCTATTTTCAGCCACCATTCTGTCTCTTCTTGTATGATCTCTTGCCCTTCAGAATACAGAAGAAAATGAAGACTAAAAACCATTCTTTTTATTAATATTTTTAAAAGTATTTTTGGCCAAAGCAGAGCAAAATTTCTAAGGAATACCCAAAAATGGACTGGCACAGGTACAAAAGCTTTGCTGGTTCTCATGAGAATAGCTAAAGCAGTACAATCTGTGTTGTGGATGCATTATGCTCATGTGCATGATCTTACAAAGCCTATTCACCTAAAAGGAAGATAAACAAGATATATATCAGTATAAAATATTTTGGGGTTAATGTAACTGCAGCAACAGTTAAAGCTATAAAAATGTAACTCAAATTCTAACCTGCTCCATCCACCAAGTACTATAATGGTTTAACAACTAAATTCAGATTATATTAATGATGCATTAAATTTAACTCAAAATAAAATTAAAAGTTATATGATCAATGCCTTTTAAAAGAATGTTTCAACACTTTACTGTAACAGTAGTTACAAGGACCAGAGCTGCTGTTCCTCAGTTGCTCGAGCTATCCCCTGCTTCACCCAGCAGCTCCACAGGCAGAAAGCCTGAGCTGTCTTTAACGCCTTGTTCATGAACCATGTGTTTCCTACAGCATATTTTGATGACAATGTTTTTGTCATCTATTTTGGGGAAAAAAAAAAAAAAACCAAACCCCCAAAAAACCCCCAACACAACACCACCAAAAGCCCCACAGATTTTAATTGAAACTTAAAGCCCTTCTAAACCCTAAAAATATATTTCAGAACACACAGACATGAAGTCCTGTGCATGCAGTCCTGACATTTCCTGCTAAGAGCTACGTTATTGCTTTTGTGCTTTATTCCCACTTAGAAAACTCCTTCTGAGTTTGACACATGCAGGCTTTACAAACCCACATGGGTCAATTGAATGTTTCTATTCTGTGCTATAGCCTATTCACCTTTTCTGTTACATTCAGTGTGACCTACAACACTCTAGATTAAAATGAAAAAAAGTTTATTTTCGTGATCTTCTATTACTGATCTTTTCCCTTCCTACTTTCAACGTTGGTAACAGTGTTAAGTGCAGAAACAAAAAGGTTTAGGGAAAAAAATGAACCTTTGATAGTCATGGAACAGATTACTCAGAAGTGCTGCTCAGGTACAGTCTATATGCAACATATCTAAATCATTGTTGCTCTATCATCAGCCACAAAGTGATCAGTATGCAGATGTGGATACTGTTAACTGGATACTGATAAGGCTTGTTTCATGACAACCTACATACCAGCCATATGACTGGTCCTAACCCGAAACAAAACTTTTCTCCTCTGACTGAATCACTTTCCATTGTTTCCCCCTGAACTTACCATCCTTTACAGCAGGATATTTAGGCTCTGAAATGGAAAAGAAAAAAAAAAAAAAAAAAAAGACCCCACAAAAACTCAACCCAAACCAAACCCCACTTTCCTTATTTGGTCTTTTTTTAAAAAAAACTTTAGTCCATAAAGGAGAGCTAGAAGGCCAAACGGGTTGCTTGAACTCTCAGTCTCTCTTTCCATCACTGCATATACACCTAAGCAGTCTTTTTTCACATCACTCTCTTCTAAATGATTCAAAACCATCAAGATGTAATCGCATATAGTCAGTGTAAGCATGAGTCTTTTTGAGCAAGTGGAAAAAAACAGTGTTTCTATTTTAAGGGAACATGTCTTCTCCTCTCCTCTCCTCTGAAAAACACATTTTCAGACACAAGAGCAATCTCAGTAAGAGTGCAGTGCAGACTAGGCAATTATATCCTTTGTGACCTAGCAGATTCTCACTTCCCTCAAGAAAATGACAAATGCACAGTTATTTTCCAGAGTAAACTTACAAAATAGCCAGTTTTATTTTGGATTTGAAGTCTACATGCTGTGTTCACTATTAGGACTAATAATGTAAAGGAAATTGAATTTTAATTTCTAGAAGGAATAGGTGAGTAGAAGCCTTTGCATGGCATTTTTCTTGAATTCTTTCTATCCTGCTGGAAAACTATGATTTTTCTTTTCCTCACTTCTAAAATGGATATTGCACTGCTACAGAATTTTCATTTAATAAGTATTTTCTTTAGTGTTAATAATTTTAGCTCTGTAAGTATTTTCATTATTTTCTTTGCTTTAATTTTAAATTCTAGCTTTATTTATGAATACCCAGATGTGGGTCACACATCTGACCCACTGACCTCTCATTGCCAATAGCACTTTCAGAAGAAAAAATCCAGGCTGTTGTAGGAAATGGCAACCATAGAAACAAGAGATACTTGTTGGCAAAATGACCTACTGCTCATAAAGATGATGGAAAGCCCTCTCTTTCCTGCCCGTGTATCTGAGGGTGGCAGCTCCACTCAGATCAATAAGCCAGGTGTCCAGGGCTAAGCAGCACTGCCAGCTTGTGTATTGTAGGATCATGGAGTCATCTGGGGAGGAAGGGACCTCTGGGATCTTCTAGTCCAACCCCTGCTCAAAGCAGGGCTAATTCCACAGCTAGATCGGTTTGCTCAGGGCTTTCTCCAGGTAGGTTTTAGAAATCTCCACGGACAGAGATCCCATGACCTCCCTGGGCACCTGTTGGCGTGCTGCACCATTCTCAGGAAGGAAGAAATCTTTTCCTTCTGCCTGGTCACAATTTCTGGGCTGCAACCTGTACCCATTGCTTCTTGTCCTTTTGCTGTGCCCCTTTGAGAAGAGACTGCCTCTGACTTCTCCGTAACCCTCTTCTTGTTATCTAACAGAATACTGCAGACAAGCTAACAGGCTAATGTTAAACTTTCTAAAGCAAGCCTCTTTCACTATATGCCATGTATCTTAAAATAAATTGTTGGTATTTTTTGTAAATTCTGCTAAACAGAGTTCTTCTGCTTTGTGCAGACAGTGTCACAGCTGCACTTTTCTCATTTGAATAACCCCAGAAGCTGAAGACGTCTTTTGCTTGTGACAACACGCTGCTGCCTACTGGTGTATTTTGCAGAATAAATGCTTCAGAACCAGAGCCTGGTTCAGCCTAGTCATTCCCTCGTTGTCATCTTTTCACATCTAATCATTCAGTAGTTTGTTCGGTTTGTGACACCTGGGGGAAAAAACGTTGCTTAAATATCAAAATGCTTCTTCACAAGCCTAGGTCACAGCTGTAATCCGGGATATGTATCCATGTGACCTAACTTCTCCCAGGATCCACCCTCACCTCATGTTTTTTGACTTCACCTGGTAGAGCCTTGCCTCACCCTCTTCTTTCCTCCCAGCCACCCGGTTAATATGCTTAGTTTACAGTACACGAACGCTGGTGAGGCCAGTAAAACAGCAGGGCTTGCTGTGCATTAGTCAGCCGCGTGTCGGGGAGCAGGGGGTAGTGATTTGTTAGCCTTGAGTTCTCGGACTGTTTGCCAAAATATGGAGATATTTGGTGGTTCAGGCTTTCTTGGAGCATCTGCTGCCTCAGGGAAAGATGGTGGGGTTGTTGTCTAGGATTCCTCTGCACATCATTTAGAGTTTGGCAGTCTGGAGCTTCAGTGGCTCTGTTTAGGTAGGCAAATGAATACGAGCTCACACTCTTCCCCATCTTGACACGTGCTCTTGATTGCACATAGACACCTTCTCCACTTCTAACCGTCATGCCTGAGTAACGTCGCTTAGTAATGTTCTGGTGTTATCACAGTTACCAGTTCCAGTCATGCACAGAGTAAATGTGATAACAACTGCAGATGACACCCCTTCTGTGGGTGTGACAGTATTTTCTTCATTGCATGCAAAGGCAAAATTAGACTGAAAACAGCAATGTGGGCTGCAAAGCAGAATTCAGCACCTTCTGCCACAGAACAGGCAGCTCAGCCCAGGGCTTCAGCTGCCTCGTGGTGCACATTTTGAAGAACTTGAACTGCTGCTCTGACAACAAAATGGACCTTTATACTTCGTGAAGGCTTCCAAGCCTTGATACTTCCAAGCTAAATTGAGTGAATCCCATGAGTACGTCTCCAGTTTGGGTTTCAATTCTAAACCTTGTGTGACAGCAGAGTCTGTATGTATAATGCAGTGCAAGAGCGGCACCCAGAAGGCATGATCAGAGCTAGGGCTACAACCAAAGACACTTCCTGCCATAAATGAAAGTCTATGCATTGTTATCCCACACTGCAGCAAGAGATGTCATCTAAACAGAGCAAACCCATGAATTTATCAAGATGTCATCTAAACAGAGCAAACCTATGAATTTACAAAGAAAAGGGAAGAAAAAAAAAAAAAAAAGAGCTCAGTGAACCAGCAGTGCTCACGGATTGCGAGCTGAATGTTTCCATGCTGGTGGTTTCGTGTTCAGCAGGTGGGACTTGGAGTAGGTGGGCAGCAAACAGAATTAGAAGCCTGTGAGATGGGTTTCTTCCCTATGCAGGGTTTTGGAGCTTTTGGGGGGCATGTTGACTCTTTGAATTTCAGGTTAGTTCCCAAAGATATTGCTGTGCAGATTATTTATTCTGAGTGCCATGTATTCCCTTGGATGCATTTTTCAATACTAAGCAGTGGTGGGGTGAATATGTGGGCAGAAGAATGTGCTGTCTCCTGAGCAGTCTGGTGATGGCATGTCAGGAAGGAGTTGGGAGCTGGTGAACACCCCTTCCAGCACACTGCTCTGTTGCCTTCTTTCCTTTTCTGCACTCTTGCATTCTAAGCTTTCCTTCAAAGGATTGAAGCAGTGAGCCTGGTGGGACCACTTCCGTAGGTAATATGTTCTTGATGATGTTATAAGGTATGTTCTGGTCTTCTGGAACCCGCATATCTGTGACTTGGAGAATGATTGGTGGGGAAAAAGTGGTGCATTTCTCTGCAGACTATACATCTACACAACAACATCTAGTGCTTTGGACAACAGAGGATGTCTCTGCAAGGTGAGACACAGCAGAGGTGTTGGTACAGTTGCAGATCACCCTGGCATGACCACAGTGCTGTGGTTGAGGGAAACCATCCTTGTTCAATGCAAATACACTCTAATGCAGCATGCTGGATACATCCCTCCAGCACAGTGCAGCACTGCACCATGTGGACTTTGAGATTGAAGTTTATTTGTTTAGGCCTTCCACGATGTGCTCTGTTCTGCCATACAGACATAGCCTGCCTTCCCTCAGGTCGAGCAGAGCTCCTGTGTCTTACCCTCATGAATGAGCAAGAGTTACCTTTTGGGTAGCATTCTAACCTGTGGGTCTGAGAGCACTTGGCAAAGAAGGGCATGTCAGTATTCCCAGGACGCAGGTGGAAGGGAAAAAGTAAAAGGCTGGCCCAAGGTCACCCAGCAGGCCAGTGGCAGAGGCTGGAAGACTGCTCAGCACTCCTGTCCCTCAGCACAGTACCCTTTCCAGTAGGCCAGGCTGATTACTGATGCATCATGTATTTGCAGGTTGTTGCTTCACAAATTTTAAGACCTGAATCCAGATACATCAGCTTCCTTCTTCCCGTGTATTCCATAACTCTTTCTGTAAATGCACTCACATGTAGAGTTAGACGTTCCTTGGTCATTAACGTATTTATTTACTGTCACAGTGTTTTTGGCAATAATTTTCTTTCTGCTTATGAAATTGGAAGCAAAGCTGTTGTAAAAGCCCAATCATCTATAAGTTGTGTGGACTGAATGGACAAAAAGTGGCTAGATCACAGACATCTTATAATTCTTCCAGAAGATATTGCAATTAATATCCATTGAGCAGCTTTACAAACATTTTAGATTTGCTGCTGAGCTACGTTTAAATTAATGTTCCTACAATCTGCAGATGATAGGGACAAATGTATCTATAAGTAGTAACAGTGTTGTTGAATTGCAATTTACGTACTGTGTCAGTATGCTAACCTTCCCCAGACTGCAGCAATGAGCAAAACTGCATGGGAGCATCTCACCTGTCTAGTGATCTGTGTTAAGCCTCCTTTACAGTAACAGTCTTATTGCCCTCTGCAGTTAAGTGGAAGCAACTAGGCAGCCCAGGAGGAGATTTACCACATTCTAACTTGGTGTCCAAGATAAGGATTCCCCTGACACTGCCTCCCTCTCCATCAGTTACAAAGACAGTATCAGCTTGCAATATAAATACAAAAAGATGAGCATTTCCCCCCTCCGCAAGTGTCTCTGGATGTGCTGCAATCATTAGGGCAGAAATCTGGAAATGAGATGAGATCTGACTGAGGTCTCATCATGATAGGATTGTTCTGCACCAGCAAACCAGGAAATGGACTACTAGTGTTTAAAATCTCTTAGAAAGAGTATGAAAGTATGTGTACATATATAATACACGTATATAATAGGTATTAAGCCTAGGACAAACACCAGAACACACACAAAAAACCCCACCCTGTAACTAGATATCTGAACACAGAAAACAAGCACCATGTTCCATGCAGCAAAACATGCTGAGCGGTAAATAAGCTGTGCGCCCCTATGGCGAGGAAAGCTACCTGCATAAGGAGGGGCTGTGCTGGCAAGAAAGAGCATAGCTATCAAGTGCTTAGTTCACCTTGTTCAACACAGTCATGAAGCCACAGCTGGAGTACTGTCTCTTCTTTCCAGCATCCTATTTTAAGAGAGGTGTTGACAATCTGGTGCAAACCCAGTGGCGAGCCACTGAGGTGGTGAGGGGGTGCCAGAATCAGGGTCCAGGCAGCCTGGAGAAGAGAAAATCAAGGGGAAGATGGTTTTGCCACCATCCACCACTTAATGGAGAGGGCAGTATGCAGAAGCTGGAGCCAGACTTTTCTCAGATGTTCAAAACAGGCAACGGGCACAAGTTGCAGTGCTGCAGAAGGAAAAATTTCTTCCTTCATGAGAGTGACGCAGCACCAGAAGAGGTGCCCAGAGAAGCTGCGTAAGCACTGTCCTTGGCTAAAACCCACAAGGACAAGATAGCTGCCCTGAGTGACATTGTCTAGCTTTGAAGTTAGCTCTGCTATGAGCAGGAGGTTGGACTAGAGACTTCCAGAGGTGTCTTCTTCCCCAATTTATTTGATGTTTTTATGATTTTTCTCCAGAGGTTTAAAGGAACGCAGAGGCATATGACCAACATCAGACCAGGAGGTCCCTTTTGGGGCTCTCCAGCCTTTACTACGTGGTTTTCAGTCTAGTTTAGGGAACAAATGAGAGTACAATAGGCACTTCCTTCTGCAAAACTTCCAGTGCTCTCTAGCGTTATTTCTTTACAACTACAAGCATGCAACACCTTTACATTTTTCCCCAGGAGGCAGAAACACAACCATGAACAAATTTTTCTTGAACATACATCTTCAAGATTCAAATGCTAATTCTTTCAGTTACAACTCTGTAGAGCACCAGTGCTTGTTCATCCTGGGACCAACTTACATGAAGCTGAGGGATTTGTTCCCAGCTTTCACGAGTAATTCTGAGGACCTGAACACTATGCTTTAGTCTTTATAGAATTTTTTTATAAGGACTAGCTAGGAACCCGTTAAGAAGACCATGTCTTTTATATTTTTCATAACATTCTGTATAAGTTTTAAAGAAATATATTTTTGTCTAACAAAAGGAAACAGCTTAAACCCCAGAATATAAATGGTGATCAAAATGCCTCGAAGATGAGGAATATAATACATGGCCTTACCACATGTAATATGAGGTAGTGGCTCAGTTCTCAGCTGCAAGGAGTCAAAGTCAGCAGAACTACAGTGTACCTCCTGGGCTGGCACAGAACAAGGAGAAGAGGCTGAAGTCAGCCCCTGGAGAAGGTGCAGCAGTAAAACGTGGATCTTGGTTGGCTTTCTATGCAAGGTTAGCTCCCTACAAAAACACTTTGTAAAACTTTCCAGAGGAATGAACCTAGCAAGCTAACAGACTAACAGTTTACTATGAACTAGAAGGCTGACTGCATGGCTTCTAGAGCTAGAAATCCTCGGGGAAGAAAGCACGTTGTGTTTCACAGGGAAGTGCAGCTCACAGTGCTAGAGTCCTCAAGAATCAGGACTCCTTAGCCTGACTTTGTGGTTTCAGCATATAAATCTACTGGTCAGAGGGATCTCAATTACCCCACATGTACGGGAAAGCTGTTTCATATTCTTCTGGTTTACTGGGCACAGCCCAACTGGTTGTATATCAGTTTGAAATGCTGTGTTCATAATGTGATCAAAAGTCATTATAGAACAAACCATACCCTGAGGTGATAATCTTTCACTGATCTGTTACTTAGCTTGTTTAGTTAGCACCTTTAACAGTAGTATGTGGTTAGCTACGTGAACCTTTCTATTGACAGGTGACATAATATTTCCTTTTGGTTATAGTATATTTACTTAGCATGTTTCATTGTACATCTGTGGGCCTGCTGGGCTCCAGCAAAATCAGCAGAGCAGAGAAAGCAAAGAAGCTACTGAGCTCTCCAGGCTTGGCTAGGTATCCTATTCTTCTCGTGGAAGACACATACCACAACCATAGGACTCATGGGGCATTGCAATGATGAACAAAACTCTACTAGGAAGTATATGTCGGTAATTTTAATGTATTATTAATGACTCTTTTTCTGATAATTTGGACTGTGAAGTATTACTGTAACTGGACTAATAATTTGTTATATTCTGATTAGACCATTACAACTTTATCTAGCCAAACAATGACTTCTTGACTTTGTATACAAGGTGTGTGTTTATTTTTGGACCGTAATAAGACTCTGAGTGTAACAAAGACTGCAAACAGCTTTTCTATGAAAGCCCTTCTGTGGATAGCTGCTTCCAGCAATCACAGAAGACCCAGAATGCAGCTAACATGTTCCTGGCAAGCATCTTGGTTATACTCCATCTCCATTTTATAAGAGCTTTTGGAATTGGGGAACGGGGCTGCTGAAGCAGTCAGAGCCCAATTTTGATAACACAGATACTGACTGAGAGTTTGCAAACTTTGAAGTGTTAATGACAAAACTTTCCTGTAAAGACATCATATTGCATAAGGGTAATGTGGTCAGTGACACATAGGCTAGATCAGGAAATTCAGACTTCAAAAGCAAAGGCAAGAAATTAAAAGTTGAAATAGGAGCCTGCTGAGTTAAAACACTGAGAAAATAAAACTCTAGAAGGAATTGAAGCTGTAGAGCAACATTATGTGCAAAGCAAGACATGGGCACAGCTCTTACCAAAGCACCCTCTCATTATGATGCTGACTTAGGGGATAGCAATTAATGGTTTGATGGAGATAGTGACCATTCCACAGAGAAGTATAAGGCTAAAAGTCCAGATGCCTCTGATGCTGAGGTGCTGCCAGTGTTCAAAGTGAAACCTGTATCACCCATAACTGCCTGGGTTACTGTAAAAACAGAAGATGGACAAACAAATGGGAAAGAAGGAGAAATACACAGAGTCAGACTGAGTTATTAGGGAAGAAATAATGATCACTGCTCATCAGACCCCAGAATAATTAAGAGTCTTGGCCCCAAAAGCAGATCCTTTAAACAAAAACCCTGTGCATTAAATGGCTTCTTAAGTTAGATGCTAATACTTGTTTAACCACAAATGATCAAGAGAATTCCTCTTGAGCATCTGCTACAGATTCTGGGGGGACTGATGGAATAATAACTGATACAGATGCAATCTGTGCAGTAGTAAATGATAATTCTAAGTAGATACATCACATTGTATTATATATATTAGCACAAGCCAATTGTAACAGTAGAAATGTATTTGGCATGGAAAAAGTTGTCAGCCTCTGCCCATAGTCTTCTAGGCAATAGAGGCAGACAAGCCCCGAGTTATGACCAGGTTGCATTTACAGTTGTTGTGTATGTCCTAGCCCCAGGACATAAAGCAGGAAAAGGATCTTAAGGGGAACTTAGACAACATTGGGATCCACCCAGGACAAGGAATTCTAACAATTGTGCTAGGAAGAGTCTGGAGGAGTATGGTTATCCACTCCCATCTGCCCCATTGCAAAAAGAGCTCCACAATAGAGAACCAGCTGAAAAACTGAGAGAACATTTATTTTCTGTAGCCATGGTAAAACATAAAGGGCCAGAGATATGGTCAACAGAACAGAGCACATCACCATCACATTAGACTCAGAACAGATTAGTATAATAATGCAGACGTTAAGGCCCCTAAATGATGATACTTGCATTGAAGGGATGGTTAAACTAAAGAAAAGCCCTTGCTTGACATATAAGAATCTAGCTTGAGCAACAAACAGAGCAACAGATTCAGACCAAGCAGTGAGATCAACTATTGCTTGGATAGAATTAGCAAAAGGAATCCAGGAAGCATTATGAGAAATGAGAAAGGGGATAATAACACACTGGAATTAGTCCAATCTGTAGCATTTGCTAACAGTGGACTGCAGCAGTGGGACTGGAGAAAGAGGGTAAGTGTGATAGGAGTGCCCAGTGTTGTCTGGACCTTGCATATGGAAAAGCAAGGAAGGATAAAAAAGAGTAGTGCAGAAGAACAAGTAATACATTTCAACCCTAAGGGTATCACTACTTATAGATTGCATTGATTTGCTTTAGCTGGTTTTTCTTTCTTTTTATTGTTGTATATGTATATAATTAAAAATTTATAGTACTGGGTTTTTTTAGTCAATTCCTATGGCTGAAGTTAAAATCAAGACCATCACATTCATCTATGAATAATGGGGGAAAATGGAACCAATTGTAAGGTGTTCCCATATCTAAGCAAGGAAACCCTGTTTCTCTCAGAAATCATGATCACTATTATATGATGTTTCTATATGCAACATAAACATAAATGGATGAGATGCTGTGTATTTATAAAACGTAATAGTTTAAGTGCTACAAAAAGCAAAGCTTAATCAACTACGTATAGAAATAATTACAATGGTAAATGTTATTTTAGAAGAATGTATGCTATTACGTGTACATTTGTAATGTTGGGACTGAGACAACTGCATGTTTGTGTAGTGTTATGTATGATGCCAGAGATATAAAACAGCTATGTAAAAATGGATGCTTCTGGGCTAGGTAGAAAACAGATCATGGTGGAAACTAGAATTTCCTCAATTACAGAGATATAAAAAACTACATACAAGTATGGCATACCATGTACCAATTTTATGAAAAAGACTTTTTGTTATCAAGGAGCTAGCCAGATAATGTTAAAAATGTGCAACACCATTGCAACTGTGTGTTCATCAAGTGCTCACAAATTAATGTGAATTACCTCATTGTATATGATTTATCTGATAATAGATGTGTAATTAAAGTAACATCTGCTGAAGGATGTGGTTTTAATTACATCATACCTATGGAAGCAACACTCAGCTCACAGAAATCACTGCAATTGTATGATATGTTAGGCTCAATGCCTTTAGGAGTTACCAAGCAAATTTCAACAATTTTCAAACAATTGCCAGAAATGTTAGAGCACCCCACTCTTACATCTGAAGTCTGACATGTGGTATAGAAGCCACAAAGGGAGAGGTTACTGTACACCAAAAAAATTACCAACTAAACCACATCCACAGTGCAAAGTGCAGTGGAAGTGTCTCTTAGAGCAATCTTCCTCAAATAGAAGAGTTGCGTTTATATCCTAGAGTCATCATTTTAATCATTATACTGATTTTTCTTAGGTATAAAAATAAAATGTTAAGTATGTTATGGTTATACACAACAATGAAGAGCTATAGATTATTCTCAGGCCTGTACAAGTTATCTCAAGGTAAGATCAGACAGAAAAAAGCAAACGTCTCTGAGATCTGCTGCCTCATTCTGATCAGTAGCCTCAAGATGTAGAAGGATTAAAACATCAATTTTTAACTTGTAAAAAGTGTCTGTGAAGTGGACTAACAAAAGGAAGGATTATAGCCCTGTAGCCCCATGAATATGATTTTGCCATTTCTAGCATGCTAATGGAATAAAGACATCATATCAGGCAACTAAATCTCACATCCAAATTGAAGAGGTATTTATGGGGTTTTTAATTGCCAAATTCTGTAACACTGAATAATGTACATGCAATTAAACTTTTTTGAAAAAATACTAGATCTTAGAATCATAGAATCATAGAATGGTTTGGGTTGGAAGGGACCTCGAAGATCATCTAGTTCCAACCCCCCTGCCATGGGCAGGGACACCCTCCACTAGACCAGGTTGCCCAAAGCCCCATCCAACCTGGCCTTGAACACTTCCAGGGAGGGGGCATCCTCTTGTCCTATCACTACACTCCCTGATAAACAGTCCCTCACCATCTTTCCTGTAGACCCCCTTCAGGTACTGGAAGGCTGCTATAAGGTCTCCCCGGAGCCTTCTCTTCTCCAGGCTGAACAACCCCAGCTCTCTCAGCCTGTCCTCATAGGAGAGGTGCTCCAGTCCTCTGATCAGCCTCGTGGCCCTCCTCTGGACTCGCTCCAACAGCTCCATGTCTCTCCTGTACTGGGGCCCCCAGAGCTGGATGCAGTACTCCAGGTGGGGTCTCACCAGAGCGGAGTAGAGGGGCAGGATCACCTCCCTTGACCTGCTGGTCACACCTCTTTTGATGCAGCCCAGGACATGGTTGGCTTTCTGGGCTGCAAGTGCAGACTTGACTTTCTCTTGTGTAGAGCTATGCTGTCTTCTCATATTGGACTCCCAGTGGGTAGATTTGCTGGCTCGTTTAAGTGCATAGCACTGATTATCACCTCTTCACCTGAAGTAAATAGCAACAACTTTTTGCCTGCTGTATGATCTAGTTGCCAGGCTGGTAAAAAAACCCTTATTTTACCTGTGTTTACACAACTGACTTTATAAGTTACTTAAAATGAGTAAGCTGCTTATTTTAATAGCTCTAAGGGCAATGTCTCAGCATGCACAGACACATAGATTTTATACCATCATCCTGAAAAGAAGAGAGACACAAGCCTGAAATATTCCTGGACTTTAATCACAAATAGAATCACAATGCACTGATTCATCACAATTCAGGTCAACACTTTCCCCTTCATTTTACATCAGATATCCTACCCACTGGAAAGTGGTGGAAACCTTCAAAGACCCTATTCGCTTTCACTTTACAATATCTGAGATACCCAGAAATACTGCAGTCCTCTTGCAAATCCACTTGTACAGGGAGTGGCAGTTATCGGCATGCATTTCTGTCAACTTATAGGCAGCACATTTTTCTTCTTTCTTCCTTCCTTTTATTGTAAAACTGCAAGAGCCAAACAACACACAGATATGAAGATCATTGAAAAAAATTGTTTGCATATACAAAGAGTGAAACCACAAAGACTGGGGTTTTTTTGTCTTTATCTTGTCATTCTTTTGATTCTCTGACATACAGACAGGTTTTATTTGTTTAGTAAGCTTCGTCCTTTCTCTGTTCCCCTACTTGTTACACAGCTGGAAGTGAAAAGCTTACATAGCATAGACACCTCCTAATAAAATCAGTTTCTCTTCTGAGACCTGTCAAGGATTTTCATGTTTTAACTGCATGTTTTGATCAGAATTCTGTGATGAGAAAAATCAGAATAGACTGAGCTGCCTAATTGGAGTATGAGCCCTGATACCTCACTGCTACTTTCTCAGGGTCTA
Source organism: Grus americana (assembly GCF_028858705.1). NCBI lineage: Eukaryota > Metazoa > Chordata > Aves > Gruiformes > Gruidae > Grus > Grus americana. The sequence goes on from NC_072852.1 coordinate 84,109,143, forward strand.
ATGGCTGAACAGCCCGGGCACAGTGAGTTGAGAACACGTCATGGAAGCCAACACAGATTCATTCCAGAATGAACCTACCTGTGCCCTGGATGTTTGGGATCATTGAGCCATACCCATCTTCCTTCCTCCTCATCAAAGCTTAGTCCAGTCCAAACAAAGCCAATGTCTTTATCCTTCAGTTTATTTAAGAAATCCTAGAGACAGGTATGTCATTAAACTCTCATAATAATGACACTTCATAAAACTCCGGCACCAGTAATGTATAGTAGTATTTAATATTTTAAAACCAGCAAGGCTTTCATGCGCAAAGATTCCAGAGAATGTTTCCAAGAAATCGAGAAGGAAAAAAATAAAACAAAACCAACCACATGGAAATTAACTACACCAGTGCTGTGACTGATGATGGTAAGTGGAGCAACCAAGGAGCTAACCGTTGGCTCCTTGCTGGCCCCAGGCCCATTGCACTAGCACATTTCAGATGAGGATCAGGCTGATCTGAATAACAGGAGCTGAAGGTATCTTCTCTTTTTCACCCCTACAAAGAAGGGAGGTGCTCATTTTGCCAGCTCACCCTCCTGGGTGCTCTAGAAGTGACTGTCTAAACCTGGTCACCTTTAAGCAAAATCAAGTGCACAAAAGGGAGGATTTGGTCCACAGAACTGTTTTTTTTTTCATTGCCACAGACCTGGTGCTGACATTTAAAAATACACAAAGTACAGAGAAACAGCTCCATCCCCCAAAGAAAGGCAACGGCCTTTACGACAGCTTAGTTCTGAACAGGTTTGATTTGGAATAAAACATGCAAGAATCCTTCAAATACCAGCTGCTTCTTGCTGAAGATAACCTCTAGGCATATCATTCCATCTATTTAAATGAAATGTAGGCTATTGGTCTTCTGTTTGACACATATGTTTCTTAACATGCAGAAGCCGATCATCAGAGCACTTTCTACTCACAATACCTTTTAGGAGCATATCTGGACTAGAAATGGCTTCTAAAAATACATGGAAAGCTATACTTAGGTATGTGGATTCACAAGGTATAAGTAAAAAGAATGTTTAAACCACAGAATGCCTTACAAGCTTACCATTTCAGTATCATCCTCTATAATCAGGAGCTCAGATTTTTTTCCTGAGCAATACTTTCTACTATTCTCCCAGGTGTCACGAGTTTCTGAGTAGAAATAACATCTCCCATAATGCAGCTTCCAGCCGGTGGGACAGAGTTCACATGCGGAGTCTGTGAAGAGTTTGGGATGAAGGGATTTTTCTCACCTTTTTTTTTTTTTACAACTATCATTATTATTGGCTCTTGCTTTTTCTGCAGCTTTTGAATAAGAGAATAAAGAAGCTTTAAACCAAGGGTGGGGCAGAAATTGTGATGGTATAGCTCATTTTAAGAAAGCACAATGTCCCTGCTTTACAGTGGTAACATGGATAGTCATTCTTTGATTAGGGATCCTTCTATGCTTCTAAATATTTCAGAACTCTGGATAATTCTACTAAATATTTTACATAGTAATTGGGTAAAAGCCATGGAAAAAATCCCAGCTCTGCTGAAATCACTAGGAGTAGTACAATTCAATGGCATCCATGGAGAAATAACAAAGACTTTCAGTAACACTGCTCCACTTCTATCTTTTGCTAAAATTTTCAAGGATGGAACACTAAAATAGATCACTTCATACATCTTTATCAATATAAACATACTTATTCCAGTATCTAAAGGTCAATTCCTTTGTGCAGGTGTTTATTTTTATATTAATCTTTTCAAGAGGTTCAAACCATTTATGTTACTATGAGCAAGACTTTATTTCCTTACCATTTGTATGCATGCATAAGCTTTCCTTTAATGTAGTCAGTAAGCTGTTTTCATGAACATCTTTCTCAAAGATACTGTCACTTTCAGAAAGATTTTCTCTGGGCTTCCACACTTCACTTGATAGCAAGCCACCTGGACAAGAATATCCAGCATTTTAATGTAAAGCTCACAAGTAAACTGTGTAAAAAACCCATACTATTTTTCCAATATGAGCTTTAAGTGGAAAATCAGATTGCTCATTTATCCTTCCAGGTCTCCTGTAAATGGTAAATGGAGAGTTGAGCATCCAAATCATATACATTAAACAAATATATGAGGTGACCGACTTCACAAAGACAGTGTAGAGTCCATTATCATCGTGCTTTTGACAACATGGTATGCAACAGTTGTCTTTCAAATAACATGGTTGCGCCTTTGATTTTCCAGATCCTGAAATTTGTATTGAGCTTATTTGAGAAAAGAATGGGTTGATGTGAGAGGGCACGACTCACATCCAGAGAAAGGGAGAACAGGACTGTAGGATACTTATGCCCAGAAGTGCTTCTGAATTCTCATTTTTCTCCTGTGTTCTCATGTGATTTTGATGTGCAAAGTGATTTTGATTTCCAGAAGCAGGCTGAACACTGGGACTACCAGGCCAGGCCAAGATTTTCCAAAGGAGGAAACTAAAATTAGACTCCTTGGTCAAGATTCAGATGCTTGTTGATGGCATCCTAAAAACTTGTTCAACTTGCTTGACCAGGGCAATTGCAACCATTTCTCTCTGATCTCTAAGTTTAGATGCTCAGGGATAATGGCACACATCTGTGATGCATAGGTAAGCTCTGTACGCACATGATCAATGCTGGCAGTGACCCAGTGCTTATGCACAAATTCTGTGGACAATGCAAAGGCCACTTTTATAAACTTAGAAGCACACATTCTTATTTCTGTTCAGAGAGGTCTTTTCCAACTATGTGTACCATCTTCTAGCCTCCTATGTCACCCAACCCTGATGTCCAGCTCACATTCCCATTGTACATGCTGGGGAGGACTGGCTGAGACTTAAGGTAAGCAAAGCAGGGCATCAGGAGGTGAAGATTGGCTATGAGGGTGAGGGAAGGAGGAGATAGCAGGGGTTCCAGTTGTACCATATACCTGGAGTGAATTCTGTTTCATTACTAAAAGACTTTTTCCAGTCGGATGGATGGATGGATGGATTCTTTCATTGGAAACCTTGGTGGTTTTTTCAGCTTTGGAAAGCAATACAACGGACTCTCAGACTGGGGGACTGGAAAGTGAGAAAGACTCCAGCCCTCTTCATACACCCTAAACGTGCAATGGTCCTCTGAAAGTCACCAACCTTCTGCAGATCCACAGCCTCAAAATGTCAGTGACTCCCTCCTGCCTTCATCAGAAACACAATAGTACAAAGCATGAATGGTCTTGTCACCTTATCAAAACAGTTTATTTGCAAAACCTGTTAAAGTTAAGGATTGATACCTGTCAGTTTCACAAGAATTAAAGCAAAACATTTCACTTGGTCACTCACATTGCTGAATTAATGTGATCACAGCTCCCAGCAATACAACATTCAGAAATCCTGAGAAAGCAGCAAAATACCGCAAGCCTGAAGAATGAGAGGGACGTCCTGCAAGAAATAAGAGGGTTTTACAAACACAGCATGAATTGCTACCCAAGACATAAATCCGGGTTTCTCTAGACATCTTTCAGACAGAACATCCATCACTGTCACTTTGCCTTGTGCTTTGTCACAGTTGCTTTTTCCCTTCTGGTTGCCTCCTGCATATCAGAAGGCTCTTGCTTCATTTATGAAAACATTTGGGGGGCTTGAATTTTCTCATACTGTCTTCACTGTTTGCCACTTCATTTGAGGTTTTGAGTGGCTAATGAACAGTTTCTCTTTCTTCATAGCAGGGGGATGTCACTTGCAGATATGAAGACTGTTAGATGTCACAGCAAACACTTAACAAACATTGCTAAAGAAAACCTCAGAAAGTTAGTGAACAAGGAAGAACTGAAGTTCCTAACAGTTGCAAAGATACTTATATAACATATAAGAACAAAAATGAGGTTCTAGGGCTATGAATACCAACATTATCCATCAAGAAAGGACAAGCAGATTCTCTGAAAATTAAACTCTGTAACTCCAGGACCCACTAATTAGTTTTATCACCTGTACATTGGATGCCAAGTCAAAGGTGTTTAGAAAACTCCACATTATAATTTGGAAACTTTTTTTATTTTTTTTTTTTTTTTAATTGAGTCATAGAATGGTTTGGGTTGGAAGGGACCTCAAAGATCGTCTAGTTCCAAGCCACCTGCCATGGGCAGGGACACCCTCCACTAGACCAGGTTGCCCAAAGCCCCATCCAACCTGGTCTTAAACACTTCCAGGGATGGGGCAGCCACCACCTCTCTGGGCAACCTGTTCCAGTGCCTCACCACTCTAACAGTAAAGAATTTCTTTCTAACATCTAATCTAAATCGACCCTCCTTCAGCTTAAACCCATTACCCCTTGTCCTGTCACTCCATGCCCTTGTAAACAGTCCCTCTCCAGCTTTCCTGTAGGCTCCCTTCAGCTACTGGAAGGCTGCTCTAAGGTCTCCCCGGAGCCTTCTCTTCTCCAGGCTGAACAATCCCAACTCTCTCAGCCTGTTTTCATAGGAGAGGTGCTCCAGCCCTCTGATCATCTTTGTGGCCCTCCTCTGGACTAGCTTGAGTCCTTGATCTTCAGCCAATCCCACCTGGAAGACTACTACAAAATGTTTGAAAAATTAAGTAGCAGTGCATTAAACAGGGCTTCTTTTCATCCTGGATGCTTCATTAGGGTCAGTGAATAGAGATGCAAAAATGAGCTCCCTTGCAACTCCAAGAAAATTACTTTTAATTAGAATCAGAAAAGCCTGGAAATGCACGGTCATGATGAACCTTCCTTCTCAGTATTACCCAACAATCTTAAAATTTGTTCTTGTAGGACTGTCACAATCCTGGCATACAACTTCCTAGTGCAACTGCTGTTTCTGTTTGCTCACTCACTTTATTTCAGGATTTCTACATATCTTGACATAGAATCAACGACAATGTATGCTAGAAGAAATGTCAGGAGGCCATCTAGTTCAGACTCCTGTTTAAGGTGGGTCAGGTTACAGCAGGTTTCTCAAGGTTTTGTCCAGCCAACTTCTAAATATCTCCAAGGATTGGATTCCACAGCCTTTCCAGGTTCGTGTCCTAGCGTTTGACCACCACCACAGTAAGAAAAATCTTCTGGTATCAAATTGTAATTTTCTATGTTCCAGCTTGTGTCTTTCAATGTGCACCTTCAAGAAGAGTTTGGTTCTGCCTTCTCTGCACCTTCCCATTTGGTAGTTAAAGAGAAAGGTAAGGCTCCCTTCAGCCTTCTCTTCTTAGGATTGCACAAAGACAGTTATCTCAGCCTCTTCTCCTGTGTCACTTCTCCAGCTCACTCAGTATCTCAGGAGTCCTCCACTGGACTTTTTCCAGCAGTTTGTCAGCATGGTCTTGGAAGGCGTAGTAATATAGGTAATGTAGGCTGCAATACAGCAAAGCTCTTTAAAGTAACTGAGGCATAAAAGATGTTCTATGATACCTCAAAGGATTCCTTGGAGCAGGGAGGAGAACAGTTAGAAGTTGCTCAGCTATGTGGGAAATGCCATGTTAACTTTTCTTCCTAGCTTTCTAACATTAGCGTTTTCAGGAAATACTTTGTGAATATTCTTCTAGAAAGACCAAGGCATAACAGACTGTTCTCTTTGTCCAAACTTAACTTCATGGGAAAAAGGATTTTACATGGGAACTTGCTGAGTTAGGACCCAGGAATAAAGTCAGAGAATAACAGAAGGATGATTTTCTGTTTCATTGAAATGACCATTCTTGGAAAAGAGAACAGGGTGCCAACATGTTGTACCTTGTAGAGAACTTGTTCTCTATCTAGTAAATAAGATCAGGAAGTACCCCACAGAAGTGTCCTTTAAAAGCCATTACATTTCAAATGCTGGTGGTCTAGATCAGATGTGAATCAGCTGTTTGAAAAGTTCTCTGCTTCTACACTATTATTTCAAAAACCTAATGCATGTAGCATTCATTTTAAATCATGAAACAACTTGAACTTTGTGCTACATGATAAACTCATTTCCACTAATACCTTCATTTCATGTCTCGTTTCTAGCTATTATCATTTTGCACAGAGGTCAAACATCTTTTTCCTCATTTGTCTATTCAACCATACTTACTTGGGAAATGCTGTATCTGTGACCAGTCATCTTTAAATATTCAAACAGCTAATCCCCACTGTTTTTATATTGCCACCCTATTCAGATGGCAAATATATGTAAACAGAAGGCAGTACATTTCGCTAGCTATGCAACATATTATGGTTAAGTATCTGTGTGTGTTTTCCTTCTTCCTTTGGGTGCTATGCAGTAATTTCGACATAAGAAAAGGCAATTAGGATATCTGGGGTCAAATCTTAACTCTGACTTGATTTGCACAATGGCCAGACTGCAGGCAAAACAATAACAGCGATTTGTGTAAATGCTCAGGCCAGCGCTCAGCTGCGCAGCGTGACCTCTGGTAGCAGCAATACCGCCGTGCTGACAATGCAGCGTGGGCTAACAGCTCAGCGTTTGCCCAACTTCTCAAGACAGCTCTGCAGCTTGCACCACTTGGCAAGACCAGATGGGACTGCAAGGGGGGAAGGGTAGCTCTGTGTTGTGGTCTTCCTCCTGTACTGCAAGAAGTGGCACAGATATTGCACTAGATTATGCTGATGAGATATTGCGACCATTTCTAACCACTCCAGTGAATACACTTCTGTACTCCACAGGTATATCATGCTACCATGATTAGTCTGCGTCTGGTCTAAAGCCAAGGCACACACCTTTCACTACAAGTAGAGACTCAGCTTGCAGTGCGTTGTTTAACAAGTTAAATGAAAGCACTGTTCTCTTCAGTTGCTTATCTGAAGTCTTTCTGCTGCCCTGTCGTGTCATGCTACCCAACCGTGCATGGTAGGTAGATGATGAAGATAGAGCATTTTAGACCTGGCTTCGCCACTGTGTGCTCTGTGGTCACAGACTATTCTGTATGTGCGCCACATACGCCTTGTCTGACTTTCTGCTTCTTTTAAATGGAAATATTCAATCATCTACTCTGTTACAGCAATATTTTTGTGCACTTTGACAAGTATTTTTAAGACAATTGAAAATTATTAGTTAAATAAATATTAGCTTTTATGGTCAGTTTTCTGGGTTGGTTGTTTTGGGGTTTTTTTTCTCAACTTGGCTGGTTCTGTGCTTTTACTGCAGTTGGGAACAGGCTCTCAGCTAAGTTGTAATAATAGACAAACTGGCACAATTTACATCAATAGAATTGCACACAATTTATCCTACCATACTGAGTAACTGAAGTTGACTCTTGCTTTTTTTCTGTTAAAAATTGTTCTTACATAAATGTGCAGCCCGGATTTCTCAGGAACTGATCATCATAGCTAATTAACCATTTGGAAACTGGATGTCTAATTGCTCTGAGGACTTGGTATTTATGATCAGAGAAGCTCTTCCCTGGGACACTTAAAAGAAATAAATGTTAACAAGGGTGAACTTGAAAGCCTTCCAGTATATATCTTTGTACTTTCTCCCTTGCTGCTCCTGACACTTTTGACAACATGCCCCGAAGTTGTTGAAAAAAGCTTACTGCACAATAAGTTACTCTCTTACAGTTTTCATTTAAATTATTTTTAAATTCTTCTTAGCTGTGATTCCTGAAAACAAAACAAAGCAAAACAAAAAAACCCAAACAAAAACCCAGTAGAAAACTTAAATGGCTAACGAGCCATTAACCGCTGCCAAACTTGCTGATAACTACTGCCTCCTGTTTTCCTCCTATCTCCTCATGCCTCTGTCTCCTAGTCTCCATTTCGGACTGGGACTGTCAGCACTGGTACTCCAAGCCTGGTGGTACTATTAGTACTGCATTTTATCTACCTCCCATCATATTTCGCTGTATACTGCCGTATATCATTGGCAACTTTAGTTACACCAACTAAAATTTTGGCATATTTGGATTTTCTTATGATAACTCAAATATAGCTGAATATAGCAGGAGAGATTTGTTATTTACAGAACAAGTCTGAAGGCATAGCATAAATGCGTATATGCTCACCTGCACTGGAGTTTTTCTTCCTTCCTTTGAAATGAAGTACTGTGTAACCCTCTTCATTCTCCATCTCAAGGTCTTTTTATCACTTCTTCCTATTGAAGACTGTTTGACTGTTGGTGTCACACCAGGCTAAGGGAAATGCTTCAAATGAGTGTAATAAACAGGAAGGGGACAGCGGATGGCCATTTGTGCTTTTAGCTGAAGCCATGCAGTAGCAGTCTATGAAAAGGAACTTAACAGTATAAACTGCACGGACAAGTGAACTCTTTTTCTCTTCTTTTTCACTTCCACTGTCTTTCTCTGACAAACTGCAGACCCTTCTAAGAGATACTTCTAACACTGCATTTTCTCCAATGCAATATCCAAGTCCTCAAATTGAGTCTTTTGATGCACACACACTCCTGCACATGAGAGAATAGATTTGAGCCCCACAAGCCCATTTCACCAGATTGATGGACTTTTCTCATTTATCTTACATTAAAATCAGCTGTGTCAACTCCTGTGTTTTTCTAAAATGCTGGGAATTGCTTCTTGCTTTGTGAAAAGAAGACTGTGTGCATATGTCTCATTAAATAGCTGGAAAGAGCATGTAAATACACATATTGATCCTTGGTTCTGCTTTGTGCCTGACCGCTTGAGTAACTGTTTGTAGATTTGAGCGACTTAATACCTCTCTTTAAATGGAGACTTGTGTGGCATGGAACTACTGAAGCAGATCTGTTCAAACCTTACAATTTGCAATGTTTCTCTTACACTTCAAAAGGACAAGCCTGGGCTTTTTCCATCAGCAGAGAGTTGTTTACTTTTAAATTCCTATGCAAGGTCTTTTCCAAAAAAAATGAAGTTGGAGATTCTAGCAAGTTCTTGGTGATCTTTTAAGTGCTAGTCTGGAATATTTCTTTCTGTAAATTGAGGATTCTGTAGAAAGTTGAAAGGTTTTTTTCCTCTGAAATGGTTATAATGATTTCTGGCTGCTGTCAAATTCAACAGGTTTCACCAAGGTTTTCTTTGGGTCAGGACTACATCCTGGCTTCACCTTTAATGTGGCCATATAGTGTCTAATGGTGATACATCATGGGAGACAGAGACCATCATGTCATTAGCTGTAGTGTGCAATTAAATACTTAGTGTCCTAAACACTTATCTCAGTTTGGAGGAATATAAATGCATCCAGAGCACTAGACAAAAATTATTCACTGATTTCTTAAACAAAACTTCTCTGGTTATTAGAAATGGTCATATAAGCTTGGAAACAAAAGCAACTTTACCTCAGCTTTTATATTGTGGTTAGCACCTGAAAGCCAGGGTCAAGCTGTATGCAGTGCAACCACATACTGCAAAAATAAAGTTATTTCCAGAGAAGTCTTTCAAACACGGACATACTACTTGAGGTTGATAGATAAGTATGAAACAAAAGGTGCTGAGCGACCAACAAATATATTCTGTTTCTACATGGCGGTCGTACTTAACCGTGCAGCATCACAATGCTAAATAACTCTCCTATACCCAGTGCAGACAAAGCCTTGCAGTGTTACCAGCTTTCTGAATCATTTTCTCGGAAGATGCTTGGAAGGCAAAGTTTGAATATGAAGTTTTAAACTGTTTCTAGAACAGTCCCGGAATGATTTACATGCTCTGAGCTATAGCTTTTATGTTCATCAGATGCAACAGCTCATCAAATCATAGACACGACAACTCCAAACAAGCCTTAGATTGTTCTGCATCCATCACCACAGCAGATATGTGGGACTTACAGAGCCCACGCTGGAGCAGGTTTATCCTGAAGGACTGCAGCCCATGGAGGACCAGCGCTGGAGCAGGGGAACAGTGTGAGGAGGAAGGAGCAGCAGAGAGGAGCTGTTGTAACTCCCACCTCCTGTGCCGCTCGGGGTGGTGGGTGATGAGGGTAGTGAAGTCGGGAATAAAGCATGAAGTTGAGCCTCGGAAGAGGGAGCAAGAGGAAGGTGTTGCTTTAATCTTTTTTGTCTTTATTTCTCACTAACCAAATCTATTTTAAATTGTAATAAATAATTAACTTTCCCCAAGTCGAGTCTGTTTTGCCCATGATGGTAATTGATAAGTGATGTCTCTGCCTTCATCATGACCCATAAGCTTTTTTGTTTTACTTTCTTCCCTGTCCTGTTGAAGAGCAGGAATGAGAGAGCAGCTGGGTGGGCATCTGGCAGCCAGCCAAGGTCAAGCCACCACAATCATTTTACCAGTCTATATTATTTTTCTTTTTTTCTTATATATTTGCTAAGCTGTGTAAAACTCTAGTAAATCAAAGGCAGTAGATCCTGTGGTTGTCTCAGGAAGCTCTTAAAAAGATGAGCAAGGCATCACCCATGGGAATAATGACAGAAATTGTTTCCCAGGTGGATTATCTTCTTACATAAGAACAAACCAGTTTTAAAAAGTCATGTATCTGGTAAATAAACTGTTCGAATGTTATAGTCTCTTGTTTCACTTGTACTGAATCCTCTTTACACTCTCAAAAGTTTGGAGTATAAGTGAAAATATATTCATATATCTACAGATAAAAATTTCAGAAAGCCCACCCAAGGACAGGAAAAACACTTTTTCAGGCTAAAAAGAATAGATCTCACCTCCACCTTCCCCAAATTAACCAAGCAATTGATGCATATATGCAGTACACATCCAATAACGATACAGCCAATAAAGATGGATACTAAATCCCATGTAGCAGCAAAATGCTAATCTTTGAGCATCTCTTCTTGTTATAGTATTTTCAAGGATCTGGGGTTTTGATATCATTCCAGCAAGGATGGCATTATTATTAATTTTGTGTACTGCAGCAATGCTGTCCTGGAACAGTGAGTACCATACAATGTATGACAAGATGGTGATTTTACTGTGTCAAAGCTTATTAGCTACTTCGAAAAGATATGTCAAAGAGATGGATACCAAAGGAAAATGGAGGAGCATGGAGGACACAAGAAAGGTAAACCAATAATGCTGTGCATGATGAGTGGTGATTTCATAAAAATATCTGCTAAGTTATTAGTGAGGTTTTAGTTCCACACTAGCAGAGGGCAGCTTTGGGAAAGTACCAGAGGAAAGTCAAGGAGTAAGATATTTACAGTCAGTGTCTGCCAGCTGTGGCAGAGGCTGGAGGAAAATTGTTTATTAAATAAGTTAGTAAGTTAAGTTAAGCTCAAAGTTGTTCACTGGTTTGCAGTAGGACCTGATACCAATGTTGCAGGGATGAAGATAAGAGACAGTCACAAGTCTTGAAAATGTAGGTCACTGGCTCAACAGAAGGATGAAGCATGCGACTTGGCTCCAAACACCAAGCCAGAGGCGCAATCCAGGAAAATGTAGGCATGCTTATATTTAAACATGAGTGTCTACATGGAATTTTTTTACTATGTGTGTATCAACTTACAGTTGATGTGCACAGTACTTTACAAGATCACAAACCTAGTTCCTCTTATTTTTGCATGCTCAGAGAACTAGCTTCATCTTTCTTTCATCCTGCTTCTTGTTTCTCAAACAGACTTCACACTTCACATTTTATTTCAGCAGAAAGAAAACTTCAAAGACACTTAAATGCGTATATAAAATGCTATATAATTTCCTTTTCTTTTGTGAAGTACAATATATGCTTCTAGCTGAAAACAAGAGCTTTTAAATTGAATTCTGGGAAAGACAAACAAGCATCCTTTCTTGGCAACATGTTGTTGTGAATCTAAGTTGAAAACACTTGGGTTTTTTTCTTTATTTTGGAAGGATATTTATATTCCTTTTACTGAGACGATAGATCCAGAGGATGCTGGCAGAACTAAACAACGAGGGGAGAAAGGATACGAACACCAAGAAGCCAACCTATAAAAACATAGGTGTTGAAATGAAGCAAAGGAGAGGACCATAAATTCTGCGAGGTTGAATATGAAAACACAATAAACCAAAGCAAGAAAGAGACTGAGCAGCAGTTTGCAAGAAACATAAAAATAACAAAACCTCCCTTCTTTCAGGAGCAGGGAACCTACCAAAAGTTCTGTTCCCATACTAGAATCTTTTTCTTGGGTGACACATGAGAGGTTGTGTCTCAATTCAGAAGGTCAGTGCAAGAGGTTATGAAACAAACCATCAAAATTAATAGGCCCAAACAGCTAAGGTCAGGTGCTATTCATCCAAGACTTCTAAAGGAACTCAGCAAACAGACAGCCAAGCTGCTAAGAGTCATATGCAGAAGGTGAGTCTAGTTTTTAAAGATCTCAAAGGAGATCTGGAGTACTTCCAATCTGCAAATCTGATCTTTATACTGGAAAAAAAACCACCCAAAACTGCAAACTCAAATAAAGAAAAGAATTTGTCATCATGTGGCTAAATATATTCACTAGTGAAAGATATTTAGAGGGAAATCATGTCTCACACATCAAAGGGAATTTGTTGAAGAATAATTCTGAACTCCAAAATTTCCATTATTTTCTCTCTGCAAAGAAAAATCTCCATAGCATGAGATTTTAGTGGTGGTCAGTTTTGACTTGAAAAGACATGATTTATTCCAATAATCTAAAATAGCTTCACTATAAAAATGGACATTGTATCAACTTTCAGTTTTCTGCCTCATTTTCTCCATTTGGAAAAAAGTCCAAAACTCACTGCATACACCATCTTCTAAAATGAAAATGTATAGACCTGCTCTAATAGTATTCTGGTCTTCACCAGGAAAACAATGAAACAATCTCCCAGTCCAGACCTTTGGAGTTACGATTTTGCTTTTTGTCTTCATCTACTTTGTTTTGTGCATGCACTCCAAGGTACTGACTTTCTGTAAGGTGTTCTTGAGTCCATAACTCTTAATACAGGAATTTTTTTTTTCCATAACAAAAGCACATGATTTTTTAAGCATTACCCATTATGTACTTTCCTTAACTCACTATACTTGCAAAAGAAGAATCTGATTTTAACATCCCTTCTCTTTTGCAGGGAAATTATATATGAATACAGAATTGAAAACTGTCTGTCAGGGCAGGGTATTAATTTAAGCCTTCTTTCCAAATAAAAGGTTGATTAAATCAATTTGTATGACACTACAGCTGTATAATATATACATATTATATTAATTATATTAATTGTATTAATTTGGTTCTCCTATTATCAAATACTGTAGCAGTCTTCTGAGTCTTCATGGCTTCTTGTCTGTGTTTTCAGCCCTTTCTTGTAAAACATGTAGATAGTTGCAAGTGCTATCTAATTTTTTTGCTCAAATTGTCCACGGTCATAGAACTTCCAGAAAGAGCAATGGCAGGCTGCAACCAGGGATATCACTCTGAAACTGGACGGACAAACATCAGCCAAGGGAGAACAGGGACATGAGTTGTATAGACTGCAGCTCCCAGAGAGTATCCAGGGAGATCAAGCAGATATTCCTTGACATCAAACTGAGAAGCAAACCACTTTGATCTTGAGATACTAATGACTTCTTGATTTGTATCAATGAAACTTCAGTACTGATGATGAAATAATTCATTTTCTTCATCAGAATGTTTCTTCTTTATCAGAAGGTTGTGAGCTGATTGAGGTCTATCATTGCAGCTCTTAGAGACCAGAACAGCAATATGCTCAAAGTCAGTGTTGCCATGATATCTAAAAGGAATAAGAATAAATAAATAGACATGTTGCATAGTACACTAAAAAAAATTATATATATCCTATTATGTTGTAAATAGGTTTAGGCTGATTACATTTAAGATTCTCAGCAAAATGTCACTATTTGTTTAGCTTTCTGTATTATCAGAAAATAAATACTAATGATGTTTTAATGATTAGGTTCATAGTAGCTCAGAATTTTCTATTTATTATTACCAATAGAGTATTTTTGCTTAATGATCCCATATATCCAATCGCAGTTTTTTCAGAAAAAAAAATAAGGGAGGAAATACTACCTGCACTACTTATTCAGCATGCAGAAGGCAGTGTGTAATTATGTACAAGTACGCATACACGCAAAAGATCTGCATTAAAACTTTGAGGACAAGCTTAATTCTAAATTTTTCAATCTGCTTTGTGCAAATTTCTCAACACTGGCTAGTATTCTTTTTATGCTTTTGTACACCTCCATAGCTTTTTTTGTAAGAGAAGCAAACCCTTCAAGCGCTGTCCCCTTCCATACAACTCCTCCATGGAGCTATGAGAGATCCTTCCCCTGAGTGTTGTCAGCTCTGATCTTTCTGCATGACAGCCTCTAGTATGGGCAGCTAGTAGCAGTGACCTCAGCCTGGAATCAAAATGCTCCTTCATTTATTATTAAAATTATTACAAATGACAGAATAGAAAGGCTTATAGTCAGTCAACGATATTTGGTCACACACTAAAATGTTACTACAACATATTGACATTTCATTGAAAGAGGAATTTTCCTGGCATAGAAATTCTCAGCAAACCCAACATTTGCTACTTAACAAGTTTGCTGCATAATGCTTTGTATTTCATTAATTTTGCTCCTATGAAAAACTGTTAAGAAATATGGCTGATAGAGCTGGTTGTGAACTTTTTTTTTTTTTTTAGAAAGGGGACTTTTCCATGGACCCTTACAAAATTGCCCTTTTCCCCTTCTAATTCAATTAGCTTTGGTCATTAGCTAAAGCCTCAGACAGGTGTGTTGTCTTTTCATATTACCACCACAAACACAAATGAGTTCCCCAGCATGTGTGTTACTGTAGTTAACATGTAGAATGAAGCTTCGCATAGGAATTCACAAATCCTCTGCTGACATTTACAATCATTTTCCATTATAGATGTAATTTGTGTGTTTGCTCACGGGCTTGTAATGTTTGCATCTAGTCTTTGAAATTCAGCAATTATATTAAGAAATACCTGAGAGTGCATAATAAGTGCTTCTAGATCTGACCAATTTGACTTAAGGAAAATGAAAAGGACATTTAAAGTAAGAATTTCTTTTTTGGCTTCACAGCACCACTGGCAGCATGCATAAGTTGTCAGGTCTCCAAGAATATATCGCCTATACTGAATTTACACCTCACTTATTCTCTCTTGATGGAATTCAATTTGCATCAGGCCTCCTGTAAGGCAAAGCCAATCTCAGTATTGTTTTGAGGCTACACTGTAGATTTCTTTGAAAAGTGTTTCTTCTGGTTTTGGCAACAGTTAACACCATGTGCAGATGCACTGTTCCTGTGTTTACACAGAGGTCTGAAGCATCAGACCCAGTGATGGGACGTGACTTCTGGTAAGTTAAGTTATGTGCTTCCCTCTCCTAAACACTGACTGCAGACTGTTTAATCTCTGTATTTCTTTCCAGTTGGGGTGGTGAGATTCCTAATGTGATTCTGTGGGTTGAGGCCACAGTGAGACGTGCCTCTGCTCTTGATGTTTTTGAAGAGAGGGAGCCCTGCACTTCACATGTGATGTTTTGTACAGTTGAGCAGCCTACAGAGAGAACAAGCCCCAGCAATTGAGCAAAGATTCTTCAGGTCTAGCTTTGGACAAAGCACAAAACAGATAGGTCTTTCTTACATTTTCCTCATCAGACTACACACTTTCTTTGTGACTATGTTGGGAACTAAGAACAGACCCCCTGTGGCAGGTGGACGGGCAGGCTTCACGAATAGCCTGAAGCCCAAAGCAGGCTCACTGTCCCCGCGATGTGCACGTGAGTTCAGGCTGCTCTGTGGCAGATTACCTTAGGGTCTTTCTGGGAAGTATGTTTGAGATGACATTGTCGCATGATGGGAAAGACAGGGAAGACAAAACAGTGCAGCTATGAATGGGGCACTCATCTGACCCCTGAAGTAAAAGGCACAGCTGAGGTTTTCTCTTCTGTAGTGGCTGGGGTGCTCCACAATGTCTGTGGCTTGAGCAAGGAAGCAACATGGACAGTAAATTTAAAACAGAATGTAGATAAACTGACAAAAGCGCTGCCACAGTGCTCACATTGGTAGTCTTCTACAGCTGCCTCTCAGATCAGTAGGAAGTGTAGATGTTCAGCAATGCTGGGAAGAGCTGGGAACTGCTGATCACAAGCTCCGCGGTTACTTTGAGTAAATCCTTTTGATATCCTATTTTGTTCCCTTAGCTGTGAAGCCAGACTCCGATTTCTAGATGCTGTAACATTCTGTTAGGTCAATGATGTCTCCCATAAACTATAAAAATGCTATGAAAATCCTGAACCACAAGTTTCTGATTACACAATTGGTGGAAACATTTTGCAATGTTTGGGGTTTCTGTCTGAGAAATCTCTTTACATGCCTAAAAGCAACTATCTTTTTAGCAGGTGTGAGTGGCTTGCTATCACTTAGGTGCATTGGGAAAACAAACTCATTTAACTCTGAAACATAACAACATTTGTTTTTGTAAATACTTTAATGGTGTTGTGAACATTGTTACAGTGCAACATGTAATAAAACCACATTTCTCAAAATTCCACTTCAAAACATGTTTCATGTAAATGAAGATCAAAATTCCTGTAAGTGGCACTGACACCATGTAAAGAAGCAGGAAACTACCTAGAGATTTTATGATACAGATCAAAGGACAGTAAAGGTGCTTTAATAGAATGTAGATGCTCTCATACAGTCAGAAGAAAAACAAGAGCAAACAAATTTTGCAAATCTTTCAAATTACTAGTTCCTGGAGCAGTTCTTACCAGGTTACAGATGCTTTTCTGGCCCTGTGTTCACAAGTTCAAAACCATTCATGTCTGCTAGAACTATGATCACGAGCAGATCTCGTCACGTCAGAAGAAGCCGGAGGCTGACACCCTCTGTTTCCGTAAAGCCCCTTACTCTGCCTTTGGATTGCTTCTGCAATTTCCACCTTAATTTTGCCTGCTACAAAGCAGCCTGTAGTAATCACAGATTTACAGATTGGTAGAGGCTGGAAAGGACCTCTGGAGATCATCTAGTCCAATCCCCCCACTAGAGCAGGATCACCTAGAGCATGTTGTACAGGATTGCGTCCAGGTGGGTTTTGAATATCTCCAGAGAAGGAGACTCCACAACCTCTCTGGGCAGCCTGGTCCAGTGCTCAGTCACCCTCGAAGTAAGGAAGCTTTTCCTTATATTGAGATGGAACTTCCTGTGTTCCAGTTTGTGCCCATTGCCCCTTGTCCTGTCACTGGGCACCACTGAAAAGAGTCCAGTCTCTTCCTCTAGACATCCACTCTTTATATATTTATAAGTGTTGATCAGACCCCTCTCAGTCTTCTCTTCTCCAGACTAAACAGACCCAGCTCTCTCAGCCTTCCCTCATACGAGAGATGCTCCAGTCCCCTCATCATGCTCATAGCTCTCCGCTGGACTCTCTGCAGTAATTCTTTGTCTTTCTTGAACTGGGGAGCCCAGAACTGGACACAGAACTCCAGATGTGGCCTCACCAGGGCAGAGTAGAGGGGGAGGATAATCTCCCTCGACCTGCTGTCCACGCTCTTCTTAACGCACTCCAGGATACCATTGGTCTTCTTGGCCATAAGGGCACATTGCTGGCTCATGGAGAGCTTGTTGTCCACCAGGACTCCCAGGTCCTTCTCTGCAGAGCTGCTACCCAGCAGTCAACCCCTAACCTGTCCTGGTGCCTGGGGTTATTCCTCCCTAGGTGCAGGACCCTACACTTGCCTTTGTTGAATTTAATTTTTTCCTGTCCTCCCAACTCTCCAGCCTGTCAAGATCTCGCTGAAGGGCAGCGCGGCCTTCTGGTGTATCGGCCACTCCTCCCAGTTTTGTATCGTCAGCAAATTTGCTGAGGGTGCACTCTGTCCCCTTGTCCAGGTCACTGATGAATGTTGAATAAGACTGGACTGGGCACACCACTAGCTACAGGCCTCCAACTAGACCCTGTGCTGCTTACCACAACATAATGTGTTATATTTCCTAACAATTCCTTCTAAAGCTGTTTCTTCCTAAAAAATAGGTCCACATTTAGTAGCCTTGCTCTTACTGCTGAATGATTTTAAGAAAAACAGTGCAAAGGGTGCCTGAGGAAGCTTTTAGATGACCTGATTTGAGCTACCAGCAAATACCACTGTGGTTTCAGCAACCTTTAAGCCTCTGAGTAATATGAAAATGGTTGCTGCAGGAAGTGGAGGGTAGTGTCTACATATGGGCAGTTTCCGTTCTTTTCTTGCCAGGGCTGAGATGAGCGCTGCCTGTCACATCCACTGCCTTCCAGCTGTATCAGGACTGGCTGGCCAATGCATTGGTACAAAGTCAGAGGTGAAGCCTTGGGAGTCACGGTTAGAAATGTCTACCATCTTTTCTCTTTGCTCAGATTTTCCATAATTTGCAGCTCCTACGATGTCACGGTCAGCGCAAGTTCTTTAACCTGAAATTTCTTTCCAGTTGGAGCTCTCTTTGTTGCAGCAGGAGTCCCTACAAAGGGAATAGGAATTTGGAGAATCAGACCCAAGCATAGTTCTCACACGTGTGCTTGTTCCTACACTAAATGTTCCCCTCCAGGGACCCCCCAGTGATATTGGTGCCAACAAGGGAAGGAAGAAAGGTCTCTGTGGGTGTAAGTAGCCCTCAGCCATGACACACAAGGAAAAACTCCCGCCAGAGCCCTGCCCCAGCAACCACCGCATCGTTGGTGAGGCAATGAGACAGCCTAGCTGCCTGGCTGCTGTGGTGCCGCACGTAAAACAGTTTCTACTTCACCACCTCTTTTTCCCCTCTCTGAGTGACAGGGACTGTGAGTCCTGGAGACCTGCCTTGTTGGGAGGGCTGTGATGTTGACCCTGTTCAAGTTTGAGAACATCAAACCTCAGAAGCTGTGTGCAGCATTGCTGGGTGCTACAGTCACTGCAGTTTCTGAACCCTAAGACCTCTAGGTCTGGTCGGTCCCTATAACCACGCTTTCTAGAGAGTTTTCAGTTGGTACTAGCAGAAAAAGGATTATTGCCCGTGACATAAGCAGTTGCCAGATAAACTAAACGTAGTGGTTACTATCAGGACTTCAGTGAGACAGGACAGCTTCTCAGAAAGTGGGAATTCATCAGGGAACAGAGTTACATTTATCTCACTTAACATTAGTAGTGCCAGTAAAAGTAGGCATGTATCCTAATTTTTATGTCTAGGCTTCCTCTACAAGCAGTAGTGAGAAGCCAGACCCTCCAAGGACCAAGTATCCCATACTAAAATAGCTGGGATGAATTTTCCCTCAGAGCCTTTCAAGTTTTAGGTGGCTAGGCAGGGCAGCTGCTCACTCTGTATCAGTGCAAAATCCATTGCTATGTGCCATAGTATGTTCCCCTCTGTTCCCATTCCATTGTTTCTCCTAACTCTGCCTTCTGATGACTCCTTTGTCCCCTTTCCCTGGTCAGAGTGTCCCTGCTCCTCCTCACACTTCAGAGCCCACTGAACCACAGGATGGCACCAATGGTTTCATGGAGGTGTCTGTGTACATCACTTCGATCTCACTGATTAAGACCATCTCTTTTCAGGACAGTCTCAGCTCTATATGGACATGGATTGTACCAGATGTTCATCTTCATGGCTTCAACCTCCTTGGCCCTAATGGGATTTGCCAGGGGAGGCGATTATGGGAAAATGACTGATATGTCATTGTTCCTTTTATTAATCTGAGAAAAATCAAGCCCCAAATACAAAACATCACTTCCTACTTGCCAGAAGCAGTCCACTTTTCTGACTTTACACTTGCTGGTCCTGAGGTTCTGATGATGAGGCAGACTACAGAAAGCTCAGGAACAGAACTTTAGAGTATAGATAGGGTATAAATTATAAGGTGAGATATAGAATATACACGGTTCAGAAGACAGGAATAAAATACAATTTAAGAACCTTGGATGCTTAAGTAGTCATCTCTCTGTGTTTTCTTCCCCAGTCCAAGTATTAATACTTTTCTGGAAGTGGCTTTACTTTAATTTGACACAAGATTTATAAATCACATGGTGAAAATGCCCTCGTTCTGGGGATAGAGGCATTTCTTTCCTGTTTCAGCAGCACATCAACTTTGATTCTGATTGAAAGAAACTCAATTCAGTGAGCTTCTGTAATCTGCAAAATGGATAGTTTTGGGAAGTGCCAGTGATTTTACAGTGAATCATGCTCTCTGTTCATCTATCTGTAACTGCTGGAGGTAGAATTTCTTTCAATCACTCTGGATTCATATATTCCCATTGCAGTGCAACTCTTTCTAATGACAGTAAAGTACTGTACCTGCTACTTAAAGATGCTGCAGAACGTGAGCATGTTGGAGAGATTCCTCTTTCCCCAGTTTTGGAGAGAAAAAATTCAAATGTGGGTAAAAAAAATTAGGATCTTGATGTCCAATGATCTCTGAATAGAAATGGAGACTAAAGACTTAATTTGAATGACTGCTGGCTTTGAGATTGATCTCTCTCTGAAGTGTCTTCTATTTTTTAGGTTTACCATGCATGGTTGGAAAATAGCTGAAACTGGGATACTTGCAAGAAGGAAAGGATCTGTCTAACAGGTTCTTATGCAACTTACAAATGAACATATGAGAGAAATGACAATTCTGCTGAACTTTAAAGAATCACACATGACTAGTGTATTGGGTTTGCGTGGCAAGGTTTTGGTAGTGGGGGGGCTACAGGGGTGGCTTCTGTGAGAAGCTGCTAGAAGCTTCCCCTGTGTCTGATAGAGCCAATGCCAGCCACCTCCAAGACGGACCCGCTGCTGGCCAAGGCTGAGCCCATCAGTGACGGCGGTAGCGCCTCTGTGATAACATACTTAAGAAGTGAAAAAAAGAACCTAGGAGAGCTTTTTGCAGCCAGAGACAAGAGTGAGAAGATGTGAGAAACTTTGCAGTAACCCAGGTCAATGAAGAGGGAGGGGAAGGAGGTGCTCCAGGCACCGGAGCAGAGATCCCCCTGCAGCCCATGGAGGAAGGATGATGGGGTGTAGAGATTCCACCTGTAGCCTGTGGAGGACCCCATGCCGGAGCAGGTGGAGGCACCTGAAGGAGGCTGTGACACCATGGGAAGTCCATGCTGGAGCAAGCTCCTGGCAGGACCTGTGGCCCTGTGGAGAGAGGAGCCCATGCTGGAGCAGGTTTGCTGGCAGGACTTGTGACCCCGTGGGGGACCCACGCTGGAGCAGTCTGTTCCTGAAGGACTGCACACCATGGGAGAGACTCACGTTGGAGCAGTTGGTGAAGAACTGCAGCCCATGGGAAGGGCTCACGTTGGAGAAGTTGGTGGAGGACTGTCTCCTGTGAGAGGGACCCCACGCTGCAGCAGGGGAAGGGTGTGAGGAGTCCTCCCCCTTGAGGAGGAAGGAGCAGCAGAGACAACGTGTGATGAACTGACCACAACCCCCATTCCCTGTTCCCATGCGCCGCTGAGGGGGGAGTAGGTAGAAACCGGGAGTGAAGTTGAGCCTGGGAAGGGAGGGGTGGGGGGAGGTGTTTTAAGATTTGGGTTTATTTCTCATTGCTCTACTCTGTTCTGCTTGATAATAAATTACATTAATTTTTTCTAAGTTTAGTCTGTTTTGCTCATGATGGTAACTGGTGAGTGATCTCTCCCTGTCCTTATCCTGACCCACGAGCCTTTCATTATACTTTTTCTCCCGTCTCGTTAAGGAGGGGAGTGACAGAGCGGCTCTGGTGGACACCTGGCCACCAGCCTGGGTCAACCCTCCACAACTAGACATTTAGGTCTTCCCATCTCTCTTTAGAAATATTTGATTCACTTACTGCAATGCTTGTTTATTTAACAGGCTTGCGTGAGTGTGTCACTGCTGCAGTATCAAGTCACTCTTGAGTAATTCCTTCCCCTTGCAGCTTTCTGTGTACACGTATTGTATGTCTTCAGCACCTGATACTTGTTAGAGTAGCTGCTGCCCGGGCATTCACACACCATTCATGGTGTCACGCACACACACTTATTCTTGGGCATGTCTCCTCCTTATTCAGGCTCAACCTTAGGTTTCCCACAGCAGAGTCTCAAGTGTCAATTTTATAAAACACTTAATTTAATTGAAAGGTGCAGCAGCAGGACCATTCCAGGCTGGGTACCTCCAAAGAGAGGGACCCACAACAAAGAAATCCCGGGGCAATTATACCCTGGGGTCCCATACACCCACCCCTCACGCACTGTCCATGTGTCCTTTAGTCTAATGGTGGTTTTTGGTCTGAGGTCTTCTAACATCTAATTGGATTCTTCTTCTGTGTCCAGGCACACAGGCTCTTATCTTGTTGACTTGCCGTTTCTGCAGTTTTCCCTGAAGGCTGGAGCCTCCTTATCTTCTGGTTTATGCTCCTTGTACACCTGCACTTGCTGGTGGAACATGGAGAACTGAAGAGTCCCAGACTTGGAAAAACACTACTGAGACATTAGCATGATATCAAAATACTTTCCCATACTAAAAGACTAAACACAGCACTGTACTAGCTGTTAGGAAAACTACTAGGAAAATTACTGAGAAAAATACCTCTGTCACGGCCCAAGGGCTTCAGCAAATCTAGTTACTCATGCTAAGTAAATCTAAGCAAACAGCACAAATCACACCCTACTATAATCCTAAATAATTTATTCCAATTAAACCCTACTTATTTATATTAAACAACTAATATCCCTCAACATACTGAACACTAATTTCAGAAGAACAAGCTGAAGGAGTGTCTGTGTGCAAATATCACTCACTGGCATACCAGTTGCTTGTGCTGCCCGAAAGCTGCTGATCTCAAGTCAAACCTTTCTTTTAATAAAAATTAGCCTATCCCTGAAAACTGCCAACATGGGGAAGGCCTTTGATAAACAGAATATAGTTTAGTTCAGCCTAGACAAACACAAAACAAAATCTGTAGTTTTATGTAAGTGCAATTTATTCAAGACAGTTCTTGGTTGTCTCAGAATCCCAAAGGGAACGTCCAAATTACTGTAAGCCCCAAACTGTCTTAGACCTCTTCCTGCTCCTCTCTCAAACAGCCCCTTCCCAGGAACTCAGTAAGACAGCTTTCCAAATTGCAAGTCCTTGAGACTCATTACTTCCCTCTTAGTATTCTGTTTGTATCAAAATAAATTATTTATACAACTCATAACATCTTGCACAACAGTTAAAATGAAAAGTATGAGTTCTGATTTCATCTGTACCAGTGTAAAACAGGCATAACCTTAGTGAGTTGGCTGTGGAAGCACCTGGGTGTGAAGCTGGCATCAGTGGGACCTGATTCAGGACTAGTGTCCCTACACACAGGGTCACAAAAAGTAATTCAGTGACACAGCCTGTCACCTTTAGCACCACATATATAGTGGACATTTTACAGGAACTTCTTACCAGGTTGCTACAGCATTTACAGTTGGACCTGATGATCTTAAGGGTCTTTTCCAACCTAAATGATTCTATGATTCTATGACTCTATCATCATTAGCAGCTAAAGATACAAGTGGTAGAGAAATGCAGAATCCTCTGCTGATGTCCCTTCAGTAACCAGCCAACTGAAGGCTCCAACAGAAATTCCAGCAGATCTCACTGAGGCAGGTTACTGCCCCCAGCTATCTGCTGAAGATTTCTGCCACACAGCACAACTGTGAGAAGCTAATGTAGATGCCCCACACTCACCCCAGAAATGGAGCAGCTGAGGGGTTGTGCTGACAATGCCTGGGAAACTTCAGCAGAGGGGCACCAGCAAACGGTAGCAGCTTTCGTGTCCCAGTCTGCCACAGCTGTCTGCTCAGAACACTGCACTGCACTTTGTAATCAGTGAATGCCACGCTCTCTTTCCAGCGGCAGGAGTTTTTTTGCACAGACAAAACACTGCTTCCAGGGGGCTCAAAAACCACCTGAACATGCCCTTTTCCTCAGACTACTGTGCACTTGATGTGCAGTTAATGCAATTGCCTGTGAATAATAATGCTGTGTTGGGATAAGGGCTGCCTATTGCTATTTGAACAAGCTCAAATCTTAGCATGAACAAACTTGGTAAACATTAACATGAAAGCCCCCACAAAAAACAGACGGAGTAGGCAAGACTGTGAGTTGGCAGGAGCCCATTCCTTTGATAAGTACTCAACTTCCTGTTACTCCAGCCATAGGAAGTGTTGATGACAGTGATGGCTCCAGGCTGGCCAGGGTGCAAACTGCATACATTTACTTATTTAACACAAGTTTAACGGACAAAAACATCACAGTAAGTGATGTAGTAAGTGAAGTACGTCAGGGTAGAAAAACAAGGAGGTAAGAGGGACAAATGGGGGCTTAAGGTGAGGTCAGAAGACTGGTAGATACAGTCTATACAAAGACTGGCAAATAGTAAGTACAAAGTTCAGCAAAGAGCACAAGTCATTTTTGGACAAACCGAAGAGCCCTGATTTAACTGTTTCTGTAGGTGTGCTGGCTGGCTGGTGTCTCTGGCTGCTATGTATCCTTGAAGACACCTGCTGAGAGGAGGGCCAACACGAAAGAGATCCTTCTTTACCAGAAGACTAGCAGCGATCTCACTGAATCTTCAGCTTCGTCAGCCAGCACCGACAGACCCCATTGTATGTGATCTGTAAACTGGACTAAGCACATTATTCTTCTCTCCTAGGACAGAAGACGTAGAAGCACATTTTGGAAGCAGAGAAAAAACCTCTTCTCTCTGACTTAGACTTCCAGATGGTCAGAGACAGCATGGCCACAGGAGGCCTGCTATCTATCCAAAATGACCTTATAATGGATATGTCTTAACTGTCAATATCAAATGAAGATGTAAGTCATCCCTTTAGGGAAGCTGGATACAGATCCAGCGCCGGGGCAAAGAGCATGCTGATGTAGAAATAGTGAAGGCATCCAAGTAGGCACACTCGGAGTGATTCCGTATCTGGAACCTGAAAAAATACCGGAAGAAAACAGTGATTACTAAATAATTTCTACTGCTGACTCAAATATTTATTTTTAGCATGCTGTAAAACAAAACTTCTGCTGAAGTAGTTTCCAGTTGACTTTGGTTCCTTGTGATATGGTAGTTTCAGCTGCTAAAAGCAAGGTCAGTGATAAATCATGTTGGAAAAGCCTGTTTAGCTTATGCAGTGTTGCGCAAATCTCTGTTTCTACGAATGGTCCATACCAGGTATCACACAGTAACAGGAGGAGAGACAAAAGCCAGCTTATGATATATCCTGCCTATAATTACTGAGGTCATAAATGCTCTGGAGAGCAAGACGAGGGGAACTGCTGTTTGATGGGCCTGATGCAAAACTGTTGTAGCCCACACATTTTCTAATATAAACAGGAGGGAAATCTGGGTTGTCTGCAGGTCATGACAAACTCACTAAAGCAGGTATGATTTTTCTTATGAAGCTGCTTAATCCATCTGAAGATGATTATTCCGTCATACCTGTCACTTCCTTCTGTTACATCCCTAAAAAATGTATGTGTATTTGCTGGATATTGTGTATTTCAAAAACACAAGCACAAAGGACCACACTGGAAGCCAAGAATTCTGAAGATCTGAAAAGAGACTGAAATGTCTATACTACGTAGTAAAAAATATGTATAAATTAAGGTAAATAGGGATGATCAATAACATTATCTTCATGTGCTGAGCTACCAAAAAATCCTTCTTGAATCAGGGACTTCTTTACATTGATGCTAATGCAGTCAGATCAGTAATAACTGCAAAGAGTTAATTTTCGAAGTCATAAATCACAGGGAAGAAAAAGAATCCTGATAGAAATCACATTGTGCTGTAAACCCTAATTGTATATTTGCTTAAGTACATGTTAGATAATCACAAGGAACTTACAAGTCCACCTTCAAGGCAACACCATTCTCCCAGTAGAAGCTTTCACCTTTCTTGCGCAATCCAATCCAGGAGTCATCTATTTTCAAACGCTTAGCTAAAGAATGCTAAAATAAAAAAAGCATGTTTGTCAACATGAGCTCTCAAAATGAGAATCAAATTCCTCCTGTGACTTTTGAGGAAGACTAGCTCATTATTCTGTCATCTACAACACTTTCATAACCATTTCGTTGAAAGATAAGAGCCTAATTCTGCCTTTGAATTGACCCTTATAGTATTACACACTTCAGTGAAGTTATTCAATTCTATGCCCTTGAAAATTATTACTGTTTACTACATACAAAAATACCTAAACACCATGTATTGGTTGTGTCTGTCTATATATGTTTATCAATCTCTACATATGCAGCTTGGTCTAAACAGGCTGGTACATACAGATGTTTCCTGCATTTCAGATTGGCATATGGGAACTGCTCCCTTTCTCAATTATTATTTATGTATTTTAAATTTCACAGAATCATAGAATGGTTTGGGTTGGAAGGGACCTCAAAGATCATCTAGTCCACCCCCCCTGCCATGGGCAGGGACACCCTCCACTAGACCACATTGCCCAAAGCCCCATCCAACCTGGCCTTGAACACTTCCAGGGATGGGGCCTCCACAACTTCTCCGGGCAGCGTGTGCCAGTGCCTCACCAACCTCACAGTGAAGAATTTCTTCCTCATATCTAATCTAAATCTACCCTCCTTCTGTTTAAAGCCATTACCCCTCGTCCTATCACTACATGTCCTTGTAAAAAGTCCCTCTCCAGCTTTCAAATTTAAAGTTTTTTATCTGTAAGATGTACAGATAAAAAAGAGTAAAAGACAGTTCACTGCTCCAGAAGTTTGCAACAACCTGTACCAAACACAGCAAAGAATGATGGAAGATAACAAAAACAGCACTTGCAATGGGTTAATATTACAGAACTCCCTGCAACAAGCGATCTTTCATTAGACTCAGTGAACTTAACAATGAGATAAATATTAGCTGTCAGCATGGACTCTAATGGACATGGAAACAGTACACACTTATGCTCCTCCACTCTCCCCTAACAACCTCAATTCAATATAGTTCACAAAAAACTGTCTCGGTATGGTTCCAAGATAATTTCTACAGTTTTTGGTGCACCTTCTTCTGGTGTGGCTCACGCTATCTAGTGCTGGAAACCAGGCAACACGTACCACAGAGCATTGATCTGACCCGGCAGGTCAATGTCAGTGTTACTGTGCTTTTCTTTCATAAGTTGGGTTTACAGTCTCTAGGTATAAGGTTTTGAAGCAGCAGCTTAAATAACACCGATTTCAATTATCAGCTGAATATCACAGGCACCGAATTAGAAGTTAAGCTTTTACATGCGTAAGGGAGGCATTTACAAATTCAATAAAGGTGATCACTCACAGGGCGGCAATACAGAAGGGGCTTGTAGAGAAGGGACAAGTTGGCAAATATGGTTGGAATTACTGGCAAAGAAAGGAGTCTGATTATGGGATAAAACGAGAGACCACATTCAGTAAGGGACTGATACGTGAAGTAAAAACCAGGCCCTGCATCCTTCTCGTTGTTGAAATTCTTGTCACTGTAAAAATATTTATCAGCTCAAGTCAAATTCAGATGTGACTTAATCTGTGTAATTTCACTGAGGTTTCCTCCATTTCACTATTTGCTACACCACTAATGTACCAGCCAACTGGAAAAGTAGCCTTTTGACCTCTATTCAATAATCACAGTAAGAAGAAAGCTCAAATGTCAATCTACCTAAAAACTAACTTTTTGATGAAACTAGTTTTTCATTGACAATACTCAAAAGATAGCAGATCTGTAAAAGCATATTACAGTTTTAGTAGCATACAGTAGTAAGATGTCACTAGCATTCACCAACTCAATGCAACTGGACCATAATACAAGCAAATCAATGTATTTTAACAAACTTATTAGCATGAGAAAATGTCCAAGCCAGCTTCAGCAGGGGTATATTCCCACCGTGGATATAAGCATGTGTTTCTAAGAGGCATTAAAGCATATCTAAAACCAGATGCAAGCAGATAAAGACGGTTAATTTCCACTCTGCTGAAAAATGGTTTTAAATGTTTGGTTTCTTATAGAAACAAATGTATTCATTTATTTGTCTGCACTGGATGTTGGACAGATTCATACCTGCTTTGAAGATGAAGGTCCATTAAGAGAGAAAAGTAAAACTAGGCAAACTGATTCATAACAAAGAGCTTCTCATAATCATTCAAGTCAAATCCAGGCACCAAAGCAGTGTAAGGCTGCTGCACCTGCTGCAGCTACTTACAGTGACAAAGCAGGCACTTTTCTACTACCTGAATTCACACAGCTTTCTTATTTTACAAAAATGTAAAGGATAAGCATTGCAAAAAAAAAAAAAAAAAAGAAAGCTTTGTCAAGGAAAGACAGAAATACAGAAGTTGTGTTCTGTTTTGTTGTTGGGTTTTTTCCCATTACCATTTCTTCCTGGTTTTCAAAAATGGCTAGCAAGGATTCATTCTTAGCACAGAAGGTCTGACTAGATGTCCAGTCTTTTTCCTCCTCTGAGATGAAATAGCATTTCTTTCTGTAACCTATCCATTCACTGGGGCACTCTTCAGATGGAAATTTTCCGTGGTAAGATGATATTACAACTACAAAGGAAAAGAGAGAACAAAATTTCTACCTGCTAAAATCTTAGCATTCATCAGCATAACTCAACCTACAATGCAGATTTTTTTGAAAGCCAATGCCACATTAGATGCCAGAAAAGAAGCCAAAGGAAGGGCAAAGGTCCTGACCTTTCCTGCCTTTCAGGCACTGTCTTCAGCTGAGAAATGTGAAAGTTGGGGGCTGCAGCCTAATTATCACAATCAGTAGAAAACAAGTAGGGTTTGGAAAACACTCCTGAATTTTAGAGCATTAGAGGCATTGACGATGATTCATGCTCAACACATTTTAAATCCAGTAATAGGATAATAAACCTCATACAGTTAATTTGTTGATCGAATAATCATTTTAAGTAATCAAGCTGCTGGAATATCTACAACTGGTGAGATATTTCATGAAGACAAGTCACTTTGATTTTCTATCAGACCTTTAAGAGTTTGATAAATCTGTGTGAAGGTAAGGAAATTAGGTGTTGATATGATGCTAATGAAATGTGTCTGTTAATGAAGAGCTAAAAATGACTATTATTTGGAGATAATGGTTTCAAGAATGGTTTGTTGGAGTTGTTTCCCAGCATGTTTTGATGCCCTCTCTTCATCGTCTGTCACAGTTGCTCTGTGAGGGTGAGAGGACTCACTGGCGTGTTTTGTTTCAGTGCTGAGTTTAATTTCTTGCAATGAAGACAATTAATTTGTTTTCTATTTTCCAAACAAAAATAATCTGCTCTGTTACTGAGTGGTTAGAGTGACCTTTCCTGTGCAGCATGGTGTCTTTTCTAACACAACTAGGCTCACCCAGGGTATAAAGTGTATTTCCTGGGTCATCCTGCTGGGATTGAATCCCAGACCTTCTGCACCCAAAGCGCATTTTTTTCACTGCTTAAGCTTGGAGATGGCCAATACTGAAATGAAAGTAACTGGCTGTTATGTGAGTAGAGGGGCTTGCAGGAAGTGAATTGATCTTCCAGATTCTACAACCTGCTGTTGCCACACTGACTCTCTTTTCCTTTCTAGTTAGATAGTCTCTTTGCTATATATACTTGGAGACCCATTAGCAAGTCATCTGTGAGCACTGCCCTCACCCCCTCCAAGAAAATGTGACTGATTCCATTTAAATAAAAACCTAACAAAGCAACGGAAAATCAACAGGGACAGATGTTACCACCGTCCTCCATTTGTTTCCATGTATGTGCAGAGGACCTCCCTACTATACCTCATGCTATTGCAGGAGGCAGACCAAAGATATATTTAACACAGAGATTCAAGAGCTCCCTGTGCAGAAGGGGTTGTGGAGGCTCCATTGAGATGCACATGCACCCAGTGACTTAGATACCTCAGGTAATACTGTGGGCAGCACAGCCTTTGCTCCTACAGAAGAGCTCTGCATGGGACAGCAGGAGTACATCTGGCCTCCACTGTGCCAGTGGGAGGTAAGGATGACTTCTTAAAAATACAGCATGCAACACAAACAGATTTTTAAAAACAAAAAGGCAGAATGATCCCCAAAGACTATTTGTGAAAAAGACAAGCTAGCTGTATTATGTAGCTGTCTTCCATGCATGACAATAAAGGAGCCCTCAAGACCAAATATATAAGCAGCCCACACAATAAACCTGGAGTCTATGCCTAGAGACATGATGCTGACTTGGTGCTCTAGCTGGTATAATCAGGTAAGTTACTAGTGATAAGCACAGACAAGACATACATACACCATATGCACGGCCAGGCCAAGAAACTACACTCTTAAGAGTAGTAAGGATGTAGCAAAAAGTTAAAAAAAAAAAGAAAAAAAAGACGCTTACAGCAGAATCATCTGGATTTTATCTGTAGAGAGAATTGTCTCTCCTTTTAAATTCTGCCTGGGAAGTTACTCAACCTTACACCAACATCAAAACAACTGAAATAGTGATAGAAGTCCAAGGTTTTGTGACTAGAGTACTAATGTTGGTGCGCTTGACTGCTGTGATCCTGGAGTCCAGTAGTCAGAGGAAACATTTCTCAAATAGAAAATGTTCCAAAAGCTTACCAACTGCAATGATGATGACCGCCAGCACAAATCCAAGTAGGAATAGCCAACAGACTGTGAAAAAAAAGATCATTAATGGTTTTGTATATATGAGCACTTAGGCTCACACTGTATTTCAGTTTTAAATGAGATAGCAGCAGGACAGCCTTTCATTTAAGCTCCAAGTATGTAAATATAAAGCACTACTGAAGTCAAACACTGCACCCTGAATTGACATTTATGTAACTGGACAGTTTGGTAAAATGGTCAACTATCACCTAATTGGCATTTTTTTTGATCCATATACACCCTAAAGTTTTCCTAGTTTTCCACAGATGTGTTGATCCCACAAATTTAAGCCTTCCAGTTCCAAGTTTATCATCTACTCTACATTTTGCAGGCCTCTTAGCAATAACGTCTGGAGGCCAAGAACTTGTAGGCATCACTAACTCAAATCAAGCTACGTCCACATTTGGAAAACAGGAGAATGTTCTCACTCAGTTCAAACATTAAAGGTTGACGTTCAGAGTACAGCTGCAGTCTTGAATCAAATGTGGTTTCTCTTTGTCACAAGCTGTCCTTTGCACACAGATTTCAATGCAGATGTGCAAGCTAATCTGCTGCAAAGCCACAGACTATTTTCTCTAATGAGGTTTGGCTTCGCTTCCTACGCCTTATCCAAGGGTATTTCATACAGGTGAAATGCCACATTGAAAAATGCCTGTTTTCACGCAAAAAGATCAAACATAAACAGTTCACGCTTGGATCAAACATAACAGTTATCTTAATTTTTGTGACTACAGCTTTGCCTAGGAGTAAAATCCCAAGTTTTGTCTAGTCCAAGCCAGGGGACCTGGAACTAGATTTGGAGCTAGACTTCAGACTTCCTGCAGGAAGGTGTCTTACCAAAGAAAAAAAATCTTACATTTTGACTGCAAGAACCAGTCTTTACAGCGCCTCCCTATCCTCCGCACCCATGAACTAGCTGCCATTTCTTGTTTGGCATCTTGTTTGACATTAGTGGAGTCTATGTTCCCAACAGATTCTTGTGCTATCCAGGTGGTCGCAGCCTCCTGTTCATCTTCAGACTCCATCTACAGCTGGGAAACAAAGAAAGAAGCTGTGTTTAATAAGTGCTTCCCCTACTGTCTATACACAAGTGGAAATAGTAGAAATTCCAAAGCTGCCTAAATTATTGCCTGTATCTGAGGGGATGAAGGCAGGGTGAATGGAGAAATGAGGAAGCAAATAGAAAAGAGGAATCTTGTGGAACATATCTGAAGCTCATTGAATGGAGAAGGTGGGCCTCAGACAAATTGCACATATCCTCCTTCCCAGGGAGGGGGGCAGTGGGGAATGAGGACTGTAATGGAGGGAAAGGGAAGGACAGAGCAGATGGGAACAATGTGATAGGGAAGGGAAGGGGCAGGAGGGAAAGGCCACAAAAAACAGAGCTTTCTACTTCACCACTATGTAGCTTAAAGTAGTTTTGTCTGCGTGCGAAAAGTTCAGGCAATTTCCCAAGTGAGGCTGAACCGGGTCTGCAGAGAGAAATTCACTGTACCTTTTTCTGCTCACTCCAATGAGTGATGTTTTCCTCACAGTTTTTCTTAAATCCCACTTTCAATGACATTAAGACAAGAAGTCATCCAGGGAAGAATATGCAGCTATAAACATTATTGTGCCAGTGCAGAAATGTCAATTCATCTTCATGAGGTAGGTTATAATAGGGAAAAAAACCAAAAACCACTCCTCTTTAGAAAAGGCTTCAACATCTTTCATTACTGTTATTACGTTAACTAGCACATGCTTAAGAGGCCTCCTCAACTCCACAAATTCATAACAGTAAGTAGGTGCCTACATATGTCTAGGAATCAGACTCCACTTGCGCTTGGAAAAAAAGCGCATCCTACAAAAGCAGAAAGAACTAAGGCTTGGAATTACATTCTCCAGTAAGGTGCTCTTTGCCCAAAGACTCTTCCGATTGCCCTTGAACACATCCCCAAAACACTTTGTCCATTTTCGTGCCTGCACATCCATTGTTTGGTACATGAATGTATGTTTGATCGTGGACTGGGCCTCTTGCCTCCAGCGAGCATGCCACGACTTGTTTCTGCACTGAAAAAGCACTGTTTTTGACTCTGGCCACAGAGGAGTTTCTCCTGAACCTTCTCGTCCACACTAGGGAAAAAGCCTATCCCCCACGCTTGGTTTTCGGGACGTAGCAGTGTGCAACAGTGGGGTACAGGTGAGCTACCGCTCTCTGTAACACAAGGCATTTCTCGAAGGCAGATGCTGGCAAAAGCGTTTCAAAGAACATCTGGAAGATTGAAGTGAAACACGCAGCCTAAAGGTCAGCAATTTTCCATTGAGCCACAAAAAATATTTCCATTTCTGAGAGCTTATCTAGCTAAGAAAATCTGCTCTCACTTTTTTGCCATTAACTTTTTCGTTTATAGGAAACACCAGCGGCCGTGTTCGTTCTAGGCCACAAGAGAACTGTAAGTCAACCACGGAGATTCAGGCCACCGCTTCGCTTTAAACAATCTATTTTCCTCCCCTTTAGCCCCCATTTTCCTTCTCTTCAGTCCTACCTTCCCTTCGGCTTAGGCAAGGGGTGCATACAGGCCCCCGGCCTGAGTCATCACCCGAGCAGCACCCTACCTTCTCCCGACCCTGCAGGCCGGCTGTCTCCGGATGTCGAGGGTCGCCGCCGCGTTCCCCGCGGCCACGAAGTGGGCCTCCGCCGCGCCAGTCCGCCTGGGGCCTTCCTTCTGCTTCCGCACCCGCTTGGCCCTTCCCTACCCCGCAGCCCGCCCTGCTCGTCTCACGGAGCCCTTACCGGCGCCGTCCCGGGGGCCGGGGCCCTGCTCCGCGCCGTGCTGCACCGGAGACACCTCCCCGGGGGTGAAACCGAAAGGGAGTGGTGGGCTTCCGCCTCGCGGCAACGATGGAGTTGGCAGGCGACGGCGACGACGTCCAGTTTTCCCCTTCCCAGCGCCGGGATATGGTGCGGCGGCTGCGGCGGCTCCGCCGGCGGTTATCCTCCGACCCGCTGCTGGCCCGGCTGCCGCTCGGGGATGGGTCCCCCGCGGCCCACCAGTCGGTGCTGCTGCTGCGGTCGATGCCGAAGGGAGAGGGGCTGCTCGGGACGGTGGCAGCTCACCGGAGACGCAAAGCGCGGCCGGGTGAGTCAGGCCGGGCGGGACGGGAGAGGACGGGGCGCCTGGCCGTGCCCGGGAGGAGTGGGGCGGATGTGGTGGGCCGGGGAGCCAGCGGGCGATACCGCGGGCACGGAGCACTCGGGGGACTCTGTCCTGCGAATATTTCGATGGGATTTCGCAATTTAATACCTTTGAAAATCTGTTCGAGTTTTAGAAGTACCGAAGCTCTGCAGTATGCAGTCGTTTCAGGGCTAGGTGCAAGTGTTTGGAAAATCGTAGTGAAGTTAATGTGTCACTGCATGGGTTTTTTTTACTTGAGTCTTCAGTTCCTTACACGTGCTGTATTCCCTGACACGCATTAATATTTCTTTCTCTCCATAGATATGTTTTTACACCTCTCTTTCTGGAAAAGAATTGCAGGAATTGTCATTGCAGTTGTTGTGATTTTGCTCTTAACATGGATTACCTTACGTGAGTACGTTTACTTTATAAAAAAATAGCTCTGGAACGAGAAATTCAGTATTTCTCTCTTTTGTTATGCTGTCTCGTCATTGCCAAGGGGTTTTCACAGGCATTTCCACTGGTTTTCAGCTCTCCCACACACACTGTCATGGCTGCTGTTACAGAGCAATTCAAATTTAGAAAAGGGAAGTGAAACTAAATTGTGTTGTTGCTTAGACAGTTGTTTCTGCTAGCATTAAACTGACTTATTTTTTTAAATTTTCTGCAGGATTTCGTTGTACTGCAGCATGGCAAAGTGGAATGACAAATCCATAAGCAGAGTTAGGGAGGCAGTACTGACTTCCTATCTATCTTGGCTTTGACTCTGGCCTGTAGAGTTATTTTTGCAGCTGAGTACATTGAACTAGAACCTGCTTCACAGTAGATAACTAGTGTCTATGTTTGCACTCCTTGTCAAAGTCGGTGTCCTGCCCTGGTGTTCTCACCTGTGGTGTCTCTGGTGTAGCTGCAGCTTTGCACTTGCACATGCCAAAGTCTGTTTGCTGGGCACATGCCCAGTGTGCGAGTATCTAATCAGGAATTACTGGACATGCCATAGTTGGTATAATTGGAAAAAACTAAGACTGAGCACAATCCTTCAGTTGTATTATGTTCACCCATCTCCTGCTTAATTCGGTGCAAGTTGCAGATATTTTTAAGCTGGAGGAAGCAGGTCCAGAATTTGTAAATGTGTATATAATTGTATTTTAAATACATAATGATGAATAAGTGACATTCTCTTCATTTCTTCATTTGAACAAAAGATCCACCTAAATTACCACAGCTGGAGCCGTGCCCTGATGACTGGCTGTACTACAAGAAGAAATGTTACTATCATTCAGGAGCTGTAGCAGATTGGAATTCCAGTCAGGAGTCCTGCTCTGACTACGGCGCTTCCCTTGCGGTGATTGAAAGCCACCAAGAGCTGGTAAGGTGTCCAGCACCTTGAATTCAGTGTAATGTCTGCTGCCCTAACAGTTTCTGTAACTCTATCACTTGTTCCCTTGTATAGCTTGAAACCCAGCGTACTGCGTGGCAGACTTGTTTGTTGCAAGTTGGTACAGCCTAAAGACTTTTTCAGTGCGACATGGTCTGTTCACAAAAATTTGCTGTAGAAATTCTGTTATTACCCTAGAGGGTATTTCTTAAATTTAAAGGGCAAACTATGTATAAATTAAAAGTCTGAAAGAATATAAAAATGAAGTTGTGACTCCTAATTACTAAGAAGGTGTGGGTTTGTTTGTTGTTTTTTTTCAACTGGCAATTTATGTATGCATTTTAAGTTAAGCAATTTAGCCTATGTTCTCCCCTCACACCCTCTTGATGTTCATTCCCTCTACAGGGTACACAAAATTACAGTCAACAGCAGTTCCCACACTGCATATAACTGAACTAATTTTGAGTTTACAGACCCCTGGTGCACATCTATGTGTTTTATCTTCTTGATGCTCTTTAAGTACATAATTCTTTTAAAGGGTGCTTTATTTAGCACAACAAATGGTTTAGTGGCCAACTGAGAAACAGAAATGTGTTTAGTTCTGTGCAACATGGTCAATTTCTCTTGTTTCCACAAAAGGTGAAGACTGGCTGTGATGCTGGGACCAATGGTATTGAAAGGTTCTACCTGTGGTTTTTGTTGTTTTCAAATAATTTTTCTTTTTACTATGTTCTTTAAGTAGGGTCCTACTAATTCAGGGTGTTCTTTATGGCTGAGGGAAACAAAAGAAAATAACACTATAGCAAATGTGTATTCAGAGACAATTATAGGATCATAAGGAATGAATCAAGAAAGACTTTGTTTTATTCATACTGCAGATGGTAAACTCTGTGTGTGCCCTCCAATGTCCTGGCGTTTGGGTTTAGGTAGTCCCAACTGACTTTACATTCAGGAATATAAGGAACAGGAAAACAGAGCAAACACACACTTATGATACAATTACTGTCAAGAGTAAAAGTGTGAAAATTGCAACAGTTGGGGGATTTTGAACGTGCAACTTGAATTTGATAGACACAACATAACTGACATCGAAAAATTATGGTGACATAAGAGTCAAGGCAACTTGTGCTGAGTCAGGCACTGTGTCCCCACTAAATACATGTCCTTGTACTGAAACACCATTCTCCTGGTGATACAGTGAAACCATTGTACTAGCTGACTATTGTGTAATGTGATATGGTATTTCTAATGACATGTGTGGATGTTTTTAATGATGGGGTGGGGCAGGGTCAGTAACACTCTACATGACTACCAACTAAATAGCTGGGACCTCATTGCCTGTTGGTAATGGGTCTAGGGCTTCCTTTAGTATTTAATCTAATTAAATTTAGCAGTAAAACATCAGTGACCTGAAGTCCACCATTGTGTATTCTGTGATGCAGTTCATATCCGTGCAGTTTTTATACAAAAAGCTATATAATCATAATCATTAAAAAATCTAATACCCATATGTCATTTTATTCTATGTTTTGTCTAGAACTTTATAATGTATCGACTACGCATAAAAGACTTCTGGATTGGGCTGCGCAGGAAAGGAAGCAAATTCTTCTGGGCAAATGGAGAGTCATTTGACACAAACTTGTGAGTTTTCTTTCAAATACACTATGCGGGAAGAGTCAGTAGCTTTTTTGTCCAAGTAGGAAAGTTACTCTATTACATATTTCACTGTAGATAAACTGGCATATCTTAGCGAATGACGGCTGTCATATGGCTGTGAAAATGCTAATACTATGCTAATAAAACTAGTTATGTCCCCAGAGAAGTGGGGAAGGAGCATCATTGCCTGCTTTTTCATGTGGCTGCATAGCAGCTGTTAGGTTATGCCTAGAGTAACTTGTTTCTGTACAGTCCCACTATATGAGATGGATAACATCTGCCTTATTAAGAAGAATTACCAATGTTAGACATTATAAATCATTTGAATTAGCTTGCCCTGTTGGTCTTGCAGGGTTCAACACTCAGCCAGTATAGACAGGGCCTCCTAAGACCAACCGAGGTGCTTGGGACCTCAGTGGAAGGACACTGGCCCGAGGGATTGTGTCTCAGAAGGCATCGCTTTTGCCCACTCTGTATCCTGGAGATTGGCTTTCTTTGCAGCCACATCCTCTGTATTCTGCAGAGGCTCAGCAAAATCGGGGGGGGAAGAGGTGGCAGGGCCACAGTCTAAACTGGAGGAGTACTGCTGTCATGGGTCCCGCTGGAATCTTCTCTCTCCTGCTCTGGAGAATCATGCCCTTTGTGCTCACAACACATTGTAGACTGTGAAGTACAAGTATACGTGGTACATTGCTGTAAGGATCAAAGCAGTTTGCTTTAATAGAAGGTATGTCAGAGCATCACCATGCGTTCCATGTGGACGTGAATACTGATCCTCCCAAGCGGGGCTCATTTTAAATCATTCTCTACTTGGTTCTCCACAACATTAAAGACTCAGTTTTACAAAGAATAAGAAATAGGTCTCCTAATTTTTAGACTAAATTTCAGCTCTAATTTTTGTTTTTCTCCTGGCTTTTTAGATTTCATATCAATATAACAAATGATGGAGACTGTGTCTATATAGATTCAACCTTCATTTCTACCAGAAGTTGCTCCTCTGTCAGGAACTGCCTTTGCACCATTGGTCAGTTTAATACTAAGGCAAGCTCTTAATAGAGAGCAGCTGGCTGTGCAAATACAGAGACTTTCTCCATGAGAAGTTGGAATTCAGAATACTGAAAGTCCTTGCTGTAGGAGGTCCACAGAGGCAAGAGGTGCTGTGGAGAGAATCATATCCAAACATCTCCGGAAGAAGCAATACAGGGAGTAATAGTGACTCCACGTTAAAGGGGTAATTGCTGAAGAAGTGGCAGTACCAAGAGGAAACGATGATGCAATGGCTGTGGCAAAGAAAAAAAGTTGCTTCTTGGTAATACAGTTTCATTGCTGAAACTGCTGAAGGACATACCAATGGATACTTTCCTTGAGAACTCTTCACAATTGCAAAACAAATTTTTAGGGCAGCTAAAAACATTGTTAGATGGACATGAAGGTCTTATTGAAAATGCACTTCACAGTGAACCAAATGATATGGTTTTTTCCTGTTTTCTGTGGAGCTCAGTAATTCTTTGTCTGAAAACTTTCTTTGTCTTTGTGGTAAGTGGGTGAGATTTCATAATGTGTTTTGACTTCCCTTCTTTTTCCATGGAGTTTTCAAATGTGACTGGTATGTAATGGCCAAGGGTATAAATAGGAGCTTTGTAAACCAGGACGGCAGATAACGACTGTGTCTTCTAGCAAATGGTGCTGATGTTACAGAGCATATTGGGTGGGACAGATTACAAATATTCTTCTCTATTGCTCTGGACTGATCTGAAAATATGAGTGCTACTACCCAAAACTTCCCTGAATATGCGGCTGCAGTAGGAAAGCTCCCAGACTGAATTATGCACAACTGTCATTTTGGGAGGGCTTAGGAAATCAAGTGGATTTAGAAAGGAAGAGTATATATAGCATGGAA
This sequence comes from Grus americana, assembly GCF_028858705.1. NCBI lineage: Eukaryota > Metazoa > Chordata > Aves > Gruiformes > Gruidae > Grus > Grus americana. The sequence goes on from NC_072852.1 coordinate 84,147,698, forward strand.
AGGGTTCTACGGCACAACTGTCATTTTGGGAGGGCTTAGGAAATCAAGTGGATTTAGAAAGGAAGAGTATATATAGCATGGAAAGGGTTCTACGGCAGCTTAAAGTGAGGTGCTGTGGTGTTAATCTGTTTGCCTGTGCAGGGGTAAGAAAAGCTGTTATTGTCTCCAGCACAGCTATTTTATCAAGTGACTTGTGTGGGCAAGGATAGTTTTAACAGTCAATGGCACAGATGCACTAGAGCTAAGCAGCATAGCACCCTGGATTAATCTGTTTAAATTCCTGTTATGATGCCCTGAAGATGGGCAGCGGGGGCATGGGAGGCTGGACGATCTGGTTGGTTCCTGCCTGGTCACTCTCAGGTTCAGCAGGTATCTATACAATGACTACTTCCCAAGATACATGATTTACAAAGGGTGGTTACTGTCTTTAAAAATGTGAACTAGAAGAAAGGCCTTTTAAGGTAGAAAAATGTTCTAGTCTGGAAACAGAATACCGTGTCAAGCTCAGAGAAGCTGACAGGGAAGATGAAGAGGCTGGCATATTGATCTTCAGAGAAATGGGAAGAAGAAATTGCAAATTGCTATAAATGCACTTAGTATTTGTCCAGAAGATGTAGTCCTTTGGAGGGATAGAAGTAGGTGAGAGGAGAAACTCGAACAGAGTATTCATCATATCTTGGTTCCCCATGGTCATTCCCCAAGAAAGCAGAAGAACAGCACCTTGTAAGGAACCATCGACAGGGTTCAGATTGCCAGGGTAGGGACCTATTTCCCACCACATGTCAGAAGTCTAGTTGAAAGAGTCAGCATGAAGTGCCAGACAGGATGAGAAGTTCCTTTTGCTGTCTCTGTAAATGGCCTTGTAAATATGCCAATAAATACTTCCAGTAGTTTCTCCCCGTGATGTTTTGGGTCTGCTTTTGGTTGACCTTGCTCCTCTGCTTTAGGTTTGTGGTGGGCCAAGACTGCTTTGTTTAGCTTGTGATACCTGCTTCCTTACTCATGTTTTGTTACTGTCTGTAGGTGGGCACAGAACATTTTTTGACAGTGAAACCCACAAACTCTGTGTAGGACCGTGATGCAGTCTGTGAATTCATCATGAGCCTGACTGACTCTGAAGAGTCACCCCTCAGGTGACCCCTCCTCCCACACCCCAGCCCAGGGGCTCAGGACCCCATTTCGGCTCAACCGATCCGTTGATTTCCTAGCTTGACCTTGAACCTGCCCTGATGATCTGGATGCTAGGCTGAGCCAGGCTACTGACTGTATCTTCCCTGCTCACATTAAAAGTCTCACATGGCAGCTAAATTACAGCTAATTGCTAATAGCTAATTGAAATAGCTCTCAGAAAACTGAAACCCATGTGAACTTCCCTTCATTTTAAGCTTTTTTTGTCAAGGAAAACAAAGCAAAGTTAGGTGAGAAACATAGCAACAAAGTCATAGGAGAAGTGATTTTGTAATGCAATTCCAACAGGTAAATTGCTGAATGCAATTTCCTTTTAAGCTTTCAATCAGCAACCCACAGAAGCAGAAGGTGAAAATAATATTTGGATAAATATAATTGCTGTGTACATTTAACCACTGTGGTTAAAATGGAAAGGGGCTGGATGGGTACTTTATTTCCTGCTCTTCCAAGTTAAAAAGTCCTTGTGTAGTGAGCTCTTTGGCAGGCAGATCAGTTTGCACTGCATGATCTGCACAGAATCCAACATACTTGTCTGTGATCAATTAATACAATGGTAATCAGATTTGTCATAACAATTAAACTACATGTCTTTTCAAAAGTAGTTTCCCAGTTCACCAAATAACATTCTCCATCTCCCAAAGTATGAAATTCCCCTGTGATTCCCCTGTGATTCCCTACCACACTGGGACACTGTCACTGTGAACATTGTCAATTCCCAATGGATTCATGCTATCCGTGTTTCTGTAACTGATGGAAAAGTGGTAATTTTCATTCAAAAGAATTGACTGGTACAGGCAAATAAACCCAGCTGGTGAAAAACAGTCAGCAGTTGGAAGTTTTGCACAATGCTGAACTCCAGGGGAAGAGCAGAAGTTTGTGGGAACTTAAATCTGCCCTGCAAATCTGTGGCGTCTTCCAACAGCAAATCTAAAATAAAGTCAGTCCCCGTTTCAGCTGGACTAGGTTGCAAGTTTTGTAAATTTGAAGGTCTGTGGTGTGTGTGTTCCTTCCCCCCCCCCCGCCCCCCCCAATTTATCTTTTGCTCCTTCAAAAACCCTCATACCATGATTTCACATCATATTAAGGCCAGGTCTGCACTAGCATAGATGCTGTTGTATTTCACCATGCCTGACATAATTTTGTCTCAGGCGAGGCATGAGTGCCAGCATTTACACCTCTCAAGCTGCAAACCACATGCACAAGTGTTTACACTGGCTTCATGCTTGCTGTGGGAAATCTAACCCAGCAGAGAGGTACTGCAGCATGGACGTGCACAACCTGATGGGGTGTGAAGTTTGCCAAAACACCACTCAGAGAAATGCATCTCTCTCTTGCTGCTGCTTCTCCTTAGCCCTTACCGGGGAGAAAGCAGGGAGAGAGCAGGGTGCACAAGACAGATGTACAATATGGAGCTTTATCCTGCAAAATCACTCCTGGATTCAGCCATGCCTGTCCCACCTGCAGAGCTGCTGGGTTGGATGCCTGTTGGTCCAGGACAGCTCTTGAACCCTTGGATGCTCTACTGTATCTCCACAAGGCAGGAGATATTAGTGATGCAGCTGCCTCTAGGCAGGGGGGATTCATACTCCTCGTGGCCATGCCCTCAGTCAGGCTGACTGGAGTCCACTTCTCCTCTCCAGTTGTCCCCAGACAGGCAGGTCCTTGCTTCTGCACAGCCATTTCCACACTAAGCACTTTAGCAACCATTTACAGTCACTTCTGCTTCCTTTTCCAGACTGCCAGGCTGCAGGGAGGGAAAAGAGGCTTAAGCACAAGTGCTGATGAGGAAGGAGGTCAGAGGAACTGAAAAGATCTTCACAGTCCAGCAGGGAAGGATTACAGGAAGGGTACTGTGAAAGGCTCGATGAAGGACTTGCTGCTTCCAGTTGAGAGTGATGGAGGAAGGTTTGTACTTCAGACATGTTGGATGTGCAAGGTGACCTTTGAGAAGTCTAGGCTGAACTCGCTACATAGCTGCCAAGGTAGCATCCTATGCATGCTCACTGTTCACTGTGGTGAAAAGGGAAGTAACCGTTATATTTGGAAACCAGTGACCCTTAGTGTTCCCCCCAGATTCCTACGGCCACTCAGCCCAGTGTCGGGCAATTCACAGCTGGAGATGCTGCAGATTGGTGGATACTCTGTCCGCAGTGGATACCCTGGTTGAGTTGAAACGTCTCAGGTATTCAGCAATTAATTAATTAATTAATTCAGCAATTAATCCGGCAATTAATTCAGCTGCATCCCTTTCTGTGTCCTCGCCTCCCTCCCCAGGAGATGAAATGATGTACTAACGCAGAAATCCTAATCGGCTGTCTCTATTTTGAACAACTGAAGCGGAATAAATGTGTAATTCAGACAGATGATGTTTCCCCCGCCTCCATGACTTGAGCTCCCCAAAGGACTTGTTCAGACCGAGAATGTCACATACAGGGCAGGCCTCTGAACAGAGGACAGAGGGAGGAAAGTGGTTGCTTGGTTGGTTCATTGTCTTTAACTATTTTGTGTGTGTTTTTTCCAGATAACACATGAAAATACCTGTCTAGGTGAGCATTAACAAAAGAAGGAAATTACAGGGAAAGGCAGGAGCACCTGTGTTTCTCAGCAGGTTCACTTTTGGTGTTTCTTGGCATTTATGGAATACCTACCATCCTTATCTAAGTGCTTTCTTCTAAGCTATTGGAGCCATTCAGGCTTTAATTGATTGAAACAGAAGGACAAGCAACCCCTGAAACAATAGGGGGCTTTATTAATTGTAGAATTACATTTTTTATCTCTTTTAATTCTTTAATATGCAAATAATGCTCATTCAAAATTACACAATCAAAAATAAGTTATCCAAGCTTGCAAATCAGAGGGCTGGAGCACCTCTCCTATGAAGACAGGCTGAGAGAGTTGGGGTTGTTCAGCCTGGAGAAGAGAAGGCTCCGGGGAGACGTTAGAGCAGCCTTCCAGTACCTAAAGGGGCTTACAGGAAACCTGGAGAGGGACTGTTTACAAGGGCATGGAGTGATAGGACAAGGGGTGATGGGTTTAAGCTGAAGGATGGTAGACTTAGATTAGATATTGGGAAGAAATTCTTTACTGCGAGAGTGGTGAGGCACTGGAACAGGTTGCCCAGAGAGGTTGTGGAGGCCCCATCCCTGGAAGTGTTTAAGACCAGGTTGGATGAGGCTTTGGGCAACCTGGTCTAGTGGAGGGTGTCCCTGCCCGTAGCAGGGGCGTTGGAACTAGATGATCTTTAAGGTCCTTTCCAACCCAAACCATTCTATGATTCTATGATTCTATATCCATGGAGACTTATATATATGTTATGTACTTTTATATGTATATCAATGATATTAATTTATTCTCCATCGTGAAAAAAATCCATGAAAAAAAATCTAAAAAATTAGAAAAAAAAAAAGGTTGAGAAAGGATTTTGATAGATTATCCAGTTCCTACTCTGCCCCGGTACAGGAACAACAATCCACTATTATCTATTTCAGGGAAAAAAAAAAAAAAAGCAAAAAAAAAGCTGTCTCTTTTAGCCTAAGCCAGGGGATTTCCTTTAGCTAGGAGTTATAGTGGAGCTTTAGGTCCTGGGACAGAGCAGGCTTACGTGCAGAAATTCAAGGAATCAAATAAGTCAGTCTTAGGTGGATGGGTAGTTGCTGCCCTTGGGAGAGAGCTGCCTGGAGCGAGACATCTCTTCCCTCTGAGCTTTGCCAGCATGCTGCTTGCTGTGCCCTGCTGAAGTCCTATCACCTGACACCTCCTTCATGGTCTATTTAGCCAAAGGTCTTGAGATACGTACTGTGGACTTTGACACCCTCCTCCATCTCTGCTACCATCATCACTAATCTATGTGCACTATGGCTATTGCATATCTGTCCCCACTACTGGCTCCCCATTTCCCCCACACTCCTGTCCTCCCCATCAGGGTTGGCTTAAACTCCTTAAGCTTATGGTTCGGTTAGAGGCGTGCAGTTATATCCCAGTATCTCTACAATATTTTATTGTGTTGGTCTTGGTTAGGAAAAGCTTACTGCCAAGTCTTCTGTGCTTCTTGAATTTGTAGCCAAAACCCATCTCATCCACTCCTTTTTATCTTCCAGGCTTCTTTCTCCTTCACACTCTAGCTATCTCTGACAAGTTATTTTATGCAACTCATACTTTTTTTTAAAAAAGCCTATATAAGCATATAAAAATTTCTTCAGTTTAAATGGAATATCATTTCTGATATAGTTTATGGTGCAGTAGAGACACCTAGTGACAATTCTGTTATTAAAAGGCAAAGGATTAATGTAAAAGGGCAAAAGACCTCTTCCAAACCCTTTAAATGTCCTTCTAGTGATAGGTACATCTTTCCATGCTCTCCCCAAATCCACTGACAAAATAATTTTGTCAGTTCTGTGCAATTAGTAATACACAGGATGGAAACCAGTGATCAAACATCAGTGGCTTCCATGCCTCCCAAGCCTCTTTTCACCCCATGTGTCTTCAAAAGCCTTGGATGCTACAATAAATAAATTTAGCCTAGCTTTTCATCACTGGCACCAAGGGCACAGTTTAGTGCCTGAGTGCCAACACAAATCCCTTCCTCATGTTATTTTGCTGAAGTAAAGAATCTGCCTCAGAACATCTTGGCTGCAAAGTCAGGCAGTAAATGTCTTTTTCAACTGAATCATCACCTGCCTGTTAAGGGAAGGGGAGGATGCTGGAACTAGAAGGGGAAGGGTATTGGAACTGGAAGGGAGTTGGAACTAGATGATCTTTAAAGTCCCTTCCAACCCAAACTATTCTATGATTCTGTGATTCTATGATTCTATGTTCCTTTGGACAGAAATGCTTTAATCCTGAGATCTTCGGCTCACGCATATAGGTGCCTAAGGGCAGATGTCTAAATCTAAGCTGTTGACTTACTTTCACTTTCCAATTAGTAGAGAGAAATAGGTACTTCCACAGTCCTATCATCTTCTCCTGAAAGGTCAGAGGAATGGTCCCTGCATGTCTCTGGACAGGACAGACTATGTGAAGGAGACACCAGGGGGAGGTACGTCCTCTGTTCCTGCAGCGTCCCAAGCTGCTGCTGAGGGGCAGGACCTGGCTCCAAGGTACATGCTTTGAGTGTGACCACTCTACCACTTGTTTTCCCAGGTGTGTAAAATAAGGCAGGTCAACCTGATAGCACTTGTCTCCCTTGCCAGAAACCTATTCTCTGCAGAGGAAGACTCCCAAATCATGAACATGAACTAGGCTGCTCGTGATGGGCCAGAGCTACTAAAAATGCCCTTAGCAAGTGAATTCTTCCATTACCTACAGGCTGCTCAAGAATGGCACGACATCAAATGCAAACTCACCTGCAATCATCCTGTTGGAGGCCTGGCCTGAGGGTGAGGGCTCGTTTTCTGGCACAGTAATTTACACATATATTAAAAGTATATATACCTATTGAGGCACATGTACAACAGTTTCCTAAACATCCGTCAAACAAAAAGTAGTTGCATTATGTCCCAGTGCTGTTGTTATGCTGGCCCTATAGCATACATATGTCTCATTTGGGGACATTCAGTTTCTTCTTTTTGTGTCTGAAATGGCTGATTTTCTGCCTTTTTTTTTTTTTTTTCTTTTTTTCCTGGGAAATCATCTCTATGGTTATCATTGTTTTTCTGGTTTGAACTTGACAGTTTTCAGCAAGTCTTCCAGAATGGCTGAGTAGTTTATATTTACTCCAAATCATTGCAGTAGAATTAAAAAATCAATAGGCTTTGCCTTAACCTTTCCTCTTTGTCTGTTCAAAGTGCATGGTTTGGCAGGCTGCATAGAGAGCTTGGCCTCAGCAGGTAAAAGATAGATGGCAGCAAATCTTCTCACCTCAAACCTTTGCCTGGGAGAAGAGGGCATTATACAGAGCCTTTTAGTTACCAGGTTTGTGACAGCCCGTTCTCAAAAGAGTTTAATGATTTAAGCTGAAAAAGCCAAAGTGTTGTTCATCTTTCTTCCATGGCTGGTCCCAAGAGGGCAAAATATTGCACTTCTTGACTTACCACCATGATTATTCCATTAACTTCATCTTGAACTAACACCTCTTCTATCGGGGAAAAAAGACAACTTTAATGAGAACATTTGATGATCGACATTCAGAGCAGTCACAGGTCAGACTCAGCCCTGGTTTAATTCTGAGCTTAATAATGCCCCTGGGATATGAGGATTAGAATGTGGTCTAGAGCTGAGTGAAGAGCAGAAATTCCTCTGGGAGAAGAAATCAAAGTTTTGGCATCATTTTAAGTTACCATACAATAAAAAAATTTAGAAATTTTTATGTGGAGGAAAATCTGAAGAAAAAAGAAAGTTGGCCTAATAGCAACATTTTGTTTCAAATCCAACTTTAAAAATTAATTTTATTCAATATGAAATAAATAAAAAATTAAAAATAGAGAAAAAAAATTCTCTCAAAAGTCTTGAAATGTTTCAGCAATGGTAGATATTCCCTCCTTTTTCCCCCTCATCATTGCTTTCTGGTTTCAACCATGAACTAAGGAAGTTTAGGAGGAAGTGATTTGATAATCACAGACATAATAATCTAACAATCACGACCTGAGTTTTCTGTTCAAATACATTTTAGTGTCTAGTTGGTTTGAGGAGGATATGTACATACTCGACATGTTGTCAGTTCAGGTTCCAAATGAAAATTATGTTTGGTCTGAAGGTCACAAATTTATGAAAAAATTGATAAAAATTGTAGGTATACTGTTTTTAATAAAACATACACCAACAGAAGGGGCAAAGAATTAAGAACTGTTTATCAAAAGCTACAAGGTGAGAATTTACATTTAAAAAAACCCCAATAAAGTACCTAGTTTCCTTCCGTTTTACAGACATCTAAACATTTCTTTTGACCTAATGTGGTATGATGGGTGGGGGGGAGGCCAGAAAGGATGTAATACGGGGTACTACTTCTTCAATGAGTCCATTTTGATTGCAGATCTGAAAGCAACTTTTCAAAATGGCAAGTGAGGTGGTTTATGCAGAGGTATCGCCCAAGGAAAGAGTACATTTTACTTCACAAACTTCAGATACAGGTAAAAAATGGTCATCTTGATATTACTTACTTTTCCTTTGCTCAGTGACATGTTCTTAAGACTTTCATTCTTTCTTAAATCGAATAATTCATAAGAAACTGAAGTCATGTTGAAAACATCTTTATAACTATTAATATCCACCTCTGTTTATTAATAGAAGGAATACTGAATTCTAGCAAAAGTGAAGAATTACCTTTAAAATCCCATTCTGGATTTCAGTAGTATGGCTGAAATGTGCTGTTTCTGAAACACATTAATGATCAGACATTGAAGATATTAATACGAGTTACTGAAAACAGATTAGCAGTTACAATGCACTGATGACACTGAATGGAATTCTCTCTCCTATATTACATTTACATTTTATATTTTGATTTGATTCATTTTCTTAGACACTGGAAATATTTTTCAATTGTAAAATGATATGTCTTCTCTTCTCTTTCCGTCTCTCCCTTTTTCCCTCTCTCATTCTTTCTCTTCTAAAAGTTCTATGTTGAGAAAAATACAAGTCGAGAACCAATAGAGGTTTCTATAATTTTGAAAACACCTAGTCCTGCAATTTGTGTATGACCTACTGACATCTTCAACTATAAAATCGCATTACTTTAAAAATTTATTTTCAAGAAATAAAGTGTAAAAGATAGCCATTAATGGACATAAATAGGAAATAATTCATGTTTTTAAAGCAAAAGTATCAAGTTATATTTTTCAGATTCTGATCAAAAATATATCTTTGCTAGTTATAAGACAATTAAGCATGGAAAAAATATTTAAAACTATATTCAGAGGTCACAGTATGAAACAAAAAATGTATCCTGAATATGTTAGCAAAGCAACATTTATCCTATAAAAATAAGTTTCACAGTACTAAAGACACAGTAGTAAAAGCAGCACCTGTACAGGTATGATGTCTTTGTCTTTCATGTGTTAACTCAGTTTGCCCCTTAGATTGTGTGATCAGTTCACTATAGAAGAGCTCATTGCCAGGACAATCTTTGGTACCTCAGTGTAGAACTACCCCATAAGTACGTATTGGAGATGCACACACATGCCCAGTACAACCATCTGTACAAAATTTTTCAAAATTTGAGAGCATAAATGTCTGTTACATCTATTTTTTTTTCTGTTTCCTCACTTGAGACTATCCTTTAAGTTTCCAGTTATATTTTATAGTCTTAAGTGCTTTCACACAACTTTTTTATACACTTCAGTGAATTATGCTTAGAAATTGCTGCTTTAAGTTATCCTGAGAACCCTCTAACCCAGCGACATACTTCTGAAGGTTGTCAGTATGAGGTGCTTGGAAAGAAAGTGCTTAAAAATTTCTGATGGCCAATTATGAGGCTTATTAAATAACCAAATTTCAGGCAAAATGTTTTTTCTTGTGCTTTAGAGTATGACGGCATGGTGTGTACCCTGTCATAATCTTTTTGAAAAACTTGTCAGTTGTAATACCAATATTCTTGTCACTTCTGTGAATCTTGCATTCCTTTTGGTGTCCTAATAAATGCTTTACTTTAATAACATCCTAAAACAATAACTTCTACAGGCTGATTCTAATACCTTGCATGAAGAAATCCTTTAAATCAGTCTTGAATTTGTGACCTATTAATATTGTCAGTATGTCCTACAGTGAAAAACCATCTATCTATATAATTAATATTTTTTCATGTTCTTTTATATATATGTATATAAATTTATATTGTACATTCTTAAAATCTCTATCTTCGATTTCTACATGTGCTCCATTGCTTTCACAGGTGAGGGCACAAGCACAGGAAACTGTGGTCCTCATCTGCCAAACGCTGTTAACTGTTCCGACTCTTTGGCTGCCATGCAAGAAAGATGCTGCATTCAACATGACAGGGATTTGATAATGCTTGGCACTGAAAATGGTTTAGATTAGACATTTTTTGTGAGTCTAAGGGAGATCTCAGCAGCTCTGGCACCCTTAGGAGGTTGCTTTCCTTGGCTAGATATTTGCCATGCTGCAGTGAGTTCAGAGCAGTTAAGTTGGTTATCACACACCTGCCTGAAAAAGCTCAAAGGAAGCAGTTGCTGTCTAAATCCATGTATATTTTACATTAGATCATTGATACAGCAAGACTTGGGAAAGTCCAGAGTTGCTCCTGTGAGACAGGAATCGTAGCCTAGGCCAGCAAACAAAAGGGGGTGCATACTGCCCTGCCTCTGAGCATTTTTTTAATTTTTTTTTTTTTTTTGAGTTACAGCCTTCAAAGTTTGTGCTGTCTTATCTGATTACACAGCTCCAAGTTTGGTTTGCTTCCCCATGGCCACTATGCCTGTCCCCTGGCTAGTCTGCACCCCGCTGCTTCTCTCCCTTCGGCCCCTTCCTCGCCTGCACTGCTTCCTTGAGTTTTTGCATGTGGTGGTTAGAGCAAATATTGCTGGGCTTGTCCTACATTTTGCACAGTTTAAGTTTGTATTTGCTCCTCTTCCCCATGGCACTTCAGAGAAAAATCTGTTTGGTTTCTCTCTTAAGAAAACCCCATCTTATTTCATACACTATCAGCAAGCAAATTACTGTAAGTAGCTCCTGGGAAATGAGGCAAAACATGTAAAGCAGTCAACCTACAAGGTGGTGTGTTGCAGTTGATATAAAAATATAGCTTCTTCCTTCCTTCCTGCTGCTGCCACACCTACCGAAAGCTGCTGGGGTCAGTCAGGCATGTCCCATCACTCGCTGCTTTCCCTCTCCCTCCTAGTCTGACAGCTCATATACAGATTTAATATCACAAGATGGAGGAGAAACTGTGTCATATGGCAGTTCTCCACCTTATTATACCTGCAGTCATCTTTCTACTTGTACCTCTTCCCCATGAGCTTTTCTGATTTGGGCCAAAAGCCCTGTAGAGACCCTCTGGACAGTGAGATGTCTTCTGGGCGAACCTTTAATTTGAAAGCACTGCCTACATAGTGCATCTCCACCACATAATGGAGGTCAGGTACCTAAACATCATCTTTGCCTTCCTTGAGCTTTACATCCAGCACTCACCACAGAAGTAAATAGCCAAAGGATGTGCTGCTTTTACAGTGATGGTGAAATAGATATCTTGTGTTATGCAGATGGCCAGTGTAAGCATACATACATAACAACAGTGTAGGCAATGCCTCCAAAGATAACGAGAGCAGTGCTTATGCTCTTGGTTTTAAAGCAAAGCAATCTTAACAAACCACTCTATTTCTTGACAAAATGAATGACTGCTGCTGAAAATCCTGTTGCTAATTCCTTTTCCAGCCCAGCTTGCCTTATTGTTAGCAAATCTGCCCAGGTGATCAAGCACTCCTGATAGCCCAGCAGGCGGGAATTCTCCCCTGTTGAGGCTGGGAAGGCAGACGGAACGTGCAGTTTGCCAGGTAATCCCACTCCTTTGGGGAAACCCACCCTGACAACATCTTTTAAGCTCTCCATTGGTTCTAGAATGCTTGTAAGGTATGATGAAAACATATTTTTTTTTAACGGTTGGAACCATGAGTGTCACAACCATGCTAGTGGTTACCAGGGCATATGAGGGTTTTTTACAGTCTGACCACCAGATACAGAATGGGGAGATTTCCAGCAGCCCTTGGTATGTGCACTGATCTCTGCCATGTCACATTTGAAAGCCTAATGTGAGACGGTGCTAGAGAGAGTGCTGGCATGCTTGCCACAGACTCCAGGCATAGCAAGAGGCAATCCTCTTGCACTTGGAAGGAATGTCTCCCAGTAATAGAAAAAACATGGTTTATTTTGCCTGAACGTGCTCTATCTCAGGGCAGTTCTTTCAGTGCAGCCATATCTTAGTCTTGTATAATTTACACAGGCCAGTATCTCTGAGCAATCTGGGGATGCTAGGTAGTTTATGAGGGAATGGCTAAAGACTCTGAGGAACGAGCATCTGACAAAGACTTCCTCCTGACATGTACAAAAGGCAAGTGTAAGGATAGAGGAGCCTTTTTTTTTGCCCCCCCCCTTTTTTTTTTTGCTTTTTCTTTTCAAAATAAATCCTAAAACCAGATATCTGAGAACATGAATGATCTAGGACGATCTTTATCCTGATGAGCAGCTGACAAACGAGAAAAAAGTCAGGAAGGAGCATGACAAGTAACACTTGGAAGAAACAGAAGAAAGCAGTGATCGGAGGAAGATCATTTGTCCCCCGTGGTTTCTAGACCTCATTACCACAAATAGCATAAATCTTCACCATGAAAGAAAGAACTGCTCCGTTGCCTTGGTTTGTGAAATGGGGATTTCTGAGCCTGGAGGAATGGGTGTCTTGACTCAGGGGAGATGACGGCTGCTGCAAATTGAGCGGTCGTGCCAGCTCTGCATCGACTATTTCCCTTGCAAATAGTTCTTATGGAAAACATGCGTCCAGGGCGCTGATGTAAGAGAGGAGGGGGGCTCCTCTGCTGGCAAATGAGAATGGTCATAAATTAGCAAGGCAATAAAGATTCAGATAAGTCTATTGTTAAGTCTTCTCTCCCCAAGTTTCTGTCTTCTGTGACTAACAACGGGGGAGGGGGACGGTGGAAAGCAGCTGCTTTTGGACTATTCTGGCTGAGAATTAACTGCAGACAGGCTTTCCATTCCCCTTTTCGCAGGGAAAGTTGAATTAATGGTTTGTACTGAAAATTTGTGCGCTCTCTGCAGTGGTGCTTACCAACCATTAATTAAAACCTCATTTAAATACTTGTAAGAATGGACTTGAGGAAGAAAAATCTATGGATGAAATTCAAATAGTATGTTTATATTTTGCATAATGTTTTACATTTGGTGTTTTACTCTGAATTGTAAAAATCATGTTTAATTCAAAAGGGATTGAAAAGTAGCTTGTCTTTGGTCTGTGCACACACAGTACAGCATAGCTTTGTTCCAATAGTAACTGTGCTCCTCTTTGTGAAAGAAGAAACAGTAGAAAACAAGCATGCTTTGTACCCATGGACAAGATCTGAATTCACCAGGAATAAAATGTTTATTAAGAAATACATAGAAAAAAAATTTGCTAAAAAAAAGTTGCCATTGATTAACTTCAGCTTAACGATTGACACAATGTGTACCTATGTGTATAAATATGGAATAATAGAATTAACAACAGAATAGTGCAGTATGTGATAACCTACAGTGGTTTTTTAAATTTATTTTCTAAAATTTAATAACTGCATAACATTTTTTTATTTCTTTTGAAAACTGCACAGTGTGACAATTATTTGCATGAACTCTTCCAGTAATTTCTTTTTGGCACATTCATTCATTCAGCAACACACAAGTCTTATTAAAAAAAAAAAAAAAAAAGAAAGAAAACAATCTCTCTTGCATGTTCTTGCTCTTCCCATTTTCTCGGAGAAGGTCTGATACCAGACGCAATGAGAATGACAAGGGCTAGACTCGGGCAGTTTCTCTGATTGAAGCACTTTTTGTCTCTACAGTTGATCCAACCACATACGCTGAGGTGAATGTGAAATGGAGATCTGACAGACCTGACAGCACACCCAAGACTGTACATACAGGTACTGCAACACTGCAGGACACTTCACATTTTCTCATTATATTTTATCCTCTTTGTATGCCATCATACTTACATATTTACATATAGTGGAGGAGTTGCTTAGGGTGAGATGCCCAAAGAGATATTGATATGATCTAGGCAAATTGACCTTCAAAACCTTTCCCAGCTGCTGGTTTTCCCTGGAGGTGCCTGAAGGCTGCTGGTGGCAGCGTTTGCAAAGTTAGCAGGTAGAGTCACAGGTCCCCAGGCTTCCATTTGGCTAAACTTTTTGTCCCTCAGCCCCAGCTAAGACTGTGAGGATTTGGGGCGTCAGTGTCCCTTGCCTCAGGGGCTCAGTCTGGCGAGCCTTTGGCTTATGTCTGTGCTGCCGGTATGGATTGCACCTGGGAGCAAAGGGTGGCTCCGGGGCCTGTTGGAGCAAACCAGTGCAAGCCATGCTGGAGCAAACCGGCTGCTTCTGCACAGCGTAGCCCCTGGCCACCTGCATCCTCTGGGACCCATGAGACTTGTTTGGTTGTGGTGTTCTGGTTCAGAAATGCCTGCATTTAAAAGGCTGTGTTGCACCTTGACAAAGTAGCTTTTTTTTTTTTTTTAAACAGCATAGCACAGAATACATTGCAATATGCTGCTGAGAATGTAACAAGAGGTCTCACACAGACCATGTTCACTGGGGATGGATGATGCTGGAGATCAGTTCTGGGTAGAGAGAAAAAAACTTGACACTATCCATGTCAGCACTGTGGGAAGGGAATGGTTCTCTGAAATATGACCAGCTTTCTTCTGAGAAGGGACCAGATAGCTTCATCCCAGAAGCAAATGAACATGCACCATGCAGGCAGCGTGGTCCACTGGAGGACCAGGACCTGGTAGCAGGTCAAACTGCCATTCCACATCTCTAGAGAGTAGATAGATACACACAAAACACAGCAGCTCCCTACCCATTCAGCAGCCAAATAGCACACTTTTACAGGGCACGGGACAGTATCCCTTTCTATCTTTGCTGCAAGTGATTTTGACCCATTTTCCCCTGGTTCCCACTCCTGAGGGGTGCTTAGAATACGTGGTTAAAATTTATTCTGCAGTGGAGACACTTGCAAACTCATCTTGTTTTAGCAACAATTTCCATGTATTGTTTTTCATTTCCAAATGCATTTAGGGTGAATGAAGAGGTCAGCAATAGTATTTAAAGCACAGAAACTGAGTTATTTTTAGAAAGTGATAGCTAGGGAGCAAAAATTAGGTTTTCTGACAAGTTCAGATAACTTGTGTCTATCTTTTCTTAAGTGAAAATTTTAAGACACAGTATTTTCTCAAACTCTAATCAGCCTTGAAAGTAAATTTTGTTTTGCAAAGTGAAATCGTACATTGGATATGAGTTTTAACTCTCTTGTATGAGGTGAAAATGAAGAAGAGAAGGAAAGAAAACATTGCATTTATGCAATGCATAAGAACAATTAAGATATTTATAGAAAAAATGTTAGACTCAGAAAATGCTAAGTGAGACCAAATGTTTCCATCGCTGGGTTAATTTGGCCTTACCACAAGGAAAAAGAAACTGAAAGCTTCACATGGTCTTTCTGATTAAAAGTGGCAGAGTCAGGCAGACAAGAGAGTGGGCCAAGTGGAGATCTCGGTCCTGCTGTTGCAAAGGCAAAACCAATTTACTGGCTTTGTTTAAATGCCCTCTGATTTTATGCCAGTGAAACTAGGATTGGACTGCAGCATGAAAAGTACTGTGAGTAATGCAGTTCCGATATATCGCCATCGGCCCATCGGTTTGTTGACTGCCTTTTATACCCCAGTCCTCACTCCCTCCCTTCTTTCTCTGATTCTGCCTACACTGTCCATATTCCCAAGTTTTCAGAAATTTGTCCTAGGAGTATCAAAATCCATATATCCCATATATGGATAAATGCTATGGGTGAGCTCTGTCCCTTCACATTCTTCACCAAAACCTCTTTAAAACCACAGGTTTGTTCTAATTCTGGTTTAGACTGGGTTTTTTTTTACCATACAGATCGGCCTGGAAAGTGTTAAAGAATGGGGATCAAAAGAACACAGGCACAGAGATCCTGGACAGGATTACAGCTGGAGCAGAAAATGATGGAGGCAGGGATTTAATGATTAATTAAACATATGTTTCTTTGTTGTGCTTAAAAAGGATGATAATCTGGAAAAAGAGTCTCTAGAATTTCAAATTACCTATAAAACCTTTTTTTTTTTTTAATCCTGTATGTGAACTTCAGGATGTCCTTATGGGCCTTCAGATGTGTAACCTCAGAAAAATAACCCACGATAGGACGATCATTGCAAGCCATTCTCCAAGGTAAAGGCAGGGTACATTCCAGAGTGAGAAGCACTGGCAGCGCTATGCAAGAGTTGCATGCAAACTGCGTGGCAAAGTATTGACACAGCAGTGTTGACAATGCTGTGCACTGCCACAGAGGGTGAGAGGTCACGTTTTTAGCTATCTTCTCAACAGCTATGATGATGAAAACTAGGACTGGCCAGGTCTTCTCACCATGAAAATGTCATTTCATATATAAACATACATATATAAAGGTTTTATTTTCAATTAATAACTAAAATGCTAGGACACTCAGCTTTCCAGTTTTCAAACATTTGGTTTTTGGTTAAGAAAAGAATTTCCAAGACAAGATTTAGCTTCTACAGGTACATTTAGCTGAAAAAAAGCCCACAAAATATTTTCAGTTGCATCTGCAGCACACTGAGGATGTCCTCATAAACTTGCTCTTCACTATTCCACAGGTGCTAGATCCATAGCACACAGTGTAACATTCCAGTTGAAGGCCTAACTAAAATGATTTTGCATACTACCTTAACTCAGAACAAAAAGTTGACCTGCCTCTGCCTGTGGTGAGACCCCTCTCCCTTGTCCCTTTGGCAGTGACCTGCTTGGAGAACTCACACTGGTGTTACGTTGCTGTTGCCATGTACTTCACTGCAGTGATTCTGCTCGTCACTGTCATCCTCTTGGCGGTGAAATGTCACCAACTCTGAGGCAGACCCTGCCATCCTGCTGACATACGGGGTAAGTCATTTTTAGCCGTGTTTGTATTTTCATACAATATGCAAGGAAGTGTCCCAGACCAAATGCTAAAGTCGCTGTCACTCATTCAACCAGCCAACAATTCACACACTAGATAACATCTAGCCACCTGCTGCCGATGCATGCTGCACTTAACGGAACGCGTCTGAATACCCAGTAGCTTCAGCAGAACCGCCTGCCAGAGCAAGTATTGGTTCCGCTGCTTTTACTCCAAGGAAATTCATCACTTAATCACAGATGTCTCCCAGCTGTGGAGTGCAATAACCCCACGAGCCTGCCATGACGCGAAACAAGCACGTGGCTGGGTGCAGCTGGAGGTGATTCCCATAACCACTATCCAGGCCAGGACTGACGGTGACCTGGTGAAGTGGCAGGAGACAGGCCAGCTGTGTTGTTCAGTCTGGGATTTGAAGGAAACCAGGAGAACCGTTGTCTGGTTTGGACTAGGAATGGCAGCGAACAGCCCAGCAGAGAAAACCTTCCCATCCACACCTAGTGCTTCTTGCAGAGCTGTAAAGCATGTTTAGTCGCTCCTCCAGGTCGCTCTCCCTGGAAGCCATCACTGGCCATGCTGAAGACACCACGCCCCATCCTGTGCCAGAACCAGTGCCACTGTCACTGAGCGGCTCACTAGCTGTATTTGCACTAGCACCCCTCCATCCTGAGGTATGGCACATCTTGCCATGGTCCTCACAGCATACGAGGGCCCTCTCTTTGCTCATAGGACACTCACAGCATGTTGAACTTCAGTAAGATACTCTGCTTCTATTAGCTTTTGTCTTTTTCATTTACAGATAACTCAACTGGAGAAGGCTCTGCTTCTTCAACAAAACAAGACATAACGCTTGTTTGCTTTTACATTATTTTCTCTGAAGAGACCTTTATGAAAAAAGACATGCTATCAGTATGATCACTCTTCAGTTATGTCTTCCAGGATCTCCATTAAACCTCTAACCCCTCCAGATATGCACAAAACATATATTATTACTTTTATTTGGAATTTGCTTAATCCTGTAATACCAGCAACCATCTAATTATATCGGTGCGTGTACCAAGGCATGGGCTCAAGCTGCTGTATCAAAAATTGGATTTGGGTCTTGTCTAGACAACACAAATGACCACGTGGACTTGTTTGAGACATCACTTTTAATTCACACCTGACTTGATTTTACAGTAATTTGCAATATAGATAAGCTTTTTGATTCCATATGTGAAAGTGCAAAAATTCATGAATAGAACGAGGAATGTGAAAGGTTGCACTGAAGTTTTTTATGAAGCCCAGGTTTATATGTGATCTTCTTCTCCTGACAGTCTTTAGTGGGATTTGTATGAGAGGGGTACTGAAGGTGCAAGAAACTATATTTGTTTAGTAGAGAAGTCTGTCTCATTCCCCCATTGGCTTGAATAAAATTATTCTGATCTACTTGTCCAGAAGCATATTTCACAGAGATAGAATATGTTGTTTCTGTCTTGGGGTAGTAATTAATTTTGTATTTGTTCTGTTGGTTTTGTTTTTGTTTTGTTGGATTTTTTTCCCCAAATGGTGTAGCTTCAGTTAAATCAGAGTCCTCCACTGGAACTAAGCCACCTCAGGTTCCAATGTATTTGTCTGTAATTATTATTTTGATCTCTGTTTCTATATTATTTTCAGTTGTCATTGGTTATGTTATAATTCCTTTGGGGTAGGCTGATATCAATGATTTGCAGACCAGATTTGCAGTAGGAGGTGTCTGTATAGCAATTATGTCTAGAATTGTTTCCTGTATCTAAGCTTATCTGTACTTAAAGCCATGTTGTTGCTGTTGATAATGTACCTCATTTTTATATTATATGCACCATGAATCAATGAAAAGATTTAGTAAAGCACTTGACATGCTGGTGTTTGTTCTTGTTAGTCAGACTAGAAGAAAAATAGCATTTAGTATTTCTATGACTGTAAAACCTCTGAGCTGTTGGCATGAAGCAGGATGCTGCTCTGGTAAGTGCGGTCTAAAGACAGAATCCCTGCCCCGCAGAATGAAGCTCCAAAGTAATGGTAGAATAAAATGGTCACGTTTTTCTTGAGATCATTATTTTGCTTGTCAGGTGCTCTGGCATAAATCCAGGTCTTCAAATACCAGTGGAGAAAGAAATGTTTGAAAAACAGAGATAATAAAAGAAGAGATGGCAGGTGACATTTTAACCTGAAATGGATCTGCATGTTGTTGTTATTCACTAACCTGATCTGATTTTAGCTGGAAGATTCTTAAGATAGTTGTCTTTCACATCAGACTCTCAGATAACCTCTACGACCAAATGAAATTACCAGTTCAAATTAATTATCTCCAGCTTTCTTTAGAAGCAGGAAAAATTCCACAGTCTTTGAGAGCTAAAGTGACACGGTTTTGCATATATAACTTGTTCAATAATAGCAGGTTATTGAAAAGGGATGCGCAGCAGAAGCAGTCATTAGTTCCTGGCGTACAGGCCCTACCAAGTAGAAAGTCTTCATTTCAGAACAAGGAGCTGAACACACATCCACCCAGATTCTGCGTATGCAAACACAGCAAAGGGAAACGCATTTCAAGACCAATTAGACATCATCACTGATTATAAGACAGGGACTCACTGCAGATAACCAGGTCTCCAGTTGCTGGAGGCAAATATCTGGAATTTCAGCAGCTGGTCCTAGCATCTGAAAGGCAACCATTTGCATTGTGTAGACTACTGGGTAAGAAGCATGCATATACTGCCTGGTAGCTCTGAAGGCAGGAAAGTACTCTGATTAAAAGGAGAAGTTGTTAACTAAAACCAAAGTGACTCTTTTTCTGGTTACTGAGAATCTGGGGCACTGGCCTGCGGTTTTGGCAATGCACTATAGCATTTAAGGCAAGTTTAACAAACTTCAATCTGAATTTCATGCTCTGCAGGCAGACAGTATAACTGTGTTCACTGAATTTGGGGGAGTTTCTCAATGTTTACAACTTATTTAGCATCTCTGAAATGGAAGTATTTCCCAGCTGATGGCTCTTGGCAGACAGAAAGCTATGGGTGATGGATGGGCAGGTGTACATCAGGATCCTGTGGATCCCTGCTGAGCTCTCGTTACTTCTTGGCAGCAGAGCCACACCAGCTGATCAGCTCTGCGCTTCCTCAGCCTGGTTGCTCTCCGGGACAGCTTTCAATGGCTTCTCATCCTAACAATACTAAGGACATGGGCAAAGAAAATGCCTCTCCCCTTGCATCTGTTTCATGCTTACATCCTCCTGCTCTCGAACATAAAGGAAAAATCCTTCTTATACACAGTTTGAGAGGAAAATGGCCTATCTGTTACTAAACTGTTAAAACAAGGCTGCTTGGTCATTGGTTATATATACATATATATGACATTACACATATTACACATGACATCTAAAAAATAATATGTGACAGTACATCTGACACTAGGGAGTTGTCTCTCATTTGTTTCTTGCCCCTTTCCTTTTTCCTGGAGCTTCCCCAATTCCTTATGTTGCATTCTCTCTCCCTGCCTTCAGGCACATCCTGGAGCTATGAGTGATACTCATTCCTGCTGTTCTGGCTTGGCCTTTTTTTTCCTGGCCTTTCAAGCCATTCTCTCAGCCCTTGCTGATAAGTACCATCCCTTTTATTTGTGAACACAGTAATGCATGTGTAAAGACCGAAAGAGATAATTAAAAGAAAGCAAACAAGCCATTAAAAGGATGGCCTTGATTAAATTGCACAGGCTAGAGAAAACATTTTAGGACCTTTATGAAGGCAGATATAAAAGTGTAAAAAGAAAAACTAACATCCTAAACTAGGGGTAGCTTCAAACCATTTTCTTTGGAAATTCAGCAGTCTTTTTAAAGGCTGCGGTGTGGGAATAGGAGGGACAGGAGCTCATGTGAAGAAGGAGGTACTATCTTTTCAACCCTGTACACCTTCTTCCCTAGATAGCCAAATTCTGAGCTAGCAGAACACTCAATATTCAGGCTCTGCCTAGCAGTTGTCACCATTGCATCAGTTCCTGAGAGAAATTATAACAAAGCCTACTCGTGGAAAGCAACAGAATGCTGTTCTGGCTAATACTTGGCATGAAGTCACCAAGTGAGAAGTTGCTTAGAAAAAGCTCTCTACCTGCCTATGTAGGAAATCATCCCAGAGTCATCTCTACAGGCAGGAGAACTTCAAGGTGGGAGATGTGATCTCAATTGCGTCCTGCCTTCATGTGGGCAAAAGATAGGAGACAGTTGTGCATCCCCCCTTGGCTGCTTGATCAGCAAGGGAGCCATGGTGTATCCCAGCAGGCCTTCCAGCAGAAACACTTGGGAGACTAAGGATTTGGTTAGGCCCTAAGTCATGAACATGGAGGAACTTCTGTGAGCTGTACTGGGTCATTTTGTACCTTTTCATAGGGCTTGCTTGCCTGCAGCTGGGTATTTGGTGTGCATGTACTGGAGATATGTTGCTGTTCATCAGTAAGCCAAAGACTTCATCACTTCATGGACTTTAGATGTCTTGCAACAGTAAAACTCACACAGCTCCTCCTAAATGACAGGATATACTGTAGCCCCACTGCCTTTGAAATAAATCAGCTAACCACCTTTCTGCATATCTGGACTCTCCAGTCCGTATAGGCAACCTTCCTGTGAGGCAGGAGACTTGAGTAGTTCATTCTGAAATCTTTTTTTGCTACGATAAGATTCACTAAGAAGGACTTTCTTCAAAAAACATCCAGAACTCTTCCTCTCGACTCCCTGCCTGCCACGGGGGCTTCATTCAAGATAGCAATAATGCTGGAAAAGGTGGTGATACTGCTGGCTTTCCTTACAACTTCTCTGATACAAACACAATGTAACATTAGTGCATTTTTAAGTTCATTGATATTTCTGGGAAACATTTCACCTAGAACCCTTTTTTCTTCAAAGCTGCCACGAATGTCTTGTCTGCATTCCTGACATAGCAAATTCAGTGACTGCAATATTGTCGTTAGTTGCTAGCATGACCAGGCTGGTGATGTACAAGATGCTCACTGATGGACAAGAATCACAAAGCTGTAGATGTCTTACTCATCAAACCTATATTTTTCTTTCTGAATGAGTTGGTAGCATTAAAATATTGCAGAAATCTCAACTATACCTTGTTCTGCATTGCTTCTTGCCAGTTCTGGTGAATTTAAGTCATCCTCTGTCTGTACTGAACAGAAAACTACATCTGATCCCTGAGGTCTGGACTGGCCCTGAACTCAAAGAAATTAATCTGAGCTGTATCATCACAGTGTTACAGTTCTGGTCCATTCAGATGAGCTTCCTTTGGTGGTAAGTGGCATTGAGATAGTCATGCAGCACCAAGAAAGATAAAAGTCTGTATACACCTTTATAAAGGTGTATAAAGGTCTTTATACCTCTGTATAAAATGCATTGTGGTTAAGAAGGGGGTAGAAAGTGCTGAGTCCAACCTGTCTACCACAACACAAGGATGCTGTGAACACTAAAATGAGATGCTTTCCTCTTTCAACTCAGAAATGCGACTGGTGTTTTCCAGGATATCAACCTGTGGCAAAGGCAAGGCTGTGAGCACAGGTCAGATTGCATCCCTACCCTGCCACAGAAAGAAGTGGAATAGGTGAGGACTCCATACATGATAAATCAGCTGGTATTGTAACTTATGTGTTTAACTTTTTTTTAACTATGGTGATGGGATAGGTTGTGTATAGTCTCTGTAAACAAGGTGATGAGATTATTAGCAATAGTAAGGTAATGGTCGAATGATTGTGGTGTTAGTAACCAGTCTTGCTGCTATGGCCCCTGTACAACCCCAACCTAACAGGTAACTAATAAAAACATTTTAAGAATGAGAACCTGAGAGCTTGGTGGTACCATGGAGCTGATAAATTGTGTAGTTGGTACATGAGCCAAGTAATATTTCATTTTCTGTCAAAATCATGTCCTATGAGTGAACTTTGATAATAAACATGCATTTCCACTGAGTTTAATTCTCCATTCATAATTTCATCTCCTTTTTCCCTAGAGGAAACTCCTTACTTTTTTTCATTGCTTTCTCTCTGGGACTACATCAGTTACATGACAAAAGCTGGGGGTCAAGGACATGACATCAGCTCAGAGTCTCATCCAGAAACACTAGACTGCTCACCTTTTAATTCTCCACAGCACACGCTGGCTGAAGCCCGAGCCCCCTCTTACAGAGGCTATGCTGAGGACTTGGTGGTATCCTGCAACAGAGTTTGCACAGGGTCCATCAGATTCCAGTTTGAAGCCATATTCTTCTGCAGATACTGCCGTTTACTAGTGCCTCCATATTTGGAATTGCCATTAAAACTCTTTAGAATTTGTGTGCTTAATCCAGCATTTGGGTTGGTTGGTTGGTTGGTTGGTTGGTTTGTTTGTTGTTTGTTTGTTTTCCCTAAGAGTTGATTAAATACTTCTTTTGGCCTGTCACAGAAAAGAGACACTTTCTGGAGAGCAAAGAAACCAGGCTTTGGCATCACAGTCAATCTGCTCTGAGGACTTCTAGTGCCACATTAAAATATCCCTAAATACTGTCCTGGGAAATACGTACTTGTGCTCAACTCTGCACTGCTCCTCAACCCTGCAGGGCCCAGGTCTGGTATTAATGACCACACAACTATCACTTTGCCCTGTCTAGACCAGGGAAAGGTGTCTTCGAAACAATGTCTAGCCTTTAATTAATACATTTTAATCACCACTTAGTGTCTAATGCAGACAAGGCCTGCTGTGTTTAAAAGCACATTATACCGTTAATGAAGATAAGCCATTCCATTTCCAGCAGTTGCTTTTCCCAAGGCAGAGAGACAACTCTTTCCCGGTAAGGAGAATTTAAAGGTAGTTCTCTGAAGGTGCTCACCTGTGTGGACTCATGGATGTCTAACAGGGGGTCTAGTCACGCTACAGGAGATGACTCCTGAGATGTTCACAGTTTGGGAAGACAGTCACAGAACTGTAGAATCATAGAATATCTATGAGCAAGTCCCTTGAATTCAGTGGGGCTGCTCATAAACATCAAGGCAGAAGGATCAAATCTGGATGATCTAGACAGGCTCTTTGAAAGAAATGGGAAAGAAGCCTGGAACTGCAGTGTGATGAAGGCTGACTTCTTCCTTTTCCTTTGGAAAATAACAAAAAAAGCTAGTTTTATTTCAGGCGGATATAACAATATGCAAATTAATTACTAAAAATAGAGAACGATCCAGAACACTTCACATGTCCTCCCAAGCTGGGGTTATAAGGAAACCTATTAAATTGTTTACAGCATGCAAAACCCCCCAAACAACCCTATCGGTGCTTTCAGGGGTGCTGGCCCTTCTTCGGGCCTGGCCCAGGAGCTGCAAATACCAAAGCCGAGACTAAGGCGAGAGCAGCTCCCTTGAACCCACCCCTCCCCCAGTTTCAGAAGGGCACAGCCCGGGGGGGAAACGATCGATGGGACGGAGGCGGGGGGGGGGGGGGGGGGGGGGGCCGGCGGAGCGTTGCCCCCGGGCTATGCTTTTGCAAGCCAGGGAACGGAATTTCCACTGCCTGTAAAAATGCGGGAATGCGGTTCTGTGTGGCCCGACGTGCTCAGCCCCCGGCGTTCCCCCCCACCCCCGCTCCGGCTGCTCCTCAAGTATCGGCGGGGCCGCGCTCTCCCGCTGGGCTCCCGCAGCGGTCAGGCTGCGGACCATGGCGAGGGAAGCCCT
Source organism: Grus americana (assembly GCF_028858705.1). Lineage (NCBI taxonomy): Eukaryota > Metazoa > Chordata > Aves > Gruiformes > Gruidae > Grus > Grus americana. Next base: position 84,172,226 of record NC_072852.1, read on the forward strand.
GCTCCTCCTGGCCTGGCTGGCCCAGCTGCTGGCCTTCCCCACCGCGGCACCAGGTAAGCGAGGGCCGTTCCTGCGGGGTGGGCTCTGTGGGACCCCGGGCAGCCCCCCTAAGGGGCAGCCCGCCGTTTGCGCAGACGCGGGCCTGTGCGTGCGCAGCGGGCTCGCCGGCGCGTGTGCTGGCAGCGAGGCAAGGCCCCACAGTCCGTGCAGCATGGTGGGTTTTGTTTGGGTGGAGCAGCTTTCTGCAGGCAACCACATTTGGGGGGAGGTTTCACAGTCTCAGACCGTGTTTGTGCTAGGGGGTCTTCCCTGGCATCCCTGTCTTCGCGTGTTTGCTTGCAGGTTGCTGCCTGCTGTGCTCCATCTCCCCCTCAGTTGAGATAAATGTTGCTATAGCTCAATTCTGTTTTCTTTCTTACGATGAAATCTGCAGAGGAGATCTTTCTAGAGCATATACAAGGTGCTGACAGCAGCTCTGAGCCACGTCAGGTTGGACGGGTCTCTGGGCAACCTGGTCTAGTCGGAGGTGTCCCTGCTTGTTGCAGGGGGGTTGGACTAGATGACCTTTAAAGGTCCTTTCCAACCCAAACCATTCCGTGATTCTATAATAAGACAAGTGTGGTGCAAACTTAAAATGCTGTTTGGAAGCAATGATGGAAAATTCAGCTGGTCTCATTACTGTATATGCCTGCAACCTCCACACACCGAAATAGTTCTTAGAGACCCACAGTTGAAAGTCTTTCAAGACAGTGGAGAGTGCAGGGTTACTCCAATACATGCTGTTTGCTGTCGAGATTAAAATTTTCAGGAAGTATTTCATGTCCTCTGGGTGTACAGGAGATAGTCAATTATTTCTCATAATTATTGTCCTCAGATATCACAGCTTCTTACGTGGAGGTCACAACAACAGAAGCTACTGGTGAGTTTTTTTTTCCCTGTAACAAACTACAGGAGGAGTGGACACCCAAACCACGAGTCCCTAGGGAGCCATGTGGTTTATGTATGGCATTGCATGCTGGCTCACATGACACTGCTCAAAAACTCTTTTTAAGTAGTGTAAACCTCCTACTATGAAAATCAACCCTAAAAATGGGGACAACTGATAAATAAAATGCTTTCTAGCATATGTCAGCCCCTAGGCCATATATTTCAATGAGTTTGAATGGGTGTTATTAACAGAAACTTCAGAACTGATTCTTAACAGAAGAAAACGAACGACACCAAGTTGGGTGGGAGTGTTGATCTGCTGGAGGGTAGGAAGGCTCTACAGAGGGATCTGGACAGGCTGGATCGATGGGCTGAGGCCATCTGTATGAGGTTCAACAAGGCCAAGTGCTGGGTCCTGCGCTTGGGTCACAACAACCCCATGCAACGCTACAAACTTGGGGAAGAGTGGCTGGAAAGCTGCCTGGGGGAAAAGGACCTGGGGGTGTTGGTCGACAGCTGGCTGAATATGAGCCAGCAGTGTGCCCAGGTGGCCAAGGCCAGCAGCATCCTGGCTTGTATCAGAAATAGTGTGGCCAGCAGGACTAGGGAAGCGATCGTCCCCCTGTACTCAGCACTGGTGAGGCCGCACCTCGAGTACTGTGTTCAGTTTTGGGCACCTCGCTACAAGAAAGACATTGAGGTGCTGGAGCGTGTCCAGAGAAGAGCAACAAAGCTGGTGAAGGGTCTAGAGCATAAGTCTTATGAGGAGCAGCTGGGGGAACTGGGGTTGTTTAGCCTGGAGAAAAGGAGGCTGAGGGGAGACCTTATCACTCTCTACACCTACCTGAAAGGAGGTTGTAGCCAGGTGGGTGTTGGTCTCTTCTACCAAGTAACAAGTGATGGGACAAGAGGAAATGGCCTCAAGTTGTGCCAGGAGAGGTTTAGATTGGATATTAGGAACAATTTCTTCACTGAAAGGGTTGTCAATCATTGGGACAGGCTGCCCAGGGAAGTGGTGGAGTCACCATCCCTGGAGGTATTTAAAAGACCTGTAGATGTGGTGCTTAGGGAGATGGTTTAGTGGTGGACTTGGCAGTGTTAGGTTTATAGTTGGACTTTATGATCTTTAAGGTCTTTTCCAACTTAAATGGTTCTATGATTCTAAAAATGTTCTTCAAAACAAATGGGATGCAGCTCCCTCTCTGAGCCCTGCTCACTTTTAATCCAGGCTACTCACATGCCTTCCGTCGTGGCCATACAATTTTTAATATATTTATCGACAGGCATTTTGCACAGGCTTTATATCCTGCCAAAAATCGGACAGGAATTCAGTAACAAAACAGTCACTGGACCACTTCTCCCAGATTCTACGCCAGGTCTCAAACCAATGGCTATCTGCTCTGTAAAGCCAATAGGAATTGAAACAAACATTAATTACTGAAGTCAGCAGATAAAACTGTGACTGTGGAGAAGGAACCAGCTTGCTGAGGAAAACGACAATAATGCTATGTAGTCACACATAAATTCATAAAATACAGTTTTGCTTTTTTAATATATGGAACTTTTCCTACAGAGATATTCCAAGTACGTTACAGTCTGTATATTAATTGTAGCAAGTGAAAAGTGGTCTCATGTTTTAATTATCTCAGTCTGAGCCCCAAACAGACTATCTGAAGCCAATAACCATTTTTCTTTTAAAAGTTGACTAATGTTTTCGCACTACTATGTGAGCATTCATTAATAACTTCTACCAGAAACTGGCTGGCAAGGATGGGCACAGATGCACAGAAATCTCAATTCTGCAGCAACCCCTGTTATTTATTCCTGGACCCATCCAAGAAGTTTCTTGATTTCTTTTCCTTTCTAGATCTTGCTTGGTCTTTACTACCTTTTATCTGACATTAAAATTGGCCCCAGGTTTCAACTATATCTCAAAAGTGTGGTGGGCAGCTGTCTGGATTTCTTCTTAGGTAGTAACAACCTAGACGCATTCTGAGTCTTGGTTTAGGTTTTAATTTAGGTCAGATTAGTATCCAGTGTAGTTAAAAGTCTTTAAAAATGCCCAAGAGAAGCAACACAATATTCTAGAAATTGGATATGTAAGAGATTTGATTATGTATGGTTTGATCCTGCTGTGGTCTTTGCAGGATTGATTCATACAATGTATGCTGTCACTTAATCTAGATCAAGAGACTCGAGTAATGTAAATCACACCACTTCAGAGAGGAATGCTGTCACTAGAAACAAACTCAGAAATATGTTCATAGGCAAAATTTCCCTTTGTTCATTTCATCTCATTTAGTACTCTCCACACATAAATAGTGTGAAACGTCTGATAGATGTAATCAAGATAAATTTAGTAATTGTTTTTTCTAAAATGTTTCCCACTGGTTTTGAGTCTTCTTCTTTGTTTCACCAGGTTTCACTCAATCTTTTACTGAGGAAGGAATAACAAAGACATTTGGTGAGTTTCCACCTAAATTACAACATTATTTAATTTCCTAGAAACATGGGATCCCATGGCAGTGTGCTAATGCCTCTGAAATATCCCAGTGTTAGTGACATTAAAGGAAATGCACAGATATGAAATGATGGAACTTTTCCTTTTCCTCTTTGGAAAAAGGACATTAAAATCTTGCACTTAGGAATAATGGATTTCCATTATCAAAAAAGTGAGGTTTTGAATAAAAGACTTTTTTTTTTCCAGTCTTCTAACACATATTAGAGGTTTTTAATGAAAGCTAGTTTTGTTTATCCAACATTTCAGCTCTTCTGTAGAAGAAACGAGTACAGGAAAAAAGGAGTGAGTCCATCTCTGAGCTGTCATAATTCTTCTCTAAAAAATACAGTAGTTCAATTCCTAACCTGTAACATATTCTTTTAAAGCAATATGGATTTCTCTGGTAATGCTGCTTCTGCTTCTTTTTTCTAAGAAAATTTTCCATTACACTGTGGTGGTTTGCTATAGGTAATTATATTACTTGTTCCTTTGGTTTAATCTAACTGTGCTCTGCATCTTCCATACTGTCAGGAAATTTATTCTTTTAGAGAGGACATTGTTATGGTTCAGCTATCCACTTGGACACTGCTCATTTTTTTTGGAAGTAAGAAATTTTTGTCAAAGACTTTCTCTAAATCTACACAGGAAAAGAAAAAGCTTCCTGTGTCTGTGTCTCTATCTATTATGTTCATCGTCAATGACTACATTAGAGAAATGTCAGGAAAAAATAAAGTATAAGGAAGAATAAAAAAAATATTTGCTAGCATTTTAAAATAATCTTTAGAACAACAGGGAAGAAGCCTTTTTGTGAAGTCTGGGTCTCTTTCTTTCATACTTTGCTCTTTGACTAACACTGGTAAGTGCACAGGACTAGAAGGAATGTAACTAATTTGTCTGCTTTAATTAGCTTTCCAAAATATCTCCTTTCGCAACCAAGACTCGGCTGGACAGGCAACAAGTGAATTAGTGTCATCCTTCTTTTGTTCAAAACCCTTCTTAACCTTGGTATCTTATCTCTACCTGATAAATTGTTAGAAGTCAAAAAAATAGTTGACTGAGGTTTTTTCAAGAAGTGTAAGCCTATTTTTCTGTTTGCTAATGGTCTAAGCAAAATGACTTTAAAGCTTTAACTGACTTTATTAGTTCAGTTTTAAAGTGTGGTATTAAGGAGTGAAGAATATATGCATCATTGAGTACAGTGATCCTAAAATAAGATATAATTTCTATTTTAATTTTGTTTCCACATAGCTCTGACAGGGCTTTGCACTCCTACCCTGAAGCTTCCCTGTTAACCCAGCCCAGGGCGCTCCCCCCCCCGCCCCGAGCTTTATTTGTACTTTTCAGTATATCCCGGGTCAGTTTTAGGGGGTTTTTTTAATACTTTGTGTTGCTGTGCTGACACGCTTTAGTTCCACCCTGCAGCAGTTGTTCCCTTCTGGCCTTTGGTGTGATTGCAGGTTAGGCTGAGATGGTGTGTTATACTGAAATTCCCCCTTAGCAGATGGTTTTAAAGCATTTTTAAGAAAAAGGTATCCTACGTAAAAGAATAACAGTAATCATCAGTTATTCCTAGTAATATGTATTTGTAATATTTTCTTTTTGTCTAGCTGAATTCGCTTTTGACCCAAATGGATATAAGCTCAGTGAATGTCCTGCAACTTAAATATTTCTTTCGTGTTATATTTTGTATTTTGGTGTGCTGCACAAGAGGCTTCCGTTTTCATAAAGGGGATATCTGTTAGCCATGGTATGTGACTCATTATTTAAAGCTCTTTATTGGAGCATCAGCTGCAACCCCAGCTTTCCTTTTCCTTTTTTTTTGCCCCGCCATTTGGATCAGTTCTCTGGCCTGGGCTCACAACATAGTGTCTCAGATAATTCAGTCATCACAACTGAAAGCTGAACATTTTCTGGTTCAGAACAAGAAACAGCCAAAGCTTATTGCAGAGGTAACAGCTTGCACAAACTGGCATTGCTGCGGAAATGGCAGCGATGCAGTGGAGCATCTCTTAGATGTCATACTTTCCCAGTAGCCCAGATGTTTTGACGTTGTTCCTTGGCCACAGCAGCTGGCCACATGTGCCTAAGGGTTTGTAGGTGGTGGAGAGCATCTAGTAGAGCATGGCTGGCCTAAATGTCCTCTCTTGTATTCCTTGCTGCAGGTGAAGTGACCACCAGTGAAAGCAGAGGCAGGAGGAGTGAATACAGTAAGTTAGTCTTGCTCCTTTTAAAGTACCTGACTCTTGTTAACTGTGATATATATCCTTGTGATTCCTGCATGAAAGGCTGTAGCTCCCTTTCTATGGGACGTCACAGGGGCCACAGACAAAGACCCAGACTGTTAAAGGTGTGCAGATTTTGCTTTGGGACCACATTTTCATACCCAAAAACTGTGGGAAAGACAGCTTCAACCCAAATTGCTCGTTAATGCTCTTCAGATTCCTTTCTTTTTTTACAACCAGAGTCCTCTGTGCTTAATTTTGAAGGCCTTATTCCTATTAAATCTTCTTCTTTCAATAATACTGCCAGTATCCCTCCAGTCTTGACCTACACGCCCTCTGCCATGCCAGCTGTGTCCTCCCTCCACACCTCCCTTACGGCGGCGTCCTCTGCCACTAGTTATCTTCTCTCTTTTCAACATCTGATTAAGAAAGCACTCCAGGAAGACAAAATATTCTGTGTGAAATAGGTCAGATGTATTATTAAACTTGGCAAATTGCCACACCAACAAAAATAGCTCTGAATTCAGCTTTTCCATTGCCTTGATGCTTCAGTGGTTTCTCTTCTGCTTCATAGAATTCATGTTTATCTGTGTTTTCATGCAGTCTGCACAAATCTTGCTAATCTGGCTCTTGACTATGGCTCTCCTACCCTTGCTCTTGCATTGGTACTTGTGTAGCACAAACCCAAAACTTCTTTCATGTCCTGGATCCCCAGATCCAGAGGAAATCCAGATCATTCACAGTTGGTCACCATGCTCACAGCTTCTTTTGTGTGCTGAGGGAAGCGAGTGCCTTCTGGTGGGAGGTATGCCCAGAGGAGACCAGCTGGAGAGCAGCTTCCCTGTCTCATCACACAAAACTTGGGCAGTTGGCCAAAAGTGTTGAGAAATCTGAGGGCTTTAGCTCCTACCAGCAATATTAATTTTCAGTCTGCTTGGTAGCAAGTAAAATATTTAATGTTCTGTCCTTGGTAGTATGGATTTCAAGAGGGGTAGGGGTGATGGGGAGAAGAGGCGGGTGGATCAGGATCCCGTTGTCTTCCTCTTTCTCTTCTACATCTGGTTGGAGTGCTTCTTCCACAGAATGAAACTTGAACCTCACTGCATTTCTCACAAGCTGAGGTTTCTTCTAAAGCATTGCCTTTTAAAAGATGCTAATACTATTTTTAATAATTAATATTATTTTCTAGTCGTTGAATATGACTCTACCACAGAGGAAGACTACATGACTGGTATGTCCACGGAGCTCCGTTTCTTCTACCCTTCTGCCTGTGAATGTCTTCAACCAACAGCCTCACAGTTACCCTCTCACACAGAGACCTCGAGATTCCTACAGTGTGTGATGGCCTGTAGAGAGAAAAAGGAAAATTTTATGGTCATTGCCTGGATATTGGCTTTTTAGCCTATTCCGTTGTGCAATATAATGAGAGGCAGAAGAACTGAGGGTTTTTATTGTTTCCGGCCTTTTTCATCATTCTAAAAATACTAAAAAATTAACGTCTGTTCTCCTAGTTTAGTCAGAAAATTTCTTGGAGGTCTCAGAGATTAGATAGTTATTTTTAGTATGCTATATTATGCTGGAAATAGGAGAAATAACTAAGTTTTTATACATTTCCTTTCTCCAGCTGTAAATATACTATGGAAATGAAATAAATGCAAACAGAACTCCAAAACCCTGTTTAGCAGTATCCAAATACCCTTCTCTTTTGGCACATTTTTCATTTCTGTCTGTTGTATTGCCAGTATTTTACTAATTTTTATTCTTCTCGTAAATTCTTCAAGCCTGCATCAGATACAAGTTATGTATATAAAACATAAGTAAAGGGAAAAAGTATCTGTGGGCACTTATTTTAAGGCAGCAAAAATAGCAGTCTAGTTTACGTATGTGATAAACGGCCAGCTTTGCATGAAAAAGTCCTGTTACCAGTTACTGATATTGCTGAGGGGCTGCAGGAAATTCAGCTAGTTTGCTACTTCTGCTTCTTCTGCTTAGTGCAGCCAGCCCTACACTACCCCATGGTGGCAATTTACAAAGAGTTTTGCTGAAAAGGATGTGAAATGTACATTTCCATAGAGCACTGATTTTTCTTTTTCTTTAGGTGAGCCCAGCATCATCTCCACTGAGCAATATGTGCAGAAGAGAACGTGTAAGAAGTTTCCTCTTTATTTTTGTTTAGCTTATAAATGGTGAATTGTGTGTCTTTATTACACTGGGTGAAGAAAATTATTTTTTCAGGTATATTCTAAAGAACTACAAGCACGAAAATGCTGGAGAGGGGGCTTGTGATTGTGGGGACTTATTTTAAATCCACAGAAGTTTCTTAACACTGAGGGAGCATCAAGCAGTAGGTTTTGCTCAATAACTTGATAAAGGTATGCATGAGGCCTGTAACTCTTGTCTGAGGAAAACGTGGCAAGGATAGGTATTTTTGCTGTGATACTAAACAGTAGTACCTAATAAATAGTCCCATGGTTTGTAATGAGTGTGCTCAGATATTCTGGTAATATAAATAATAAGCAGTAGCCTTAATATCACGTATGGAGGCCTCCTGGCTGCGTTAGGATTCTCATCTAAATTCAGGACAAGGAAAACTGTCTATAAAGCATCAACAGTTAAGATGTGGGTTATATCCAGAGAAGACATGGACATTGCAAGGAATGCGGCCAATGCACACCAATCCTGGGATTCCTGATTTTACCATTATGGGATGTTGTAGCTGCATCTTCCTTCTTCTTGCAAACACAGCATAGCTGGAGAGACATCAGGCCTTGCATGCCAGTGCCAGGTGGTCCGTGCTGTGTGCCAGTTACCAATGCTGCCTGGCTTCTGGATAACCTTCTTTTGGCTACCTCATATCAAATTGGGAAGGGAAAAGACCAAATTAATTGTGGAGTACTTTGTTATAAAGATAAAATATAAAAGGCTTTACTGGTAAAGGCTTTACTGATATAAAAGGCTTTACTAGTTTGGGTTTATTGCTTGTCTTCTTTTTTTAATACCTTTTTCTTATGCCAGCAGTTGAGCACAGCATCAGTTTGAATGAAGAATCTGTGATTGGGGGTCCACGTGAGTTTTCCTTTCTGTTCCTTTTTTTCTTTTTCTGCTTCTCTACAGCAAAAATCCTGCTCTTCTTATACAGATGTTACCTAATTCCAGAGCATCCTATTTTTATGCTTCCCTTTCGGTGTTCTCTTGCAACTACCCTGACCTGTGCCAACTGCATCACTGTGTCCTGCTTGGCAGATGAAGGCATGGGGCTGTATTGCTATCTTCACTGGGGGGCCGGACAGGGGGGGCGGGCAATGTCCAGCAGTGTGACCCTTCTGATGTCTAGAGGGATCCACCTATGGTGAGGAAAATGCCAGAGGACAAGATCAGCCTTGTAAGTAAAAGCTTTTTGTAGGCATCCAAACTAAGATAACTATGCATTTTATATGCACATTTTTTTGAATGAACCTTTGTTATGGCAAAAGGGGACTAGCAGGTAGCCATAGTGTCTCCCAACAGAGGGATCAGTCCCTTAGTATTACTTGGGAGGTACCCTAGTACCTCATGATTTGATATCTAACTCTTTTCTTCTCTTCTCCTATAGAAAGAGATGCACAGAGTGAAGAATCCTGATCATCAGTTGGCGATTTCAGCTTCATCACAGGAACAGTTGATTCTAAAGTACAGAATTTGTTTCGTAGGATAGGACTCCTTTTGTAACATTTGTTTTGAATCTTCTTCGTGTTTTAATATTGTTAGAATCTGGATTGCAATAAATCGGCATCAATGCTTGCCCTGCCATGCTGTAGTGCCTTACTTTTATTCTTTAGTAAGAGGACCAAGAGATAGAGAGCCCTGGCTGCTCAGTTGGGCTTAGAGGTTAAACTCCCTGCAAGCAGAAAAAGAAGCTCTGTCCACATCCTTGCTAGGTGTGATAACAACGTGTTGTGGGATGGAAATATTTCTGCTGATTCTTGAAGAGCAACAAAATGAACCATACAAAGGCTCAAATTTTAAACAAAATAAACTAGCAAAACCAAAACAAAAATCACTTTCGAAAGCTCTGTGGAAAACTGTCAGAAAACTGCTTAATTTTTTAGTCTATCATCTCATAATTCTTCTCCTGGCTGGCTTGGCAAGTCAAGGACAAATGGGGATGGAAAGCTACAGCTCTGGTTGATGCAGCACAATTGGCTTCTTGTATACCACCAAAACAGTGATAGCTTCAGCTCCCAGACACGGATTAAATGTGTTGGGACCCTGAAAAGCATTGCCTGACCTGTCTTCTTCAGTGCCCCATCTAACCTGGTTTTCTAGTATGGCTTACTTTTCTTTGCTAACAATTCCAAGCCACCATCCCAGGCTGAAAGCTACATGAGGAGGACCTGAATTGTGGTTCTAGATAGCAAAAAGGACCAAAAGAGATTATGCACAAGAGAGAGCTTTTGGGGCCGTAGGCTGCAAAAGTAGGTGTTTCAAGCCATAAGAGAATTTAATCCTCTTTAGGAATAGTAACAAGAGGGACAGGTAAGCCAATAGAGTATGGAAGAAGATAGTAAAATCCTGTAAGATGCCAAGATGCTGCTACACTGTATGGTGGTCTGGTGGCTGCGAGTTGAGGCTGTTATAGGTTCTGTGGCAGATCTGTTGCCTTTGCTTTGTGATGTGGAAATCATGAGAAATGCCCCCTGAATCTGTGATGTAAGCATTGCTAAAACTTGAGCTTCCACATGCTCCGAGTCTCACTGTCCCTCTCTAAAATGAGGGGCAAACTCTTTCACAGATTCACTGTCATCAACTTGGATAGGATTTAAATAAATCTTAGAAAAAGTCTCTTTTGGATGGGGCTCTTTTCATGTCTGAGCTGGTGATATTCCTCACTGAGGGCTGCATTGTCACTCAGCTGGTCCATATCTATCAGTGGTAATAATGTACTTTTTGTTATACAGCAGGCTGTGTACAAGGGCATATAGTACATCTACCTACCCTGTTGCCATGCTCTCTCACTTAGTGGCCAAAAGCAGATATGGAGAGAAAAAAATAAGGACAGGGCAATTATGCACTGATACTGCCTTGGGCCCTACCTCCCAGCTCTCAGCAATCTGTTAATTAGTGACTTTCCATATCAAGATTGGCATATTAGTGTCTACTAATCCTCCAAGGAATGTCAGGAATTTATCTAATTTCTCTTATGTAAATTTAAGTTTTGGAGTTGTACAACATCCTGTAACCACGTGTTTGACAATTTAATTTAACACCACCGAAAAAGTTCCTGCTGTTGTTTGTTTTCGGCCTTGCCACTTGGTGAATTCATATATGCTAGAATTACTAACCACAGCCCTTCCCTGTACCCATTTTTCAAGATGATTCACAAGTAGGTATAACACAACAGGCTATAGCAAAGTTCCATTTAGGACATCAATGGTCACTTTCATCCTTTGGAAAGTGAACAATGTATTTTGCATCTTTATTTCTTAACTAGACAATAATACAGAAAATTACCTTTTTTATTTAATTTTTATTTTCTTTGGGATATTCCAAGGGATTTCCTTGTAAACATTTAAAAACATCAAAAAATATTTTGTAAATCAGATCACCCTTCCCTATATACAGAGTTCCAGCACACTGATGAGCCACGATTGCCCTTGTTAAAAGCCATATTTGCTCTTCTCATCACATTGTATTAAAATGTCATCAACTAATACTTTGGTTTGAGACAGGTCTTCTGTTGCATCCCTCATTAAGAAAATTTCTGATATAGGAACCTTCTTAACCTTCTCCACAATACAGGCTGAAAGTTTCTCTGCCTTTTTTTTTTTTTTTTTGCCACACTTTTGTCTTTTTTTCAATGTTTCCTTTAAAAAGGCATCATCAATTGGCCCTACAGACACTCAGGTAGGATTCCTGACTCTTACGCTTTAATTGTCAGGTAATTTCTATGCCATCATGGGGATGGTTTTCCTGTATTTTTCTCCCTCCAGATTTTAATTGTGGGGTTTTAACCTATTTGCCAAAGTATGTGTTCTCTTCTACTTTGTTTGCTTGGACAGGTTTTCAACTTTTTACAGGATTGCTTATTACTCTAAAATTTCTACTTTACTGGGTTGCTTGGCCTTCCAGACTTTAGGAAGGAAAAAATTAGGACAGTCTTTTTGAAATATTTTCCGTGAGCTTTTTTCTGATTGCTTTTTAATAATGTCCATGCTGCTTTTGAAATATTTAATCATTTTAGTTGATGGCATTAATTTCCTTGTACCTGTTCTATGCAGTTCTTCCTGAAAGTTAACTGCATTTTGCTGCTCAGAATGTGTATGGTTTTGTCACTGACGTGACCTTGGATCTGTTCTCCCAAGGCTGATGGCATTATTGATATTTGTTATTGTAATTGCAAATCTCACTTTTTGTTGGATGCCAAAAATTATTTGGGACGCGGGTTCCTGTCTTTATTAGTATTTTTGCTAGGTTGATCTTTCTCTTTACTTGAAATCTGTTACTACCATCCTTGTCAATAAATTAGAAACATTAACAGATTTTAAGATAATCATTCACTGTGCTAATCTATTTCTCAGTGTCCAGAGGCTGAACTGCAAATTCTAAAGATTTTTAAGTCAATTTTCGAGTAACTCATTGTGTTAAGGCACAGCTGCTGCTGCCCTCCACTGGCTGAAATCTCTGTGTAATTAGGCTCTTTACTGTAGTTGCAAAGAAACTGAAGGCACCAGTTTCAGTGCAAGAACAGAAGTGAAGGTGTTTTTCAGAGACTGTCCTTACCTATTTTCCTTGTCTTTTGTCCAGCTGAATGTTTGAAAGCATAAACTGAAAAGCAGTGCTTTTAGGTACAGCGAACTCTTTTCCTCGTTGCTGACATGATCTGAGAAGCATAGTTAAAGTAAATAAAGATATATTTGAGCTGTAAGAACACTCAAGGCTAACTAGTATGGGGCAGTAATGATTCTTTTTAAAAAAAGAAATCTAGAAAGTTTTCAACTATTGGGTTTCAGTTCCTGTCTGGCTATGGGATGGTAACAGTAACATTAAAATTAGTAATTCATGTTTCTGCTTCTCAAAATATGATCATTTCAGAGCTTTCAGAATAAGGGTAAATGAAGGAAAATAGATGCTTACCAGTCGGTTATGCATCCATTCTTTTATGCTGTTGTTATCTCAGGAAAGATAGCACGTCATGCAGAAAACATGTCTGATTATTTGGAGTTTGAGTAGACTATTTCTAGCTGGCCTTGACAGTGGAATGTCTGGATGTCTTCTCAGTGAGAAGAGATATGGCTGCATCCACTGAGTCTCTTCATTCCCAGGGAAAAAAATGTTACAACTGAAAATAGCATGGAGAATCATTCCCAAGGAGATGACTTTTAATATGACTTTCTCATAAAATCAATCCTTCTCATTTCAATTCATTACTCTCATTTGGACCACCAGGTAGAATTGGTATGTGGCAATCTTCTGTCTGAGAAGCACTATTTCACAAGGTAGGTCTGATCGTGATTAAGTCAGTGGCACTTTTGCATGTCAAGACTGCAGCATGTGAAGTGAAAAGGATGGTAAGCAGGATGTTTGACTGATCCTGACTCGAGTTTCTACAATTCTCATGGGTTCTACAAAGTGGGAGTCAGTGAAGACAAAAGAAAGCAGCTGAGAAGTGATAAATTAGGGAAAAAAATGGAAGTGAAGAGGACTTACCAATTACACTTGATTCTTCAGCTGGCACAGTGGTGTAGTCAGTGATGACCTCTAAACACAACAAATATGAGTCATGAGAAAAACTGATGATACACCTGGGAGTAGGGTTTTACTGAGCCCATAATTAGTTTTATTAGGTTGCTTTCAAGTCCTACAGGAATCAAGTACTAATCTCATTGGATTGTCTCTGAAGTATTCTCAGGCAAAGAATTTATGAACTGAGGCTGAAGGATAGATGTAAGAGAAAATTTTCCTGAGACTCCCAGGACTCATCCAAGTCCTGAGGCCTGTGTGGACTAGTTTGTAGGGCTGGAGTTGTTGAGAAGGTTTAATCTAGCATGTGGAAGGTTTGGTAACTTGGAAAGAGGATCGGCAGGATGACAAGTGATAGAAGTCATTCCTTTTCTTTTGGGTGTGCCACTTAACACATTCCAGACTCACAAATTCATTTCACCTCTTACAGTCACCTGCCTGTTGCAGAAGGATGTAACTGCTTGTGCTTGTTTCTTCCTGTACCTGAGAGGAGAAAAAACATGCGTCATCCAACATCCTAGCATATAAGTAGCACCAAACCAGAAAGTTAGTAGAAGTATGGCTCAGCACAGAGAGACTGTAGCTGCTAGAGAGTGTACAAAATGGTATTCAGTGAATGGCACAGATAGGAAGTGGGGGGTGTAGAGGATCCCTCTCGGCTGGGGTGTTCAGGGACCACCGAAAAAGATGGTCTATCACACAGAAGATGACGAGGGAGTGAACTAGTCAACTATTTCCTGTCTATACCTGGAGGTATAGAGAATATTTCTGGAGCGCACACAAAACAAGCTGTATAGCAGGTACTAGCAGGTAAGAATGATAGAGAGAAATCAGAGTCAGAAGGATTTATCAATGGAAGCAATTCTGTAGCGGTTTCTTTGGTGATAGAAAGGATGCTGTCATCTAAAGACACCAAATATAACTAGCAAGGCAATATATTTCCATTGAACCACCTCTGATCAGTTCTGACGCTCAGGAACATCAAGCTGGGCTATTTACAGTGTATAAACTGTGGTAGGCAGCCCACCACTGCTGGCAGCCTTTTTAAATGTGAGTGAATGAGGCCCAGGAGGGAGGAATTCTGCACTGACAGATCTGGTAGAGGGGAAACAGTTTGAGTATGATTTTACTGAATGTGAGATATTTTTGCCAAATCACTTTCAGGCTCTGTGAGGTATTTTTCTCTCAGCCCAATTGTTCCTAATGCTAAGACTTTCAGTACACGATCCTGAAGTTACTGCTGTGACCTGTTGTTGCTGAGCTATGGTTTAGGACCACGCTGGCTGTGCTACAGAAGTCACCCTTTTCCAGATGATAACTATTACTTACATTGACAGTAATTGTAAGAATATTTGAGCATGTCCTAAATATTTAAGGAGCTGGCGGATAATATCACTGTGCTGTGGTGAGAGGGTACATGCATGGCATTGGGTCTTGGTAAAAAGAAATCTTGTTATGCTCCTTTCATCCTTTAAAGCACTGCTGCATTATAGGCAGGAGAACAGTGGGTTTGGAGATAGAGCATGAACATGGGTGGATATTTTGCCTGGTGGTTCATAGGCGTGTGCCAGAAGCTGAGTACTGGGATGAGTCAGCACAGAAGTGTCATCAGATAAAAATAGCTCTAGGACATAGCAGGGTGTGGTAGTTACCAAACAGATCATTGCATGGCCCTCAAATGGAGGGAAGTCCTTCTCCTACTCTCCCCTTCCCCTTCCCTGTTTCCAGCCATTTCATTTTCCCTCTAGCTCCTACCTGCCTGGGTCACTGAGAGCTTACTGGCTTCAGCTCTGGTACAAGGGCCTGGGTCATGGCTGCAGCAAAGGGCCAGACAGCCTGGAGCAGTTAGTGGGGTTCCTACAGATACCCCCAAGTATGGAGCAATAAACACCCAGGCTCACAGCCCACCCCTCAGTCTTCTAGATGGCCATTTGAACTTGACTGTCCCGTGGTGGCCAGAGGGACGGTGACAATGGTCAGGTGGCTGGCTGCAAGTATTGCCTGGTTGAAGCCAGAGACTAGAAGCAGTGATAGGGCCCAGCACTGGGCCTGAATTATTGCCAAATTGTTCATCTCTGAAAGAAGCAAACTGATGCCTGAACACCTTCTCCTGATGGAATGGAAGAGCCATTCAGCACAGAGATTTTACTGGCGGGATGCCTAAACATGAACATCTAGAGCCATCTTATATGACCTAGGTCTTCCTTCTAGCCTCCAGTTGCCTTCCCAGAAGGGAGAAGGTCTCCTACAGATCCTGTCTGCCCAGCCCTTGGAGTTGTCTCAGGAATAGTAGGTCATCCCAGAGGAAAGTGCATGCCTCCATTCAAGCAACTGAAGCCATCCATGCTGCTTTTTCAGAGATCAACAATATGGTCCTTCATGTGATCTCTGTGTCTTTTTTTCAAAGACAATATTTAGAATCCACTTTTTCTAGATAACACTTTTTCTAAGTTAAAACCTAAATCTTGATGAAAATACTGTGATAAATTCATATGGAGAATTGCATCCTCAGGGGAGCAACAACCTTCCCAGAGGTCCTTGAGAGTTACACTGTTGGAAGGAGAGCCCAGGAGCATCTGACTAAAGCCAGTCATCAAAGGTTCCAAACATCCTATTTCACCAGCTCCCACCCTGCCTGCTGGAGCTCCCTGGAGAACAGCCTTGCTACCTGTGAATCTTATATTGGAAAGGCTGGATGTTTGGAAGATGGTACCGTACCCTTGTGCAGAGATTTCCCTCACCCATAGGAATGCAATGCCTTGCTGTTCACCAGCCACTCTGAAATCATCTTTTACAGCAGACAAGCACTAAAGTAAAAATAAGGAAATGAAGCATTTACCATATTCGGATGCTGACAACACGTTTACTGTGTGCACAGGAGCGGCAATAGCCCTGCCCCTGCTGCAGCACGGGAAGACCAGACTTGCTGCTGCTGTACTTGAGGGAGGGCTTGGGACCTGCTTCCCGGAGGATTGTGCCAGTGGGAAGCAGATGTCCTCCTCCCCAGGGAACAGCAGGATGAGAAAGTACAGCCCTGCCGGGCTCTGTCCCCCACCTTTCCATCCCAGTTCTGCCCCTTCCCCTCCTTGTTCCACTTCCCAAGCCAGGAACAGTGCCTCTTGCACCTTATTGTGGGACCACAAAACTGACTTTTGCCCGCAGAGCTCGGAAGATTTGAATGGCTCTGTGTGTACAGAAATTGAAGAAGTATGTTTATGCAGCTTACATGTAAACGTAGATTGAAACAAGAAGGTTTCAATATCCATTTCCTGCAGCTGTCCAGCCACTTACAGAACTTCAAGGCTAGGATTTACCATTCAATCAAAATCCTTGTCCCGGGTATTGCTTTCGCAGCACTGCTAAGTTATCCCTGGACAGATCCTATTCAGGCGCAAACCTTGTAGCCCACAAGGGTTTCCCCTGATTCATACCTTAATGTGGTATCCACTTTTAACACTTCTCCAGAGGACCGCTGATCCCCAAACTTAACTTCAGAAAGCACCTGACAAGGTAAAGCCACCTCCTCACCAGACAGCGAACAGAACCTGCTAACATCTGGCATGGCATTAAGCAGTAGACAAGTCACTCCTGGCAGTAAATACCTGTCTGGATATCTCAGTGCACTACTGCTTTATACAGAGCAACTTCTGTTTTATATAATCACGATGCAAAGTGATAGTCGTACTTTATACAAAACAGGAACGGGAATCGCACGTGCAGTTCATACTAGTTCTTTACGGAGTCTGTAACAGGGGCCACGTAACTCTCTATTAATAACGGTGTGTCAGTGAACGCCTTCGGCTCTGGCTTAAAGAGATGCCATGACAAAGAATTTCCTTGCCATTCAATGAGCTTTTAGGTTGTCCTAGTTACAGGATTTTATTAGATTTCTCAGCTCTACAAGAAAATCTGAGCGACTTTATCAGACTTTGAAGTTAGCCCTGCTCTAAGCAGGGAGCGGGACTAGATGGCCTTCTTCCCACATAAATTTTTCTATGATTCTAAAATGAAGACAGTTGTGAAAAGCAGAGGAAAGGGAACAATAGTACATTTCAAGGAGAAATTCAGACAAATTGGGACTTACCAAAGGGTCTTATTGAAGTGTCTTCAGAGAACACATATCCCTCTAGGGTGTCAGGCAGATGCCATTAAATTAAGTCCAGCCTCACACAATGTGTGTGAGGTAGGTTTAATTTAAACCCTCCTAGGGCCGTGACATGTGGGATCTCTCATTCTCAGCAGGGACAGGCCCAGAATATAAAATCCAGGAGTCTTTGTGGTTGCTGGTGACTCAGCTAAGGATGCTATTTCCTCTAGGTGTTACATATAGCTTGTGATTAAGTGGCTTTCCCCTGAGAAAACTTTTCAGTGGAATTAATGCTTCTATTTTCATTGAAAAAGTTTCTTTCAAAAGTTTCACCTGCTGAAAAAGTTTTGGATTTTGAAAAACTTTGAATTAATTTTTCACTTTTCAGAAGCCATTTTCTGTGAAAGATGTCAACCTGCTTCCAATGTGAACTGGACATTTTATTATTTATATTTAGACTTTTTAATTTATTTTAATTGCACTAATTATATTAATTACATGTTTTACATATTATATAATAATAATGGTGTTCATTGCCATTTATAGAATCATGGTATATGTCACAGCTGGAGCAGAGTGCAGCCTATGGGATACTACAGGTGATAAACAGAGGGCATTTACGGGGGGGGGAAGAGGAGGAGAACAAACTAGTTTTGGGATGGAGCTTAATACATTTCTTAAGGATATAAGGTGATGACGATGCATGCAAAGCCGGGGCCCCAGGACTCTCTGCGGACTTGTGCTCCCATGTTTCATGCCTCTCAGTGTGACAGACGAGAGTTGTGTCCCTTAATGCCCAGGTGGGAAGCGCTCAGTTGTTGCAGGGTGGCATCACAACTAAGGCAGACCGCAATGCCGAGCGCTTCATTCAGCTCACACAATGCAGGGCTACACAGTATTCTTCTGTACAAGGTTTTGCTTTGTATTAAAGTGCACAGCCTGGGCTTTGACCACTGCACCCGCTCAAGATCCCGGGATGGTTTTTCTTTGCCATATTTAATTTGCTAATCCAAACGCTGACCAGACATTCATTCCTGTGGACAAATGGGCTCTGGGTTACTTCAACCGGCCATCTGCATGTCAGCTGGCTGTAGTCTTCCCTTTCTCCATGAGCTGTTGTGGTTTGGCTGCTGGATCACACCCACCAGCTACTGGGTCTTCAGTGAGGGGGAGCTGACTTTTAGCAGCTTGTGTGTGATCCTAACTATGAATTGGGCATTGTGCTTGCAAGACTTCTTCAGGGAAACTTGTTTGTGGGATTAAATCATGAAAACAGAAAACTCCTGTACGGATATGTATACATGTCCAAAGAACCTAAGGAGAAAGGCATGAGGCATAAGAAAAAAAAAGGCTCTCCAAGAAACCATGCCTTTCTAACTGCAGAGCGTGGCACCAGGTTAGGGAAATCTCTGCAGTGAAACGCGAACCCGCCCGCTGTTTCCCCGTTGCAGGGTTAATCCTCGTTATTCCCCATCTTTTACTGCCATCTGCTGGCTCTGACCGAACGGCTCGTCCGTGGGCCTTGAATAAACATCTCGCCGGTTTACTTTATTTATTTAGAGCGACAAGTTTTGATAAAACCATTATTTCTGCTGGCCTTGGAAAGCTTGTCTTCCTCTCCATTTTAAATATGATTCCCTGTTAGCTTTTCAGCACGGATAGATCATATTGAATTACTAGCGGTAAAAAAAAAGAAAAAAAAAAAAAAGCTTTTTGGCTCAAAAGGGAAGAGGAGGTGCATGCAGAGTAGCAGACTTTCTGTATGTGATGACTCTTCTCACAGGATTCCTGCGAGAGTTCAGAAATTCCGGGGAAGTAGTAAGGAAAAAGACTAGCTGTGTAGAGCAGGGGATTGGGATTTGATTTAATAGGAACTGGCTCGCTTTTTATTACCTCAGACAATGCTGAATACATCATGTTTTCAGAGGAAGGTAAAGTCCATCGCCACCTCGCATTTTCTTGCAGTGGTGGGCTGGAGTGAAGGGCAATGTCCCTCGTGTTCATGAGGATGGCTGGCATTCACCCCCAAAATTTATAATCGCAAACCATCGGAGTCTAGGGCAGGAGAGCTAAATTGCTTCTGTTAGCAGGGTCCCTCGTGTGACACACGGCACTTCATATTGCGTGGAACAGCAGCGTACCAGCAAGGGAACCACAGAGAGGGTTTTTGGAATGAATTAACTGAGACACGCAGCACTTGTGTGATAGCAACTTCAGGTTGTATTTGGGGAGAAGTCCTGCCTAAAGAAAGGAGAAGACAATCCAAAAGAGCCAAGTATTGCATTTCAGCATTTTGGAAACAAATAATTTTGATTTTTTATTTTGAAGCAAAGCTTTTGTTTGAAAAAAAAATAAATCCCACAAACCTCCTAATGTTTAATTTCAAACAGGGCTTTACAAAAGGGGCCAAAATGCATCTTTAGGGTCAATTTTGGAGCATTACAGTTTTGTGGCCTAACCTGCAGCCAGGACTAGCAAAACGGCTCCAAGAAACACCTCAAAGCTCTCTCAAGTGAAGGAAAGCAACCGTCTCCTTGGACAACAGCATCCTGCAGTGTGCTGCTCTTTATATGTGCTGTCAGGCAGTAACATCATTCAGGTATCGGCTGGTTTCATCGCTTCAGGAAATTGGCCCTGCTCTGCCGCTGCAGGTAATGTTGTAACTCTTTAAATAGCGTCTTGTAAATGGTCAGATAGGCATTGAGTCAAGTAGAAATCATTCAGAAAAGGTCAGTGCTTTGATTTTTGCTGTTGATAAAGGGAAGCAAGACTGGATGGATTTTATTATGGTTAGCCCTTGATGGATTTCTTCTTCTCCCCTCTTACATGCAACCATTAGGTAAGCCCACCTGAACGCACTGGCACTCCTGGTGTCAGAACAGAACAGGAGAGCAGGCTCCAAATCCAGCCTCTTCCATGTTGGTGCAACACAACCTCCCAGAAAAGCACTCTTGCTATCTTTGGGCTGTCAGTCCACTGGGAGCTGTTTTGAGTCCAACAGCATTCAGCTCATGTTGCAACTTAAGAGGCATTCCTGGAGCATACGCATTTCACAGGGTCCTATAAAAGCCTAGTGAAAAGGCACTGTATTAGATCCCACCTTAGACACTTCTTACTTTGCAGAGCAGGATTCCTCTCTACAATCTATTCTTTGGAGCTCTGGTTTGCCTTAATGCAACTTAGCTTTAAATTACATGGGATTTTTGCCACCCCCACGGGGTCTGACACTTGCTTTTATGACAAATTATTAAACCACTTAGCTATCAGCATGTCTCCTTCTGCCAGGAACAGAGTTGCCACCTGCCTGCAGGTACCAGGATAATTTTTCTTTATTCCAGTGCTTTCTTTCCTAATTATAAACCTTTTGCAGTGGCTCAGACAATTCCTTTCTTCACTTGCCACTCTTAACTTTTAAAAAATCTTTAATGTCTTGCTGTAAAACCTTGAATTGTCTATGTTCAATGTCTCTCCCATCCCATTTTCCCTGTAGGCATGTGCAGTCATATGCTACATTACAGCTAGTGGGAGCAGGCTCAGAGAAAAAGGAGAAAGCTTGTTTCAGAAGAGCAGGCTCAAGACTTAAGAATTGAATCACAGTGTCCAAGTCAGCTTTGCCACATGCTTCCTCCACAAAAATCCCCGAGGACAAGAAAGAAAAAAAGCTGATGGCATACTCGCAAGCAGAGAAGGAATTTATTAACTCTGTGGTCTTCAGTCACCACGAGAGGCAAAAGGAGAATCGGATGCTGTAGGCGGATGTCACAGCATTCTTCATCTTGGTATAGCACTGGCATATAATGCACTTTCTACAAAATACATGGATGGAGGATGGTTCTGTGTGGACACACTCCTCTGAGTGTGTTATTTACTTGATGTCAGAGGTCAGTTTACATTTCTTTTACACTTTTCCATCCATGTCCCTCCGATCCTTGCTGCCATTATACTTCCCATAGTGATAGGAAGACTATCACTGTAGAAAAGATTGCAAAGACAGTCAATACCCATGACTTCAGAAATAATCACGAAGTGCAAGTGAAAGACCATTTCCAAGAGAGATGCTGGAGGACACAAGAAGATTATTCTTGTGTCCCCTATGTTCTGCACCTCTCCATTACTTTCTCACCTCGAACCTTCTCGCTGCTGTACTGAGCTGAGCTGCTTACGCCGAGCCTCGGCCTGGGCTTTGATCTGCAGCTCCCCACGTTCGTACCACCAAGGCTCCCCGTAGATCTCTGGGGGCTACTCTCAGTACACTTCCTTGACCAAGCAGGGCGGGTGGTGAGGGGTTCTGCCAATATGAGGTTTTGTTTTGTGGTGCAGGCAAATGCACGTTTGCCTGTGACTGAAGAAAGGATGTGCTGGGTATAAGTCTCCGTGTGTGTGGTCTCTGTTAGATGTACAGTCGAATTTGTGCATGTGTGGTTTGTGGTGGTGTGTATGTGGCTGAGGAATGGTTTTCTGACTTGAAATTTAGGTACCATGTTCTATACTTGTTTGCGACGGTAACACAAATTACAACTTGCAAAGTCCTTTGCAAATGTAGACATCTTGTTCCTTTGCCTTCTCACAGAGCCAAAAGCTGGCTGTCCTCCAGTCTTTTTAAAATGGTAAATAAACAAAGATCCGGAAGCAAGCCGGTGTGACTGTCACTACACAATTCAGTGCTCTAGTGAGCTAATTCCTTATCTTGATAAGGTCCTTCCAGATATACTTTATACTCTGTTAGAATAACACTGCCTATTGTGCATTCACCTTATGTCACCTTAACCCCTAAGACACCGCAAGAAGCCTTGGCTGGAGCAACAGTTCGAGGGAGCATCCGGAGAACAGGAACGGCGAGGGCTGGCCCCGCTTCTGCAGGAAAACATGCGGCAGGACGCTGAGCCAGGGCAGTGAGTCGGCTGAAGCTCCCCAGCCACTGAGCAAGACGGAGGACGGCTCTAGCAAGCACATGCTAAGCTCTTTCCTCAGTTTCTTTGTTAAAAGTCATATTTGCACGGTAGCGCAGTAATATATTTAAGCCTAGTTAACTATCCAGATTTTGACACACTCGGGATCAGGTCAAAATTTTGTAGATACCAATCCATCAACAGAAATTTTTCATTCACTGACTGCTGGTCACGTCCTTCATCTCTTAGAAAAGAAATTCTCATTCTTCAGCAGCAGCAGCTATTTCTTAAGTTCATGTCTTTCAACTCTGGCCTGGAATCAGGTTCTTCACATCTCACAGAGACAGATAATCAAAATTATTTTGCTTATAACTTTTTCTGTACTTTACAACACACAAATCCTGATTGAAATCATCGTCAGTTCTTTTAAGTCCTTCCATCTGGAATGATCCAAAATTGCTTATAAACAATAATTTTTGAGTGCTTCAGCCAAGTTTGAATCACATCCTCTGTGTCATAGAACACAGCCGTCCTAAAAGTGAATTCAATCCAACACTTCCCAGGTTAGTGACAAGCTACGGGTTATTTTGGGAGGGATCGTTCTTCATTTGCCATGCTGAAGCAGGTGTACTGTATGTAGACTACATACATATTCGTTTAACATATTCACTTGGATTCTTTGACAATTTTGAAGTATTTTGTTAATTTTATTTTGCCCAAAATTATTAATGAATGCGATCTCAATTCACAGCATTCTCTCATAAATTGTCCACAGGAAGATTTTTTCCCCAGGTTCAACATCATGTTTCTCAGAGTGGGCTGGGAGATGCTTGCAGGACAACACGAAGATCAAGGCACAGTGACTTCTGGAGCCTTTGTTACTTTCCTACCACAGTAATGTTATATTTTCCAAGATCATCTTCCACAGCTTTAATGGGAAAGATACTCTTTACTTCCCTCTTATGACATTACTGTAAAGTATTCTGGACACAGGTTGGTGGAGCAGCATTTTGCATTTGACTGCTGTACCCTGCAAATATTTAATCTATAAAGTGTTTTGATTCCTTCTAGATTAAAGGATTTACAAGACTATCAATAGTTTCCATTAAAGTCTGTTTTTTCTTAATAAAAGCCTTCAAAAAAACCCAAACAAACAAACCACTTGATAGATTTTGTTAAACTGCCTTCAGTCCAATATGAAAGATGTTACTTGAGAAGTAGCTGTTGACAATATAAAATGCGATGTAAAGGCAATTAAGATCAATCGATCCTCTACATTTTAGATCCATCCATACACTTAGGGCTTAATGCCAAGCCCATTTTTCCACTGACTCAGTGGATCAAGTGCCACATTTTTTAGTTTATGATTTTCTGACTTTTTAAACTTGCTTTTGTAAATAATATACAACTATATATAACTTTATTTTTTCAATAAGGAAGGTAAGTAGAGAGTTTAAATGACCTGCCTGTGGTAGATCATTGTATTATCAAATTTATGACAATGTCAACACAGGCACGGGCTGCAGTGAAGATAAGGTCCCAATTATGTCAGGGTGTGTATAAAAGCACGTGAAAGAGCCACTTATAATTTGAAGAATTTATGGTTTATATTCAGGGCTGAGGTCCAACAAGTCTCTTACTTGTCCAGCTAGACCTGAGAAACCAGGGGTTTCCATTTTAAAGGAAATTCTGCCACTTTAAATATCTCTCCTTTCCAAAATTGGAGGAAAAAGGAGTATTTCTAGATGTATTTTATAAAATATATCCCCAGAAAAATACTGTTTACTGTAAAGAAAAAAACCCACAACATTTCAACATTATTTTTGTATTACATAAAACAATTTCAGTACATGAAATTATTTGGGAACGCTAAATTGAAATGTTAGTTTCTGCAATTGTTGAAACAGAACCTTTCCACTTTACTGAAAGGCGTTATCTCAATTTTTTTTCAAGAAATACAATTACAGAAGTTGATTTGTGTCTGCCAAATGTTTCCGTTTCAGTGAACACCGCATTTCCTAATTACAAAACCTGTTAGCTCAATCTAGCCTATTGGGTCAGTGTGTTCTGTTATGGACAGGTGAATGCAGCCACTTTGCACATCATCTACCATGTAAAATCTTCAGAAATCCTGCTTTCCTCTCAGATTTCTCAGTAGAGCCTGAGGCCCCCAAAGAGCTACTTTATAAGTAGAAAATGTTATTCATAAATCATCAAATAGACTCTACCTATCTGATCTAGAACTCTTAAGGCATACTCTTGCCAATTCCCAGCACTCCAAATTGACTGGGGTTGGATTAAAATCATGAAATTTTTACAAGAATGATGATTTTTAGCTCTTCTGATCTGTCTTTCAGCATTTAAGCCTTAAACAGTACATTTTCAAGATCTTTTCTGCAGCCAGCATGGATGGGGTAAGCAGGTTCTGCACAAAGAAACAAAAGCACATACTTTCAGGCTATCACAGGACTCCAGAGGCTAGGATTGTAAAAGACATCCCTGCAGGATTCAGAAGATGGAGCAGGGTGCCTGAGCTGCCCACACAGAGCAGGGGAGAGATTAGTCACTGAAGGAGAGAAATTCACAGGACACGATAAACCGACAACCCATGCTCCCTGGTGGGAGATAAGATGGGGTTCAAACCCAACCCCTCCAAGGAGGCCAGGCTGCTGACCTGGTGCTGCCGCAAGACATCTCCTCTCACACGGGATATGGAGGAACAACCTCCCCTGAAGCCAGGGATGTAAAATAGCCCCATAAAATAGCTCCCATGCTCCCATGCCACATGTCCCAGCCTCATGCAGGCGTCTCATGTCCTATCCAACCTGTAAAAACAGCAAGTTCCCTGGAAAAGAAGCACATGTATGTTCAAGGCAGCTACCCAGAATCAGCAGATACTTGAAAACAGTAGCCTTTTTGCCTCTGTTACCCATTCCCAGAATGGAGATGATAATCCCAGCTGTTTGCAGATGATGCTGGATAAAATACATTCATCGATGCTTGTGATCCATAATGGTAAAAGCGCCACAGGATCCCAAAGAAAGAAGGGAATGAATAATTCTGCATCTAGTCTGAGGGTTATATAATATGCATTAAATAATAGCTCGAGCTGCACATCAAGTAAGGAGGATGAAAGGGACTATTGAAAATCAGCTCATTTGCTGAAAAAAAGGCAGAATCCTGTGGGAAGAGGAATATGTGATCATCTAATTAAGAAATATATAATTATCCCTACACTTAAGGGGGCTGAACTTCAAGCTTACAAGTAATCTCATTCTTAGTATTTCTTAACTTTTCCTTGCTTAACTTTGCAGCTTCACTGTCTTTTGTTGAATGGGTTTCAGTTCCCTTCCAAAGGTAAAACAGCAAGAAACCCCAGGCTGGGGAATAGCGCTTCTGTCCCACACAGCCACTCTGCTTAACCCGAGCAAGAGGTTTAGATCTCCAGGGCTTCACCTCAGACACCTTCCACTTGGGGAGCCGGAGCAGCAGCAGGCAAAGCACATGACGTACGCATCAGGGGGGTATGAAACACCCATCACCAGGCCTTTCTGCTCTCTCTCTTATCTTCTGTCCCCAGTATTTCATCTCCTTCTGACAAGCATCTTCACCCCCGATGTTTCAGTCCCTGGTCTTGCATTCGGCGAAGCCTGTGTTCCCCAGCCGTCCTCTGCTTCTTGCTTTTGTTACCCCTTGGGCAGCACGAGGCACATCGAAGAGCATCAACAGGATAGTCTTCTCTCTCCAAACACCAGTGACTGGTGCCACAGTGACCCAGAAGAACTGCAATTGCAAGGGTGACCTGCTCGGCTGTCCCCAGCTGGACTGTCCCATGGTGCTTGTGCATTAATGACAAACATGATTCAAACAGCAGGCAAGAGCTGGAGCATGCTCAGCGCACCTCCAGGCAGCACCTTCAGATCATTGCTCTACTGATCATGTCCTAATGGTATTTTTTCAGAAGTTCATTACCTGGTGAAACTTGATAGGTAATAGTTTTGAGGGATGCTTTTTGTTCTCCCCCCCAAAATAGGAATGGTAAAACAGATACCTCTATTACAGCTAAATTTCAACTTTCCATTCAAAAGCATAGAGTCACTGTAACTTATAAAGGCAAATCCTAAAACAAATGCAAATGATGGAAAGCAAAGCATTTTTCTCTCATCTCATTGCCAGGATTAAGTATCTTTTGCTGAACTTTTCAAAGAAGAAGTACAAATTTCAGTCCAAGCTATCACAGTTTGGCCAAGTTATGAGCAACTTAAACGGTGTGTTAGATTGGTGTTTCCACCACCTGCAATGTCAGAAGGATGATACTGATGTGCTATGGACCTGCTGTTAAGAAAGAGAGGCATGAAAAAAATTTTAGAAACAACTAAGACACTTAAAAAAAAAAAAGCGTCTTCTGCAAACCGTTCACTCTGGGGGTGATAGTTGGGGCATGGGAGTCCGGGTGGTGTTCTCCTCAACCCTGCCAATGAGGGAAAATGGTAGGAGGAGGAGGAAGAGATGACTATGTGTCAACAACTGGTTGACAAGCTAGTGTCAGCAACAGAGTTTTGGTTTCTATGAACCATTGTTTGAGGATCAACATCTGCTTGGAAGAGATGGGATCCACCTCACTAAGCAGGACAAAGGCATCCTTGCCAGCAGGATGGCTGACCTGGTAAGACGGGCTTTAAACTAGGAATGATGCAGGAGGGCGAGTCACCAGCAGCCCTGCGAGGGAGTAATGCACAGGGCTGATGAGCAAAGGAGCTGGGGAGACATGAGCAAAAGGGAACACAAAATCAACAAATCAATGCTTAAGCCAAACTCAAGCATTTGCATGCAAGCAAGGAAGTGCTGACAAGGCAACATTATGGAATAAAATCCTAGACCCTTTTTGTGAAAATGAGAATGCCGGGGTGTCTCTCTGAAGTGCCTGTGCACCAATACATGCAGCATGGGGAAGAAACATAATGAGTTAGAGATGTGTGTGCAGTCGCAGGGCTACAGTCTCACAGGGATCACGGAGGTGTATCGGGATGGCTCACATGACTGCAGTGTTGCAATGGAGGGACACAGGCTCTTTAGGAAGGAGAGGCTGGGAAGACAAGGAGTTGCCCACTACGTCAAAATAGCTGGAGTGCCTGGAGCTCTGCCTGGGGATGGATGATGAGCCAACACAAAGATGCAAGCAACACAAGGATTAAAGGGCAGAAAGTATGGGCGACATTGTAATGGGTGTCTGCTATAGGCTACCTGACCAGGAAGAACAAGCAGACGAGGCCTTGTACAGACACACAGGAGCAGCCTCATGTTCCCAAGCTGTGTCCTCAGGGAGGACTTTAGTCCTGGAGACCATCAATGACAACTTCCTAACCTAAGTGATATAAAGAAGCCAAAGAGGACAGAAGCTCTGCTGGTCTGCATATTCACAGACAAGGAAGGGCTCACTGGGGACATGAAGGTTGAAGGCAACCTTTGCTGCAGTGACCATGAGATGGTGGAGATCCTGAGAGGAGGGAGCAGGGCAAAATGCAAGCTCACAACCCTGGAGAGAGACCAGACTTTGATCTCTTCAAAGATTTGCTCAGAAGAGTCCCACGGCATATGGCTCTGGAGGGAAGGTAGGCCCAAGAAAGCTGGTTGATATTCAGCAATCACCTCCTCCAAGCTAAAGAGTTGTCCATCCTGACAAGCAGGAAGTCAGGCAGAAATGTGTGGATGAACTAGGGGCTCCTGGCCCACAAAAATGAAAGCCAACTCAAACTTAAAAAGGAAGCATACAGAGGATGGAAGCAAGGATGTGTAACTTGGGAGGAATACAAAGACACAAAGACATGCAGGGATGCTGTTAGGAAAGCCAAAGCCCAACTGGAATTGAGGGGTGTCAAAGGCAACAAGGAGGGCTTCTACAAGTATATGGATGACAAAAGGAAGATTAGGGAAAATGTGGGCCCACTGCTGAACGAGATAGGGGACCTGGTGACACGGGACATGGAACAGGCTGAGGTACTGAAACCACCTTTTTCTTGGTCTTTACTAGCAAGAGCAGCCTTCAGGAATCTCAAGTCCCAGAGACCAGAGGGAAAGGCTGGAGCAAGGAAGAAGTGCCCTTGGTGGAAGAGGATCAGGTCAGGGAATACTTAGGCAAACTGGACATGCATAAGTCCATGGGCCCTGATGAGGCTGAGGGAGCTGGCAGATGTCATTGCATGGCAACTCTCAATAGTCTTTCATTGATCATGGCAACTGGGAGAAGTGTTTGAGAATTTGGAGGAAAGCAAATGTCATTCCTATCTCCAATAATGGCAGGAAGGAGGGCCCAGGGAACCACAGGCCAGTCAGCCTCACCTTGATCTGTGGGAAACTGATGGAGCAACTAATCCTGGTAACCATTTCCAGGCACATGAAAGACAAGAAGGTGACTGGGAGTAACCAGCATGGATTCACCAAGGGGAAGTCGTACTTGACCGACCTGATAAATTTCTATGATGAAATGACAAGCTTGGTAGACAAGGGCAAAACAGTGAATATTGTCTACCTGGACCTCAGTAAGGCTTTCAACACTTTCTCCCATAAGATCATCACAGAGGAGCTGTTGATGTACAGGCTAGATGAGCAGACAGTGAGGCAGACTGAAAACTGGCTGAACAGCTGAACCCAGAGGGTGGTGATCAGCAGCACAAAGTCTAGTTGGAGGGCAGTAACTAGTGCTCTACCTCAAAGGTCAATATTGGGTCTGATCCTGTCCAACATCTTCATTAACAATCTGGATGATGGGGCAGAGCATACCCTCAGCAAATTTCCTGATGATACAAAACTGGGATGAGTGGCTGATATGCCAGAGGGTCATGCTGCCATCCAGGGGGACCTCAACAGGCTGGAGAAATGGGATGACTGGAACCTCCTGAAGTTCAATAAGAAGAAGTGCGAAGTCCTGCAGCTGGGGAGGAACAAGCTTAAACAATAGTACATGCTGGGGGCCCACCCACCTGGAAAGCAGCTTTGCAGAAAAGGACCTGAGGGTCCTGGTGGACACCAAGTTGAACACGAGCTAACGGTGTGCCCTTGCTGCAAAGAAGGCTAGCGGTATCTTGGGCTGCATTAGGAGGAGTGCTGTCAGCAGGTAACTCCTCCACACTGGTGAGGCCACACCTGGAGTACTGTGTCCAGTGCTGGGCTCCCCAGTACAAAAGAGACATGAACAATACGGGAGAGGGTGCAACGAAAGGTCACGAAGATGATGAAGGGACTGGAGCATCTCTCCTAGGAGAAAAGGCTGAGAGAGCTGGGACTGTTGAGAAGAGAAGGCTCAGGGGGATCTTATAAATGTGTATAAATACCTGAAGGGAGGGTGCAAGAGGATGGAGCCAGGGTCTTTACAGTGGTGCCCAGTGACAGGATCAGAGGCAACGGGCACAAACTGAAACACAGGAGGTTCCACCTGAACATCAGGACACACTTTGTTACAGTCCCAGTAAAGAGAGAGAGGTTGTGGACCTTCCATCCTTGGAGATACTCAAAAGCAAGCTAGATGTGGTCCTGGGCTCTAGGTGGCCCTGCTTGAGCGGGGGGGTTGGGCCAGGTGACCTCCAGAGGTCCTTGCCAATATCAACCAATCTGTGATTCTGTACTGTTCTAAATTTTATAAAATAGTTATTTACAACTAGTTGATAGGAAGTATTCAGAAAATGTGGAGATGCAGAAATTAGTCTCCACATGCAATAGTTATAATTTTTTATTACCAAGTTGCTGGATTAATTTCTTCCAACATAATTTTTTGAAAAGAGGTTGAATACTGAAGCAGAGGAAATGTATCACCAATTGTCAGCAAGTAAAGGAAAAATGAGACTACTCTATAATTATTACCTTTTCTCATTATTAAAATAATGGAAAAAACAGAGGAAAACATTGCCAATTTTCTACAAAGGAATGGAATAAAGCACAGTACTTTTCCACAGCTTGTATACTGTAGTTTTTTGTTGAATGGGCTTTTCAATAAAACTCTGAAATTAACTTGAGGAAGAAAAATTAATTAACTTCATTGAAAATAAATTTGATGTCTCAAGTGCATGTCAGTGTCTGAATTTTGATAATGCATTTGACTTAGCATAAGCCTTCCTCTCAAAATTCATTCAAATAAGCATCCTCTTAAAATTTTCACGTATCCTGAAAATGTAAAAGGACACAAAGTGACATAATCTTAAAATAATGAAATTAACATAGAATGGAGGATTAAAAACTGTGTAACGAAAATTATTTTTTATTTGTTTCTTATGTGTACAGTAGGATGCAATGAGGACATCTAATAATTTCCATCCAGGATTTAGAAAATGGTGTAAGTAATTGAACTGGGAGCAGCGATGCCTGTGTGGGCAGAAATACCTCTGAAACATTTTGAATTTCAAAACAGCTCACTAGTTCATTATCAGTCTCTAGAGTAGCTCAGCCTTAGCATGTTTGCAGTCGTGGGAGAGTCTGCATCACAGCACTGTAGCATCTTTTTCTTTTGGCTCTGACATCCGTCAAACCCAGGTTCAAGGTCCTTCAGGAGCTTGGGTAGGTGAGACTTCGCCCGGTTTAAACCATGCCCTCAGGTGTTGCCTTCCCAGCGAACACTTCATCTCAGACTGCTTTGGAGCTGATGTTGGCATTGCTGCCTGAGGGATGTTAAGCAAGGGATGGCCTCCGAAGACCTTCATTTTTCTTGTGAGAACCATCAAGGAATTGTGGAGAAGCGGAGATCAGGAGGGGGTACAAAGCGACAAAAAATCAGGATCTGATGCACTTTGAGTGTATGCGGAGAAGCAAAGCAAAACTTTGAGAAGGACAGGTGCACGCAGGACGCTTCAGTTCAGGCATCTGTCTCGTAGGGAAGGATGGAAACAAGACAGAGGCAACTAAGAAAAGTGATGTGGTGGGAGCGTGGAATACAGACGGGGTGGTAGTGTGCAAACCAAAAAAGAGAGTAGGAACATCCCCGAAAGGACGCTCAGGGAGACTGTACAAAAACCGGGGGAAGGAGAGTTTAAAAAAGAAGTAGGAAGGAAGGCGGGGGAGATGTAAGGGCAGTGGAAAGGAAATGAGGCAGCAGCGGGACAGCAGGGGTGAAAACTCGACGTCACGGCGGGGGGGAAGGGGTGTGCGTGCAAACTGGAGGACGCCACGGGAGAGTAAGTGCCAACGTGGAAAAGGTGACAAGGAAAGAAATAGGAACGACAGCGCCAATGCATACACATCCACGCTCACCAACGCGGCTGTGCCTCCACGCCCCCCACTCACCAGCACGCTGTCATCTCCCACAACACGCACGTGCATCCGCGCCCCAAACGCGCACCCCCCCTACCACCACTCGTCTACACGCCCCGGGCGCGCAGTCACCCGCGCAGGTGTGGGCGTACAAAGCGCTGCGTGTGCAGCGCGGAGCCACCCTTACACACGCGGTTACCGACCAACGGCTCGGCCTTTTCACGCTCTCACGCGCCGCAGCGTCCGTGCGTGCGTATATTATCTATACGTATCCGCAGCTTCGCGCCCGTGCGTAGGGGTACGCCTGTGTGTACCCACGGACACGGATGTGCCTGCACACGCGGCGCTCAGCTCCACACCGCCCCCGCGGACACGCGCACGCCCCACGCACGTATACACACTCCTGTATAGACACGCGGCCACGTATATGCCCGCACAAACGCGCACGCATAAACGGCCGGAGCTCATCCACCCACTCGTCTCCCATGCCCGGTCCACGCGGCCCCGCCACAGAAGAGCCGCTCCCCACTCCGCGCCGCCCGCCGAATGTCGGCGTGGCCCCTTTAAATGCTAATGAGGCAGCGCGAGTCCCGGCGCCGGCCCCCGCTGACTGTGTTAAAACTTCGGCGGGGCCATTTTGGGGGCAGTAAGACCCAGCGCGGGCCCGAGGAACACCCGCCGCCGAGCGCCGCGCACCCGCCCGTCACCCACCGCTCTCCCTCTCGCCAGGCACCATGAGCGAGGCGGCGGAGACGACCAGCACCGCCAGCCCGGCGCCCGCCACGGCCACTACCACAACCACCACCGCCACCACGACTACGACCGCTGCCCCGGCTGGAACTCCCGCACCGCCGTCGCCCGCCGCTCCGGACGCTAAGCCTAAGAGTCCAGTCAGCGCTGCCGCGCCGGGCGCGGCTGTTGGTGAGGCGGCCCCCGGCGCTGCTGCTGCCGCCGCCGCCACAGCCACCGCCGCAACAACCGCCGCGGCCGAGACGGAGAAGAAAGTGCTGGGTGAGTACCTGGTCCCCCCTCCCAACTTCCCGGGGCACCTGCGGCGGCAGCAGGGCGGGGGGGGGTTGGAAGCAGCACATGGCCGCCGCCCGGGGCCCAGCCCGGCTTCCCCCCCGCCCTCCTCGGCTGTGAGTCAGGCTGCGCTCAGGGGGAGGCGGCCGTGTCTCCTTTTCCTCCTCCTTTCGCCGGGACGCCAACTCGGAGTTGGGCGGGAGCACCTGTGTGTGGCGACGGTGTCGTTCACTGCCCCGCCCGGTCCCGGAGAAGCGCCCGGGGCCGCAAACCGCGGCCCCGGGCGCTTCTCCGGGACCGGGCGGGGATAGTGATTGAAGCGCAGCCATGTTGATGGGTTTCCCGGCACCTGCCGCCGACCCGGCTCTGTTAGCTCCGGCCCCGTGTCCTGCAGGGACATCTCCCCTTGGAAGGGGTCGCTGGTAAACTCTGCGTGCCCCCCCCCTTTTAATCTTAAAGTCTTTACACAACTTTTCTATCCGTAAAAAATAATGCCTCTAGGATTAGTGGTTTTTTTAACTTTCTACTTTTTATTGATAAAGAGGCAAATGAAATGCAAGTTTGCCATCTCTGTGCTCAAGCCCAGTACATAGCTAGTGTTTCTTTATTGTGATTAAACAGAATCAACCTGTTGAAAAGGATGAGGCTTCAGTCAGCAGTGGAATAGGGATCTACTGTTAGTCACTGTGTGACTTTAAGAGGTTAGTAAGGTAAAGAAAGCTGAGGCTGTCTGCTAGTGCAGAGTCCTGAACTTCACTAAGGAAAGACAACATCTTATCTTCTGAAGGGAACGGCTGAGGTCTTACTGCAGCAGATAGAGGAGCCAGGTAAAGGATTTCTTTGGAGGTGAGGTAGGAAGGATTCTAGCAAAACAAAAGTTTTGTATGACTTTGCCCATTCTGTTATGTGATTTGTCAGTAATCAGTCAAGGTGCGTACATACCTGTTGGTATGACTGGCTGCTTCTTGCCTTAATGTGGCTTGTTTTGTTCTTGGTAATGTTTTTTTTATCTTCTTCACCTGTTGCTTAAAGAGGGCAAAAAAGTGAAGGCACAAGTGCCTTTACTGATCTAGCAGGAAAAAGAAAAACACCATGGTGATGGTTTTGCATGCCGGCCTTATTGCTTGGCAAGCTCTTTAGCAGGAGTTGTAAGGAAAATGATCATTGATAATGTTAGTTGAAAATGGACTTAGGTTCAAGTTCACCTCAAATGTCCCTGTTAATAATCTTGTAATTATGTTCACTTAAGTCTCTTCTTAAAACGATCCCTTTAGAAGCAAGGCCTGATGCTTGCCCAGGGCTTCCAAATGTCTGACTTCTAGGAATAAGGGTAAAGGTTAGTCAACTTCTGTCTTGGTCATAGGAAGCTTTGGCTTTCCTTGTTAAAATTAATGAAAAGGCTGTTTTCGCATGGGTGGGATTGGCTGATGAATGTTTCCTCTGATAGCATCAGACTACAGCATCTTGAAATATGGGGGCTTTCATTTGCTGGTGGGATAGGTGTCATCACATCAACTACCTTCGTGGACTCATCAGTAAAACTGGTTATGGTTTCCTCTGGGCTTGTCCTCTTCCTTGCCTGATCCCCCCACTATGACAACTCAGGCTTAACGATGGCTGCACCATGGCCACATGGATGTTCAGTGTAACGCTGTTAGGTCTGATGTTCTTTCCCCCACAGTAATGCTTGGAGGAGACCCTAAAACTTGTGTGGGTAGGGAACAGTGTTTCCCCAGTATGCTGTCTTGGGGAATACATTGGAGGCTTGTTCCTGGTCTCTGGCTGCTTGTGCAAAAGGAGCGAGTAGCTCTGAAGCTGTGTGTGTGAACTTCCATTTATCAGCAGCTACCTGGCCACGTAGAATGAATTTTGACTACTGCACCTTATACTAGCTTTCTTACTTCTCTGAGAGTTTTTGTCAGGCTTCCTAGGGTTTTTCACCCTCTTCCTAATCTGATTGAAATAGGCCAACAGGTTCAATAGCTGTTTTGTGGGGGAGGGAAAGGATGATGGTGGGGGAATCAGTGGTATTAGCCTTGTTTCTTAAAGCAGGCTAAAACCTGCATGTGCCACTGGCACCTGTTTCTGTGCTTGAAACAAACCTGAAAGCATAACTGTAAAGCTTGATGCTGAAGACAGTTACTGAATCAGTGCTTGGCAGTGAAACTTGAGGTTCTTCTGTAAACAAGAAGTCTTGGGAATGGATGCTGTACTAGGTAGAGCCCTTTTCTCTAATAGCTCTCAGTCTTAACATAGTTTTGCTGCTCCTAAAATGTTCATATTTATGCTTAAAAAAAACTGGATTAAAGACCAAAACCTTCACTTCTAAAAGTACAGTGAGAAATGGCCTGTTACTACTTTCAATAACAGCAACAGTTATCAGCAAACATTCCTACTTTAGCTCTGTATTTGGGGAGGAGGAAGAGGTTGCTCTCTATCTGTCAGAGGGGTATATAAGAATGGCAAGACTGAGTGAGACTAAGGGTCTGTTTTGCTGTGTCATTTCCTATGTTTAGGGAAGAATGCATGTATAGAACAGGTGAAGGTAACAATTTGCAGCATGTTCTTGCCTCTAGCAGACTGGCTTGGACTTCTGAACTGGAGATTCTCTAGACTATTTTCTTTTTAATTGCTTCTTGGGCTCCTTCGCCCCCCCCAATCGTATATAAGGCTTTTAACAAGCAATCATCTATAGGTGATTAGACCCTTTTCAGATAAGTACCACATAGATTGCATAGATAGTTGTGGTCATGCTATAAGTAAGATCTACTAAAGTCTAGAGCCCAAAATTCTCCCTTTCCTACAGGTTTGAAAAGGACAAGTTTGTGGTCTCAACCCAGTTGCTGTGAGGGAAGGAGAGGTTGATCTACCTCCATCACTCTTGAGTTCCTCCCACACTTTCTTATATGTTGGAGGAACAGGTTTCACCAGATCCTATAAGACACTGCAGTATGGCTTCTGTGATTTACCAGCTACAAACTGACCAACTTTATGTTCCAAGACTACTAGAATCAAGACAAGCCCTTGTCTCACATGACACCAAAACAGCACCTTACTTAGAAGATCCCTAGAAGTAGGAATATAAAAAAGAATAACATCTTGTGGTGTCCTGTTTGGTTAGAGTTGTGTTGACAGAGCAAGAAAGCGCTTGTCCAAAATAAGGGTCTGTTGCCTCTCGACTTCAGAGAGTTGCATGATGCTTGATACTCCTTCCTTGGCCAGTTCTGTTTTCCAAGGAAGAAAGAAAGGATAAGTCTGAGTGATTGTTTTGTGTCTAGCTACTAAGATAAAGAGAACTGATGAATGGCAGTGGGATTTTCAGCTTCACTGCTCATTTCTGGGATAAGAAATAAAAAAATATGGATGGTCAATTCTGAAAATAGAGCTGGACTTCATTCTAGATGCTGTCTGGTAAACTCTTGGCTGAAGAACAGCAAGTTAAAGCACTGCTTCCCGTTACTGTGTTAGTATAAACTGCAGTGGAGATGAAGGTATACTTTGAGTGTTGAGGGAACAGAATAGGTCTGGTTGTGACTTCATGTGCAGGTATGAAAGTATTTTTGTAATACTCTTGTACTTATGTTTTAGAGTAACTTCTTTTAACTTTCTTTCCAGCCACCAAAGTTCTTGGCACAGTCAAGTGGTTCAATGTCAGAAATGGATATGGCTTTATCAACAGGTATGTTTAAATTATGATAGTCATGTTTATACTGTACTAAAACTCATGGTATAGATAATGTGCCATGTGTTAGTAATTGCAGCAGAGACCCAAGGACTTGACTACAAGTTCATGTGGTTGATAGCCGGATTTGGCTAGGCATTTGGCAAACTCGGGTATCACCTCAGGGGACATTTCCCCTCACACCCTCCATCCAAGGTTGTGTGTATGGGGAGAAAACAGAAAGGGTCACACTCACTACAAATTTAGTCTGTTACTTGTTTCTTGTGTTTACTTGTACTGTGCCTTTAACAAGCTGTATGTTCTTTCATGACTGCCTGCCTTTTTTTAAAGGTGCAAGTAAAGTTGGAGGATGAGGGGAAATACTTCTGGATAAAGATTCAAGTGTTAACTGATTGGTCAAAATGCCTACTCTAAATACATATTGAGATTCCGAGATGTTATCTAACTGAAGATATTCCAGACCTGGGTCCACAGAAATTTGCTATCTTTTTTTCTTATTTATGCCATTCAGAGGTTTGTTCATGCTTAGAAGCCAAGTAGCTGTAAGCCATATTGATCACACTGCAGCCTTAGGTGCACAAGACCCACACTTTGAAGTTACTGGAGGAAACTTTGGCTTTTAAGGCTGGAATATCTGTGGGGTTGAGGGGCTTAAATGTCTTGTGCTTACGAAAAACAAAGCTCCTGCATGGCGAATGTTTGTCTTGCAAAAGACATACCTGACAAGTTACTTTGTCCTGCAAGTCCTTGAACTGTTACACAGCAGGTGGATTTGGGTAAGTTGGAAAGGGTAGAAAGGGGTAGAAAAGCCCCGTTTCAAGGATCTGAAGCCAGTTCTGGTACAGTATTAATCCCAGTCTCCGCAAACTACAATCTAGCACTATGCAAGCTTAGAAGAAAAGCTTGAATTGGGAAGTACTCTTAAAGTCTTTCATAGCAGTTGATGTGAGAGCCTTCAGCTGGATATGGTGTAATAACTTGAGAGCTTTCTTCCTAAACTGAAGTCTACTACTACTTCAGCGCAACAAGTTTTGGATTATGCATTATCATCACAAACTTTTTGACCCAGCTGTTCCCTCAGCACAGAAGAAATTGAGTAAACAGATGGCAGAGTCTAGGCTCTTTCTGTTGTACGGGAACACAGAATCAAGGTCTTGGACCTGTCTTCATGTTTTGAGAAGCCTGAACTGTCTAGCCTAATTCAGACAACTTCATGTTGGTGTCTGGGTCCCTCTCCAATGGACTCTTCTAACACCTCTTGTGCATGGTTGCTTTGAGTTTCACTGAAAGGAGAGCTCTGTTAACAGCTGTGGCTGGTCCTGTTGATAGTCCTTGTCGATAGCTGGGATAACAGCTCAGGTTGCAGTCCTGTGGAAGGTTTTTTGGAAGGGTAGAATAGTGAAAGGCAAGCAGTCCAGTCATTAACTCTGCCCCATGCCAAAACAAAATATTGAATGCTTGCCAAAAGAGCAACTTCCCTGTCCCCTCACTGTTCTGAAGGGTGGGGAGTCCTTTCTGCTGTCAAGCATATGACCCTGGAAATTCAGAGGAGGGTCTTGGTAGTGTAGACTTACACAGAATGTATGGAATCCAGGGGATGTACTACAGGCTGAGGTAAGGAGGGTTTCACTTGTGAAGTCAGGGATTTCTATTTAGGTCTCTTAGTCTAAACTCTTATGACTTCTCACTTTCTTTTCACAGAAATGATACCAAAGAAGATGTGTTTGTTCATCAGGTAAGACAGCAGTAGTTATGCTTAGAGATGTGTACTCTGATAGGTTTCTAATGCAGCTTCCTAAAACAGCCACCCAACCTTGTCCTGGCTTCTCCTTAGAATATTTACTGCAAATGCCTTGAATGGACATGTGTGTTTTCAGGAAGGAATATTGGGGTATATGTTCCTGTTCTTTGGAGTTATAACTGAAGAAGTAGGTATTATAACCCTCCATGCTTGCTTTTTGTCTGCTCTGATTTGAACATTAAAGTTTTCTTGGGTTTTTCCAGTGGTTTTTTGTTTTGTCTCCCCCTGGGGAGATGACTCCTCTGTTTTGTGCATACCTTGCTACTTGTCTGTCCTTTCCCCTGCCCCCCCTCCACTTCCTCGTGTTTCTTCTGTCTTCTGTTTCTTCCTACCCTCTCCATTTGCAGGTCTGTTCTGTCTGCCCTCCCTGGTATTGGAGAGAAAGTGATCTAGTCTGGCTCTTGACCAGCCTCGGTTGCCATCAGCTGTTGCTGCATGAGGCAGCTGCTCTTGGGAAGAAGAGGAGGAGGACTGTGTGCCAAGTGTGCCCAAGCAGAGAGGAGTTGTCCAGCAGCCTGTCATTGGTTAATTTTCCTTGAACTGTCAGTAGGCTGTTCTAAGTTTAATACTGCAAACTCTCAGGTTGCAGGCAACTAGTGGGAGGACAGAGGATGCTGTCTCCATGCTGATGTAGACTTGTTAGTTGGCTTAGATCTTGTTTTGCATCCTCTGAGACTTTTACTTCACCACAAAATGAAATACTGCCCCTGGAGCTTGTCCCATATGAAATGTTTGCAGGCCCATGTCATTCTTAAAAGTATGATTTCTTTGTGGCATAAGTGGCAGTATTTCTGTCAAAAGTAACCAGGAAAGTTAGTTACATCTTCATCCTCTGTGATGAGTTCTGTGCGTATGTAGCTGTGTTAAACATGCTGGTCAATATGGAAAGGCTAGTTCAGTTCCTGTGGCTTCATCACTAAATAGCCTGTGATAACTGTTTCTCTGGGTCAGGGGTGTAGACTGATTATCTGAAAACAGATGAAGCTGGGAGAGAATAAGTCTAGTGCCTGTAATGAGTGAAGATGATGTTGGGAAGTGTGTGCAGTACACTTTGCCAATTCAGTTGGTGCACTAGGAGCAAGAGCTCTCAATGCACGTACTGATTTCTAATGGTCGCCCTCCTTCCTTAAGGACAGTGTGCTGTGTACATACAGCATGCAGCATACGGATGTTGCATCTGCAGCTTGATGGGAGTGTGTCCAGAGGAGGGTGGGAAGAGTTCTGGTAGAAGAAACATGTTCTGGATAGGCAGCACTGTGAAACTACGTTGAAGACAAACAAGATCTCCTTGAGACCTGTGAGAAAATACCCTGGAAATTGGTGGTTGTACTGATAACAGATAGGCAGAATAACACTAATCTGTGTTGAGAAGGGTGCTTGTGGAGACTCAAGGCCCACAGCAAGCTAGTATTTCCTGCACTGTTTTTGTCTCCTTTGCCTGTGGAGAGGATTATTCACCTAAATGTGAACTGGTGTGTGTATGGGAAACTTATTTTCCATCTCCTGTGGCTGAAATCCTCTTGGAGGGAGCACTGAGCAAAACTGGCTTGACGTTTCAGTACCACATCATGTGCAAGCTTGTATCCGATTAACCTCTTGGTGGGCTGTGTGTGGCAGAGTAGATGCTTCCAGCTCTGGCCTGGGTTGGTTGCAATCAGATGTTCCTCAGCTCTTCTATCTCGAGCTGTTCTGTATGTGAATG
The DNA here is from genome assembly GCF_028858705.1 of Grus americana. Taxonomy (NCBI): domain Eukaryota; kingdom Metazoa; phylum Chordata; class Aves; order Gruiformes; family Gruidae; genus Grus; species Grus americana. Next base: position 84,212,015 of record NC_072852.1, read on the forward strand.
TGCTGGTTACTGGAGGCAGGGGCTTTCTGGCCAGAGCTCCTGCCCGAGTGCTTGGCTTGGCAGGGTCAGTGTACAGAGCCTGCCTGGTGAGGGAGGCAAATCAATCCGTGGTGTAAGCAAACATCCTGCTGCGAGCTCCCTCTCTGCAGTTAGTGCTGATTCTGCCCCTCCTCCCTGCGCCTATCCCGGGAGAGGCTGGATTACATGCCTAATCCCTTCAGAATAAGGCTGACCTAGTTGAATAGATACAGCTTCCTCCCTGCCCCCCCCCCCCCCGGCACGCGTCCAGCGGGGAGGGAACAGGCCGATCTCATGACTGGAATGGGGGTTAATGCTCAGTGTGTGGCTATTGGATGCTATTTATAAACCCAGTACAGATTAAAATGCTTTTCTCTTTAGGGCATGCATGGCTTGCTTTGAATTAACCCTTTGTTTTGCGGGAGGGGGGACCCAAGCAGTGTTTTGGGGAAGGGTGATTCTTTACCTGCTTCATCTTGCTTGCAGCCTTGTCTGGTTGGTTCATGGAAGGCCCTGTGCAGGGGACCGTGTCAGAGGTGGTGTGAGCAGTAGGGAGCGATCGAGAGGCTCTTGCAATTTAACACCATTAATCGCTTCAGTAGCCAGAGAAGTCCAATTTAATTAGGCACATCTTGAGTCAACAAGCAGTGAGGAAGAGGACTTAATCTGCATGGATCTTTCTTTTTCTTCACGGGACTGTTTGTTGTGCACAGCTTGCTGCATGTGCACCAGTAACTGGCTTACCAATTCTGGCTATTGCTGTGACAATGCTGGATGTGCACATGATGTGGTGCTATCATGAGAATATGGAAAGAACTCTTCCAAACAAAATACTGAACTAGGTCTGAAGACTCACACAGCTGTCTGTTCATCAGTGTCCCCTTGGGAAAGGAGAGGCTCTGTTTTAATTGAGTACTGTCTTTTGAATTAAAGAAGCTATAGCCTGCAGGATGCTGGTGAGCAGTGACAGGGAAAACAGTGCTCTCTCCCCTCTGGATATACAGAGTAAAAGTCTTTTCATCAGGCTTAGAGCTTAGGCTTGTTAGAGGCTTATTTCAGCAATGTTTATCTGCAGCTGAAGTAATAAGTAGTAAAGCTGTATAGTTTCTGTTCTGAATTCTAAGTCTTACTCAAAATTGTTCCTGGTTGACTTTATAAAACAAACCTCAGCCTACTGTGTGGCAGCCTCTGTCTCCTACTGGCAGGTTATTTGACTGCAAATCTGAATTTGGATGTCTCTGTCCATAAAGCTGGAACATGTGGAATCCTGTTGAATTTATCTTCCATTACCCTTCTTGGAGGATGTTTGAAGAGCTTGATTAATCTTAAGTACACCCTCTGAAAAGAAATCTGGTAGTCCTTTCTTCCTCTATGCTTACCAAGAAGGGGAAGAAGTTTGAAATACAGCTTGGTTGACATCTCTGTCATATGCAGAACACAAATCTCGTGAGTTTGAGTCAGTTGTCTCAGTACAAGTGGTGGTGAAAGAATTAAACCCTTAATCTGCACTGAAGATAATGATTTCGTATATAGTATTTATGGGAAAGCTAGCACTTCTAGCTGATTTTAGAAATGGAGCAGTTACACTAATAGGTCAGCAGAAAGTAAACAAAGCTGTCTCAGCTGATGGTGGGAGTCTCTGCTTTGTAAAGTAATTACGAACAGAATTCACTTGAGCAGCTCATTCTCTTCCTGTATATAAAAAAAAACCCACCAAACAACCCTTTCAGGTTGTTTTTGCTTTGGTAGCAATAATATGTACAATCTTGCATTCTTCCTGAAGCTGTTCAGGGATGCTGCAGGGTACAGGGAAAGGTGTGGCTATATGTAGGACTAAAAGGATGTGTTGGCCTATTGCCTGAGACACAAAGGGGACTGTACTCAGCAACAACAACAATATCTTCCTAAACTGGTCAAGTTCAACTTTAAACTGATTAGAACTTTTCCTTCAGTGGGAAATACTTTTGGGCAATTGTTGACTGAATGAATATAGTTGCTATGCACAGGCAACAACTCAACTGGTCTTCATTCTGCCTGTTTTACCTGAACTGCAGACAGATAGGACAACTATCTCTTCTGTTTCTGCCTTGCATCCCATTTCTTAAGCCAGAGTTGTACCCTGTACTTCCGTGTATGCTTCTATCTACTAGACCTGCTCCTGCTTCCTTCATGCTAACAAAAAATGCCCGTATCAGGAAACTTAAAGTGAATTTGTCTTTACTGAAGTTCTCTTAGATTAAAAAGCCGACTACTAGATTGGCTTGTACAACGTGTGTGGTTTTGGTGGGTTTTTTTTCCCCTGGTCTCTTCCAGTTTGTGAACCCTTAACTAATGAACAAATAGTAGTAGGCTTGTCTTGCTAACTGCTTCTTGTGGAATCCTAGAAATACTCCATGGAGTGAGAGGCATCTGTAGTTGACAATTGGAAATTGTTCCAGGAGGTTTGAGTGTTCCTGTGAGTCTGAAGAGGCTTTAAACTGCTTTTGGGTTTTGATCCTAAGCTATGTATTTTGGGGTTTCTGTCTAGGAGATGACTAAGACTACAACTGTCTGTTCTGGTACTATTCATGTGTTCTTTAGGGACTTACCTAATTCTTGTCGGTCTCACTTACAGTGCTTAGGTAAAATGCTTATTTACATTACACCAATTCTTCTGTAGTTACAGTGAGTTGTCATGATATGTTATAGTTAAGACCAGGAGCATTTCTGTAGAAGACGGCATGAAGTTATCTGTAGATGGTCTACAGGTCTCCTAATGACTGAAGGCATGGGTCACACTGGCTGCTGGAGCTGCCTTGGTACAGCTTGCAGATCAAACACTCTGAACTCTGTTCATACAGAAATATTTAATCATTTGGATATTTAGTAGATTTGACAGAGGGGATCCTGGGGCAACAGCCGATTTGTAAATGCATAAGTATTGAGGAAGGACTACACCTTGACTGAGCATTGGAGGGCCATATTTGAAATATCTTGGTGTGGCAACTATCTGGTGTGTAGAGTTGGGATTGTAGCAGAAGAATACTGTCCTTCCCTCATCTACAGGGCTATGAATGTGTAGGAAAATAAAGTAAAATAATACATTTTTCTGTATCTTTTTAAAGACAGCAATAAAGAAAAACAACCCACGGAAATATCTGCGCAGTGTTGGTGATGGAGAGACTGTAGAATTTGATGTGGTCGAGGGAGAGAAGGTGAGAGATTATGGGGATTTAGCGGTATGGTCCAACAGAGTGAAGTCTAGTGGGGAGTAACACAAAACATTAGCTGTGTATCTCTTGTGTTTGTCTAATGTGTTAATTGCTGGAGTGGGTGGCATTTGTACAGCTTTTCTGTGGAAGATCTGTTTTTAAAGGCTTCATTAAGAAGTATTCCTAGATAAGTATCAAAACTCTGCTTTAACTACATCCTAGTACTTCTAGATTCTGTAATTTTTACTTGATAGAGCCTTTGAAGCTTGCAGCCTGCCCAATAATCATTAACTGAGACATATATTGCCTTGAAGAATTTTTCTTGGAGCCTGGTAGCTTAATAACTGCAAGAACCTTCAAGTTCTTTGTGCTCCTACTTTCTTAAACATTTTTTGAGTTTTCTGAGCTTCTTTGTGTGGGGTTTTTTGTGTATGTGTCATATCGCCCCCCCCATATTTTTAATCAGGTGGTATTTGCTTTTTCCTCTTAACTCAGTCTGGATGATAGGCTCTTAACTCATGATGTTATGAATAACAAGCCTGCTTTTGCACTATGTGGAAGGAAGGAATCAATCTCTGTAGCTTGGAACTGATGCAAAAAAAGCCTCTTTCCTGTTTCATCTTCTCCCTAACTTGTTCTTCTCTCACACCACACTGGCTTTCTTTTGGCCTTTTAGGGTGCAGAAGCAGCTAATGTCACTGGTCCAGATGGAGTCCCTGTAGAAGGCAGCCGCTATGCTGCAGACCGGCGCCGCTATCGACGTGGATATTTTGGCCGGCGCCGTGGACCACCTCGAAGTGTAAGTTTACTTTCTTTAGTGGTGGTAATCCTGCCTCCTCAGCAGTCTTCTGATCCTCTCATGAGAGGGAACTACAGGTTCAGCACTGGCATATAGTAAACTGTCAATGCTTAACTAAGTTGAGTGTTCTTCAGTAATATTCTGAGTTCCTCAAGCACGTCATTGATGTTACTGATATATTATTGGGTGTTCTGTAGACCTTTCCTTGGCATGTCTTTACAGAATGTGTTAAAAGCATCTCTTTGGGTGTTAAGGTATCTGTTTGAAGAGTGAATGTGAGTAAGTATGAGGTATGTGACTGTAGTTATGTACTACAGCAGTTACTACTCCTATCTGCATTGTGCTTGTGCTAAATTGGTGCCCGGAACAATCCAACAGACTGGAACATGCTCCAGGCTTGATTATCTTTAATAGTTGAATCTGTGATCATCACTTGCAGAAATATGTGAATGATCCAGTAGGAGAGCCCTGGTGGAAGTCTCTGACTAAGCAACATAACTCTCTTCTTGTTCTACAGACTTGACAGCACAGGGGCAAACAGAACAAGTGTTGTCAAATCCTTCCTTAAAGCCTAGCTGTTTATACTAGCTGTCATGAGATCTCTAATCCTGCTGGGCATCACTGAGCCTTAAATATGTGAAAGGTGCTCTTTGAGTCTATTGGAGATGGCTAGAAGTTGGTGCTGGTAACTGATGTCTCTGTGGTGATACAGTTTGCAGCTTAGTTTGAGTTGGAAGGGACCTCGAAGATCATCTAGTTCCAACCCCCCTGCCATGGGCAGGGACACCCTCCACTAGACCAGGTGGCCCAAAGCCCCATCCAACCTGGCCTTGAACCCTTCCAGGGAGGGGGCATCCACAACTTCTCTGGGCAACCTGTGCCAGGGCCTCACCACCCTCACAGTGAAGAGCTGTTTCCTAATGTCTAATCTAAAATCTAACCTCCTTCAGTTTAAAACCATCACCCCTTGTCCTGTCACTCCATGCCCTTGTAAACAGTCCCTCACCATCTTTCCTGTAGGCCCCCTTTAGGTACTGGAAGGCTGCTCTAAGGTCCCCCTGGAGCCTTCTCTTCTCCAGGCTGAACAATCCCAACTCTCTCAGCCTGTTTTCATAGGAGAGGTGCTCCAGTCCTCTGATCAGCTTTGTGGCCCTCCTCTGGACTTGCTCCAACAGCTCCATGTCTGTCTTGTACTGGAGACCCCAGAGCTGGACACAGTATTCCAGGTGGGGTCTCACCAGAGCTGAGTAGAGGGGCAGAATCACCTCCCTTGACCTGCTGGTCATAGAGCCCAGGATACGGTTGGCTTTCTGGGCTGCTAGCACACATAGCTGGCTCATGCTGAGGTTCTCATCAACTAACACCCCCAAGTCCTTCTCCTCGGGGCTGCTCTCAATCCATTCTCCACTCAGCCTGTATTGATACCAGCTGTTGCCCCAACCCACATGCAGGACCTTGCACTTGGCCTTGTTGAACTTCATGCAGTTCACATGGGCCCACTTCTCAAGCTTCTCCAGGTCACTCTGCATAGCATCCCTTCCCTCCAGCATGCTGACTGTACTGCTCAGCTTGGTGTCATCAGCAAACTTGCTGAGGGTGCACTCAATCCTGTTGTCCATGTCACTGACAAAGATGTTAAACAGTGCCAGTTCCAGTACTGACCTCTGAGGAATGCCACTTGTCAGCGGTCTCCACGTGGACATTGAGCTGTTGATTGCAACTGTTTGAGTGAACAGTCAAGCCAATTACTTATCCAAGGAAATCATCTCTCTCTTTATAACCTAAAACATACGGCTTTTTCTCTGGTATCATTGAGTCTGAAGGCTGTAATTCTTCCAAAACTTGCAAATCATAATTTAAAAAGGACATTAACTTGGGTGTTCATTGTTTCCCATTGTTCATGAGGCTTGTTGGTCCTTCTCTCTAGCTTATTGAGTTTTCTCTGACTGTCAGGCCTTCCCATCAATGCATTGACAGCTCCTCTGGATTTGGTATCATCTGTTAAAATTAAGAGTAAATTCTGGTTTGTTCAAGGATAATGGAGGCCTTATAGCACCATTCCCTTAGCATGCTACTCTGACAGGTAATAAGGTAAACTCCATGTCTGCTGTGACCTTTCAAAGAGAATACTGGCCAGACAGTGACATTGGCCAACTCCTTCAGCACTCTCAAATGTATCCTGTGTAGTTGCATAGACTTGTATGCATAAGACTTGTTTAAGTGATACTTCCTTTTCACGTTCGAGCTCAGTCAGGAGTTCCTTGTGCTGCCAAAGCTGATATTCTGCTATACCTGCTCAACTTTCTGCCTGTTGCAGTGGACCCTTCTTGTGTTCTGGGCTAGGCAGAGGTGCAGCCACTTCTGCTGGGCCTTCTTACCCTCTCACTTCATAGTTACCTGAACAAGTCAAAGCTCCATTTCCTTGAAGTCTTTGCAGGGGACTGCAAAGGGCTGTGCAGAGACTGTCCCTGCAGTTGTCCTAGTGTAGGTCAGTGAAACCACTCAAACTTGTCCAGATATTCTTGTCATCCCCTGTGTGCTTGCTTTGATAGATCAATTGAGAGTAGAGTGAATCTTCATCTGAAGCTATCAGTATTTCCTTTTGGAGAATTTTCAGTTAACACACTTCACACTGAAACTGTATGATGCCTCTAATATCCTTGTCCTTTAACAAGGCCTCCTCTTTCCCCTTCCATTGCCCATGGGGGAAGAAAGACAGCAATGTCTGTGAGCTGTAACAGTATGTATACACTATTCTGTATGGTCCCATTAACTGGTACATTAAAGGTTGTGCCTCTCTACCTGAGGAAGTGTTTTTGGCTAACTGTCCTGCAGGATATTTCTGAGACAGTTTGAGTTGCTGATGGTATGGCACTCTTGAGCTATGTTTTTCTGAAAGGATATTTACTCAGCTGCAGGTAACTGTTGCTGTACACCTGAAGGAAAAAGTTTCAGTGTACCCAGGCCTGCTATGCTTAAAGATCTACTAGGCTGCAGAGATGAAAGGTTTTCTCAGAGCTCAGCTGCTCACATTATCAATTCTGTATTTACTGGGGGGGGGAATGTTTAATTTGTTGAGGTGACTTTTGATGTGATGTCCTTCTAGCTTTCCAGAACTCTTAATTGATACCTGTTAGCAGCTCCAGTCCAACCTTGCAGTGCAGCAAGAATTGATTTATCCTTGCTTACTGGCATGGTTTTAAGCAAACTAAAGATGCTGTCCTTTGCCATGCTAGCTCAAATGCGCCTGTGCTCTGCATGTAACTTACTGGGTCTGTTTTTGAACACATTGTGTGAATTTCTCAAGAGTGAAGAGAACCTTGAGGAATCTGAGGTATTTAACCAGCTCCAGCAGAACAGCGTCTGGATTGCCTGGATAATTCTATGGAAAGTAGTAGTTGTTAATATCAGAAACTTTTAATTGTATCTACTACAGAAAAGAGGCTGTGCTCTTCACTAAACTGTGACAACATAGGCATGGTGTAGAGATGTAGTCAGAATGTTAGAACAGACAATGAATTGTGGAATAACTTTGAGAACCGCTGATGTCCTCATCTACATGTTGTGTGCATTACTAATAGAAGAAATCTCTATACCAGTGAGTTGGAAAATAAGCAAAGTAGTTTGAGAGCTGTTGTATAGGCTGACACTATCTCTTTTAGAGAGGAGACCTGAAAAGATGAATAGTATTATACAAAAGCTAGAGACTGATTTGAAGAGATGTAAGAAGAGGTTAGGGGAAGCAGATGGGTGAAAAGGTTATTGCAGTTAGTTATGCTTACAAAACCTTTCTTTGAGGAACAGCAGTAAAATTTTGTACCTCCTTAGGGTTAGAAAAATCTGTGAGATCTTCATGGGGAATCACAGCCTGCCTGCCTATTTTGGTCGTCTTCAGAAGAAAATGTAGAGTGCAGCAGGCCAGCTTCATTAATTTGTCCTTTAGAATGACCTAATGTTGTGTTAGAAGGTACTACGCTGAGTTGGAAGGTTCCTGTGGAGGAGGCTGAGAGAACAGGATTGTGCGTGTGCCACACACAGTGTGGTGCTTTTAAGAGTACACACAAAATTTTCTTATAAATGAATCTAATATACTTACTGTCAGTATAGTAAAAGACGACCTCAAAACGCAGTTTTTCTGGTTAAATTTCATTGGTTTCAGTGACTTTTGGCAGCATAATTGATTTATATCAATTGACAGTGGTACTAATGTAATGTGTTAATTGAATTTTTGTGATACTATAGAAGGTGCAGGAAACTTTCATGACTTCTGGGCTAAGCAATTCATTTGCTTTGCTACTGTCTTAAACTGATTGTTTAAGCCAAATCCATTTAAAATACTGACATAGCAACATTCAGTTAAAGATGAATAGGAAAATGTTTGCATTGTTTTCGAGTAATGCTTCATCAGGTTTAGTCATTCTTTCCGTCACTTCAGGAGATGAAGTCTTTTATCTGAGATTCCAATGCAGCCCTTTGTAGGGAGGAGTGGACTTGGACTGTGCCATTAAAAACATGTAGAAATTCAGTACTGCCTATTAAAGATCTGTCAATGTGGTGCTGATTTGTCAAGTGCTATTAGGAGAGCTTTGGCTGATGAAAAATATTGTGTGCCTCTCCCTACAATTAGGTTGGCTGACGCTTTGTTAGCTTCTGGCACGCTGTCCTTAGGACAAGACCTACTAGGCCTCTGTGGTGCTATGTTTCTGGCTTTGCAGCACTAGAGCTGAGAGCCGATTCCACATGTGCTTGCTTGGAGATCCTGGGGAAGAGAAACAGCAATTACGCTAGAACATGTTCAGGATTGTTTTAGTCTTGCATCCTGTCTTTCCTTCACATCTTGGTGCTCTTCTGTTTCTGTGCTTTCCCCACTCCCTTCTGCACATGAGGACTGGCAACAGGAGCAGCATTAGATCCTTGCTTCACAAAAGCAAATCCAAGACCTCTGAATCAGTATTGCCACATGCAATACTGGTGGTGCTGTTTCTCACCTTACTGTTTGAGATGCTTCTGCCCACCCCTCACAGGACTATTAATCTGTAAAGTTATGTAGTACAAACCATCTCGATACTTGGATGTGTTCAAGGCCAGGTTGGATTAGGCTTTGGGCCACCTGGTCTAGTGGAGGGTGTCCCCGCCCATGGCAGGGGGGTTGGAACTAGATGATCTTTGAGGTCCCTTCCAAAGAGGACAGATTGGTATTGTAAAGTAGATAAAGTAGTATAATGCTAACTTAAACTCAAAAGTGACTTTCCTTTTGGATTTAGAGTCTCTCAAGTACTTTTCAACTGCTGTCAGAATGCTACCTATTACTACTATCTACTTAGTGGGACTTCCTTTCGATATTTAGTTATCCTGATCAGTTTTATACATGAGACAACATAAGGGATAATGTTATTTGTGGTTTTTTTAATTGAGTTCTGATTTCTCTCTACTCACCTCAGCAGTTGACCCTGTCATATTGTTAAGAATAGCTGGTATAGCTATTTCTAGGTACAGTGTGTGAAATATTTCAGTTGCCTTTAGGCCATATCTCTCTGCTGTTTTGGAAACTTAGAAAGCTATAAAGAATGCGTGAAATCACTAATGCATTTGGAGAGTATTTTACTGTAGTGACAGAAGATTGTCCAGGTTGGTCACTGAGGCTTGTTTAATTCCAAGATTTCTTGTTGCAACCTACAATGCTCTAGCCTTTCTAAATGTTAATCATAATGTTATCATAACTAAGGAAAAGTTTGCTGCCCATGCATTTACCTGAGATTGTCAGTTAAAATAGCAAAATGTGGTGGTGAAAATAGCTGTGTGGAATTGGAAGGAGACCTGTCAAACTTAGTGTAGGCTACTGGAAGCTGTCGGGCAGAAATAGCTTTTGTTTCTTCCTGGATCATATCCAGAAGATTTGGAAACAGAAGTCTATTTCTTGTTAAATGCCTCCTTTTAAAGGGAATAATACTGTAATGGGTATTAGCTAATAATCTAACGTTGTATAAAGCAGATGTTAACTGATGGCTGGCATCTAAAAAAAACCCAACATAAACTAGAGGGAAAAAACCCACCCTGAAATACAGCTGTATCAGTTAACAACTAAAGGGGAAAGATAAACACTGCATCTCTGAAAGATGAAAAATGTTGAGTGTGTGGAAGAGTATCTTAACATGATGGCATTTTTCTGTCTTTAAATTTCTTGATGTTTTTGTGGGAGTTCTTTGTGGAATGGAGCTTTGTGTACAATGAAGTCAGAAGTGATCTCTGGTAATTTTCAGCATGATGTCTTTCAGTTAGCTTTCCAAATTCAGAAGTGTTCTGATCAATAGCTGCCTCTCCATAACAGATTTACCCCTTAGAATGTATTTTGAGACATGACATTGCACTTTTTTATGCATTGGGGAGAACTGTCAAGTTCTCTGCCTTTCTTGGCAGACAGGGAGGAGGCATCCTCGGGTAGCTTCTTAGTCTGTTACTGTGAGGAACAAGGGCAGTGTTATTTGCTCTTGTTTTGTCCTAATCTAATCTCTGCCCAAATTAGTCTTTTGAGTATCTGCTGCTTTTTTTACCTGATATGCTGGTGTTTCTGTACTGATTCACTGGTTTTGAACTTATGTTCTGATCATTGGGCTTTACTGTACTGCCTGTGACATAAGATTACGCTTTACTTCGAACTTGTGTTCTGTTTTCTTTTGATTGTAGGGTGGTGAGGGAGAAATCAAGGATGGGGTCACAGAAGGAGGACAACTTCATCAACAAGTCCATAGGAATCCTACCTATCGTCCCCGCTATCGCAGGTTTGTAGTATTTCCTTTGCTCATCGTTACATTTGGATGCTTTTGTGATCTATACAGGCTTCATTAAGAGCAGGAAGCCATATGCCCTGGCATTAATGTGTATGCAAATAGTAGGGATAGTGAGAACCATTTTAATTAGTAGGAGAAAGATGAGCCACAGGAGTAAGGAAGCAACTGTAGAATTTTTTTGATGTGCTTATATGTTGCTCATAGCTAGGAATAGGTCAAGAAAGAGTGAAGAATTATTTGTATCCTGTTACTTCTCATAATTGAGCAACTTACTGAAATGAGTTGCAGAGTCCATGTCTTCCTAGCTGAACTCTTACGCTTTCCAGGACAAGTAATGAATCCAAATCCCACTTGATATGGGACAGCTAGGCCCACCATCTACAGGGGCAGGGTGTGCTTTATAACTTTTCTTGTGGACTGTAGACAGTAGTTTGCGGTTCAGCACTGCACTAGTAGCTTCTGCACATCTAGCTCGGTCCTGTGTGTCACACAGGCTTGGCTTTATGCAACTTGTAGGTACAGAGGAAAGCCTACTGCTCAGTAAAAACTGAAGCTGTTGTCTGTCTTACAGGCCATATGATTATAAGAGGTACTTTGTAGTATCCTGTGCTAATGGAGGGTATTGCTGTCAGTCAAGACTTAAATTTTAGGTTCCTTGAGGGCTCCTAAAGGAGAAGGTAATAAGATAGGATTACTAGAGTTACTTTTGGAGAAAGGAGTTGCTGAAGAGACTGGAGAGCTTCTAGAATAATAAGATAAAACTCATCAAAATGATGGAAGGGGGGGCAAGTGTGTGAAGAGTGGAAGTGACTGAGGACTCTGACGCTGGGAGAAGAGACAAATGAAGATAGGTTATAGAGGTCCTCAGAATGAGTGGCATGGAAAGGATGGATGAAATTGGTTTTGCTTTTTCTTCTGATTAAAAGAATACGCTAAGAGCAGCCTTCAAATGAGGGAAATGGGAGATGTGCTGAAAAACAAAGGGAGGTTCATAGAACCATAGAACAGCCCAGGTTGGAAGGGACCTCAAAAAATCATCTGGCCAAACCTTCTGTGGGAAAGGGAGCCTAGATGAGAGATTATCTAGCACCCTGTCCATTTCTTGAAAACCTTCAGCGATAGGGACTCTACCACACTCCTGGAGAGGCTGTTCCAGTAAATGATTATTCTCACTGTAAACCTTTCTGAAACCTCTCCTGGTGCAACTTGTACCTGTTGCCCCATGCCATCTCAGTGGCTCCATGTGGAGAGAGAGTGTCTGTCCTCTTTGTAGTTGCTCCTTAAGTACTGGAATAGTGTGATGAGTTCCTCCCAAGCCTTCTCTTCTCCAGGGAGAAAAGGCTAACCTTCCTCAGCCTTTCCTTGTAGGTAATTTTCTCCAGCCCTTTGATCATCACAGCCCTCCTTTGGCAGTATCCAGTCTGTCCATCTCCTTTTTGAATTGTGGGGACCAGAACTGGACACAATACTTGGGGTATAGCCTAGTAAGTGCTGAGTAGCGATACGTTCACAGCTCTGTCTCTCCGCTAGTAGCGCCTCTATGGACGTAGCCCAGAATCCATTTTGCCTTTGTTGCCACAGTGCACTGCTGACTCATATTTAGGTTGTTGACTTGGATTGTTATGCATACAGCAGACTGTTGGAGCTTTTTGCTGTGGGACACTGGTGATGTTAGAAGCCTGCATGACTCTCAAATAGCTAGAAGAGAACACCACTGAGATTCCCCGAGCCAGATAGGGCTAACTCCCAGTGTAGAAAAAAATTGGAGGATGGGAGGCTATTTGGGAAGTAGGTTTTCTTGTCCTTATTTTTCCCTAGGGATCCATAGAACTGGAATAAATGGGCACCCAAAGATCCAGCAGGCCATTCTTAGGTTCTTAGTAAAGATTTCCTGGAGTTCACGTGAACACTGATGCTTTCCAGAGGGGTATGTGGAGTAAGCTGCTGAGTCATCTGTGTTACTCATACCTTAAAGTGGCCAGTGTAGGATTGTTTTCTTCATTTTTCCAGCCTCAGTTCTGAGATGACCACTCCAGCTTCCAGCTTCTACACTGAGGGAACAATCCATAGCTGAGGAATTTGGTGCAGTTAAAAATATCAGTGTGAAATAGTCAGCCTCTGACTTGTCATACCTTTTGAAATGTTGCCTCGCCTTTTTTTTTTTAATTTAAGTCCTTTAAGTGGAAAAGCTCATTTGGATTCTTGGCTTCTTGTGACTTGTTTTGTCTTGGACAATGAGTGACAAGTTAAATAAAACACTAGATTACTTTCACTGGTGGTGTTCGTAAAGCATTGTGACGCAGCCCCCCCAACATCCTTCTCTCTAAATTGGAGAGATACAGATTTGATGGGTGGACTGTTCTGTGGGTGAGGAATTGGTTGGATGGCTGCATCCAGAGGGTAGTGGTCAATGGCTCAGTGTCCAGATAGAGATCAGTCATGAGTAGTGTCCATCAGGAGTTTGTACTGGGACCAGTACTGTTTAATATCTTCATCAGTGACATGGACAGTGGGATTGAGTGTGCACTCTGCAAGTCTGTAGACAGCACCAAGCTGAGCAGTACAGTCAGCATGCTGGAGGGAAGGGATGCTATGCAGAGTGACCTGGAGAAGCTTGAGAAGTGGGCCCATGTGAACTGCATGAAGTTCAACAAGGCCAAGTGCAAGGTCCTGCATGTGGGTTGGGGCAACAGCTGGTATCAATACAGGCTGAGTGGAGAATGGATTGAGAGCAGCCCCGAGGAGAAGGACTTGGGGGTGTTAGTTGATGAGAACCTCAGCATGAGCCAGCTATGTGTGCTAGCAGCCCAGAAAGCCAACCGTATCCTGGGCTCTATGACCAGCAGGTCAAGGGAGGTGATTCTGCCCCTCTACTCAGCTCTGGTGAGACCCCACCTGGAATACTGTGTCCAGCTCTGGGGTCTCCAGTACAAGACAGACATGGAGCTGTTGGAGCAAGTCCAGAGGAGGGCCACAAAGCTGATCAGAGGACTGGAGCACCTCTCCTATGAAAACAGGCTGAGAGAGTTGGGATTGTTCAGCCTGGAGAAGAGAAGGCTCCAGGGGGACCTTAGAGCAGCCTTCCAGTACCTGAAGGGGCCTACAGGAAAGATGGTGAGGGACTGTTTACAAGGGCATGGAGTGACAGGACAAGGGGTGATGGTTTTAAACTGAAGGAGGTTAGATTTTAGATTAGACATTAGGAAACAGCTCTTCACTGTGAGGGTGGTGAGGCCCTGGCACAGGTTGCCCAGAGAAGTTGTGGATGCCCCCTCCCTGGAAGGGTTCAAGGCCAGGTTGGATGGGGCTTTGGGCCACCTGGTCTAGTGGAGGGTGTCCCTGCCCATGGCAGGGGGGTTGGAACTAGATGATCTTCGAGGTCCCTTCCAACTCAAACCATTCTATGATTGTGGGAATTGGGGTAATGCTGCTGCTTGTAGGGATCCGAGCAGAATAAATTTTTTATTCCTGAAAGTCTTCATTAATACTGGGCAATCAGGAATAGCACCACACCAAGTACAATGAGGCACCTGGGTTTTTGCATGTCATGTGGGTAAATCATAAGCTGGGTAATTTGCCCATGGCTACTGGGAATTTATGCATTTCTGATGCATTTTTTTTCATAAGAGGTATGATATATCATATGAGTGCAGAATGCTTCTGCTTGAGTTAACAGGTAGGTATCACTTGCATTTACCTGCACTGAATCCAGTGACACTAGTGCTTTTAGCTCTTCCAAAGGAATCTAAAATAAATTGCCTTTTGGGATGAGATAGCTGTGGATTAGCTAAACCAGGTAATGGGAACTAGATAGTAGGCAGTGACTTTGTCATCACTTCTGGCTGTGTTTTGACAGTTTTCATAAACATACTTTGTTTTATACCTTTGTTTATACTGGGAATGGGATGAAATGGTTTGCATACTTCAGGAACATGGACTTGATAACTTAATGAGGTCCAACTTGCATGACTGATACATACTATGCTTTCTTATACGGTCAAGAGGGGCAACATAAGGCAAAGAGTGAAGATACAAGAATGGTTTATGGGTGGAATTGTAATTCCCAGGGATCACACCATTAATTACGAATAGGGCTGAACTGGTATATAGCTAGGCCAAGGCTAACTTGGCAGAGTCAGCCTATGTGGTCACTACTGGCTTGTTTCTTCTCTTAGCCAGCAGTTCAAACAGGCTAACTACCCCTTTATTGTAGGTCAGACAGCAGAATATGCTGATGGAGCTTCTGCAGTGAAGAGATACCCAGGTTGCTTGTCTAACCCAATGAAACAGGTCTTGCTCTTCCAACTATATGCCAGCCAAACTCTAAAGGGATGATTTGTTAGCATTTAAAACTGTTAAAGATAGTATGTGGTTAGAGAGGTTTTTGCTGGGCTAAAATTATGGTAGTTTAACCTTCTTGGGCTTCTCTTGTACTGAACACATACTTCTCCCCCTCTTCAGAGGGCCCCCGCGTCCACGCCCTGCCCCACTGGCTGGAGAGGCTGAAAACAAAGAGAACCATCATGAGGCCAACGCCATGAGTCAGCAGCCACTTCGTCGTGGGTATAGGCGCCCGTACAACTACAGGCGTCGGCCTCGTCCACCCAATGCTCCAGCTCAGGATGGGAAAGAGGTAAGCACACTTGTGGCAAAATGTGGCAGAGACCGAGTTTTGATGGGGTGAATGCTCAAGACCTTCTGTCCTGTGGGAGTTTTAACAAGTGTTGGGGTGCTGGAGGAGTCTGGCCAAGTCCAAAGTGCTGATGGCTGAAGGTTGCTGGTTTCATTGCCTGTTCCTTGTGAACATCTTTTGAGAACCAGCAGCTTATCTTAAATGGTACCTGCAGTGGGACAGGGATTGCTTCTGGGTAGTTCTTACATGTTGTTGGACTGTAACAAATATTTTTGGAGAGAAATGGCTGTGTTTCCCAGCCTCCTCAGACCTTCAGTATGTATGTAGTGTAAGAGATGGAATTGCAAGCTTCAGATCCATTTCCTGAACTGCCTGAACCAGGTGATTTCAGGAAACTGTTTGCAAACACAGATTCACAGATTTTTTTTTTTACCTTCATAAGGAAAGACTTTCTTATTCTATATGTACTTGAGGTTGTCCCCTGACAGTCTGCTGTGCAATACTTTAAACTTTGGTGTATTTCCTATAGTTAATATTTTTTGAGGATTCATTTTCCTTGATTATTTTAAAACCTGGGTTGTGCTGGCCATACCACTAAACAGAGGAAGAGTCTGTAGGTCAGTCTTTGCCTATAATAAAAGGTTTATTGTGTCTTAGACAAAGGTGACTGAAACACCTGCTGAAAATCCTGCTCCAGTGACCGAGCAGAGTGGCGCTGAGTAATGTCCGGCTCCCCAGGCACCTCTACTATTCCTCAGGTAAGGAATATAAATGGTTCTTGTTCTCTGACTGAAGCAGTATTGTGTATACTTCTAGGTTGGCCACATGCCCTTATGTGGGGGGGTTTGTTATTTGTGATAAACTTCTGAGTGTGCTGTATAAGGCAAGCTGAGGAACTGTGTGCTGTTTTCTCTTCTTTCTCTCCTCTCCATCTGCATTTGTCACAAAGTAAACTTTGCTTTATCAGTCTGATTTTTTTCAGGAAGATCTGTCTGGTCTGTATACTAACTCATCAGCAGATGCTACTGCTAATGTTTTGCTTTAAGAAGATACTGTACTGTCAATTTACAGATAGGATAAGCATGACTGGCTTATTCTGTCTGTTATCATAACTCCTTCTCCACCTCACATCCCACCACTTCAACAGGAAACTGAAACTTAAACTGTATCTTTTTAAAATTTGGCTCTTCAACAGGTGTCCTAAAATACAACTCAAAAGTAACACCAAAGAAACACTCAAGCAATAAATTGTCAACAGTGATGATGAAAGCAAAGATTTGAAACATCAGAACTTAAAAGAAAAAAAAATTACCAGCAGCTGAGATCCAGGGAACGCCTGCAAGATAAATGTATGAAGAGAGAAAAAGAGAGCGAGATTCAGAAAGAGCAACCTCCCCAGTTTCAACAGCAACTGTGGGGTTTTTTGTTTTTGGGGTTTTTTAGAATTTCACTGTTTCGCTAGTATTGAATTTTTCAATTTTTCTTTTGGTATCAAACTGAAAAGGGAAAAAACCCAACTAATGAACTGAAATTGAAATAAAATGCTTTTTCTTATTGGATGCTGGTGCTAAACCTCCCAAGTGTGAGTTTTTTTTCTGTGCCAGTCCTGGTCACTGCAGGACACGGGGAGGAGAAACTTCCGCTTTCCTTGGTAAGATCTATTTGAAACTGTGCAGCATGGGTGACGTTCCTCACAAATAAAAGTGATTTCAACTACCAAAAAATCTGCTTTAGTGTGTGTGTTCATGTTTACCTTGAAAATAAATTACTAGTTTAATCTTGCTGCTTCAGCATTTATACATGAAAATGAGAGCTGCTTCTTTAATATGTGTTGATCTACCTTGTCTAAAACCATGTTGGATGATACATGTGTGAGGACATGGCTCAGTGAGGTGGATCTATTTCAATCCAAAACATCCTTTGCAAAGAAATTGTACAACAGAGCTATAACCTACACTGTTCTTTCTGCTCAAATAGCATTAATGGTTGGGGTTTTCTGTTACCATCTTGTGGCAGGAGTTTGGGGGATTTGGAGTGGGTTACTGGGATATTATTTTCCCCCTCTGTTTTGCTAGGCTGTTCTGTAAACAGTAGTATCCTAGTTTTCAGATTCCTCTGCTCAAAAGACAAAGCTGACTTAGCGACTGCCACTTTATTTGCAACAGAAGCTTGAATAATGGCAGTATGTTTTATTAGCCTCTCTGCTTTTCTTTATTTGAAACCAGTAAAATCTGTGCCATCTTGTGTTAATGAGCAAAGTACTTAGCTGTCTTGCTAATGTGTGTGTTTTTCTAACATTCTTCCCTAAAACTTGGCTGTTTTCCAAGTGTTATCAGTCTACTTCCAGCTGTTGAACATGGGTGCGTTTCTGCAGCTATCTTGTGTCCTTCATTCTCTAGTCCGATGCTTCTCACGTTCCTGTCTTGCAGTTGCTATTATCCAAACCTTGGAATAGTGAATTTGCTTCCTTAAAATGCCTCTTTCTGTTCTCAGCTGAATAACACCTCATGTAGAACCCCTCAGTCTGGAACAACACTGTAACTGTACACATGTAGGACTAAAAGAGTACAGAGGTTTTTGGCAGGTACTTATTGTTCTTGTCTCCTCTCGTTTCCCCATTCTTGCACACTATTATTAAAAATTATGAGATTCTGTGGAGACATGCTATCTCATGTTACTCCTCAGGAAGGGCAAAGTAGGGGGAGTGTAGGGTGTAGTTGTGCTCTGAAGCAGTTTGCTTCTAGCTTCTGGGAAGGTGAGGAATGGCCCTTGCACCCTGTTGCCTTTGCCTTATGGTGGCAGGAGAAGGTATAGTGATGTATGAGTTGAACTGCCTGCAGCTGACCACATTGGGGAATTCCTGTATGCTTTACAATGAATTAGGAACTATTAATGAAATATGAAATGAAAGCTGCAAATTTGGCTCACGGAGGAGAATGCTTCTGACGTTGCAAGTTGTTACATGTAGTGTAACCTGCCCCTGCAGCACTGGATCACTTACCCGGCAGTTCTGAAAGTACACTGGTACAAGGATTGCTGTGAGACTGAGTTTCTGCACCAAATCTGGTAAGCTGTAGACTGGGAAAGATGTTGAGATGGACACAGTGGTATTCTAATGTCTTTCCGTGGAAGATGAAGAATATGGCTGTTTTGACACAGAACAAAATTTATTAAGGTGAGGAAAACAAGTAATGCACCTTCTAAAAATTCTTAACCAGGCTAATCCTTAGTAGACTTCAGTTTTGTTCAGAACTAAATCTATTTCAGGCAGCTGAGGCAAGGTTGGCAGTTTCATTGTAATATAAATAGATTAAGATTCATAAATATTGAAACACTACTGCAGAATTTGTTATAAAAACTATTTGAACTGCCTTCAGTTGTTCAAAAGAAAGTGTTTTTTCTTAAAGTGAGATTCGACAGGCCAAATAGAATTTTTTTTTTAATCCCTGCAAAAAAGGTCGGATTTGAATCAGTTTAACAAAAGCACCTATTTGTCTTTATTTTATGAAAGGAGAAATTGAGGGAGACATGTAAATAGTGTCCTAGCATCTAGTTTTTTGTTACTTTAGTCCTACCTTTGTGATAAGAATCTTTGCATAAAACAGAAGCTTGTGTCCGACAACCCTCTTCATCCCTGAATTCCTGCTTACGAAAACATAAGCTTAACTCTAGCAAGTCTAAAGCACTTACTAAAATTACATTTAGATATCTCAGGGCATAAATTGTTCCCTTACTAAGCCACTTGTTCTCTTGATAGTTGAGCTTTGGCTGAAGAAATAAAACTGGTGCTCGGTAATGAGGGTCAGTTCTCTTGGCAACTGTGGTGCTTGTGTACCGGTAAGTAAGGATATGGGTTATTTGCCTCAAGCAGAACTTCAGCTGTTTAGTTTGTTTTGGTCTTTTTTAAAAGACTTTTAGTTACAAGGATTTTGAATTTGTATTTTGAAATGCTTTTATACCTACTTGGGAGTTACTGTCCCTGTGTTATGTTCGTTCTCTCATTCCAGCATTCTTCCCTTTCATGGGCACTTATAATGGCTTACACTTGGAGTGAATTACACTTTTATAGTGTAATCATTTTACAGTGTTTTCATAATACTCTGCCTGACTGACTGTAACCAGGCTTTTTGCTTGTTAAGGCTGCTGTCTACTGTTACTTAGCTGCAAAAATGTTCTTTGTGGCCTGTGATCTTTTGAGGAGGATAAAGAAGGGAAGAAGAAAGCTCTGTAGGCATTTGTCTGTGCACTTTCATTTAAACCTAATAGTCTTGCAATGACAAGATATTCACTGATTCAGAGAAATATGTATCCTGTAAATTTCTGCATTGAACAATATTATATCTACGTGCACCCCTTCCCACCCACTTCCATGAGAGTTATTTGTGGTGGCTTTTTAGAAAGTCTGTAGATCCTAAGTTCAAAGCCACGGTCTTAGATTTTATCCTTCCTGCTGGTTTGGCTTTTTGGATAACCAGCTAGCCTTCAGTGTCGCTGCGATTCTTTAGAAGGAATCTGCTCTGAGATGTTCAAAGTTGGAGGGACAAAAGCTGCATGAGCTAAGCAACAGTGGGACCATCGATCAGGCACAAAGGAGATAAGACAGTTTCAGAGGCCGTGTCAAACAACTGGCAGCTTGAACTCTTCATTTTGTGCTTCTGACAATAGTGGAGCAACGTAGCTGTGACTTGATTTTGAATCTTGGAGCTAGACAACAATGCACTGTGCAGAAAATGGATCCTGATGACTTAGAAGTAATTATTCATCTTAGCTGGTGGTGGTACTAAGATCTTAAGGTTTTAATGTGAAAATCCTACAGAAAGTTGTGAGTTCAGAGCTTCATCGTATTTCCTGATTGTTGTCAAAATGCATCATTCTTCAATACTTGGCTATCAGTCGAGTTTTGGCTTGTAAATTATGACTTTTGTAGACCGCATAGGTCCTTAGAGCTAGTCTAGACCTGCTTTTACAGTGCAATTCTAAGGATGATTGGCAATAAAGTATGGGTCTGTAGTACAGAAAGAGATCTGACAAAACTGGGAGTGTGGGTTAAATGCGTGCAAATCCACAGAGTCTTAGGTCAGATAAGTGGCTTGTATTAGTGTCAGCCTAGAACTCAACTTTAGCTGCACCTCAAGTCAAAGTCAAACTTGTGCTGTTTTAACATATTGGGTAACATCAGTTAGGTGGCAAAAGCCAAAATATGCTTAGTACAGTGTCAGTGTAATAGTCTTGTGTTGTTTCCAGAGGCTTAAGAATGTCTGCATTCTGTGGTTGCTCTTCAGTGTGCTGGTCTAGCGAATTATTTTCACTTACATTACCCAGTACTCACATTTTTGTCTGTAACAACTGTTAACAGTTTTTAATGGTCTCCAAATCATGCTCTTCTTCCTTTAAAATACATTTCACCTCAAAACTTTGTAATCTTAGTGCCTATGTTTGTTTTTCAGTGATCCAAACTCAGAGCACTGAGAGAAAACCAGGCAAGTAAGGTAGACAATAGTTTTAACAGAAACAAAATTGAGAAAATATCCTAATGTGCTTTCTTTGAAAAAATGTAGATGTGTTTAACAGTGGTGCAAGAGCACGGAGGAGGCAGCGCGACAAAAAAGAGATTGTTATTAACGGAATGTACACAGAAAAGGTACTGCCGCTTTCATGCTGATAGCACCTAGGTGATACAGTACTTGCCCTGGAGGAAATGACTCAGAAAGAATGTTGTTCACTCCCTTCATTTTCAATAAGCTCTTTGCTTCTCTGCTAAGAATGCGAGCAAAATGAACATTATTTTAATACCAGTATGTGTAAATAGGGTTGTTATAGATGCAATAATTTCTCCATACCCATTTCAGGAAAAATTGCTGCAAAGATCTGAACTGAAATTTTGAAACTACTTATGTGAACAAGTAAAACAGCTAGTGAGTATGGAGTCTCTTCTTGAGCCTTTCTGAGGTAACCTGGAGTGGGGCTGTAATAAGAACTGGAAAGCACAAGTACTAAATTAAATTAATATTCTAAACAAAGCTCTAGGCCATGTTCTGACAAGGATCGAGATGCTTAAGTGGACATGTGAAATGTCCACAGCCCCATCTGGGCTCACAGTTTCAACCATCAGAATTTCCCTGGAAGCTGCACAGGGGCCTCTTAGCTGAGTCTCATCTCTTTCCTGGTAAGAAAGTGTTAATAGAAACTCTAAACCCTGTTAAGAATCCAGGCAGCTCTGAGTGCAGTAGCACCTGAGTTGCTAGACAAAAAGGGGCTGCAGGACACCTTGCACACCTTTGTTTTATAGAAAAGAGATGTTTACACTAAGGAGAGGAATGTGCTTTGAGCTATGACAGGCTGTTTAGGCCAGGCAATGTATGGCTCAGTTTGATGGCTCTTGGATAGTTCGCTCTTGGGCATCCAACTCTTGCCTTGCTGACAGTTTAAATACTTCAGTAAATTTTGTTGTGAGAAGAACAGTAAAAGCATTGCAGTGTTAAGCACCAGAGCATCTACTACCTTTAATAGGTCAGGATCGAGGCCATAACCTCCTTCCTAAGCTTCATAGACTTCTTGATTAAAGCTGATATCCAACTGTGGAAATAAGACTTGGTCTATCTATTTATGTGAAATGAACCAGTGTGAATACAGATTCCAGTACCTGTTCAAGCGTCTGCATAAAAAACCAACAAACACTTCAACTGATTTGTGACTTGCTTATATAGTGTTACTTAAAAGAGGTTAAAGAATTAATAAAGAAGAAAACAAAATTCCTTACTGCTGTATTTAGGTGTACAGATGGGCAGTGCACCAGTGCCAACTTTTCTTGCTTTTATAGCAAGAGAAAAAAAACATGCTTTGTCTTAAATACAGTACAGGAAACACCTGTGAGTAACTGCTGTACAGCCTCAGGTCACAAAAGTGGAGTTCACTGCGAATGAACATACAGCTAAACTGCTGCTGACACTTTTCATTACAGAAATCTTCGGCGATGGGTGATTAAGAGATGTCAACCCAGCGATGCGGGTTACTATTACAGTTTTAAGTTACGTGAGCACTAGATGGGGCTGTTGCTCCACATCCTTTTTACTGAAAATTACGGACACACCCCTGTGACAGGAAATCAAGGTGTTTCAATGTGGGCTGTCTGGTCTGTGCTGCAAGCCTAAAGCATCTAGCTGGGATGAAATGTGGTAGATGGTGAGATGCATGAAGCAAAACTCACAATCCCCACAAGCTGATTCTCAACGTAAAAAATAAAAGAAAGCTAACTTAAAATAAACACAAGTTATTTTAGTAGTAAAGGGACAGTATAATCATCTTGCTGTATAGCATTTCAAGGAATATGTGCTGTTCCTATGCTGGTCCATATCCCTAACTCTCGTCCGTTTATCACTGCACAGCTGGGAAGAAAATCTTGGGGAGAAAGAGGCAGACTCAGTCTACTCAGCCAGAGTACGTGCTCCAGGCAGAGAATGTGATGTGCTCTGAGCCGCAACCTTTGGTTCTCTCTTTCCAACTTCTGTCCCTACTGTTCATCACCATTAGGTGTTCACGGTCACCTGCGTGAGAACTTTCAGGAGCAAGAAAAAGGGTGGCAGAAATGGCAAATGTTCACAGGTACCTCCAACACCTCTTCGACCAACTCGTTCCTTCACAGCAGGGTGACCTGCTAACTCAGTGTAAGCACCTGTCCTTGAGGCTAAATTGGTGCGCCGTGGTTCATAGCCTGTCATTTGTCTGCTTCTTGGTGAGAAGAGAATTAAGGTGCTTTTAATGATTCTTGTTGATGGTGCTGTAATGCTTTCTGCCTCAGCAGTTATACAGAAAAAAATACCCCTTTTCCAAAATTTGGAAAGGAAAAGTTGTAAAGTGATGTGACTTGAGGACTGAGGAAAAAGTTACCAGATGCCTCCTCTCCGTACAGCTATGCTCTCTGATCGTGGCCCTTCGCTCTGCAGAAACAGTATTCTGACAGACTCACTCACCATAGCCTTCCAATTACAGGAAATAGGATTTAACTTCACATAAGACATAACTTCACTGAATGTCACAATTAATTAAAAAAATTTTTTTTTCAAGTGTTCTCTATTCTCAGTGGGACTCCTGGATTAAAAAAAATTTCCTGGCTTAAAAAAAAATTTTTTTTTTTAACACTGGCCACCTGGTTTAAATTTCTAAATGAAAACTGAGCTTTCTAGAAAATCTGTAGTTAATCTATACTTAGCAATTTATGGCCAAAAAGTCTCACAAAATTCAGTATGTTCCTACGTAAGCTGTTGAAGACAGTGCTTCTTCAAAGAATTTAATTTTTAACATAGACTTAAGGAACGAAGACAATGTAGTTAAAGGTACCAAAGTGACAACATGGCATTTAAAATCCTCCAGAAAGGATTAATTTGCACTTAATAAAAGTGCAATTTTCCTTATACTGTTCTGCCATTTTGCCCTAGCGTGGCTGGAATGAAGACCTACCTGCCAGAAAATCAAGAGTAGAATTCAAAGTTTATGTTCTTAGTCATTTGTACCTCTAGAAACACTTGGTAGCAATGAAAAAAAAAAAAAAGTTGAAATTACTTACATATGTTTCACGTCAGCAGGATAAACATTCTGTCTGAACAGAGATCAACTAATCTCAAGAGAATACTTAGTCTAAAACTTAGTAAGCTTTTGACAGATCACTGAGATTTGATTTAAATCATTAAATGCCTCTTCAAAAGAGATGGAGATGCTCTCACTTGCTACATGGTGCTTACTTTCTAGTTGAAAGAGGCTGATTTTAATGAAAGGGAAATTCCTTCTCAAAACTTGCACTGACTTCTATCTCAGATAAAATATTCGTTTATGCATTAACTGCAAGCCACAGGGTGGTGGTCTTAATCCATTTCTTGACTGCAAAATAAAAGTAATTTTTTTTTCTTCTCTTTCTTTTTAAATATTGTACAGTAGGAACATATGGAGAAAAGCATGTTTTATAACATGGTTAATTTGGTTTCTGCAGCAATCGCACAGACTACACCACAAACACAGTGCAGTCTATAATGGTAAACAATTTTTTCTTAAACGAGATGCTACCTTCAGAGGGATTGAGAAGAACAATCTTTCTGGGAAAACCAGTCCAAAGAAATGGTCAAAAATCCAAGGAAACAATATTAAACAACTGCAGATAAGCAATCTGAATAATAAAATTCTGTGAGCGAATACCTAGTTGGGAATCCCGCATCAAACTGACCCAACCTATCTGTAAATCTAGAATTTCACCTGTTTTTAATTTGGAAAAAAAGTACTTCTTCAGTTTTCCTTGAAAGGCATGGACTAGTGCAATACCACTGCAATGATCCACTGTACTCCCTTCTGCTCCCCCCTATTTGTTCAGGTGTCAAAGAATTCCATGTATATTGACGATGAAGCGAGTATGATTTTCCAGGAAGAAAGACACAGAAAGCATGTAAGTTGTGTATGCACACACACTACAAGGATTACTGATGAGCATAATAAAAATAGACACATTGTTACCTTTTACCTTCAACAATATAAATATATATATGTGTGATCTCATTAAAATACTTCCATAGATGTATACATATAGGTAGTTCTTAGTAAAATGAAAGCCAATCCATTTTCCACAGTGTCTGTGAAACCTCTATGGCTGGAAAACAAAAAGGCTGGAGTGATTTTCGAAGGGATGTAGTTCTCCCACCATGACTGAATTAAATTTATTCCTTTTTTTGCTCTTCACTTTTAGGTTCATTTAGCACCTCATGCCATTTCTTCTCCATCTCTTCTTTGCAACTCAGGAAGGCATCTTCCAAACGCCTCATGGAGTTGGCCAGGTCTGGGTTGGTA
Source organism: Grus americana (assembly GCF_028858705.1). Classification (NCBI taxonomy): domain Eukaryota; kingdom Metazoa; phylum Chordata; class Aves; order Gruiformes; family Gruidae; genus Grus; species Grus americana. Next base: position 84,237,272 of record NC_072852.1, read on the forward strand.
CGCATGACTACCATGTCATATGCCATCCAGGTTGCCTGCACTACAAACCCAACAGATAACGGCTAAGCCAGGAATTTTGGCTAAATATAAGCAATGGCAGATTCAATAAACGAATAAAAGACATGAATTATTATCAGCTCAGATCTTATGTCAGAGAAGGCCTGCTGTAAAATAAAGTGGAAACTGCCCACAGTAATACTCAAGGTTAAATAAAAGACTGTTCAGTATTACTTCTCTTCTTAGATGTCTCAATACTTCAGAATGGAAGTATACTGATGTAAACTACAAAAGGGAGACAGACACTTTTACCTAAAAATTACAACAAAATACATAATCAAAACGAAAGTTTCAACACACTGTTTTAAAACAAACGAAGCAAAGAATCCTCTCTCCAGCCCAGTTACAGTCACGAGGCTTGTGTTAGATGAGGAAGAGTAAGACCAATGAGGCAGCAGCATAGAGATGAAAGGTTTTAAGAACAATCTAAATAATTAAATTGATTTTGAAATAAAAAGTATCTGATAAAGCAGAGCAAATCATTTTAGTGCTTATTTCATACTTTCCCTTTTGCTTTACCATAAATTGACTGTAGTTTTCTCAATGGCACTCATAAATTGTGTTTAATTACAAATAGTTTAATTAACAGTTTCCATCTATTCTTATTAGTTGCACACAGTTTCTGACATAATTGTTGCAGAACACGCAGAAGAATATATAATCCTCTCCATGCATACAGGACTAAGATTAAATTTGCAGAGGAGTCTTTATTCTAGCTAGAGGAATTAAGCACGTCATGCACTGACCTTGAGAGGTACTATGTATCCCACCATTTTTCATAATTAAATCTCAATTTACATACTATGTTTTAATAATTGTGAATTAAATATCTTAGTATTATTTCTGTTTTCAATCACCAGTGTGAACTGAGCACCCATCACCTATTAATTTTCAATTCTGGGCCGCCTGAAACTTCTAGATTATTTGCACACTTTCTCCCAATTAAGAACATTAGGGCATTAGTTGATGGTGATTGTTTCCACTTATTCTATCACATGGAAGTTTACAGCAATAAATACAAATAATAAATGTTCAATGTCTTCACTCTAGTAGACAAATCCATATCACTCTTAATAAAGATCTGTACCTGTTAGTTTTTCCATTTCCTCCAGAAGTTTTTCTAAATCCCTATTCAAGTCCTCCACCATCTTTACCATGTTATCATAGTGTCCTTCCTGAGGTTCTGATTCAGCCATCTACAGGGAAAACAGGAATTTCATACTTCATTTTACTTTGAAGTCAGTTGATTTTCACAGTGGAGAGAAAGTAACATTGTAATAAATTTAAAAAACCCCAATATATATAAAAATATTCAATTTACATGTGAATTCATTAAGAACTGGACCTCAAAGTCACTTACCACTTTTATGCTACGTATTATTTTCAAACCATTTTGAAATTAATTTAAGTAGAAATAATCACACTCAAATGTGCTGTGTTTATGCCAAATAAAGAATTTGGTATCAGTAATAACAACGATCACTTCTAGTTTTAGAAAATTTTATCTATTATCCTATTACAGTCGTCTTCAAGCTTCTCTCCCAAATACTTCGATGTAGGGCAATTCCTAATTTTCAAAGTTAGGTGTAAAATCCCCATTTGTATTCAGTATTTCATACTCACATGCTACAGCCAGGTAAGTACATGCACTAAGTTCTGTCACCACATAAACAGCAAAGTGCCTATGATTTACTAACCTCCGCTTGAGTTATAGGTAGTAAAATTTCAGGAAGTAAAAATGCTTGGGGCAAAAATATAGATTTAGAGGCCCAACTTACGCAATTAGAAGTTTCAGAACCTTGATATTCACCAAAAATGTGATACGCAGCCTTGCCTTTAATTTCCTTTTCTGAAAGCTGCTGGTGGATGGGACAAAACTATGAAGGAGAGGGAAGAGCTTCACTGTAGTGACTGTACACATCACGCAGCAGGCATAGTTTTTGTCAGCTTTTTGGTTTATATATGATTCTTACAGTCAGTTAGTGGGTATCCATTTTCTGTTTTTTACTGCTGATAAATGTGGAAGGAATGCAAGGGTTTCTAACAGCTTTACACCATTTTAAAGCAATGCCAAGCCTTATCAAGACGCTGGGTGTTCAAATCAACTGCGTGCCGGCAAACCCTTTACCCCAGAGACGTTAAAAAACCCCAAACCCCTTGTTGTACCCCGACGGGCACGCTTTAACTTCCCACCAGCACTGCTCTAGGCCCACGGCGCCGGGGGACCGCTGGGCCGAGCCCGACAGCCGTTTGAGGAGCCGCCCTCAGAGGGTGGCCGCTGCCCCCCTGTAACCAGCCCTCACCCCACAGTCCGCTCCCTCCCTCCCGAGGGGAAGGCCCTTCTCCCGTTCCCTCCTACCAGCCCGCCCTGCGGCCGAGCCGGGATGTCCGACGGCCCCCGCCAGCGCTTCCTGCCACCCGCTGCGCCGCGCTCCCGCCGCCCGCCTCAGGGGCCCACGGCCGTCGCCAGCGGGGGCGGGGAGAGGAGCGCGGGCGGGCACGGCATACAAAAAACCGGCCTTCTGTACTCTCCTGCCCGCTCTGCCCCCGAGCTCACGAACTCGATTAATTCCGTGTTTCACGAAAACAAGCTCTTGGGTGAGGAGTTAGGCGGCCGAGGGACGGGAAGGGACGGGGAAAAGCACGGGTTTGCCCTCCGCGCCGCGGCAGGGACGCGCTCCGTGGCTCTGGCCCCGGACTGTGGCCCGGCTCCGTGTCCCGCTACCCTTCTCCATCCCGCGCACCCGCGGCAGGTCCTGGGCCGCAGCACGGCGGGCCCTTCAGCCGGCCTGGCCCATCCCCCTGGCCTCCAGGGCAGGCCGGGCCTCCTGGGCAGCGCCTCGTCCCCCTGCCGCGGTGCCGTAGTTGCCCTTCCCCGGAGGCTGGAGAACAGGAGGTAACTTCCCCTGCTTACGGCCCCCTCTGGCTGTCCCCCAGTTCCCCCGGGCTGTGCTGACCCCTTTAGGTTAGCCCGGTGCCGGGCCTCCCCTCACCTTCCTTCACTGCCTGCCCCTGGTTACGGCCAGCTGTCGGCACTGGATGGCCTGTTGTTTCGGGAATTGGCCTGAAAGTAGCCCAAAAGTTACGTCTTGAGCCCAAAGTCTGAAATTTGGGTGGTGCTTCTGCTTCTTTTCTCTGGGGGTTCATCTCCCTGCCTGCATGATGGAGAGAGACTTCAGACCAGGGCCGGTCATGACAGGACAAGGCAACAGTTTTAAACTAGAAGAGACTAGGTTTAGATTAGATATAAGGAAGAAATTCTCCACTGTGAGGGTGGTGAGGCACTGGAGCAGGTTGCCCAGAGAGGCTGTGGATGTCCCCTCCCTGGAAGTGTTCAAGGCCAGGTTGGATGGGGCTTTGGGCAACCTGGTCTAGTGGAGGGTGTCCCTGCCTGCAGCAGGGGGGTTGGAACTAGATGATCTTTGAGGTCCTTTCCAACCCAAACCATTCTATGATTTTATGATCTTTGTCTTCATGAAAAAAAATATCAGAGAAGGTGTTTGCAGGAATAGGCAAAGAAGAGTTAGAAATATTCTGATGACTGAGCAACAAGACTCAAAGTTTGTCAAGAGTTTGCTGATACTGGAAATTACCTGGTATATAACAGGGTGAGAATCAAGTACCTTCTCTGAATTGCTCACTCCCCAAATTGTGTTCCATTCCAGATCAATATCCAAACCTTAAATGGTTTGGGCTGTCTCTTGTTCTCCTTTTTCATCCACACAAACACAAAATCAGTCCTGTTTTTAAATGATTGAGTATATTAGTATTCTCATCATGCATGAAACTTACTCATTGCTTGTTATCATCACTTATTTCACTGCCAGCTGAGTAGCTGGTTTGAAGATGGCAGTCTGTCTTCAAAACAAACACAATGAAGTATTTCTTCACCCAAGTTATATGAATGCTGTGGAATTTATCACAGAGCATTGTGTTGCTAAAGTTTTGCAGGGGTTCAAAAGCAGTTGAGCAAAATCCTTCAAGGCGTATGAAAGAAAAACTTGTATTTGGCTAAATAAATCCATGAACCACAGGCTGCTGGAGGCTGGGGAAAGCATTAGTGGAAGTATCATTTTATGTTGTTATAGTTTGTCATTTCCCTAGGCAGTCTCCCTGCCAGCTGTCTGAGGCATAGCACTAGGCTAATGGACCCTTGGTTTGAGGTGGCAGAGTCATTTCTTGGGTAACCCCAGCTCCTAAATTATGTGCCTTTAAGCTGTCTCCCAGATGCTGCTTCCTGCTGTATGTGCTTGTGTATGCGGATAGAAGGCTTATTTTTGGTCTAGTGGTGTTGCTTTTTAATACTGCTTCATTACTCTATCAAAACTGCTTCATTACTCTGAAAATCTGGGCAGCAAGTACCATGTACTGTTTATCCATGTAACTCCAATAGCTTAGCAGCCACCTTGCTACTGCAATGTGCTAGAACCCATTTCCAGTGACACTGGCAGGCAGGAACATGTTTTGGTTCAATGTCTCTTGGCTTATTTGTGATTCTTCTCTACTATAATTAGGACATAGCAATGTATTAGAAGGTAAATTACAGATGTAAAAATTATATTATTAAATGGAATAGTTCTTAAATACATTTTTATGTAACAGTGTTACAGCTCTTGGTGATACATACTTTCTAGTTCTCCTAAGGTTTCTATGGATATCCTTTCCAGGGGATTGCTGGCTTCTCTGCTTCTTTTTGTGTGAAGCCTCTCAATTTATTCCATACTGAGACTGGGTTTTTAGGTCACTATAGCTTCTAGGTTTTGCCAAGAGGAACTGGTGCGTTCTCACTGGAAAAATGTGAACAATGTAAAAATGTGGTGGTAAAGAGCAGGAACTTAAAAGCAAAAATTATATATTTAACAAAAAGAGCATAAGAAACTGAAAGAGAAAAGGTAAAAGTAGCAGAGGAATATGCAGACATATTGTGCTCAGGATGTTGGTTGCTCAGGACAGAAGCATGTGGGAACTGGGCAGAGCAGAACTGCATGCCTGTGATATGTGTTGCACCTAACTTGCAGTCTAACAGTTCATCTATCTACCCTGGTGTTCTGGGAGAGGCTGTGGCCAAGCTACCAAGTCATGCTGCAGGTACGTACTGATTTTGGGAGACCAGCTCCTGCTCAGGGAAGTTATTTCTTTGAAGAAGAGGAAAGCAATGGAATTTAGCCCAAATGTATGGCATCTATCTTCTGACATTTGACCAAGACGTGTAAATCAGGAGCTAGGTTACGCTTTATACATGTGATGTCAGTGTAGGGAAAGAGGATTTTAGTACTTGAATTGCTTTACAGAAGTTCTTAGGACCTTGTATTAATTATACAGAGAACCTATGTTCTCTATGTCCTTAACTTAGTTTTTCAGTTGTGTTGAATGAATCCCCAGCTCCTGGGCCTGAAAAATCTGCCAAAGAAACCAAATGGAAAAGCTGTACTTTAGCTTACTTACAGCATCTAATCAACCTTCAGGATCTTTCCAGAGCATCTGGTTTGAGAAGGAAGGGCTGACCAGGCCAGTGACTGACTGCATGAAACTGTGCAAGTGACATTTTCATTTAGATTTAGGAAAAGACTTGGGAATGATATGGTCTAATTTGGCAGGAAAGTGGGGGGAAAAGACTATTATTAGATGTGCCTAACCCTGAATAGAGGAGGTGCTAGCAAATTACTGAACCTTCAACTGGCTGAAGAAGATTGATACATAATCCTTCAGTAATTTCATTTTTATAAGAAGCTCTTTTTTTTAATTTCTTTTCATTTAATGCTACCCCCTCCTAGCCTTTCTTTCTTTGGAACTTTTAAAAAACAAAAACTGAAGGAATGAACTTAAAATCACACTAGAATAATCATTTTCAAGAAAAATCTAAATATTAAATAGGCAAACAAATTGTTCTCAAGTCAGAAGACCTGCCATCTTGAGAGGCAAAGCTCATGAGGCAGAACAGAGACTTGGGATAATGATGGGAATTTTTCTTTCACTTCTAGATCATCTGTTCTGATTTTCACCCCATTTGGGGATGAATGACTGGCTTGCAGAAACAGAAGAACAGGTATTGAGCCTTTCAACCTCTCTGGGTTTACGCTGACCAAAAGATCAGTCACAGTCTATCAGTATAAGCCACAGTTTTAAATCTTACGTTAGGATGTGAATGTAAGTCAGAGACCTTACCACCTCTAAATTACTGTGGAAAAACTGAATATCACAGTGACATTTAAGAAAGGGATCCTTTCATCTGAAACTTGCTTTTTGTGGTCCAGCAGCAGTTGCTTGAAGTACACTTACTTTCTGGAAGTTGAACTGCAAAATTAGCACCCTTGTTAACAGTATCAGCACATAGGACAAAGACAGGTTTGTGGCTGAATTGCTGCTTAGCGGCTGTGTGGTTTGGATGGTTGCTAGGTGTTCTACAGCTGTCTTGGAGATAAAGAGGACTTTTTTGTTAATAAGACTGCCAGTCTACTGCCTTTCAGTGTGCCTAATCGTACTTGCTTAAGGAAAAAACAGAGAGGACAGAGGCATTTAAACAGGCAGTGTGTTCTTTGTGGATATGCAAACTATGTATGACTTACAGCAGAAGTTTGTTTTTCACAGGACAAAACGTGACAATAAATGACTGCTGTCCCTTAACTAAACAGGGGGAGGGACTTGTGAATCTGTGAGGAAGATTATATAGACTGAGGCCTGAACTCTGAACCATTAAAATATCTTCTCCAACCAGTCCGACTGGGAGCACAGCAGAGAGATTGACTGGGGAAACTAAAAGCAGCAGAGATTGCTGCTTTTGCATATGCATACCTTGAATATTAACCCTTTACCTATCCCACTGTTTTTCCTACAGTTGGGGGCTGTAGAAACTGTGAAAGGAGGAGCAAAAGGAGGAAGATTATCCATTATATTTTTAAACAGGAATCTGAATAGGTTCCCCAAGTGCACTTGGGGAAAGTGCCTGTGGAAAGTAACACATTTCAGTAAAGAACGCATTTAAATGAGGAATTGTCCTTTGCATTTTACCCACTTTTTAATGGGGAATGAGGTATAGGACAGATCCCCTGCTCTTTCATGGAGAAAATATTTCAGAGAGTCAGTGCAAGTTAGTACAAGAATAAGAGGAAAGCTGAAACCAGAGCCTGAGCCTGCCCTCTGCAGCTGTAGTCATCTTTCTAGCTCAAGAAAATTTTTAGTCCACATGCCTCTCCTGGTTTCTCAGGGGATGAAAGTCCACATCTGTTATGGTCCCAAAACCAGGACAACATCACAGAGCTATTTCACTAATACTATTTTGCCCACTTCTGCCAGTCTCTGTAGAGAGATCAAGCAATGAAGAAAACCACGCCTGGTTTTCACCATTTTGCACACATGGACAGTAAATGCCAGATGGAAGAATAATCCCAGAGAGAAGTTTAAGATGTACTGGTGTACAGATGTGCTGATACGCAGTCTCTCTTACGGGTAAATTAACTGTTGTGTTTCAGTATCTAAAGCTATTGCCTCTATTGCAACTAAAATTTTCCCACAACAAAATACTGTATGCAGCACCAAAGTGTTAACAGGAGTAGGTAAGTTTTGCTCAAACAGTTGGCAGAGATCATATCTTCTGCATTTTCCCAAAGCCACCTGCGTGGTGGTGTTGATTGTGAAATGAACTTTGTCTCTCAATGATAGGTCTCATATTGTTTCCTCTTGTGATAAAACTCTCCTCTCACTTGTATGAATTAGGTAAGAAAATAATCTTGTACAGACTCATATAATGAGGAGTCAGGAATCTGAAACTCTTTAACACAAGATTTTTCAGTGATAGAAGAGGGCAATCTTTGAGCTAATGGAGGGAGCCTGCAGGCCAGCTACTGAGACTCACATACATGAGTTGAGTGGGAAGAAAGTCCCCAGAACTAAAATGCTGAGGAACTGAGGTTGCAATGAAGATTATGCCACGCAGCTGCTGAGGACTGAGAGCAGCAGCAGAGCACAAGGGTGACCCCAAGGGCATCATAGCAGGAAAAAGTGACAGAGCAAGTTTAAGATTATCTGGACTGATTGGGGACCTCAGAATGGATTTTGAAGGGAGTTTGTAAGTGAGGGTCATTGCCAGGGCTGTGTGGGAGCTCCGGGCTGGACTGGTGGGAGGAAAGGGCAGGGAAGAGCTGATGGTAGGGCTGGAAAATGCTGGCAGAATGCATGGACAGCCCAAGCAGGAGGGATACAAACGAGCAGGGCAGAATGTGAAAAAAAGCCTGCATTGCCGCTGCCTGTTATAGCATGTTTTGGTATTATTAAGCTTTTCTCTCTTTCTTCATTTGCAGATTGTGTTCCTGATAGAAAGCTTTTTCAGCATCTGGAGTCTGAGGGGTTTTGTACAGATTTTCTGTTCCAAGAACCCATTTTTTTCTAAACGTGAACCTGTAATCTGAAGTGTATGATTTCTGTTTGTTACGTTAGCCTATCCCTCTTGATCTGTGTTTGCCTGCCTTTCAAATTATGCTCCAAGTCCCCGCCCGTGGACTCTTTGCTTTGCCTCTGTCATCTGCAGGTGAGCAGCTGGTGCGTAGAAGCCAGGCAGACCCGTTTTACAAGTGTGTGGCTACCTGTCAGTTCCTGTGTTGGACATATACTCACACAATCTCCCTGAGGAGACAGCTGAGAAGACCTTGAGGAATAAGGAATTGACGCTGGTCAGGTCTGGGGTAGGAAAATTAGTGAGGAGGAACTTAGTCATAAGAATTACAGCCACACAAGGCAACCATCAGCATTATCAGGAGAGGCCTCAGAGAAACTAGGAACTGGCAGCAGGCAAGTTTCAGGAAAAGACTACCGCAGGGCAAGAGAAGTGGTGTAATTCAGGTAAGTGAGTGAAAACACTGCTGGAAGATTAGCTAATGAATATTTTTTTAAAAGGATTTTGATTAACATGAATGTGACCTGAACTAGGATATAGCTGTACCTTAAAGTCTGTATGTCTGTGTTTGTATGTATATACATCTGTGCATGTATTTACTGTTTGTATTGAAGTTACTTATAGTTATAAATTTCTTTGAGCATAACAATACTGGAGTTTGAGATAAAGAGATATGTCCTCTACAGCAGGTTTATTTAAACAAAATAACTTCTAGGCACATTTTAAATAGGAAGAAAATAACAAAGGAATTAAGTTTCGTATAAAATTAGTCTCAGTTCACTGAAACAATGCAGGGTGATGCTATGCATATGTGTGCGTGTTTGTATAAATATGTTCGGTGTTTGGTTAAGTAATACATGCCTAGGGCTGGAATCAGAGCTAATTAGCATTTGACTTCCAGCACTGTTGATTGTAAGGAAGCTAACTCTAATCCAAAGTGGTGCAGGTATCTAGATTTTTCTATGTGTTCACCTGTTTGCATGTCTCTGTGTGTGTGTGCATGAGCTACTGATTAAATTATAAACAAAATCTATGTTAAATGCACCAAGAAACATCCAAAAGTTGGGAAATTGTGAAGCTGTAGTTTTATACACAGCTTCAGCTCAGTTTCCTTGTTGCTGCGCATTTATGAAAGCAGATTCACATTCCGTTTCTTCAGCTGTTATGCAGCAATGTGATATCATGCAGTATTTTTATCATACGGTGTTTTTTACAAGAGCCACATGTATGCATGTAGCTCTTTTTGCTTTGAAAAACTCCTTCATTCTTCTTAGGTATTGTCACAGCTTTTGCTGTCACAGTTTTTCAGAGTATCTGTATTGAGTTTGTGCTAGAGTTTTATACAGGCTTAGTACTGATAGTTACCACCAAAATCAGAAGTCAGTCAGTAAGAAGGAGACAGAATGGCAGGTGTTTTCAAAAGTAGTGTGTGATTTTGACTACACAAAAGGAAGTCATAGGTAAGAGTGTGCTTTTGAGAGTCTGGCCTCTAGACTTTTCAGATTCCAAACAGCCTGCTCACTAAGGGCAGGTTAATGTATTCATCTTTTTTTAAATTATTATTATTTTAACTTTTCTTTTGCAGATTACCTGTGAGGAGTAACTTTCTGTGACCTTAATTCAGGGGGAGTGTGATCAAGGTATGTGTTATTTTTCAGAAACTATAGTAGACCATGTCTGCATTAGAAAAAAATTTTTGTGTTAATCACCATTCAGTTTCTGTACTGTTTCACACTTCTGTATTCTGACTTCCTCACACTGCACAAATAAATTAATTTTTGTGAGATGATCTCAGTTTAAGCAAAACTTAGCACCATGAGAACTTGCATATCTCCACTGATATGGTGCCAGTTTGGACTAACCTTGTTAGCATAAAAGCACAGCAGTGCAGAGTCCTTCTAGCGACTGCTGACTTTGCCTGTTTTTTCTGCTCCCTTGAAAAGGAGCCAAGTTTGCCCTAAGTAATTCACCTGCTCAAATAGCAGCATGGACCTCATTATTTGCTGTTTTCTCTATGGTCTAGCTCTTCAGAAGTGGTCAGCCTAATTTTCTTTCACTCCTTTAATATGCTTTGGTAGCAGCTAGCCTAGGTTTGATGTTCAGGTACTGCTTCTAATTGTGGTCCAGGATAAAATCTTGAGTCACTGTATGTGATTTTTTGAAACACTTTGTTTTCTTATAGGATGTTATGGCTTCCAGCTGTTGGAAGAGTGAGTTAGAGTACCAAATCTTTATAGCTGACACATTATTACAGCCAGTACAGCAAACTGCAGGATATAATCAGTAATCCTTGTTCAGGACAGAAATGAGGTGGCTCTGGTATGTTATAACCTGGATTGACTGGCCAGAATTTCCCATTCTACACAGCTGGAGATGCTGCTCGATAGCCCAGAGGTGCCTTATGGTGAGAGATGAGATGACTTGATGGGCCAGGCAAACCTTGCAAAATTGTCACGATCTGAGGTTTTCTGAACGCAGAAGAGGCAGGGTATGTAATCTAACAAATACATAGCTTTTTGCAGAAATATGTTCTTATGGCATCAAGTTGTTAGGCTTGAAACCTGTGGGACTTGTTTTTTTTGTTTTGGATGCTGCTTTTAGTAAAATGGTGGACAGTACAGGGGAAGAAATCTCAGTTTTGCTGTTTGCTTGTCCATGGTGTTTTTCTTCTCCCTCTTCTCTCACATTCATTGCCCACAACTGCTCCGCTGTCCTGAGCCCACACATTGTGGTTTCACTGCCATTTTGGTTTCTGCATTTCCCTGGTAGCTCCCCTCCCTTTCAGCTGTACAGCTGGGGCAGTGCCCTTGTGCATAGTTGTGGCCTAAGCCTTGACTGGTGGCCATGTTCAAAGGTCATATAAAAGAGGAGGAAAATAATAAAAGTAGTATGGAAATGATGACTGGAAAAGCTTAAAGGTATAGTTCTGCCACTGGAAGAAATTAAATAGAAGACATCATGGTTAAAGGATTTATTTTGTCTTTTATCAGGCAGTATGCTGGACTGAAGTGAGTAATTACTCAGCTGTTCTTTACGTGCCTGTAGTCATATTACAGTTGGTCCTCACAATTAGTGCGTGAAAAACACCTGTAAGAATATTTTTATAATAAAATGGTGTGCAGTTAATGCAGGCCAGGAAGTCTGGAGAAATAACTGCATTAACTTCCACATCAGCTCATAGCACAGTTTAAAAGGTCTAATGAAGTCCAAATGAATCTTAACCTTTATTTTTATCATATTTAATTAATTTAATCAGTGATTTCTTTAGACAGAATAGCTAATCAGTACTCAGGGATTTACACATTTGCATTGATGATGGGAACTGATGTTAGTTCCCAAGTCAGACATATTCACTGGCAAAACTGTGTATTTACCATGAATATGTACAACATCTTATTTTCCTGAACATAGCAGGAGCAAGTAGCAGTCAGGTTCTCTGCATGCAGTTCTCAAGCTGTCTGTTCCCATATATTCCACGGACACATAAGACTTTGTATTTCTCTTTCTTTTCAGTCTTCACCACAATGTCTGTCACTCAGGCATCTTGATTTTTATGTCCTGGCACTTTAAATAGCATAAGTTGAGCCTGATGAGAAATTAAGTCCATAAAATGTGAGAGAGGATTGTTTATTTTAGGGCAGATCACGTTCCCAACCCAGTTTACCACATTACGGTGTGAATGTTTGTGCTAGCACTCAGGGGACAGCATACACATGGGAATGAATGACAGAGGACTGGAAAAATCATAGTAAGGCTTATGCTCTGCTGACACAGGGAATGGTTTCACAATCCAGCTTTACACAAATTAGCCGTTCACCACCCTGGGTAGTGGGAGATCTGTTTTCCATGTTCCTGCTCCTGGATGTGTGCTCCTGCCGCTTCCTTGAGCCTGGGTTGTTGAATTGCTTTGTGAACTAATACCACTCACTAAAATGGCAAAAGAAAAGTTAGTTTTTGCTGGCTTAGTGGTTTGACTAAGTTTATCAAGTGATCAATTGCACAAGCTGGGAGAAGAACAAGGAGTGGGAAGAGGGCAGAGAGAAGAGGTACTCCTTTTTTTTGCCATTGGTGAGCACTTAATTCAGCTCAGCTTCATTCACAAAACCATAGTCATATTCAGTATTGGGGCCTCCACAACTGCCACCTTTTAGCTACTTACTCCTGTGCCCGTGTTGCCCTCTGTGCTTTGTCTAAATCGCCAGGGCAGCAGATCAGCTTGGCAAACAAACATGGCTGAAAACAGAAACACCACCTTTTTCCCCAGTGTTCATTCTGTTGGCAAACATGCACAGAGGAGCTATGTCAGTGTAGGGCAGATATAGGGGCTAATTAACTGTCTCCAGGCTGTGAAACTGCTGTGCCATGCACAGTCCACCAGTCTGCTAGCAGCAGTTTGCAAATGCTGTTGACTGCAGGTTAGCTTCTGCTAGGGTTTTGCCTTGTATCTCTCATTGTCTGAGGGTAGCTGCTGCTGCTATTTCTAGATTCCAGGGTCTTCGTTGTATATTTAGCCTGGACATGGGGCTTTGGATTCAGATACTAGTCAAAGAAAGGCTCGACTGCCATCATTGTTGCAGTCTGCTTGAAACTGTGTAGTATCTGAACATTGTTAATAATACATGGAGTATTGCCCTCTCAGCCACTGAATCTGCCGCGATTCGTACTCATTTCCCTCTGCCACAGCAAAAGCACCCACATCTCTCCAAATCTGTTTAGTGCAAACCCTGTTCCCTCCTTCTGAGCTGTAGTCAGGGGAACAAGTACCTTTTCAAAACTCATTTACGAAGACCTTCACAGCCCCTTGTTGCTCTCATTCAGTCCCTTGCGTTGAGATGCTTTGTTCTAGAAAAGCTCATTTGCTTTCTGGTCACTGTTATTAAAGGGAAGGTGTCTTTCAGGAAGGCTTTGGAGTCTGAAACTGAGTGGGAACATACCACCCCTACCTTGAGCCTTGGCATTCTGAAGGAAAAGTGGTCTAGTACTGTGCTCATTACCTATCGTGCTTGATTTTTGTATTGCACTGCCAACTAGTTTTCTTAAATAAGGTGTTAAGTCACATTGATGTGCTGCACAATAGAAGACCTGATGGAAAAAATGCATGTCCAAGAGAAATAGGAAAGTTCCAGGTTTTGTGTAAACAACGAGTTTCAACTGGAGGAGGAAATCAGAATAATCTGAAAGATTAGATAGGCCCAGGCAAGCAGAGCAGACTGTTGAAGCAAATATGGTTTTGAAAGTAAACAATGAAGAGAAATAAAGATTCAACAATTCTAATGAGTGGATTTCAGTGTGTGTAGAAGAGTAATAAAAAAACCAGTGGAATTACTAAGATGACATTTACTTGTGATTGACAAATTGTTCAATGCAAATTCTAAATTGAAGTAACACAGGATAAATAATACGGTATTCATAATCTAGACAGCACTGGTCTTGGTACAACTTAACACCCAGACGAGAAAAATCAGAATTCCAGTGAGGTTTTGAACCTCTTCAGGTATTTTTGTCCCCCTTATCCTGGCTTGATACTGGAAAACTGGCTTCATGTAATAAAATAAATATTTGAGCACTGCCAATATGTTTTCTGTTGTGTGGTGAGTATGCACCTGTACATTGAAAATGTTAATTCCACATCACCTCCATGTGTCCCCTACTGGTAGACTGCAAAAAACATTTGTTAAATGTCTAATGTGAGATCTGTGGATTTCTGAGTTACCACTCTTGTTGTGAGGATGGAAATTTAGGAACTGCAATAATGTTGCTGTTAGACAAGTAAGCTGCAGAAAGAGCTAAGTATGAGAATTCATTTGGTCTTGGCCTGGAAAGTAGCACTGAAAGGCACTTCAGAATTATCTTATTAAATGCAACCTCTTTTCCTGCTTCCTGAGTTTTGCAAGAGGATAGACGCAAAGGGTGTAAATGGACTTGTCTAATCAGACTTTTCCAGTGGTAACACCTGTGTGGCTCCGTAAGCAACAGCAACAAATAGGAGTGCCAGTGCAAATAAAGCGCCAGTGGCTGCCAATGTTGTTATTTCTGGATCCCATAATTCTGCCCTGACTATGATTAGAAAATGTAGGTGCCACCCACTGGCATCACTGATGGGAGGTGCATAAAGGAATAGGTAGGAATCTTTTTTACAGTGAGGGGACCAGTGTAGACATGGTTGCTGCATCAAAGCTTTTTTCCATGGATCTTTGCAACTGTATGAATGTGTTTCTGTGTAAGTACAAGTTGGTATGCACGTGGTTATACGTACCTGTGCATGCACATTGTTTAAATGTAAGTGTGCATTTCTGCTGAGCATCTGTACAAAGTAAGGCCATTAGCTAGTGTTAAGATGGAGCTTGGACTGTTTATGACTCAGATTATACCACATGATTGCTGGCAAATGGTCCTAAAGTCTATTTTCCTGTGATGCCATCATGGCTGTTCATATGTGTCTTTCGTATCTGTGTGTATCTGAAATGTATCTGAAGCTAGGACTGTTCCTTTTACAGTAATACCTGTGTATTTGTGTGTAAGTGTTTGTATGATGTGTTACAGCCAAGGTAGGCTGACTGAAAGCATGCTTGCTTAAAGAGTGTACCTGAAAAGCTTGGTGTTGCTGTATTATTGCTCCTTTGACTGGATTCATGTTGTAGCCACACCCTGAAACCACATGAATTTGCTAGCATGTTAAGAATCAAAGGAAATAAAAAATGAAACACACTTTTTGTGATATCTTAAAGTGCAGATAGTTTCCATTTTCCTTTTTCTGCTGCCTCTGTTGTGCAACTGATAAAGCATAATTTCACCCATTAATTTTAAGCATGAGAACAAACTGTTTAATATTTCATCCATCACCAACTTCCATAAAACCATATTAATATCAGTCAGAATGCCATATATTATTATTAAAATATGCCATTGAGGTTAATTGCCTTGAACTTATAGCTGAAAATAAAGTACCTCCAGGATAAAAGTCCCAGTGCCTATAAAATGTTCTAGATTATACTGTTTGTGAAGCTGTTAAGTCTTAAAATTTTTGGCAATATTTATAAAAACAGTGGCTAAATGTACATGCCTTGCCTTTCAGTGTCAGTCATCACTCTTCACCACATTGGTTTTTGCAATTTAGAAATAGTAGCCCAGGTCCTGTGCTGATGTAAATCAATGCAGTACGACAGAGCCTATTCCTTAGTGTGCCCCTGCTACACTAAGTAGACGATCTTTACTGAGGACGGAAGTCATATGGTAATATCAGTAAAGATCGTCTACTTAGTATAGCAGTGGGGTATCTTCTAAAACACGTATGTTGTTCTCCAGAGAAGAAACAAAACCACATACACCTATTTGACCTGAAATACAATTTTCTACAGGGGTAGTCCCCTTGTAATGCAGAACAGCTGAAATTCTACGTCAGGGATGCATTTTGGGAGGCCTGCAGCTGATCTGCAGCCCTGGTGCAACTCAAAGACACTGACATACACTGGTGAATCTAAGCCTGTCTGAGTGGGGTTGTACACATGACACACAATCAGGTTTTGTGGGTGTACGATTGCAGATGCTAAGGGATTAGTGACAGCTGGAAAGGTGCACGCTTGCACAGGCTCTGTATTTTCAACTACGAATGCAGGGGAGTTCCAGATGTTGTCCTTCAGATTACTTAGAGACCTGGCAGTGTTAAGGAGTCGGTACCAAAGAGCCCTAATGACAAGACCTTTTTCTCCTTGTCTTGTGGAGCAATAGTACAAGTTGTGGCGGGGGCTGTAGTCAAGAATGACAGACATTTTGTGTGCATGCTGCTGATCTGTTCTTTTGTTATGGACCAGAAGATAAAATGCTGGGCCATTTTGGCATCTAAGAAGTGTGTTAGCTAGGAGTGTATTTGCTTTAAATATAATTAAGTTCATGACTATGAATTTTTATGCATATGCCAGCCTTTAGGCCTAAGGGTACTCGATTGCTTGTGAAGCACTGTGGAAAGCCTAATCTTAAATTCTCTCTGGTCATGCAGTCTACCATTCATAGGATTTGATAGTGGATATCCTGTATCATTCTCTAAGCCTTGAAGTCCCAGTGTTGCTTCTTCACACAACCGCTGATCATAGGAGTAGAAAGTTCCATATTCAGCTCACTTGTTGCTTCATAAATCATCCTTCCTCCTGATAAATTTCATTAATATTCTTTGTCTGTGCAGAAGGCAGAGGTCAGAGACCCACTTGCTTGTAATTGAACATGGCAGGACATGTAAAAAGATTCACACGCATGCTACTGGAATGCAACAGCAATGACAAGCTATGTGGTAAGATTCACAGGTTCCTTTAATAAGCTTTCACATGCTGAGCAGGAAGGCCAGCTTTGCTAAAAAGTGGGCCAAGCCCTTTCCCCTCCTCCACCTGCATCCCATCCTGCAGAGAAGGATTTGACTGAGCTTTCCCTGCATTGTATCTCAGGGTGGAAACTTTTAAGGGGATGCAGCCTTTGTGGTGGGATTCATATCACATAATTTTAGCCATTTTAGAGTATATCTGCTTTGAATGAGACATAATATAGCCATTAAAGATTCCCTGCTGCTTCCCTAAGGATCAGTCTTCTGAGATTTTGATTTAATGACTTTCTGCCATCTATGGGAACTGAAATGTGGTCTTGCCCTATGCAAAAATAGCACCACCTGCAAATCTGGGGGCCTAAGAGAGTTAATTACCTGCAACATCTTTGTTAATTGCAATGTCTTCCAGTCAAATCCAAACCAGGTGACCACTCCCTGTTTTCTTTAAAATGCTCCCTATAATTTTAATGGAAGGATCTGAACCTGTAATTGCATCTGTATTTGCAATGGCACAGCAATATCCAGCCCTTCCCATCTCCCTATCCTGCCAGCGCTGGCTCTGTTTTACCGGTGGAGGATACTTACATATGGCTACAATTCCTAGCCTCTATTTTAAGGCACCTAAATAGGTGACCTTAAGTGCAGAAGTCCCAGTAAGTTCATGCAGTTTGGATACTCAGCACCTTGGAAAAATACGATGGCATCACTAAGAGTATTCAGTTTCTATTCCAAGGAGCAGAGGATAGATACACATGCTTTTGGGGTTGGAAATTACTGAAATGGGTTATTACTACTTTGTTATACACAAGTAATGTGCATCAGGCAGTGCTGCTTATTCCTTGGCTTCCCATTTTCTTTTTTTGCTGATAGTTGTGCGTGAATATCAGACTGAAGTGATTGTTGTCCCGGTTCTCCTTGTGGGTTTTTTTGTCATCGTGCTAACTGTGATTCTTTGGCTCCACTGTCGAGGGTTGCGAGCAAAGCAGGAGCAATCATCATCGTCTGGACACCAAGGTAACAAAATGTGTTTCAGCCATAGGAAAGAGTGTTGATTTCAGTGGCCAGAAGTCAATCCCATTTCCCCATTGCTTGAGCTGTTAGGCAATAGTGTTTATGGAGAGCTTGAGTGGTATTCAGCAATCCAGTGAACACAGAAAAACTGGGAACCCTGATTTACCCCACTGGCAGTAGTAGTAGTGGAATCTGTCGTATAAATGGATCTGAGAAAACCTAAAGCAACATACCAGTTAGGCTGATTAACATACTGTGGTGACATCACTTGAGAGCTGCAAAGTGTATAACAGCCTTCTATACGCTACTGCAAGGAGAGTTTCATTGGGGTAATTATGAGTGACAGCTGTTTTGATGTAGATCACACCTAGTTAATCCATTTTCTATACTGTCATTTAAGAAATTTAATTTCAAGCTTCTGTCTCCCATTTCCTGTGGGGACAACGGGAAATAGAACAGGGACTGGTGAGGGGGTGGGGAAAGGTTTGTTGGTACCGCAAGCACATGTTGCTGTGTAGAAATGAAAATCCAGTTCTGAACTGATTTGGGGTCTGTAGAGGAAAAAGCCTCTTCAGCCTATATAAAGGGAAACAATTGAGAACAAAGATAAGGCCTTTGTGAGAACACCCTGTGCATGTCACTTTCATAACAACTGGTGATAAAAGAAAATGGTTGTTGCTTTAGCACATGGGAATCAAGTACAAATGCGTCTTATCTAGAAAGTTTACATCATTAAATATACTAGAGATCTCCAGACTCATTCTGCCGTTTCATCAAATAAAGTAGGAGATAAATTCCTTTACCTCTTCAAAGGCCAGGATAGGTAAGATACAATAACAGTTCCTTACTTTGTCCTGATTTCCAAAACAATATGGAGAAAAAAATCAAAGAGGAAGGAAGGACAGGCATTGCCATCTACTGCAAGAGTTCATCTATCTGTTTTTTGTGCATCATGTGTATTTGTTGTCAGTGAATGACAAGAATCAGCAGGAATCTAGCTCAACAGAGAACCGCTATATCCAGCTGAGTGAGACCTCTGTGGAGAGCCTGCTAAATTCTGCATCCTTGACTCTGAAAGAACTGGAGATACCACGAGAGAAACTCTCACCAGGCACCTTGCAGCTGATAAAACATGGCTGCTGTGGGAGCATCTACAGAGCACAACTGGAAATTGGGAATCCTGGGAAGACTAAGACTGTAGTATTGAAAGCCTTACAAGGTGAGGCACGTGGCCTGGATCCACTTTGGTACACATCTCTGTATCAAAGACGTGATGCTGGGCAGAACTTTGCAGTCATTACTGGGCAAGAACAAGCTGTGTTCAGTATCATGTTAGCTAGTCAGAGTGATGTTTTGGTAGGAATGTCTTTGCGGGACTAAAGAAGATTGCCGTTCATGTTGATTTTGAAAGCTACTCACCCTGTTCTTTGCTGTCTCCATTTGGTTGGCTGGTTTGTTTGTTTGTTTGTTTGTTTTTCTTTCAGACCTGGCTAGTCCCCAGGAAGTAAAGGATTTCCTGGGAAGGATTGAATTCCATCAAAATCTTGGCCATCATAAGAACCTGGTTGAACTGGTTGGATGCTGTGTAGACCAGCTCCCACTTTATATGATCATGGAAGATGTGTCTCTTGGTGACCTGTTGACATTTCTATGGACATGTCGGAAGGTGAGTCAAAAGAAGTGATGATAGAATATCTTCTTAAATTCCTTAGGTACATATCTATCCATAAGTCATAGTCCATAAGTCATAGATGATTTTTTTAATCTCTCCATGCATCCATCTATATCAGTCTAAACTATTACCATTCCCCAAAGAATTTCTACACAAGTCTAAACTGGAATAGAATTAGTGGATATCTTGATTTATATGATATAGTTTGGAGAAGTTAACATAATTTTGTACCACAATTTGGTCCTTGCACAGAGGGAGGTGACCCATGCAATTCTGCTGGTATATATGCTAGGACCTGGTGCTGTTTGTTGCACGTATCAATAACCTAGAAAATGGGATGACAGTGAGGTGATGAAGGTTGCCAATGATACTAGCCAGCAAAGGCAAGGGCTGACCTTGAGGAATTGCAGAAGGATCTTCCAAGATCGAGAGACTGGCCAATAAAAGAACAGATGAAATTCAGCGTAGTTAAAAATGAAATTATGCCCACCTAGAAAAGCAATCCTAGCCTCACATATGTAATGATGGCCTTATATCTGCCCATTGCTGATGAGGAGTGAAATCATGGGACTGATTGTATGAAAATGTACAGTCTCCTGAAAATATTAACTCAAGCAAAAAAAAAGAAACCAAATATTAGGCGTTATTAAGAAAGGCATAGAAACAAAAGTCTGCTATGTCACTATATAAATCCATCATTCTCTTACATCTGGAGCACTAAATACAGAGAGATTGCTCACTGTCTTATTCAGCAGGAGGACAAGGTGGTAGCAAATAAAGGTAGGAAGTAAGTGCCATGTTCAAAACAAACAAATGGAGGTGGCTCTTCATGAAGTGGGGAGTTGACTAATGGAATTCCTTGCCACTGGCTGCTGTGGATATTGAAAGTTTAATGGGTTCGAGACAAGAGTGAATGCATTCATGGAAGATAACCTTTCAAAGGTTGCTATACGTGTTGAAACCATAACTATCGCAGGAAGTCCTTAGGTTGAAAATAGTTGGGGGCTGGAAAACTACACAGAACACCATTGTGTGCTTACCTTATTCTCTTTCTCTCATCTGGACATCACCTAGGGTCACTGTAACAGGCAGGGTAGTAAGAAAGATGGACTGTTAGTCTCATACCACATAACCATTTGTACATTATAAATGTGCTTTTCTGTTCATCATTCTAATTTATAATATATTTTTCATTCACATGTATTGATTGTCATTCTCCACTGTCAATCTGCCCATTTCTGTCTAACCTATTCATCTGTTCTCCACCCTTAAATGTGTCCACCAGTTGTCTCTAGTGTACTTGTCTTACCCAGCACACCATCCACCCATCAACATCAGCCATCCATGTACCCTTATATTTCAGTCAATTTATGACCAATTGTGAAATTAACTGGGGAAGCATAAGATTAGATAATAGTCATTTTATTAGATTAGAAGGAAGCATTCACCAGTACCCTACAGCTATGGCATTTGTTTGATCCACGGTCTGCTCTTTTGTCCCTAGGATGTAATGACAATGGATGGTATCCCCTATGACCTCACTGAGAGGCAGGTGTATGAAGTTGGACAGCAGGTTGCAGCAGCTCTGGTAAGTCTGCTCACCTTCACTGCATTTTTTTCTTCTTGCTTGATTGCAACACAAGTCTGCATGGTGACGTAAGTCTTGGCTTATGCGCTGAGGATATGCTTTGTTAAAACTGAGCCAAATATGCTTGCATTGTTTTGGTGAGCATACACCTCTATAGAGTGGAAGACAGGCACAAACTAAGTGAAAATTTCTGTCAATTAAAATTCCTTTTAAAATTATCATGATCTCTTTCTTTTCCAACTTTCCAGGCTTACCTTGAACAGAAAAAGTTGTTCCATGGTGACATAGCTGCCAGGAATGTCCTCCTTCATCACAACTTCACTGCTAAGCTCTGTGGTTTGGGCCTGGCCTATGAAACTCACACATACGGTGCCAACTCAGTCACACAGACTGTGCCAGCCAAGTGGCAGGCACCAGAGCGGCTCCTGAAGAAACCCCCCAGCATCAAGGCAGACATGTATGATTTAATTTTTGAACTAGAATTTCATCTGTCTGTCAGGCCTGTCTCTTCCACTCCTTTATGTATCATTTCATGTCCTGAAGTCCACAATAAGGCATGCCTAGTCTCAGCATAATGCTCCACTTTATAGCTCATACCTTCTCTTCTCATTGCTGCAGGTCATGCCTAGTCATTTGTATGTATTTAAGCTAGCTAGCTAGCTAGAACGGAAACTTAACGTTGCTTTGTTGTTTTTTTTTTCAGATGGTCTTTTGGAATTCTACTGTATGAAATGATTACATTAGGTAAGAAGATTTAACGATAATAAAAAAATATAAGGAAGCAGCAAATTAACAAGACCCAAAATCTCAAATTTTAGAATGTAAAGTTGGGCCATTTAAATAAGCATCCTGTTTTTTCCAACTTGCAAAGTCTTGACAATTCCTTTTAGACTTTCTGTCAGTCTGAATTGTGGTGGGAAAAAAATGGACTTTGATAGGGAAGGAAGACATTCTTACACAGAAGCTGCTATCTGCAACTATTACCTTATAGTTTTTCTATTGTCATTCCTTTTGCCCTTCCAGGTGCTCCACCATATCCGGAGGTGCCACCTTCTGAAATCCTATCACACCTGCAGAGACAGAACATTATGAAGCAGCCCTCAAGCTGCCAGCAAGCCATGTAAGCCACCTGCTTTATGGACAATTGAACTTGAGATCTGCAGAGCTAAGTGGAAGTGACACGTACAAAACTAGATCTTAAAGGAGATCTCTGAGTCTAGACTATAGAAACCAGTAACCTGTTAGCTGAGGAGACTTGTTCTCACATGGCTGCCATATCTCCTTACTGGATTCTGCTGCATGAAACCTGGATTGCCAAAGCCTTACTTTCCTGCTTTTGAAATTTGCTCTCGTTTCTGTTTGCTCTTGTCTGCCCTTGCATTTTGTTGCTCCACTGCTTCCCTGCAAGGTGCAGGACTATTCTGCAGTAATCTTTCTCCTCTAAGTTGTGGGATTCTCCCTGAAATGAACAAAGCATCCACGGGGAAGATCAAAGGCATTATATTTCCTCTTGTGAAGACATAATTTCTTTTAATATTCAGTGGCTTTTTCATCCTTAAGGAATCCCGGTTGCTCTTTCAAAAGGGAAGACCAAACAATCTTTTTCCCTTTTCCCATATTCACAGTTGACATCCTGGCAAATGACTGCATGCCTTTGTCCCCACACATTATTATGTGGTTGCAAATTTCAAAGGGTCATTGAAAGAACTGTATATGAACCAGAAAAAGGAGGTCTCTAGACATTTTAAATATGAGATGACTTGACTGTAGCAAAACTTTGTGTTGGTGCTTCTCATTCTCAATGCTTCCCTACTTCTCCATCTTACAGGTATGGCATCATGAAGTCCTGCTGGCAGTGGAACGCAACTAACCGGCCTTCCCCAGCAGGCCTGATCCGGTCCCTACGAACAGCTGTAAAGACCAGCAATGACCATGCAGTACTGCAGGTGCCTGAGCTAGTGGTGCCTGAACTCTATGCTAATGTTGCTGGTGTTGATGTGCACAGTCTAGTGAGAGAATACACTATACTCTGAAGGACCCTTCCACGTGTTAGGAAAGGAGAAGTCTCTGAGTTTGTCCTTTCTAGATGCTTTGCAAGCTCAGAATGAGGTGTGTATGTTGGGAGGGATCCCTTTGTGTTTCAAACACCTTGTATATATATCGGATCTCTCCTCCATGCCAGAAACAACAGACTATTATTATTATTTTTAAATCAACCTGTTGATATCATTCTGCCAGTGGTCATTTGGAAGCAAAGTGAGGTTAGGAAGCTGTAGAAAATATCATGAGAAACTTGAGTTAAAGGAGTATATCGGCTTTGTGTGGCAAGGTTTTGGTAGCGGGGGAGCTGCAGGGGTGGCTTCTATGAGAAGCTGCTAGAAGCTTCCCCCATGTCTGATGGAGCCAATGCCAGCCGGCTCCAAGACGGACCCGCCGCTGGCCAAGGCTGAGCCTGTCAGCAACGTTGGTGGTACCTCTGTGATAATATATTTAAGAAATGGTAAAAAGTACTGCACAACAGCAGCAGGAAGAGAGGAGTGAGAAGATGTGAGAGCAACAACTCTGCAGACACCCAGGTCAATGAAGAAGGAGGGGGAGGAGGTGCTCCAGGCGCCAGAGCAGAGATTCCCCTGCAGCCCCTGGAGAAGACCATGGTGAGGCAGGCTGTCCCCCTGCAGCCCATGGAGGATGATGGTGGAGCAGATATCCACCTGCAGCCCGTGGAGGACCCCACACTGGAGCAGGTGAATGCCCGAAGGAGGCTGTGACCCCATGGGAAGCCCGCACTGGAGCAGGCTGCTGGCAGGACCTGTGGCCCCATGGAGAGAGGAGCCCATGCTGGAGCAGGTTTGCTGGCAGGACTTGTGACCCCACGGGGGACCCACGCTGGAGCAGTCTGTTCCTGAAGGACTGCACCCCGTGGAAAGGACCCACGCTGGAGCAGGCGCAGAATGTGAGGAGTCCTCCCCCTGAGGAGGAAGGAGCGGCAGAGACAATGTGTGATGAACTGACCACAACCCCCATTCCCCGTCCTCCTGCACCGCTGGGGAGGAGGTAGAGAAAGGTTGAGCCCAGGAAGAAGGGAGGGGTGCGGGGAAAGTATTTTAAAATTAATGGTTTATTTCTCATTATCCTTCTCTGATTGTGATTGGCAATAAATTAAATTAATTTCCCCAAGTCAAGTCTGTTTTGCCTGTGATGGTGAATGATCTCTCCCTGTCCTTATCTTGACCCAGGAGCCTTTCATTACATTTTCTCTCCCCTGCCCAGCTGAGGAGGGGAGTGACAGAGCGGCTTTGGTGGGCACCTGGTGTCCAGCCAGGGTCAACCCACCACAAGAAGGTTTCTGGAAATCTCTCCCCATCATTTCTGTCCCAGGAAACTCTATCAGTTGGATATTCAAAAGAGATGTCCTGGGGAGTATGCTATGGGGCACTGCCCTATAAGAAAAAAATGTACGGAGTAGGTAACACAAATGGATAGTCACCTGTCCGTTCAGTAAGGACCCATTCAAGACAGTCATGTTCTTGCCTTTTAAGTGTTCAATAAATGTCTGGGATTTCTCCAGTGCTTTATAATCTTAGCTTCCCATGGGAGAATGGGTACTCTATTTAAAAAAACCAAAACAAAACACAAACCCCCTGCATATCTGTGGGTGCAGAAGTTGTTACACTAATGTAATGCATCTTCATATAGAGTATATTTTCCCTGTGGTAGCTGTAGGGCCAAGTGAGTACTCCAAGACAAAAGGTTTATTATCCCATCCTCGTCTCAGGAAAAAGTCCTTACAGATCTGAAGTTCTCAGGGATGGTCCTTAACCAATCATTCCTTTGAGCAGAGCAGGTCATTTGTTCATGTGCTTCTCTTTGGAGTTGCTAATTGCTGGCTTAATTGCTTCAAGGTTTTTTGGGTTAATTGCTTCGGGGGTTTTTTGGGAAATCTGTCTATGGTTTTTTGGGAAATCTGTCTATGGTTATAACAGCTACTGTGAAAACAGGGTGGAAATGTTAAGAGTACTCCCAGTAAGAAAGGTTGATCTACAGTAAAACCAACATATGAGAATAAACGTGTAGTGATGTTGTGTGATTATGGTGCGAATATATTGTAGACTGTACTTATCTCTGTGGTGACACCTGTGCTATATGACTTCTGCAGTGAGAATCTGGATATTGGACATTACCTTCTTAGCTACCCTATAACAAGTGTGCCAATGTGTAGCATTTTGTGAATACCGTGATGATAGCAGAGCTACTTCAAGGTCTTGCATATAAACAACATAGATAACTGGTAATCATATGGAGGATATGAATTTGTGCCCAGTGAGCTCCTGAATATGAACTCAAGCTTCAGCTTAAAATAACAGTATGAGAAATTTTATGTATGTAGTTTTCTTGTAAGCCATTTCTATGCCATGCATTGATGGGTGGATACATTTTGAGTTCCAGACTTGTTTCCACTAACGATTTCAATGATCAGGGTCGTTGCACTTGTGGTTTATGTGAGTGCACATGATTTGACTACTCAGGTAATGGCTGTTCCAGTGCTACTGCAGAAAAGTTAGTAGTGCCGATCCTAAGAGTTGCCCTAGGACAGCTGAGGGCTTGAAGTCCCAGTGGAAATGCACCTGTATGTCTTCAGTGTCTGCCTGGAACAGGGTCATGTGTCTTTAATCAAACAAGTGATCTTTTTGCTTCTTCAATATTTATATTTTATAAAACAACGTGCACAAAGCTTATCTGAAAATATGTGGTCATTGGTTTTAATGAATGTGCAAACTTTCAAAACAATCAGAGGCACTTGAAGTCGTGAACTTTTCTCTGCCTTTCAAAAGAAGCAGAACCAGTCTGTGAAACAAATTTTCTTAACTGACTTCTACTGTTTGTGGTTTCTAAGTTGACAGTGTCTTATTTTTTTCCCCTCTGATTATTTTGGCACTTTGAGCAATAAAAGTTCTTGTAAAAAACCCCATAAATGCACATTAAAGGAATAGTTTTACTGTTCTGTGTGAAAAGTGGATTCACTTGATATCGCTCCAATTAGCACGACCCTTGTATGTGTTTGAAGTCGAAGGGCACAGAGACCCGTGAAAGGCTAATTGCAGCCAGTTATATTCACTAGGTTTCAGTCTTTTATGTAGTTGAATCCCTGATAATTTCAGAACAAATTGCAGGCCTGCAGCATCCTACAAGGCCCAAATTAGGTGTGTTAGCCGTGTAGGAAGCAAGACTGAAAAAAAGGTGTGAAAAAAGCTAAATGATGGCTCTTCTAAAGGGGAGTTCACCCTGAAGGAAGTCTTCAACCATCACTTTAGATATTAAACATACATAGCTGTAGAAAGGAGCTTATATTCAGTTTTCCATCAAAATTTATCAGTCTTCTTCCAAGGACACTGTCAAGAAGTTTTCTCTTTTAAATGCAAAATAGCATGAATGGCATGGTTGTTTTTGCTATATCACTTAGCATTTATAAGAAACTACGTTTCCATCCAGAAATAAAAGTAATGTTAGTTCATACAGCATGTCTATCACCACTATCTACCAGAACATTGCGAACTCCATTAAGGAGTGCTCAGTTAGTTTTCTGGCTTTTCTTATGGTGTTGGCTAATTGCCACAGTAATGTCCATAACCACTGTTGCTGTAAATCTGGCTTGAAGAATTGAAACATCATCTTTTCAAAATGCTAAAATAACAACATCCTCTTCTCTCTCGCTCATTTGAAAACAGGTTCAAAGCTACCTGGTAGATTTAAGTCAAATTCACAATTACCAGTCAGATGGTATTTTTTTTTTGTGAATAAACTATTCATTAAAAAACCATTTGCTTGGTTCAAACCTCCCACCCAGGAATGGGATATCCCCAAAGGTTTTGCCAGTGAAAAGTGGGTGTGTTTCAGATACGTAATACAATCTTGGAACCGTGAAGGGCATCCGTAGTGCTGCTGTAGACCTGATGAATAATGCATAGTGGTTCATAGGGAGCTTTGTTAAATGGAGAGATAAATGTGACAAATGCATCACTGTTCTGAAAGCTCCCTATCTTGTTACATCGCGGAAAGCAATGCTCTGGTTTACACGAATCCTCATATTTTGTTTCTGTTATCAAAGCTCTGATCAAGGGAATCCATGGGAATTCAGGATGCTAAGCACCTCACAGCCTCTAACAAAAGATCTGCTTTAGTTTCCCCGGAAAGCAAATCTGTGCCAAGACCCTGCTTATAAATTTGCCCACAGAAAGACATTTTCCTACTATATGATAAGGTCTAAATTAAATTTCCTTTCAGTAAAGTGGCTTGATTCTCAATGTAAGCATTCTTATTCTGGTTTGACTGCCTTTTCCCCAGGCAGGTTTGGTAGTGACTGAATCTAAATCAGATTAAGTTTTATAGTGGCATAAAAGGAATTATACATGTGGAGTTATCCTTGTCTAGCTACACTTCATGCTAATTTAAGTAGTCTATGTAGAAATCTTTTCCACATAGCAGTCTCTGTTCATGCACGGGTCTAAATTTTTAGGGTCAGCATGGACTCATGCATGAATTCCTCCTTAGTGATTCCACTGATGTGACGGCGAAAGTTTTCCTCACTTGTTTTGTGGAGAAACATGGATTTTCAATGAAAGGCATTGTTTTATTTGTTTAATTGGAATATCTTGTTTGCATGAAAAATGTTGATTTTTTTATTACTGTGTTGCAACTTTCTCAAGGTGGCAGGGCCATCTGCATAATTCCCCCACTGGCTTAGTGTGAAACAGAGGAGCCACAACTCCTGCAGAAGTGGCAGAATGGACTTTGCACCTGGACTTTAGCTCCTGGATTTGCAATGCTTCTATCTGACAATTTGCCATCACTGAAAGCATGAGTTTACTGTTTCTTTGAAACAAGCTTTTTACTTTCCTTATGGTAATACCCTACAGAAGAATTCCTCCATCTGGAACAAATGCAGATAACCAGCACAGCTGTTGCATTGCTGTCTCCTGTATATTTGAAGCCAGGGCTCAACGGTAATATAAATTAAAAATTGTGTGAAATCATTTTTTGGGGGGAAAAAAAGTGGGTAAACACATTCTATTTGGTGTTTTCACAGGACAGTAAGAAGTAGCTGAACTCTGTATTACATGAATTAGAATTTATCTGCATTTACCATCCAATATACCACTGCTTTATCCTGCAGACCATCTCCCACCTCTTGGCACCTGCTCTACAGAAGTACCACACCTGTAGACTCTGAAGTGGGAGGCAACGCAGACCCTCTGACTGAGTACTGAAGCCTGGAGCAGTGACACCATGACAGTGAGACCCTGTGCCTGAGCAGATTAGGTCTGCTGAGAGGTAGCACGTGTCAGGCTCAGCAACGGCTGTCTCGCCTTGCTCTGCTGCTCACTGGAGAGAGAGTTTGCTTCTGACAGGACAAGGAAGGAGTAGTTTAGCACCACAGCATGTAAACTGTATGCATCTGAGTCTTAATTTGACTAGCATTGGATGCACCTACTTATACAGGATTGGAGACTGGAAAAGAACGGATTATTTCACTGTCCTTCTCAAATGAAGATGTAGCATGTCTTTCATTACAGATAAAGGTTTATCTCTGCTACCAGCCTTCTTCAGCCATTTGGTCATATTTTCAGTGAGAGACTTAATTAGCAGCAACAGCTCTCCTAAGGATGAGTAAGTTTTGTCCAGTTCAGGCAGAGAGAAAAAAGCCAACGTTATGGTCCAAAAAGTGACAACAGATGGGATGCATGGGTACTTAACATTCATGGTGCGGTTGGCTTCACCACGCTTGGAATTTCTGGAAACCACAGATGAGCCATTAGCTTTTTAAGAGTCTTTTTGAACTATCTAGGCCTCCATAAATCTTTTTCCTGCTACGGTGGGCATGTAGCAAGGGATTCCCATTCAAACACACAGAAGAGAGATACTGCAGTGCTCTTACCTGGTCTTCTGTGGCCACAGAATTGCTTTTTGGTGAGGGTTGTGGTTTAGTTATGAGGATGTGAGAGTACATTCATTTATGCTACCCCCTACAGCTTGTGGTTTTATTTATAGCAGGTACTGCACTACCAAGAAATAGTGATAATCACCAACATTCCCCCCCCAAAACTCTCCAAGACACATAAAAGTGGTAATTTTTTCACATCAGTTAGTCTCATATTTATAGAGTGCTTTAATAGGTCTTTCTACCCCTGAGAAAGGGAGGAAGTGGCCTGGGGTTTTCCTCTTGCCTTGTTTTTAAACAGCCCCCGCTGTCATCCACTTCTGCAAGGGGCATTTTACTTCTGCAGCTTTGTGGTTTACATTAGAGGTGTTGCTCTTCTGTTCCCACATCATCATAGCTTCACACAAAGCATGTTACAGCTACAGCTCAGAAGTTACAAGCTCATTCACCTTGCAAGTTTATTATTTCCAGTTCTTCACCAGTACTTTAGATCTGGTTTACTTTCCCCTGCCGCCATCACCCTGCATATTTTGCTCTTTGCTTGTCTTTGCTGGAGCAGCCCTTGACTGTCAGAGCTGCTCTGAGGTGGCATCCTAATAACAAGGATCAGTCATGCTTCACTGCAGCATTCGGTCTTACTGAGGCAAGGGAAGTTTCTCAGATGTCAGACCAAATGGATGTCAAAAAAATCCTTCTTACAGGGTTACAGGTGCCTTTACTTCACACAGGTTCATAAAGGATGCCAGCATGGTTTCTGACCTAAGAAACCAGGCAGCAATGTGACAAACCCCAGACCTGTCCCACAGGCTGCAGTGTTTGCCTTCATTTCCTGTAGTTGCTGCAGTTGGTTGTGAGGCAGGACTGACTGGTCCTGCCACATCTGCCCTCTGGTAGACGGCCTTAAAATTAAGAATTAATGCTGTGATGCAAGAGGAGGACTTGGCTGTACATCTGATTTTGCTTAGATACAACTGTAAATCTGAATACAGTTAAAACAACTCCATATGTAGTTGATTCATACATTTCAGGTAACAGTAGTATCTGTGCTGTCTTGTAGTATGCTTTGAGCTTTCAGACGAAGCCTGACACTTTTGAACTGCTGGGAGAATTGAGATGTTTCTGTTTCTCTTCATACTAATTTGGTGGAGCCATTTTCTAACCAGCCCTTTGGGCCATCAGTAGGTTTCTACTCAGTGTGTAAAACTGATAACTCATATGCAAAACTTTAAATTGCTAGTTTGCTGATGTTCATGAAAATGTTTGAGTCTTTTGTGGCTTAGAGCTTGCTCTCTGGTAATTTTTTCCCAAATGTTAATGAATGCTGTCTTGGTTTTCTTGTAAATTTTTTAGGATTATAATAATTTTATCTCAAATTCCATCTCCAGTGGAAATTATTTCTGTGCAGGATGCTGTATTTCTCTTTATGGGTTTGTTCCTCACACACACACACACACAATTTTGCCCTTGGAAGCTTATTTTCATACCTCTTTTCTTGCAATTCTCTCCTGCAGAACTCATTCCCAAGAATCTCATATGCGTATGCAGCAAGCTAGCCTGAGCTGCCATCACAAGCAACAGTGGCTTGAGTACTGTATCAAAACCATTCTTGATTTAATATCACACACAAAAATACAGTAACTCTTTCTTATTTTGCATGTCATGAGCAATCCTGTGGAGTATAATAGAGTTATTCAATATGCAGCAGAATAGCTGGATTTCATATAGCTTGTCAGCAATCCAAGGACTTTTGAATATGGCTCATGTACAAAACATACCAGGAAAGCAAAGATGTCCAGGAAACATGCTTAGTATAGTCCATGATTGGACTTATGCATGTTAAAATAATTACATATTTTTGGAATTTGTGCCAAAAAAGAAATGAAGGCAGAAGGCTTGAAGGCCTTATCCTCTGGAGAGGAGGTTAAAATAGACTAAACACATATAGGCAGATTTGTGCAGAAAAGCTTTAAAAGGTTTGTAGGCTAGTTTTAACTAATATATTTAAAATACTGTGTGGAGCCGAAATGTGTGCATGCAAGCATTATGTGTGGCAGCAGCTTTTCTGTTCAAAGGTTGTAAAAGCTGCTAGGTACAGCTGATGGCTGTGGAGAAAGAGCTGACTTTAACCAACGCAGGTGCCTTTAGCCAGGTGAAACCAGGAGAGGAGATCACAGTCTTTTCTTTATGATACGCATACAACATGAAAGATGTGGGTGGCGATGGGTGACTTTTCAGATCTGTAATGGCAGCATAGTTTGGAGCTTGATTCAGTACAGATAGATAGCAGGTAAAGAAAGAACTCTTGGAAAACACTGCCAAAATGACATTAAATGATTTGGGACTGACAACAAATACCTATTTTTTTTTTGGATCAAATGGTACTGGAGTTGGAGAATGCTTCCTGAATACCTGTCATGTCTTATCCACCATGGGTTTGCTGCTCCTGTTACAAGTGTTGATAATCTTGTATGATATCCTATTGCAAATTACTGTCCATTCTTGATGGTCTGACGTTGGAATGGCATCTGACCTAGCCTTTGTTGCTGTAAGTGATGGGATACACCTCAGTTATGAATAATTTGTTCAGAAAATCATTACTGAAATATTGCTGTGCTGTGTGGCTGGTTTTGTAGCTCCTTTAAAATTGAGTTTGGTGGTGGTTGGTTTGTAAGTTGTAAGCTCCCTGCCCTGTGGTTGAGCTACAGGCGACGAGCCAGTCAGTAGCAGTTGCAGAAGTACAGTGTAGAAAGCACAACCACATTGTTTTCTTCTGCATGCTTCTGTACTTCTGGAGTGAATCTGACATGGAAGGTATAAACCCACAATTGGCATGTGAAATACTGTACAATATTAGAGAAGACAACAAGGTCTTGAAGTGTTGGATCTTAGTAAGGATGACACATATATGTAGATCCTGCATCTCATATAGTCTCCTTTAAAACTGAAGCAAAAATTTCCAGATTCTGGCTGTCCCAAGAGTCTCACAACTCATGCATCTTCCTTCTTACTTCCCTCTTGGGTTTGATAAATGTTTCTTACCCAGCACCGCTTTTTTTACTGTTCCTGCTGTAAATGCAGATCTAAAGTTCATCCTGAACTCGTTTCTGAGCAGTCAAGACTGTGTGAGCTGTTCAACCTTGAGTGCTAATTTCCATCTTGAAGTGCAAAATTAAAAAAAAGAAAAAAAGGAAACTTGTCTTTTTGTCATGTATGGATTAACCTGGTCAATACAAAAACCTCTTACAACCAAACCAACTCACTTCAATCTCTCCTTCCCTTCTCCACCCTCTGCTTCACTTACAGTAACTACTTCTGACTTTGGGAAACTTATAGCAGACCCATGGTGTGAGAAAGCAGCGTTTAACAGTGCTAGGCTCAAGCTGCAACACTACCAACAAGGCATGTTATGAAATATTTATAATCCTGTTTAGATTAGAATTTAAATTGGTGCACAAGTAATAACTCTAAATTTGAAGTTTTTCTTCTTGGAGCAGTTTTTGGTAAAAGTAAGGATGTCAACATCCAGGGTTTAAGAGCAAAAACCCTCTTAAAGAGGAAGTGAAGAGCACAGGTAGGAGATTGTAGAGCAGTACCTATGCTGGGATTGTTCTTCATGCTAATCTTAAACTAGGAAATTATATGGAAAATACTCTTTCTTGGTTCTTAATTGTTAATCCGTGTAAGGATATTTTGTCTTCAGGGCAACATTTCCTATGATACGACTAACTCCTCCAGGAGTATTCAGACTAGGAAGAGGTGATTGATAGTGTGATTCATCTTAATTAAACCACCTTTTGTTTGCAGGAGCTGCTGAATGCAAATAAGATAATTACGTCTTCAGTGAGAGGAGCTGTATGTTTGTTTCTTCTAACTCAGGGTACATCCAGAGTTATGTGGCTACAGTACAGCCATGTGATCACTCACTGAGCTGCTTTACATGGGAAAGGTAAGGACAGAAGTGTTTGAAAGAGCTCTGCTCTGTGGGATTCTGTGGACTAAGTCAGAAGAAATTAAATTAGAATAATAATCCCCTAGCTGATAGTTTATTTTTGCCAGGCGCCACACTGTAATTCCAATGTAGCTTGTCTTGTTGTCTGTAACAGAGCCTGCTTTCTCTCCTGAGGTAAAGCTGCCAAGTTGCCTCACATCGGCCAAAGCACTTGCCTGCACTGGGATCCTGCCCTGCAACTGGGGTTCCTGGTGATGGTGTCAGAGAGGATTGCTGGACTTCGGGCAGACTGGAAGCAGTTCTAGACTGTGGTTATGGATGATGAAACCAGCACCAAATTTATCTTTTCAGCCATGGTAGCATCACTTTGGCAGAAGCTGGGACCTGAAATGAAGCTCCATTTGTGAAAACGAGAGGGTCATGATGCCTGGCAATTGCTTCATGTTCAGGCTTGTTGTTCAGGCTGATACTGTGAGCACACATGCTGAGATGGTCTGTTTGTGGCCTGTAGGCATCCACTATTTTGGTTTGGTTTGAAATGGCATTGCTCAGTGTTTGTCTTGTACCTGACAGCAGCAAGACATGTGGCAGACAGTCCTGCCATTGTATCCTGCCTGCAAAGTAATTGTGGTGCATGTCCCCGAGTATGCTGACCAGAGCTGGAATCTTCTTGCAGCACCAGTTGCCCATGTCTGACCTTCATGTATATCTTCTTTTTTCTTCTTCAGAGAATAGGTCTAGGAAAATGTAAGGGATGAAATAGTGAGAGGGCTGCTTTGCTTCACTTAAGACTTGGAGTTTTGTGGCATGCTATCAAAGGTATGTTTTACAAACAGACAAGAATGTGTAATATTCTCATTTGTGTATTTCTGTGAACATTTGTACTCAAAATCCTAATGCTCATGTTAATGGTAGGCAGAGAGTGCCCGTGGTTACCTCAGTTCATCACCAAATCCAAAATGAGAGAAAGGAAAATCCTAACATGAGAAACAGAAAATCATGGGAAGACAGACACAGAACTTCACATCAAAGTCAATATTTACATGGCTTTTGCTAGCAGCTGTGTTGTGAACACATTTTGAAAATTTGTGATTACCAGCTGTTTTTCCATCACATACATGTGCATGCAGCCTTGAAAACTCTTGCAAATTACTTGCAGATCATGGTGCTTGATGCAACATGCAATATGCAGATGTTAAAAACTCAAGTAGTTATACAGAAGCTTCTCTGCAAGATTTTGGAATTGGTAACAATATCTCAAAATAAGCTGAGGCTTGAAGGCAGTAGGCATCACAACTCTGAGAACGATCATGGTCAGGACAATGTTTATTCAGTGTGTTACACTTCAGTGTTTATTTAAGTTGCTAACTGATGAGGGAGGTTCTTGTGTGATGCTAGCATACTGCCTCTGTGGTTTTCTGCCCAGCCTGAAGCACATACTGCACGTAAGATAGCAACCTGGGAAACTCGTTTTAAAGTTCTATTATAACAGAGACAATCCTGCAAAAATTTCTTAGGGAAGTTTCAGAATAAGTTTCAAGGTTTAGAGCTGGTCACATCAAATTACACTGCAAGTCTCAGACTTCTCTCAGAAATGCAAGATTTTCCCTTGACGTGAACAGCCATAAAGAGAGGGAAATTACTAAACAGAAGATGTCTGCTGAAATACCGACAGAGAAAATGCCTGTCAGCCTGGGAACGAGGCCTGGGAACCAGAAGCATTCTTGAGAAGTGCAGCTGGCATCTAAGTGTGGCTGGGTACCTAGAAACCCAAAACAGCCTGAGACACCATCAACAAGCACAACAAGAAGGGACTGTAACAGCAACTTATCGTCTGGAAAGGTGAAAAATAGTCTGACAAAAGGGGAAAACATCCTGAGAAAGTAAGAATCAGTAACTGCCATTGGCTGTTCTAGCTGCAAGAACAGGGAAACAGTCTGGAAAAACAAAAATTGGTCTGAGAGAAGAGAAAACATCATCATCTATTGGCTGCCCCAAGTGAGAAACAGAAATTGGCTGCCTCTGTTGGCTGCTCCAGGTGGTGGTGTCCTATGCCCATTTACATCTCTGTGATATAAAAATGACTTATTTTAAACAAAATGGAGCCTCTGTCTCTGCAAACTTCCCATGCTACACATACTTTTCCTTTTCCTAAGCACGTTGAACTCCCTGCATGAACTTTTCTGTGAGATCTCCTAGACAAGTTATTGTCCCTTGCCAGGGATGCCTGGTTGACTCCCAGCTCCATGACGTTGATCATCTTTGAAGTGACCCTCTGCCTGTTATTTTATTGCTACCAATTCTGGGCCCACTTGTGGGGTTGGTTTGGCTTAGTCCCACTTCTGGGATCGGTCTGATGTGCTTGGTACCGCTAATAATATGAACATAACTTTATGTGCATATAAGTAATCTACCATAAGGATATTTGTTGTTGTATTATTGATAAGTTTGCTTTATTAGTGATGTTTCTAGTAACCTGAAATACTATGTATATAGTTAGAATAAGAGAGTCATAGAATCATAGAATCATCTAGGTTGAAGAAGACCCTTGAGTTTATCGAGTCCAATCATTAACCAAACACTGCCTAGTCCACCCCTAAACCACGTCCCTAAGCGCCATACGTACACATCTTTTAAATACTTCCAGGGATGGTGACTCCACCACTTCCCTGGGCAGCCTGTTCCAATGATTGACAGTGAAGAAATTGTTCCTAATATCCAATCTAAATCTCCCCTGGCACAACTTGAGGCCGTTTCCTCTTGTCCCATCACTTGTTACTTGGGAGAAGAGACCAACACCCACCTGGCTACAACCTCCTTTCAGGTAGGTGTAGAGAGTGATAAGGTCTCCCCTCAGCCTCCTTTTCTCCAGGCTAAACCACCCCAGTTCCCTCAGCCGCTCCTCATAAGACTTGTGCTCTAGACCCTTCACCAGCTTTGTTGCTCTTCTCTGGACATGCTCCAGCACCTCAATGTCTTTCTTGTAGCGAGGTGTCCAAAACTGAACACAGTACTCAAGGTGCGGCCTCACCAGTGCTGAGTACAGGGGGACGATCGCTTCCCTAGTCCTGCTGGCCACACTATTTCTGATACAAGCCAGGATGCTGCTGGCCTTCTTGGTCACCTGGGCACACTGCTGGCTCATATTCAGCCAGCTGTCGACCAACACCCCCAGGTCCTTTTCTGCTGGGCAGCTCTCCAGCCACTCTTCCCCAAGTTTGTAGCATTGCCTGGGGTTGTTGTGACCCATGTGCAGGACCCGGCACTTGACCTTGTTGAACCTCATACAGATGGCCTCAGCCCATGGATCCAGCCTGTCCAGATCCCTCTGTAGAGCCTTCCTACCCTCCAGCAGATCAATGCTCCTGCACAACTTGGTGTCATCTGCCAAACGACTGAGGGTGCACTCGATCCCCTTATCCAAATCATTGATAAAGATATTAAAGTCAACTGGCTCCAGTACTGAGCCCTGGGGAACACCACTTGTGATCGGCCGCCAACTGGATTTAACTCCATTCATCACAACTCTTTGGGCCTGGGCTTCCAGCCAGTTTTTTACCCAGCGAAGAGTACCCCCGTCAAAGCCATGAGCAGCTAGTTTCTCCAGGAGAATGCTGTGGGAAACTGTGTCAAAGGCTTTGCTAAAGTCCAGGTAGATAACATCCGCAGCCTTTCCCCATACACTAAGCGGGTCACCTTGTCATAGAAGGAGATCAGGTCAAGCAAGACCTGCCTTTCATAAACCCGTGCTGACTGGGCCTGATCACCTGGTTGTCCTGTATGTGCCAAGGGGAGCTGCTCCAGTGCCAGCCTGACACAGAGCAAAGTGGCAGATCTTGGCACACAGAGAGTTTTCCTGAGGCAGGGAAAGGCCAGGGGAGCGGAGAGACCTGCCAGGAGCTGGAGGCTCTCATGGGAGCCACTGAGGAGGCCTGGGCAGGGCCAGAGCCATGGCGCCCACCCCCATGCCTGTAAAAGCAGCCTGGGGAGGCACTGTGAACAGGGCATGGCGTGTCAGCCAGGGTGTGGTACGGCAGGTTGTGTGGCAGTTTGCACAGGAGGGCGCGCAGGGGAGCCTAGTCCCCCTACCAGCTCAAGAGGTGAGTTCCATTGGTGGTCATCACCCCCTCAGAAGGACACGAGTTATGGTATCCACCCAGCAGAAATCTCTGTCCTCCGCATCCACCAGAATGGACGTGGCAACCCAGACAGAGCTCCCAGGAAAACGTACAGGCACCCAGGTCTGAGGCTGCAGGGATTGCCAGAGCCTGTCACTGGTGGCAGATGGCAGTAGTGAGAACAGTTGTGTGAGGTATGACCAGGTGTATGATCTGCTCAGCATGGTGGCAGAGCTATGAGAGGAAGTAGAAAGGTTAAGGAGCATCAGGCTGAGAGAGACTGGTGGACCCATGCTTTGCCTCCCTGAGACAGAAACAGACACCAGACAGAACCCAAGATCAAGGGCACCCTGTATCCTCCCCCTGCCAGGATGAAGGCAGTAGCTTAAAAGGAAGGAGTGAATGGAAGCAAGTCCACACTTGGGGTGGCAGGCAAACCTCCTCCTTGCTCACCTCACCCTCCCAGGTGCCTCTGTACAACAGGTATGAGGCTCTGGCTGTGGAAGGCAAGTCAAAGGAGGACATGGATGACCGTTGAGCTACACCAGAAGGCCCTCGAACTATTACCCATTACTGCTCTTCCATGTGGGTGGTGATGAAGCTGCAAAATGTAGTGCAAAAGTGATCGAAAGAGACTTCAGGGTCTTGGGACAGTTACTGAGGGAATCTGGCGCACAGGTTATTTTTTCCTCCCTCCTTCCAGTTGCAGGCAGCAACACTGGGAGGAACAGATGGACCCAGTCTATTAATACATGGCTCCGTGGCTGGTGTCACCTCCACAATTTTGGATTTTTCGACAATGAGATGGCCTACACAGCACCAGGCATGCTGGCATCAGATGGGATTCACCTTTCTCAAAGGGGAAAAAGGGTCTTTGCCCAGGAGCTTGCTGGGCTCATTGACAGAGCTTTAAACTAGGAAGAGGGGAATAATATCAGGCTTGCCTGCAACAAGCAGTGGGTTGACACATCAAGGTCAGAGGGACAAGGTGCCAGTGAGGGCCC
Organism: Grus americana; assembly: GCF_028858705.1. NCBI lineage: Eukaryota > Metazoa > Chordata > Aves > Gruiformes > Gruidae > Grus > Grus americana. The sequence continues at coordinate 84,275,307 of NC_072852.1, forward strand.
TCAGCCTGTTGCTCAGAGATGTGCTGGACACACTGCAGCACGCTTGAAGTGTAGCAGAGTTGAGCCAGAGGCTCCTGAGTTAATAGAAACCAATGGGGAAACACTGGTGAAATACCTCAAAGGAATTCCAGCCACTCCAGCCAATAAGTCAGCTTCATCGGGGGCCCAACTGAAATGCCTTTATGGAAACATACATAACATGAGGAACAAACAAGAGGAGATAAAGATATGTGCACGCCTGCAGGTCTATGATCTTATTGGCATCACAGAGACGTGGTGGGATGGCTTCTATGTTTGGAGTATTGGAATGGAAGGATACAGGCTCTTTAGGAAGGACAGTCAGGGGAGATGAGGAGGGCTGTCATCCTCTAGGTCAATAACCAGCTCAAGTGCATGGAGCTCCACCTGGGGATGGATGAGGAGCCGACCAAGAGCTTCCGGGTCAGGGTTAAAGGAAGGGCAGGCACAGGGGACATCATAGTGGGGATCTGCTACAGGCCAATCGACCAGGAATACAGAGCGGATGAGGCCCTCCATGGGGTCCTCTATAGGAGTAGCCTCACATTCGTAAGCTCTGGTCCTGACTCTGAAGTCATAGGGGACTTCAGTCACCCTCATATCTCCCCTCTGTTGGAGGAACAACACAGCAGGACACAAGCAATCCAGGAAGTTCCTGGAATTCCTTGATGATAACTTCTTCCTCCAAGTGATAGAGGACCCAACAAGGAGACGTGCCATGCTGGACCTTGTTTTCACCAAGAGGGAGGGGCTGGTGGGTGGGGGATGTGAAGCTCAAGGGCAGCCTTGGCTGCAGTGACCATGAAATGGTGGAGTTGTGATCCTTAGGGCAGTGAAGAGGGCACACAGCAAGCTCCCTACCCTGGACTTCAAGAGAGCAGGCTTTGGCCTCTTCAGGGATCTGCTTCGTAGAGTACCATGGGACAAAGCCCTGGAGGGAAGAGGGGCCCAAGAAAGCTGGTTACTATTTAAGGACCTCTTCCTCCAAGATCAGAAGCGATGCATCCCAACGAGGAAGTCAGGCAAAAACACCCAGAGGCCTGCATGGATGAACAATTTGCTCCTGGACAAACTCAAACACAAAAAGGAAGCCTACAGAGGGTGGAAGCAAGGGCAGGTAGTCTGGGAGGAATACAGAGAAATTGTCCGAGCAGTTAGGGATCAGGTTAGGAAAGCTAAAGCCCTGATAGAATTAAATCTGGCCAGGGACACCAAGGGCAACAGGAAAAGCTTCTATAGGTATGTCAGTGATAAAAGGAAGACGAGGGAAAATGTGGGCCCTCTCCGGAATGAAACAGGAGACCTCGTTACCCTGGATATGGAGAAGGCTGAGGTACTCAATGAATTTTTTGCCTCAGCCTTCACCGGCAAGGGCTCTAGCCACACTACCCAAGTTGCAGAAAGCAAAGGCAGGGACTGCGAGAATGCCGAACCACCCACTGTAGGAGAAGATCAGGTTTGAGAATATCTAAGGAACCTGAAGGTGCACAAGTCCATGGGACCTGATGAGGTGCATCCACGGGTCCTGAGGGAACTGGTGGATGAAGTTGCTAAGCCACTATGCATCATATTTGAGAAGTCATGGCAGTCCAGTGAGGTTCGCCTTGACTGGAAAAGGGGAAACATAACCCCCATCTTTAATCATGGAGCAGATCCTCCTGGAAACTATGCTCAGGCACATGGAAAATAAGGAGGTGACTGGTGACAGCCAACATGGCTTCACTAAGGGCAAATTGTGTGTGACAATTATGGTGGCATTCTATGGTGGCATTACAGCATTGGTGGATGAGGGAAGAGTGAGTGACATCATCTACCTGGACTTGTGCAAAGCATTTGACACTGTCCCGCACAACATCCTTGTCTCTAAATTGGAGAGACATGGATTCGATGGATGCACCACTCAGTGGATGGATCCAACTGGCTGGATGGTCACACTCAAAGAATTGTGGTCAACGGCTCAATGTCCAAGTGGAGATCAGTGACGAGTGGGGTTCCTCAGGGGTCAGTACTGGGACTAGCGCTGTTTAACATCTTTGTTGGTGACATGGACAGTGGGATCGAGTGCACCTTCGGTAAATTTGCTGACAACACCAAGCTGTGTGTTGCAGTTGACATACTGGAGGGAAGGGATGTCATCCAGAGGGACTTTTGCAGGCTTCAGCTGAGGTACTGTGCAAATCGCATGAAGTTCAACAAGACCAAGTGCAAGGTCCTGCACATGGGTCGGGACAATCCCAAGCACAACTGCAAGTTGGGCGGAGAAGGGATTGAGAGCAGCCCTGAGGAGAAGGACTTAAGGGTGTTGGTGGGCAAGAAGCTCAACATGAGCCAGTAATATTGGCTTGCAGCCCAGAAAGCCAACTGTATCCTGGTCTGCATCAAAAGAAGCATGACCAGCAGGTCGAGGGAGGTGATTCTCCCCCTCTACTCCACTCTCGTGAGACCCCACTTGGAGTACTGTGTCCAGCTCTGGGGTTCCCAGCACAAGAAGGACATGGATCTCTTGGAGTGAATCCAGAGGAGGGCCACAAAGATGATGAGAGGGCTGCAGCACCTCTCCTATGAGGACAGGCTGAGAGAGTTGGGGTTGTTCAGCTCCAGGGACACCATAGAGCAGCCTTCCAGTACCTAAAGGGGCCTACAGGAAACCTGGAGAGGGACTGTTTACAAGGGCATGGAGTGATAGGACAAGGGGTGATGGTTTTAAACTGAAGGAGGTTAGATTTAGATTAGACATTAGGAAACAGCTCTTCACTGTGAGGGTGGTGAGGCACTGGCACAGGTTGCCCAGAGAAGTTGTGGATGCCCCCTCCCTGGAAGGGTTCAAGGCCAGGTTGGATGGGGCTTTGGGCAACCTGGTCTAGTGGAGGGTGTCCCTGCCCATGGCAGGGGGGTTGGAACTAGATGATCTTTGAGGTCCCTTCCAACCCAAACCATTCTATGATTCTATGTTTCTATGATTCTATGATTCTATGATTCTAATCATAGGTGTACTTGCTGGTGGTGATTTGTGGTAATCTGCAATAAAGTAGAGAAATTTAGAAGATAAAGCCTCCATGTCCTTGTGTATTACAGAGTCCTGTGAACTCATGTTTGCAATCTCTACGCACCCACAGACTGGGTAACCTTTTAGGTTGTGACATTCCTGGACCCTGATTTTGCTTTGGCCCCCCTGAGTAAATTCTTTTTGCATGAAAATACATTATTGCTGTGAGAAAAAAAAAAAAAAGACTTACTTAAAAAGCAGGAAAACAAAACATTTAGTGCTTTGATTGCAGAAATTTGTGTGATCAACTTTCTCCTGCTATGTTCACTGGCTACATAGTGGAATAGTGAGTACCAGTTTGGGAAAGCTTATTCCACAAGCACAAAAACCCTGCATAGCTCCAGCATGGTAGCAGGCCAAGGAAAATCCTGTGAAAATTTACAACATATAACCCGTACATATGAGTCTTTTCTCTACTAATCTGAAGATCTGAAGGGTGCCCTCTGGTATTCAAAATTAATACAGCAACATCAGATTTCCCCTTGTGAAGATGACACAATTGCTATATTTACATTACAGCAGTAAGGAAATAATAACTTTGTTAACTGTACTCAGAAATTAATGAGTTAAAAAAGACAGTTTTGTAAAACTGCAGTTGTGTTTCAGGTTACTCATTTTGCTGCAATAACAATTTCAAAGATGTTTTTTCACTCCAGTGAGACTAATGCAGGTAGGCACCACCTGGCAGCCCAAACTGTGGGAGGTTTCGGTCAGTTTGACAAATCCTGTGTGAGATTTGCAAGAAAACAGGTGGGGTTGTTTTGAGTTCTTGCAGATGAGTCCTTCAAAGGCTGTGCAAAGGAAAGGTCAGTGCTGGATAGCTGTCTTCTCCCTGGACACCCTGTGGTGGTGATGCTCATTCAATTGATGTTATTGAACCCAGCGGGAAGGGAAGGATGTCTCCGACCCAAGGGGGATGGGACAGTTCCCGGCCAAAAGCCTCTACTCAACTGTCTTCCCGCTGGAGCTGAGCCACCATTGCAGCCGAGGTGCCTCCCTGTAACCAAAACCCCGAGTTTTCTCTCCTAAACTCTGTTCCACTTTATTTTAACACTACTTCATCTTCCAGAAATCTTAATTCAGGGTTACTGTAGGACTGCATAATTTATTCTAAGGTATTTTCCTGCAGTCAGCTGCCATCCACAGTCTAATAAGAAAGCAAATAATTTTCCAAGAAATTCTGACAAAATCCATTTAGGTATATATTCAACTAATTTTCTCCAGGATTCAGACATTTCTAGGCACTTTCAAAGATTATAAGGCCATTATACTGGTACAGTGTAGCATTGGTATCATTACCATATAAATTATTTCATAAGTATAGTTTGCATTATTTTTCTACACTTTTGTAAGATTTCTATAAAGGTGGCTTTATAAACATGTGGTTCTTTTATAAGGGAGTTTTCCCATTGATTTCAATGAGGTCATATTTCTCCTAGAATCTCTTTCCTGAAAATTTTACTATCTAGGAGGCCTTGAGAGGCTGCAGGTGATGGTGTTAGTAAAAGCAGCAGTAGACCTGGTTTCAGGTTTTGAAGTATGGTGCTCTGTGTGGTTCTGCCAGGGACCTGGGTCCAAGTTAGCATTTAGTAGATGCGTAAGGGGAACGAGTTTTTCTCTCTGTTTAGAGTTTTTCCTCTGCTACAAAATGAGAATATTGCAGGACTTACTGGTTGGCTTGAAGTGAGACTTTTCTGAAAAGTCCTAAGGCAGGTTTTATATAGATTTTTTTATTGCTTTTAGTTGAGAATCATTAGTTAAATTAGAGGATCTGGTCTCTGGTCTGGATTCACTACTCATGGTCCATTCCTTGGGATCTAGTCACCAAAAATGAGCCCTGAGATGCAGTTTGTTTCTCCACAGGACTTCAGAAAGCTGCTAACATTTCCTTTTCCCTGTAAAAAGTCAGTGTCTACAAGAACTAGGAAAGTTTCAGGGATCGCAACACATTCTTGTTCAGAGTACAGTCTATGAGGTGTGAGCAGAGAGAAGTGGTGAAATCTCTGCAGAGAGTGCCATAGGGGAAATGTGGGGATCATCACATCATAGATGGTGATGTGCGGGGCACTGTTATCAAGTAGCTATCCCACCATCCAAAGCAGCAACCTGAGGTGGTGAGAAGGGCATGCAACACCACCGATCCTGGTGTTCACTGACTTTACATGAAGGTGAGGACACACAGGCTATCGGAAGGTGCAACACATCATGTAGAGCTGGGAGCTTAGGCACTGCTAGAGGGTTAAGTGAACACATGACAGGAACCATAACGAGTTTTCTGTATATCAAAGGGGTATTTGTTTGAAGAAGAAATCCTTGTTTTAGGATTCCTGGAGCACTCCTTGGACAGACTTTGTATTACCTTTAAGTGACAGGGAGTCTAGAAATCTCTCAAATGTCTTTCTCAGTCCCAGACCTACATACACCGATGCTGTATGATGTGCAGTCTCTGCTGCTGGTATGCTGAAGGGATTTCAAGAAAGGAAAGTAAGACATATAGCCAGATGGCAGAGATGGGAGAAGAAGAAAGACTGCTCTGTCACCCCATCCCTGCTACAGCACACTCAGTCAAGGGGACTCCACTGAGGAAAGGGAAGGTGACACTTCCCTGCAGCCAGCTGGACATGCTCAGCTTCCAGAAGGTTGGATGGGGCAGTCACACAGGCAGGTGGTCACACAACAAGGGAGAGCCCTGAAACCAGACCAGAGCAAGGTGATCTGCTCTTGGTGCAGACCTCAAGCATAGTCTTATGTGTTCTGGGGACTGAGGGTGCTTATTGCTTACTTAATGCAGGGAATCACTGAAAAAAAATGCAGAACTGGACCAGGGAAGGACCAGCCTGACAGGGTAGAGCACTCAGAGGTGATGTCAGCCCTCCCCAGTAAGTGAAATCTGAGATTCTTTTGTTGTCAAGTTTATCTTGTTTGTTATTTTGTGCTTTTACAAAGCCTGCTTTGAGAGGTGGATGCCTTTGGGCATGTTCGCTTCCAGAAGGAAGGAAGTATTCTGTGTCAAGGCTTGGGCAGACAAAGGCTTTTATAACAGCATTTTGAGTAGTTAAGACGGTGTTACTCATATGCCCCTTGTCCTTATCTCTGTCCCTTGTATCCCCTCCGCTTTCCCGAGCTCCCAGTACAGGGGCCATGAGTTCTTCCTTGTGCTAAGCCTTACCCTCTGTCTATTAGCTCCTGTTTCTAGGGCCGTGAAGCAATACTGGGATGTATTCATGTCTGACAGTGCAAACTACAGCAGCAACTACAGCTCTTGGGCTTTCTCTTAGGAGAATATTAAGTGTATCTGCCTTGCTTTTTGTCTGTTGTATACAGACTTCTGTGACAGAGCAGAGCCTGGTATGGCTCACCCACCTGCCGCTTCCATGCTGAATCCCTATAAACTCCAAGACAACTAAGGGTAGCCAGAGAAGCAAATGAGGGCCCATTTCTTTATGTGCCTTTTATAGTAGATCAGAAAAGTTAACAATAAAAGATGTGTTCCAGTTTCAGATTTCAAATAAAACAGGATGGCATAGGCTGCTTTTGGAGCAGAAGACCTTTATTCCTTTGGCTGTGTATAAGCACTAGCTCATATTTGTGAACAAATGGCTTTCTAAGGCAAACCCCTCATCAACAAAGTACAGAAAATCATGCTACTAAGACTAATACTGAGGGATATGACATACCTGAGGACAAATCCTACAGTAGTTATAGCCCCTCTGCTTTGCAAAATACTCATTTCGATTGCCTTGGGAGGATTTAAAAATTTTCAGCAGCCATCACAGCAATCTTCCAGGATTTTTTATGCCTTACAATAAAGAGCAGCTTCAGCCCTACCCTGCACGCTGCAAGTCACTCTCCAGAGTGTGACCATGCTTATTGTATGCATACAAAAGGAGTTTATTTTAAAAGTCCAATCAGTTCAGAAGCAATTAATAAACAAATTGCAAATGTTATTCCTTTATGCTCATTATTTTCTTTAATAGCTATTCACTTTGAGTTACAAAACCTAACACAGCATGCGAGAAATACAACAGAGGTCCTTCAAATACCTTTTGCTTAATATCACTGTTTTCTGTATTTCTTCCTAGCAGAATGTAAAGAAAATCAGGCAGGATTCTTGGCACATAAATTCTTCTCATCTGGGTGTTTTTCCAGCCTCTGAGGAGCACTCTCCTGTTTTATATGTATGATAGCACCTCATGAATATACGAGTCTTTCCTCAGCACATGAAATCTGTGCCCTGTTCTCCCTGTAGAGTCTGAGGAATGAAAGGAATGGGCTTGGGTTACTTTTGCAAATTGTATCACTTCTGACTTTTCCATAATCAACTATTAGATCCACAAACTATACTGATAGCACTGGAGGGGTGGGAAATTATTTGGGCTCTGGAATGAAAACCAGTGTTTACACATGCTAAGACAAAAATAAATATTTTAGCACAGCCTTTTCCTAAAGGCACTGTGCATTGCTGAGCTGCTCCACTGGTTGTCAGAGGGATGGGTCAGGGAAAAAGCATGACTGTGCTGAGAAACGGTCTATGACTCTCAGTCCCCAGTGCGTCAAAAAGCACAGAGATCAAAATGCATTTTAAGAAGATAGTGATGTGAGAAAGACGGTGCTGTATTGAGAAAAGGTACTCTTAACCCCAGGGAGGGTGGGCCACAAAAGAGGATTTTGACAAATTTAGTTCATCTGTTTTCTAAAGCAGTTACACGGGTGCTATTGTGAAAAGAATCTTGCTGCCACAGACATCTAGGAGATGGGAAATTGGTCTATCACCCACTTGCTTGTTATTTGTAATTTTGGCAGACTGACATCTAAACCCTGATTTTTTTTACAATATCCATTCAAGCATTATGCCATCTGACAATCTCTCCTAATGACTGACTTGGTGGAAACCTTGTTAGCTTTCTGTTTTATGCTGCCTGCAATATGTTAAATGCCTAAAAGGGGCTGAATTTTTCTTATGGTATTTGATATAATTTGATGCAGTCCTGCTGTTGTACATAGTGTCAGGAAAAAAAACCCTGAAGAGAAAAGAAAAAGTTTGGATAATCCAGTTCTTTTTTTAGGAATTTGTATGTGTAGTCTATTTTGTTTGATAATATTAATCAGAAAGGCAGAAGAGAATTTTTCACTGTGATCTGACTTCATTGGACCACCTGTAATAAATAATGCTGTGCAGACATGTTCCATTGAAGAGGTGGTTCTTGGAAATGTAGGGGAGGGTGCTCTCAGGAGCTGTTAACAGCCATCTGTTAATAATCGGATATATTTTTCAATGGTTTTCAATGGACGAGGTTTTGAGGGCTGTGAACATCCTGGCATGGTGACATATGTCAGACTCAGCCAAGTGTCTCATATCTGCTCCTTTGCTGGCCAGTAAGACCTGTCATGAAACATCAGTTCAACCAGAACATGTATTTTCCATCTAGTTCCCAGATTCCTGTCTAAATCTTGCATCATTTTTCATCTGGGTCCACTGACAGAAGAAAAGCAAAGCAGCAGCAACCTTGCTTTAGCTTCTTTCAAGCCAACTGTCCCCAGGTGGGATCCGCCCAGTCTAAAATCCAATATTAATCACCTCTCAACAGCATTTTCCAGTCTGAAATATATGATGAAGACTGAAATGGCAAGTGAAGGAGGGTGGCACCATCCATAGGCTGAAGCATTCTTAATGGAGACCTGCAGGCAACCACCACAAAGCTTTCTTGGGAACAATTCCACTCCCACCAAGAAAGGAAGGAATTTTTTTTCACTGAACCTTGGAGAGGAACAGATTTTCTGCTTGGAAACAAAGCATTCTGGGTATCAGATTGGCAAAATATCCATTTATTCCACTGCTAATGGTTCTGTTTTGGGGTAGAACTTTCAACTTGATTTTCAGCTGAGAACTTCTGAGAGTAGGTGTTATTTTATCCAGCTATTTTGGAAAGAAGAAAATATCATGTGCGTAAAATAAGCCTGACTTATCAACCTCCTACAGGAGCAGATGTGAATGAGCACCGTTCTGCCAGACCTAGCAGTTCTTAGCACTTTGAACCTTTAAAATATACTTGGCAACAGTAATTAACTAACAGTAAGTAATTAACTTGAAATAAACTTCCAATTAAACATAATATTTCTGCAGACTTGTATTTTGGTATTTTTAATTTATTTCTTTTCATTTTTCTTCATCTTGTTTAGCAGAAGGCTAAAATTATTCCCTTTGAACTTTTTTTATTACTCCTTGACTGGAGTCTTGTCAGTTGTCTTCAAATAATGTACACAGGTGAGTCAGACTTGCTAATTACTTCTGCTGTTGTGGTTTGTTTGCAAATCATAGTGAAATGAGATTATTATGAAATCTATTAGTATCTCCTTGAACAAAAAGTAAATTGAATAATATTTACTAATAATGCACAGGTTTGGCAGAAGAGATTCTCATGTATTTTGATGCATATGTATTTGAATATGTTAAAAAAGTGATAGTCTCCTGGGGACAAAAAAAAAAACAACTTAGAACAGTCATTAAAATAAAGGAAAGCTGATTTTTATCAAATTATTTGTTCTTATGCTGGAGAAGGAGAGAGATTTTAAGCTGGTGCTTACAGACAAGGAAAGATGTTCTTGTCAGTTGCCTCTGTGCAACGTGACCAGTTTCATTGCCATGAATGTAGCCTAGAGCAGAATCTTGTCTCTGCATTTGGATGCAGAGTCTGCTCGCATAGAAAACAAACTGAAGCTCTTCAGTTGTACCAGTGAAAGCAGGATCAAGCATCTAGTATTTTTCTTCCAGTGTAAATCCTTTATGTCTCCTTTGATGCTCTTTCCTGTCCTTTAGAGACTCACTGTTACTTCTTGCTCCAGAGGAGTTTATTAGTTACTGTCATTGTTACCTAGCTGGAAGGATATTCTCCTTTACACTGTAATCCCAGGAGAGTCAAGTTTTGTTACTGCCTCTAAACCTCATAGCAGTGAATCCTACTTAATGTCGTGGTCTTGGGTCCTGCACTAACATTACTGAATCTGTCCTATCGGCTGACTTCATAATCTCTGTTCTACACTTAGGAGATTCACAACTCCTACACCCCATCAGGCAAATAAATATCCTACATAAACAGTGCGTATTTGAGTTCTTTGACTGAAATATGAGTTCTTAGTAGAAAATGTTTACTATTACAATTGTCTGGAGTGTTGGAATGGAAGGATACGGCCTCTTTAGGAAGGACAGACAGGGGAGACGAGGAGGGGGTGTTGCCCTCTATGTCAATGACCAGCTGGAGTGCATGGAGCTCCACCTGAGGATGGATGAGGAGCCAACTGAGAGCTTATAGGTCAGGGTTAAAGGAAGGGCAGGCACAGGGGACATCATAGTGGGGGTCTGCTACAGGCCACTTCACTAGGGAGACCAAGCAGATGAGGCCTGCTATAGACAGATAGGAGGGAAGAGAGGGCCAAGAAAGCTGGTTAGGATTCACAGATTGACAGATTGGTAGGGATTGGAAGGGACCTCTAGAGATCATCTAGCCCAACCTCGCTGCTAGAGCAGGATCACCTAGAGCATGTTGCACAGGATTGCATCCAGGTGGGTTTTGAATATCTTCAGAGAAGGAGACTCCACAGCCTCTCTGGGCAGCCTGGTCCAATGCTCAGTCACCCTCAGAGTAAGGAAGTTTTTCCTCATATTGAGATGGAACTTCCTGTGTTCCAGTTTGTGCCCGTTGCCCCTTATCCTGTCACTGGCACCACTGAAAAGAGTCCAGTCTCCTCATCTAGACGTCCACTCTTAATATATTTATAAGTGTTGATAAGATCCCCTCTCAATCTTCTCTTCTCCAGGCTAAACAGACCCAGCTCTCTCAGCCTTCCCTCATACTAGAGATGCTCCAGTCGCCTGATCATCTTTGTAGCCCTCTGCTGGACTCTCTCCAGTAGTTCCCTGTCTTTCTTGAACTGGGGAGCCCAGAACTGGACACAATACTCCAGATGTGGCCTCACCAGGGCAGAGTAGAGGAGGAGCACCTCCCTTGACCTGCTGTCCACGCTCTTCTTAATGCACCCCAGGATACCATTGGTCTTCTTGGCCACAACGGCACGCTGCTGACTCATGGAGAGCTTGTTGTCCACCAGACTCCCAGGTCCTTCTCTGCAAAGCTGCTTCCCAGCAGGTCAACCCCTAACCTATACTGTTGTCTGAGATTGTTCTTCCCTAGGTGCAGGACCCTACACTTGCCCTTATTGAATTTCATATGGTTCCTCTTTGCCCAATTCTCTAGTCTGTCAAGATCTCACTGAATGGCAGCGCAGCCTTCCAGTGTGTCAGCCACGCCTCCCAGTTTTGTATCGTTAGCAAATTTGCTGAGGGTACACTCTGTCCCCTCAATTCAAGGATTCGAGGAACAGATGCAAGGATCTCTTCCTCCAAGATCAGAAGCGATGCATCCCAACAATGAGGAAGTCAGGCAAAAACACCCAGAGGCCTGCATGGATGAACAATTTGCTCCTGGACAAACTCAAACACAAAAAGGAAGCCTACAGAGGGTGGAAGCAAGGGCAGGTAGTCTGGGAGGAATACAGAGAAATTGTCCGAGCAGTTAGGGATCAGGTTAGGAAAGCTAAAGCCCTGATAGAATTAAATCTGGCCAGGGACACCAAGGGCAACAGGAAAAGCTTCTATAGGTATGTCAGTGATAAAAGGAAGACGAGGGAAAATGTGGGCCCTCTCCGGAATGAAACAGGAGACCTCGTTACCCTGGATATGGAGAAGGCTGAGATACTCAATGAATTTTTTGCCTCAGCCTTCACCGGCAAGGGCTCTAGCCACACTACCCAAGTTGCAGAAAGCAAAGGCAGGGACTGCGAGAATGCCGAACCACCCACTGTAGGAGAAGATCAGGTTTGAGAATATCTAAGGAACCTGAAGGTGCACAAGTCCATGGGACCTGATGAGGTGCATCCACGGGTCCTGAGGGAACTGGTGGATGAAGTTGCTAAGCCACTATGCATCATATTTGAGAAGTCATGGCAGTCCAGTGAGGTTCGCCTTGACTGGAAAAGGGGAAACATAACCCCCATCTTTAATCATGGAGCAGATCCTCCTGGAAACTATGCTCAGGCACATGGAAAATAAGGAGGTGACTGGTGACAGCCAACATGGCTTCACTAAGGGCAAATTGTGTGTGACAATTATGGTGGCATTCTATGGTGGCATTACAGCATTGGTGGATGAGGGAAGAGTGAGTGACATCATCTACCTGGACTTGTGCAAAGCATTTGACACTGTCCCGCACAACATCCTTGTCTCTAAATTGGAGAGACATGGATTTAATGGATGGACCACTTGGTGGATAAGGAATTGGCTGGACAGTCTCACTCAAAGAGTTGTGGTCAACAACTCAATGTCCAAGTGGACACGAAGATGATGAGAGGGCTGCAGCACCTCTCCTATGAAGACAGGCTGAGAGAGTTGGGATTGTTCAGCCTGGAGAAGAGAAGGCTCCAGGGAGACCTCAGAGCAGCCTTCCAGTACCTAAAGGGGCCTACAGGAAACCTGGAGAGGGACTGTTTACAAGGGCATGGAGTGATAGGATGAGGGGTAATGGTTTTAAACTGAAGGAGGGTAGATTTAGATTAGACGTTAGGAAAGAGCTCTTCACTGTGAGGGTGGTGAGGCACTGGCACAGGTTGCCCAGAGAAGTTGTGGATTCCCCCTCCCTGGAAGGGTTCAAGGCCAGGTTGGATGGGGCTTTGGGCAACCTGGTCTAGTGGAGGGTGTCCCTGCCTGTAGCAGGGAGGTTGGAACTAGATGATCTTTGAGGTACCTTCCAACCCAAAGCATTCTATGATTCTATGAACTGTGATTGGCATGAGGCAGCTCACTGCCGCCTCCCACACAGGGCAGCCCTGCAGACCCCTGTTACAGAAACCCTGCCAGTTATGCCCAGTACAGTGTTGTTCCCCTGAGTCCATTGTGCTACTCACAGTTGTACCGGAGTTTTTGATTGGGGTGTATGTGTTCTGCAGTGTGTGTGTGTGTGTGTGTGTGCGTGCGTACACAGGTTTTGTAATAGAAATTGCCAGCCACTCGCTAATACCATCTCTCTTATTAAATAAATCTGGGAGGCAGGCTCTGACCAAGAATCCTTTGCAGGGAGGTACCTTCACAGAGATTGTTGTATTCTGGACAACCTAACAGCAACTTCTGAAAAGGGAGACAATGTCCATGCTGTGGGAGCAACTGACCTGCAATGCCTGAGTTAAGAGAAGTCTCAGTGTGCTACAGCAAATTGCAGCTCATGCTACCTGGGATGTACTACTTGGATATGTTTTCTGCTTTCTGGAAAAATATGAGAATATTACAGTAAAAGAATATGCTAATATAAACTATAAGAATATGCTAAAATATGAATCTGCCTTAGCAGCTTTGCGATTTTTCTGGAGCTCAGAAGTTGGTCCAAATATGCACTTGATTCCGCCTTCTGGAATAGTCAGAGTTTTAACAAAAGGTATTTTCCCCTGTGGCTGAGTTGGGGAAATGCAGTTTTCTTAAAGGACATCCCTGAGACAAAATAAGCTGAAACTTTTTATAGGAAGCAAAAATATCTCAGTCACTGCAGTGATGTTAACTTAATGTTGCTTCTCCGTTTTATTAGGTAGCTCTAGTGCTTTCGATCTCTACCCCTGGATAAGTGCTTTCTCATCTTCTGAGGCCAAGATAGTGTATGACATTTTTTTCTAATGATGAAACACTCTAACACTCATCTCCATAACATCCACAGTAAATGAACATACATTAAAATTATCTTTTTTTTTTTAACCAGGAAATGCTACTCCAAAAGGATATTTCCAAAAGTCTCTTACATCTGCTTTTTATTTTGACAACCACAGCTGCATATAGCTATATAGTTTCAAAAACATCAAGATTTCTTTCTGCTTTGTGGTGAGACTATGTCTTTAATAATACTACAAAACAAAATATTACTGAACGTCTGTGGCTACAGTGTTGCATTTATTTCATTTTCAAGAGTGAGTGGGTCTTCAGCCCTGAAGATCTAGAGCTACATGTCTAAATTCTTTCAAAATGACATTTAGGTTTCCAAATCATTTGAATCCTTTTGCAAATTTTATGAAACACGTTCATAACAAAATAGAAGACCAGATACTAAATACTTGTGAGTTGCCAGAAAATCCAACAAAATGCAAATGACAAGAAGAAAATGCACATTTTTTTCTTCCAGGCTTGCACTGTGATTTGTTTTTTTCTTTTTTTTTTTCTTTTCTTTTTTTTTTTTTTTTTTTGTTCCAGAGAAAGAAGGCACTGATAAGTGTATCAATGAGCTTTGAAGAGAGCTGTTGCTCAAAGACAATTCAGCAGTGTTTTCTTGGCAGTATGTCAAGAGTAGCAGCTACCTTCTTGTTGCTGAAGCTGGCAAAGAATCAGAGCTTTTCCAGTTTGCAAATGGCAGTACATCAAAATGTTACAATGCTGTGTTCCCAAAGATGATGAAGGGTTTCTTTCATTAATGAAAGATAATATGAATATACAGAATCTACATTTTAAATTTTACTGTGTAATAAGTATAATCCTGTTATTAGAGGTGCTAGAGAGGGACAAGGCTTTTTTTCTAACTCTGCTTCTAATTCATTGTGTGGCCTTCAGGCAAGCCAGTTCACATCTCTGTGCCTCAGTTTCCCCAGCAGCAGGCTGGAGACAATAAGAGCTACCCCACTGGACCACTGAGAGGCTGAATAGATCAGAATTTTTCAAAGGACTGAGATTGTCATATAGAACTTGTTATATAAGTGTGAAGTAATAAAATGCAAACTAATGAAATATGATCAGACCTGCCACTGCTCATTTTCTGTTGTATGCCCCTTGGAACAAATGAACTGTGGGGGAGACTTGAAATATTCCAATGTTACATCTGAACAACCACAGTAAAATGGAAAAATACTTATTTCGTATTCTGATCTGTATTAGCATCTTCTCCAACATTTTTATATACATACTTACATAGTGCATTGCAGCTTGACTCCTGCCTTTCTTGGCTGTCATGCTAAAAGACTTGTTTTGCCCATTGCCTCCTAGTTGTTCTCTCCTAATTATTTGACTCTACTGCCCTTCCTATCTGCATGGTGATACCACTCCCTTAACTATATTTTTATTTTGCTTGTGGGGTCAGAATACCTCTTAAGAAAAAGAAGGACCATCCCTGTGATAATGGTTCACTCCCTCACCCTGCCACAGATTTCCTGTGATGTCAGGCAAAATCATTTAGTCTGTCCCGTACCCTGTCCACACACTATCAGAGAGATTAATTGATAACACCGAGGCAGCACAATGGTCACAGGGAGTTTGGGTGGCTACTGTAATGACTAAGCACAAAATGACTAGAGAGAAAGGTAGGTAAATAACCACAGCTTCACCACATACTCAGCCCTTTGTGAATGTGCAGCTGCAGTTCTACTGGCAGTGACCGCAGTCTGAATGCACAGGTACCTGTTCGAGCCACCACCCACCTGATCTAGGAGGAGCTTTTTCTGCAGTACCTTTGGCAGTGGTTTAAGCTGTCTTTATCTTTTCACTCCTACCTTGGAGCCACTGTGTTATTGCAGTGCTGGGCTTCCTGTGCAATTCTGCCAGGTTTCCTCATATCCTGCAGCCCTTTCACTAGTCTGTTCTTGCTGTCCTCCCACACTTTGCTCCACCAGGCTACTACCTTCATCTGCACTCCACAAACTACCAATACTCCAGTTTTGCCTTCCTCCTGTTCTCCCAATTCAGTCCTAGTCAGAAGGGTATTGCTTCTCCAGGCTCTAATTTTCACCTTCAAAAGGGTAGAGGAAGAGGGACTGCTGTTTCTTCACTTCTGAAATATGGCTGTAGGTAATGGGCTCCTTTCTTCCAAGGTTTCCTGTGATCTGATGGTTTCTTGGCATCCTTTGTACTCTACAGAAAAGAGGCAGTTTAGTTGCTGTAGACTGTTTTCTGAGCACTTCAGGTTCCTTTGTCACTCCTACTTTTACCCTTGCTAACTTTTCTGTAACCACCTGACACCCATGACTATATATTACCCTGTGCATTTTTCCCATCCAGTTTCCCTATTGATTTCCACTTCTTGGTGGCCATCTTTGCCACATGGCTGTTGGCTCCAGCTGCGCTGAATACGTTAGCACACAATGTATGCTTGTCCATCATCCTAAGAGATTGGTGAAAGCCAGTATGCACAGGCTGTATTTCTTGCTTGAATGCCTATATACACTATACTTGCCAGAGTGGCTGTACTTCAGGACTGTACAGCGGTGTGTGCACACATCTTCCTTTTTCTTTCCTTTCTGCACTGGTTTCCATACCTGCTATCTGTGTCGGGAATTGAACTATAAGTGTGCAGTGTATATCACTCTCGCCATTACAACCCTTCTGCTTACATCTGCTTCAGGGGACCACTATCAGACTGGTATGTTTTGCGTATTTGCTGCGATGCAAGGCTCAGTATAGGAAGTGCATGATTTTTGACAGTGTATCATGGGAATGCATGCAAATTCACTGTGGTGTGGGGTACAGCTAAAGACTAAGGACATTCTCCTAAGGACTGGCAGCACAAGCTGGGGCAGCTGCTGTTTGTGGTCAACCGTGCTCTGTCTGGGTCAGTCCTGTGAGTGCCCTGCCAGCGATGAGCTCTCTAGTTACGCTCTGTGGCTCATCCTGGGGGAGCACTTATCTGAGACTGAGTGACAGGAATGAGCTGGAGTTTCTCCCTCCGGTACTCTTATTTCTGTTTTAATCAGTGTTTCTTTCATCTCGGACATGAGGGTTTTATGGAAGTTTTTAGCATAATTTGGGACCTGTTATGTTAGCCCAGATACCCTTCACAGTGATGTTGTGAGACTCTAATGCCCCAGGACATCTTTTTCCTTAGGTACTCTCTGCTCCAGGAGAATGTTTTCTTCCGAAGCATCAGGATGACTGGAGAGAGGATCCCAGGTGCAGTGATAGTGACCAAGGCAGAGTATTAATTACTTAACCTCTTTTAACCAGCTGAGCCCTTAGTTTTCCCACAGGCCTCGCTCCAGTCCCACTTCTGTAATCCACAGAATAAAGGTGACAGCCTTCAAGCACAGGCTAACATTTCACATATGGACCAGGCAAATCACATTCAGCAAATGTGCCCGCCTGCTGTTTCTCTCAGCAATGGCACTGACACACACATGCAAAGCAGCAGGTACAAGGCATACAAACATCACTGGTGCTCTATTTTCCTAGGAAAGGAGTGAGAAGGGGAGTGGGAGAGGCCTGCTTATTCAGATACAACTCCATAGCGGTTTTCTACTTGAGCCAGCAGACAATACCACAACCTAGACAGCAAAACCTGCACTATGGTTGAAGTTGAAATTCAAATTATTTCAGTTGATAGTGTAAGCTTTCAGCTGATCTCTGCCCATCTGTCTGGAGTCACAGCACCCTTCTGCCATACAGGGGGGGCTTGTTTTAGTCATGGTGGTGCATATGAGCACAGAAACTGCTGCTACAGGCAGGCTCCAAGTTTACACAGTGCAGGATGAATTACTGTCTCTCCCTCAGCACTAGCAACAAAAGCTCATGCTGTGGATCCACCCTGTATGCAGTGGGGAAGAGATGATCCATTAGGCCTAGCAAGTTTTATTCCTGTGAGTTTCAGTGTCGTAATTCTTGACTTTAGCACTCCAAGCAAGTCTCTCACTCAGTGTGCTGCAGGGTGAGAGCTGACCACCGCTCCTCTGCAGCATCGGCATGGCTCGTTTCTGCCACTCCAGCCAGCAGCACCCGCACAAACCCACAGGTGATGAGGAGAAGGGAGGAAGCGGAAGAAGCGGCACATCTCTCACTGCTTCCCCAGATGACAGCAGGCATCCCTTTCCCCCTCATGCGCCGCCGGTGCCTGACACCGAGTTATGGCGCTGAGCAAATGGCACCCGTTGGTCTCGCCAGCTCCTTCCTTCTCAGTGCACAAATATCTGCAAGGAAAGGCAGTGTAGATGTGCCGCCACTGCAGGCTTACTTTTCCACTGAGTCCTAGATTTCCTTATCTCTGCTTTTCCTATCTTTAGAGGGCCCTGAGGCACGGAGGGGGCTCCCCAGGGCCTCCCCCAAACCCTCTGCCCATGGCTGGGAGTCCCACCTCAGTCTGAGCTGTCATGAGACAGTGAGGACTCACAGCTCCCTGAAAGACACAGTGGGCAGGGCACCATAGGACCCTTCCTGCAGTGCCTGATGTGGGGAGCGGGGCATGCCCAGAGATGGTGGCTGGGCCCAGGCAAGAGCCCTGACCATGAGGCTCATCATGGTGATGAGGCAGGTCAAGACGGGAATCCCATCCACAGGCCAGGGTCAGGCCCAGGCCCAGTTATGGCAGGGCTGTGGAGACAGGGATGAGCGAAGGCAGGGCCCATGGCTGGGCAGGGCAGGGCTGTGGAGAGCTGGAGACTGGCCCTTCTGCAGCATCATTGGTGCAGGGGCTGATGGCTCTGCAGGAGCTGAGATGGGGTCCTGGGCAGGGTGATGTGTGGCCCTAGGAGCCTGGCAGGGACAGTCAGGGCTGGTGGTGCCCTCAGGGCCCCGTCAGCTGGCCAGGACTGTTCAGGGACTTGAAATGGCAGAGAATGCCTCAGTGCATCCATTACACTTCTTAAGACCTTCTCATGTCATCCAGGTTGAATTAAAGTTCACATTGGTGGCACAGCAAGACATGGCTGAGTGTGTGTGACAACATAAAAAAAGAGACCTGACTTGTTCTGGTAGACAGGACAGAGGGAATCTGGGGTTCTGGGAAAAAGTAGCAGCAAGAAGTTCTGACAAAGCTGCCCCTTTATTTACAAACACACATGTGGGGAGAAATGCTACAGTCACCCGTTTTGGATCAAGCCTGTGATTTTCATATGCATCTTTATTGATTGGTTGATTTAGCTCAAGTAGTATGAACTTTATTTTACAAGAACCTGCAGCTAACCAACACAAAAAAGAATCACCATCGTTACCTCGTACAATACCGGACTAGCGCAAAAACAGAAGTAAATGCCACAATCCAGTTAAAAGACCTGTGAAATAACTAAATTAAACTGTAAACTCTACATGTAACAAACGGCTGAGATTAGTCCCACACGTCACTTATTTATAAACCCAGCAGCGGGAGGGGAGGTCTGAACACAAAACCAAGCACTCCAGATGCCAACTCTTTCTTCCCTGAGCATGCCTAAGCATGGGCTCATTTGAGACAACACACAACCATGTGCTTGGCAGCACACGTGTGAGCAAGTGGGACAGCGGCAGAAAGATGCACACCATCTGCCTGCATCTCGTCTTTTAACCTAGAAAGCCTCCTGGGTCTGTTCTCTGCTTCAGAACATTCAGAGCTTCCTAAAACAAGAGACTGATGCAGATTTGCACCCAAAGGATGTGAAAAGAGCCTGGTAATTGGAAGAGAGTGGGCCAAAAAGAGAGGACTGCGGCAGAAACTGAAGTTATCTAAGTTGGCAGTAGGTACAGCTCATCCAAACACATTTATTCCAGATGAACACATGATGGAACAGCAAACCTGAAGTTCAGGATGAAAAACTGGGGATACTAACCCACCCATTTCATCCTTTGTTCCTCTATTTTCTGTCTGCTTGTTACGACGACTCTACATCCTTTGTGGTCCCTCCCTTCTCTCCCATTCTTCTGCTACTTCCCATACCACATGCGCAGTGACCCTCCTGCCCCACTACACCTGCCTTCCCTGACCTTCATGCAGCTGTGCCACTGACTCCCACTTCACACTCCCAGCCTGCTCTTCTGCCTCCTGTACTTCTGTGGAACAACAGTCAGAGAAGGCTGAAACTTGATTTTCTGTCTTCCACAATCAGAGGATCACTCATCTTGATTTCTCATTCCTGAGGAACGCAGAGAATTGGGATCTAACTTCATGTAAAATAGAGCAAATACCTTCAACTGATTTTGTAATCTGCCTGTCTTCTTTGTCCTTCTTGTCTTTTCCTCCCTCTTGGTCCCTCTCTTAAATGTAGGAATGTTTACAGTAATTCAGGTCCAGTTCTCTGATTTTTAGATAAAACCCCAGAATTTTCCTGAAAGTCAGCTCACTCCCCAAACCCCATCCCTTCATCAGAGTTATGGCAGTTATGGGAAAATCTGCTATTTGTGTCACTGGGAAGAAACTGCTTTGGCATGACAGCATAAGGCTTGCACAGGACAGCATCTATCTGGCACCTAAGAACAATGTTGACTTAAAATAGAATAATTAAAAAAAAAAAATCTACAGAGAATCTATTCCCCTTCAAGTCTAAAAGCACCTCTCTTGTGGTGAAGAGTGGCATTGTTGTCCAATCACAAAAAGCCAGCAAAACACACGTGGGAGCGACTGATTTCTTCTGCTTGTGCATGTGGTGCAAGGGCTGTACAGGGATGAGACATGAAAGGGAAGGCTAAGCCCACAGGACTTCTGCCATCTTCAAATCCGCAGAAGACTGGTACAAGGACAACACTGACAGATGATTTTCTGTGTTCACCAATAACAAGACCATTAGTAGTTAGTTGCCTTAATGCACAGCAAGGGAGACTAAAGTTAGGTAGCAAGAAAAGCTCTCTCACTTGTAGGCTAGCTAGGAACTGAACAGACAATCTCAGCAGCCTCCAAGATCTGCCTCAGTGAAGTTCCCTAAGAACAAGTTTGGTGAGCAGCCACGGTGGACGTGTTTGGTATACTCAATCCTGTCTCAGAGCTGGAGCGGGCTTGTCATTCTCTCGAGGTCCTTTCTAGCACTTTGTGCTAGTTTATCAGTTGACTTCACTGAAAAGAACAAAAGGGTCTTCTCTAATTTTTCTGTCCAGCACTTGCAATTAAAACAACAAAGGAAAAAAAAAAATTCCTTCCTTCTTTTCCCCAATCTTCACGTCTCACAGCTGAAGAGTTCACAGCCCTCAGTTAGCCCTTCTAATACTGACAGAAGTTACAGGAAACACAATACTCTTGGAACACTTCACAGGTAGCAGTTGGAGTGAGGACTGTCAGCACAGGATAGCCTTGTGCAGGCAGAGTGAAATATTTCATAGCTCACTGAATACTCACAAGAGTGCAACCCGTACTACGGGCAAGGCGTGACAAGGTCAGTGTACAATACATAACAAGCCTTCTTCATCCAATGAAAGGGTTACACAAAAATGGCCATCCCGCCCAGTTACTCTCCTGGAGCTCCACCACACTGGTTTGTCTAGCAGCCTCCAGTACTGGCTAACTACTTCCAGCTGTGGCAAGAGAAGAACTATGAACAGCGAAGTCTCCCCATCCCTCAGTGCAGAACCCCTCGTTAGCGTTTCAGTTCATCCTTTCATACACTGTCCCCCTACCCTCCCCTCAATTTAAAAAATAATGGTTATAATTAATGCATGGAAGGTGATGGCATTGTGCATGTGGTTCACTTCCAGTTCTCTTCCCCTCTTCTCAGGCATCCTCCTTCCTCCTCTCCAACATCTCCCCCCCCCAATCCATTCCATCAGTCCATCTCGCCTGCATGCCTGAGGGGCTGGTGCTCACTTGCCATAGACGCTCTCATCGCTGTAGGCCACATAGAGAAAATAGTCCTCCTCGTGGTTATCCTGCAAGGGGAAGAAGAGAGAAAGTAACAAACCTGTAACTCACTACATGTGAAAAACCCAACCAAGAGATCACTATAACAAGAGGGTATAACCTCTCTTGTGCTGTTTCTCTCCCTTTACATCGAAGGCTTCACTTCCTCATACCAAAGACAGTGTGTAGCAACTCCCTCTCTCTGGCCACAGCTCCGCTTCTAAATTCAGCCATGTCACGTTCCTGGACACAGTGAAATTACTTGAAGAGCCACAGCCAGAGCGTGCTGCAAACATTGCAACAGAAAGAGCTCTCACTGTTGCAGGCTGTGCAGCAGAATCTCAGCACTGGTATGGCCTTAAGATCGAGAGGAGAGACTTAGAAGACTTTAATAAGTCAAAAATCACCTCTAGGTAAATGTGGTTATATTTGTCGGTTTGCAGAACACTTTGACAAGTGGCTGTATTTCTAGTCCTGTTTTACGTATGGGCAGTAAAGCTGGGATGTTAAGTGATTACACTGACACAAAAAGTCTGCAGAGTGCCAGGAACAGAGTCCTGAGCTCTGGACAGTTAGACATATCTTCCTCCTACATGTCCAGATCTGGAAAACTCCCCATGTGTGTTAATCTTATATTATTTTCATCAGTCCACATACAAATTGTCCAGTTATTGTCAAAAAGTGACAGGTCAAACAAGGCTTGCAGCACCATACTGGAGCTCTCCTATTAACACACTAACACAGCAGAAGGAGAAATCAAGGAGAAATCAATCCAGACTGCAAACCAGCCATGATATAATGGCTATATAATTGAGGAACATTCCTCTGATGGGCACAGAATATTCCTTTAAGGTCAATCAAATAACACTGCTCAGTAGAAATGCTAGGCACCAATGTTCACAGTGTCCTACAAGGTCCTCACATATACAGTACACACGATGAAAAAGTAATTCTGAACAAAGAATACGTGTTCCTTGACAACATATTTATAGATGGTTGCCCAGTGATACTGTGTTCTTTTACTGGCTAAAAGGAAATCTCTTTTGTATAAACAGGAAAGCGTATGTTCCGCTCCCCCCCCCGCCCCAGACACAATCTTTTCTCTGAATTACAAATAATAAAGTGGTTTATTTCAATACTTTGTTAAAATAGTAGGACCAACATATCTCTGCTGGGGCAACTATTCACCACCTGGTAGGACAACCCTTTCAACTATCAAACAATCAGTTAAAATGATGAGGATCCCCGGCTCCTCTTTGTAACTGCAGGATGGAACTTCCCTAAACAGATGACGGGATACAGCCCAGGCCAAGGGGGTCCATGTTCGGGCATCTGTGACCAAGCCGCACCCACTGCCAGCTGAGTAGTGCTCAGTTGTCCTTCCATAAGGATATGCATTTTTCCAGACACTCCAACAAAAGGAGAAAGAGATGGGCCAGGCTTACCTCGTACAGCTGGCCCATGGTAGCACTGGTGGGAGGGATGGTATTATTGACAAAGAAGAAGAGGGCATCTTCTGGCCTCAGGTGGATCCGCTTTCGGATTAAGAAGTAGAATTGGCCAACTGAAGAGGAACAGAGGAGAATGCCTTAGATGCAGAAAGAACATTTTGGTTTGGGTTTGTTTCTTTGTTGTTTTTTTTCACCCTAACCATGGTTGTTTTCTTTTGCTGGTGGAAGTCACAGGCTGTATGTAAAAAGTAGGGGAAAATGAACAATGCAGGAAAGAAAGCAGTAACTTCACGACTGTAACCACATTAGCAGCCAATCTACTTGGAGACGGTAGTTTCTCAGGTACATACTTCAGGCCATGGACCCTCTAAATCCACACTCCACCTACTATGGTATGAAATGCTCTACTGAGGGGATTGGTGGGAAGACCTCTAACTAGCTTAACCTTTACATCCTATAGATCAAAGACACCTTAGAGAATTTAGCCTTGGTGCAAATGGTCACACCTTTCCTGAAAACAAATTCCTGAAAACACATTCCTTACTATTTGCTTGTGCTATGTTGCACAAGAAAGTATTCTGCAATCCATTACATACTGCAAGAAAAAGAAATGCTGTTCCTTTAACTCATTCATGTTCTCAAATGAAAACAAATGTAATCACCCACAAAATGGCCATGACCATTCAGAAAAGGAACTTAGTAGCCATGACTCTAACCACAGAGGTGGAAAACAATGGGACTATTTCAAGAACTTGTCTCTTCCAGCAACAAGGATACAGCCTCTGGCAACTCTGCAGCTAGGTCATCATTGACTGATGATTATGCTACTCCTATGATACACAATTCAGTCATATTCATCATGGCTAGAAGTCAGCTGTGACACATGCGTGTTAGCTAAGTCAGTGGGATACCTCAGAAGATCTCAGAGAATTCTCCATGTTGTCATCCCGGCTGCAAGGTACGTAACTATAACAAGGACAGCCAGGTAAACTGGGGTAATGATAACATGTTGAGCCTGCCTGGATATTTTCTTGGTGCCGATCATAAAGTAAAAAGCACTTCTGAGATCTTCTCACCGAAAATCAGGAAGAAAGGAGGTAGACATTGTTACCTGTGAGGTCAGAAGGCACAAGATACTTCCTTTTGTCTAGGTCGGGTACTCTGGCTTTTGGTGCTTTTTCCACAATTACCTGGCGAGAGAGAGAGGGTGAGAGAAAGCAAGAAACAACCCATGAGTATCATAAAATGAAATGGACCAAAAATCATTAGTGGAAAAGGATATTACCCTTTGAGAGAGATGGTGCTACCAGGCCTTTAGAAATTTATTTAATCTATAACAAATACACAATATTAAAGAAAGATAGGTGAGAAGAAGACTTAAAGTTACTGGCAATAGCTGCGCTGAGAGCCCAGGGCTGCAGCAGTAAGCACAGTGAGTAAAAATGGAGACTGGAACAGACATAAAAATAAACCATAATGGCCAAGAAAAAATAAAATCAGGTCACCTTGATGGTCCCAATGCAGGTTAATTTTGTATAAAGGAGCTGTCAGGAGGCTAATACATGAAGACTAGAAGTATCACAAGTAAATTGAACTGTTTCCAGGTTACAGTTCCAAACTGCCTGGTACAAAATGAGCCCTACTCCCAGTAGTCTCGCATCCTAATTTCTACATTCACCAATACTAAGTGCTAGAATGAAGCAAAGAGTTAAAGAGAAACTACTGCTCATTGGGGATTTTTTTTTTTTTTTAATCTTCAGTTCTTCAGTAGTTATCTTCTACTCTGAAATTCATATCCTTTTATCCTTTAAGGTTATTTTCCCTACTTCATATAGTTATGGACATTTCCTTATTCATATAAATATCTAGTAATTAAAAAAAACAGGCTACCATCTGGGCAACTAGACCCATAGAGACCTTTGACACAAAATGCTAATCCTCATTATATTTTAATGTCATTACGACATAGAAAAATATGAAGCTCAGGAGCTTTAAGGTCAAACAGACCAAGAGATCTTCTGCTACAGGAAAATTTTTGCTAGCAGAGCTAGGCAAAATGTTTACCTCAGAAGCAGGAAGTAATCCAAAGTGACCTGATCTCTTTTCACAAAAAGCCTTGGAAACCTTTGGAACTACTGGGTTTGTGCAGAAAAAAATTGCAGGCCGGTTTTTGGTGGGGTTTTTTTTGGTGAAATGTTTTTTTTAATTGGTAAGAGATATATTACAAGATTCAATCTATGTGGCTTGCTGTTCTACAGAAGCCATTCTGACCATCCAAACAAGAAGCTGAATTTCCTGAACCTCCTCAACTTTTTAATTCCGTTAGACCCCATAATCGTAAATACTCCATCTGAGACACTGTGGGAGTAACTTCCAAGGGCTCCGTGCTCCTGTAGCTTTTGACAACCCAGATCAGCAACTGCATCTGTTGTGTAACAGAAAAAGCTGAACTGCTTTGGACTAAGCCTTCGTCGGAAGCAAAATGGTGCTGTCACATCAGTGAGACACTATGCCAGAGAAAAATGTTGTGATGATGAGCTTGGGGTACTTAGCCTGGACAAAGGGCCATGCTAACTCGACTCCTTCTAGATCCCAACGAACATTTGCAAAGCATGTCACATCGTAGAGATGCTAGCTTGGACATCTCTTCCCTGTGCTCCATTTGGATGCTGCCAACACAGCCACCCCCCCTGAAAAATCTAAGTTTGTTTTTAAGATAGAAACATGGTTGTCTCTGCTACTTAAGGAACTCCAAGCACTTCAATTAGTACAAGGCACTCAAGTTCTTTCAGGCAGTTTGTGGTAAGACATGCATTTCTGTACAATATGCAGTTGGTAAATGCTATGAAGGAAGGACAGTTCCACAATCTCACTGAACAGGTGCACGCTGAACAGCAACAGCACTTTGCACATTTTTACCCGCACATCCAACAAGGCAATACCTAACACAATAAATTGCAGTGGAGAAAAACCTTTAGTTCTTGCCCTACTGACAAGCAGAACTGCTAGCTAGCAGCACTGATGTGACCACCGTGACTCAAAAGGGTGGCTTGTAGCTTGGTGATTAGATAATAAAGGAAAAGAGGAAGAGGCGAGAGTGATGGGGCTTCTAAGCCCCTAGGAAAGACTTAAATCATATCACTGACCTTAAGAGAGATGTCCCTCTTGCAAAGAGTCAGGGAAGGAATGGAGATGCCCTGCTAATCTATCAACGGTAGTCAGTTTGTCTGATAACACAGGTATCTCTTCTGAAGCACTAAACCCTTCACGCACACAAACCAACATACAAAGAAAATCCAAAGGGCAGATACAGATTATCTGTATGTCTGTTGTTGTTGGGTAGTGACTGTGGTAATGTGGGTCCATGCCAACTGTATAATCCTAGCAAAATGCTGAGATGTATCAGGGCACTGCAGTGTAGGCAGCCAAACGGACGTCATCTTCAAGGATCCTGCTGTCAGGAAGGGCAGAGACAGAAGTGATGTGAAGAATAGTTGCCTGCTGCATTCATTGCCCTGTATGCAGCTCTGACAACAGGCTACCCCCGAGGACTCAGATCTGGGCCTTGCCATGTATCATTTTCATTTATCCTTAACTACAGCACACCTTGTTATTCTGGTCCTGGCTTTCTCCATAAAGATCTGGTGATGCCCCCCTATCTTGACCTCTTTTACCTCTTGTCAGATCGGGTCTGGTCCTGGGCTCTCCACACGGCTCTTCCAGACACATCTATCATGATCTGCTGTTCAATCTGCCATGTTAATCCTCAGTTTACAGCTAGTCTCACTCCTGACCTACAGAGCCCTCTGCGGTCCTCATCACAAACCACAGAACCGCACACACTTTACTGCTCACTGCACGCTCAACCCGCTATGCTATGCCAGGGGTCCCAAACACAGCTAGGACAAACGCATCCAGATCCTGACTTCCAAAAACTTTTGCAACTCCAGCTGAGGGGCACTCCCAAGATAAAAAATGGTGTTAGCCTGCAGGGAAAACAGGTAGTCTAACTGTACCCCCTTATCCTTACATTTATTGGGGAGTCTAAGTTATTTTGTATGCAGTACCCCTGGGCAGTAAATCTAGGACAGACCTCTCCAGTGGGGATGGAAAGAAAGAACATTTGCAAAACGTTTATTAAAAAGGAACAAAAAAAAAAAAACCCACAATTAATTTGATTTGTAATTTCTTTTTTCCAATTATTATTAGTAATTATAAAGCTAGGAGTTTTCCACAGGCACTCCAAAGGGACCTAATGATGAGGAAGCAAAGTTTAGCTAGACGATGACCTTGTTTTCCAAGTGATGTTTTTACCACAGGATGATGACACAGAAGGCAGAAAGACTGAGAAGTATCATGTTTCTCTCATGCAGAGAAAAAGAACAGAGCAAGACTATATCGAAAAGACAGACCAAAAAAAAAAAATTAAAATAAAAATGAAGGTACAGTATCAGATGACATGGATACAGACATTGTTTTCTATGAAGAGTACCCGGTTAACACAGTCATTGTTCTCCTCCATTTTTACAGAGCTAATGGTAAGCTCCTTCCCCACCCCCAACCCCACGCACGCAGGCTGCCAGAAAAAAAGATTAGCAGCATTCTGCCTGTCGAGTTACTGCGGATCCCAGAAAAAAAGGGTGTATTACACCCCGCACCCACCCACGAACACAGCACCTTCCTACATAATAAACAGCCATAGCTTTGCGCTAAAGAGAAAAGCAGCCTAGAATTTGAATCAAGATCATCAAGATCACAGTCACCTTTACTAATCTCCTTTCTTTTATCTTAAAAACCAAAAATAAAGCAAGCGGCAGACGACAGCCGACAAAGAAAACAAAGGTGGCAGAGCGCGGAGGTCTACCAGGCAAGCCGGGGCCCGTAGCTATCGCCGCCGCTGCTGCCCTCACACCCCACACTCACGGGGACTCTGTCGGGATATTTCTTCCTGATTTTCTCCCCTTCTTTTTTCCTGTATTCGAACGGGTGGTCTTCCTTGTACTGGAACTTCATGCTGCCGGGCTGTCACCTTCCCTCCCGAGGGCTGCTGCGGCTCCCCCCGCTACGGCCGGTTACTTAGCGAGCCCCCGGACACCCCCGCAAGCGCAGCGCAGCGAAGCGCAACCCCGAGCCCTACCGCGGCAGCACACCAGCCCGCTGACGGCAAATTGGAAGCTGTGACGTCACGGGGAGGCATACACCCCCTCCCCCCTCTTCACGGTGCCGCCGGGGCGGGGGCTCTCGCTGGCTGAGGGCGGGGCTCGGGTCCACACCGCCCGTGGTGGGGGGGACCGCAGACCCTTCGTGTACCGCGGAGGGGGGTAAGAAGGGATGTGCCACCTTCCAGCACACGCGTGACGGGCGGGGGGGAGGTGCAGCGTGGCGCGGCGTGGCCGCCCTCGTCGCCCCCCCTCCCCCGCCGCCGCGCAAGGTGGCGTGTTTTTGTTCGTACGTTTATTGCGCGGCAATAAATATAAATAGTAATAAATTAAAAATAGTGAACAATTTTTTTTTTTTAAAGGCAGCAAAACAAACACACTATCCAGCAACGCCCTCCCAGCGTGACTCGGGTTATAAATACAGTATTAGCAGGCACATAATCCACTCGGGACTGCGGGCATGGCCGCGTCGCTCCTCCCTCTTCCCCGACCGGCGCAGAGGCGTGGGGCGGTTCTCCGGGCTGCCCGTGGGGTTCTGCGGGGGTCCAAGGTTTAGTGATCCGTATGTGAAGCTTGAATGTCACTGCCTTCACTTGTCTAAAACGAGGGTAATGAGGCCGATCTATTCTTAAAGTAAGACCAAAAAAAAAATGCTTTTTGTGTCCCTGTCGCTGTTGGATCTGGATTATTTCCCGTTTATTCAATCTCAGTTAAACAACAAGGGGCACAAAGTGTGTCACGTAATGTGCCAGACCAGATGCACATAACAAACAGCAGACAGTTAAAGGGAACTGTCTGCAAACAAGCCAAAATAGCTGGCCAATTTTAGCCTGGTTACTCAGCTGACACATACTTGGAATATCTTTCGATTTTTCTAGGAGTAGTTGGGCTCACAATTATTTACTGACCTGCAAAACAGTATTAATGAATGGATCAGCATGCTCAAATCAGCATAAAAATCAATTGCTGCTACCCTGGGGACAATGAATGGGAGTGTGTCAGGTAATTCTTCCTTTGCATGCCTCATCCAGAGAAGCAGGACGTTTCCAAGGATAATCTTTTATTTGTGTAGTAGTTTTAGTTGAACTAGTAGGGACTGAGTGGGACAGCAGACTGCCTTGGATGCATAAGGACTCTCCCAAGGCCACACCAGTAGCAGAGGTGAGAGGATCCAGGTTTCCTATATCTCATTCAACCCTGTGCCAGTTTGTTGACTCAGAATGAACAAGGGTAGAAAAAGACATCGTTGTTATTTTGCTGGCACTCTGCTTCTACAGTGTGGTTAGAATGGAAAAAATCCAGACTATAGTAAAGAGTCAGCTTGGATCCTGAAGAAATTGAAGACCAAGCTGGATGCTCCTTAATGATAACAACAGAATCAGGGGAACATAAAGCCCTGGTCTTTTTCTAGAAGTACTCATATAAATAATTTAGGCTGCCCTCAGAAACTCATAGTACTGGTGGCTTTATCCCTATGTATTGTTACACACAACTGAGTTGCCTGCAGGGTGGGACTCACGCTGACACCAGGGGTAGGAAGGGGCAATTACAAATCCCCACAGCAGATCCAGGGTGTTAGCTTGTGCTCTGTGCCTCAGAGACACCTGTTTCATATGCTGGCCACCACCCACCTTTGCATTTGATAGCATGCTCCCTCTTGAACTCAGAGGTCTTTTGGTAGTACTCCCTCTCCAAGCCCTGGTGCACTGTGATCTCTCATCTTGCATGTAAGTAGGAGAGATACAGAGGAAATGCATTTACTTAGTTGCAGATATGCTCAGATGGTGGCACCTCCCAGATATTCTTGCCTGGCACAGGAATGTAAATAGGCATGGAATAGAAATCTCACCTACACTTATAATGTATGCATGTACAGCTGAGCCTGTCACTTTAAACTGCCTTTGTAGTCAATGGCGATAAATAGGCATGCTGGGGTTGGATTCTTCTCACCTGAATCATGACATCTACTTTTGGATGGCTGAAGTGTGCCCCCAAGAACTCTGGCAGGTGCTTTAGCATCTAAGGTTTTACTGCTCAGTATGGTGTAGTGTGACCTCCTGCACCACTCAATGGTCAGCTCCAGCAGTTGCTTGCCCAAATCTCTTAAGGATAGAGCAGCCCACAGTGGGAATGACATAGACCAGTGTGTCCCAGCCTTCACTAGTTCACGTGCATAAAGTTCGTACAGGAAGCATCATCAACTTATTTCTGTCTGTCCTAGGGCATGTGAATGTTTCCCCATGGTTGCAGGGAGTGTCAGAGGATCTCAGAAGGGTGAGTCAGAAGGAAAACATTATTTCTGTGCAGTGCCATAGCGACTAGCCTAGACTGAAGGAATCCAGGATTTAGACCTGGGGAAAATTCTGGTTTCATGGCATTGCACCTTTCTATAATACCTGTGTTTGGCCTCCTTGCTTCCTAACTGCCTGCAGCATAGCGGTTGCTAAAGCTCTGTAGTGATGTAGATGCCTCTTCCTCAAGGACAAAAGAGAGGAAATTTTCTATCCTGTTTAACCCAGGCCACTAACACATTCTGGCAATTTTAACAGACTGATCTCAAACTCCTGTTGTCCTGTAAATCGCTGTTTCCATTTCCAGAACTATACACAAGGCAGCTGAGCTAGCATCTAGTTTGAATTTCTATTTACAAATCAGAGAGGATTTTCAGGGTTCTTCCCTGGTCTGATGCAAAGACTTGGCCTGCGAGTGCATTGCGAGGTGACGACTTCTCCCCCAACAAATCCCACGTGAGGATCACAAATCTCCTTACTGAACTCTTCCTGCCCTGATGATGTAGCTTTGGAAGTGCAGCCACAAGCTTCGCTCCTCCCACTGCCCCGCTTCCACCCCATCAGGCACCAAATTCCCAGCCCTCTCCTCCGGCTCAGTAACAACAATAACGTCACTGGCACAACAGCAGGCAGGAAGATGATACATGCAGAAGCAGTGACAAACAGCTAATCATCTGACTTAGAGTTCCTATTAAAATGTCAACCCATGGGCATGTGACAAACTCCACGTTCTGGGTTCGTGTGCTAGGAGGAATTGGAAGGGGGTTGGCTAGTTTTCCAACCCTGGACTGCCAGCACAGACTGGTCCTCCACAGAGTGTCAAAACAATATACTCTTTCTTAACCTAGAGTGTCAGAACAGCTCTGAGCATGTTGTGTATTGCGGTGTCTGCAGCTCATGTAGGCAGAGGTTCACTCTAACAGGGATTACCCAAGTGTTGCCAATGCTGTAGCCATAGAAGCAGGTGATAAAAATATTTACACAGAATCTGGAGGCAGGGTTTGCAGCCTGTGCTGTACCACACAGTGCTCCAGAGGCACTGCTAGAAGCTCTGCAGTGCACTACTGGGAAGTGAAGCTAGCTTAGATAGCTAACTGGCTAAAATTTTTGTGAATTAAGGATAAAAATACCCATTATTTGCCCTGTCTTGGAGATGTCATCTGGGTGGATGTCTCTTGGGAAGCCCATGGAGCTACTGTTCAGCCACCTATAACTCTGGATTCCCTTGGATATTTCTTTCATTAGTATTTGCCCTTGAGTACTTATGCCATTTGTACCTCTATAGGCTGACATTTTTTCTTTTTTTTTTTTTTAATCTTTAGTGTAGTTTCAGCATATCAAAGCCTCTCTTGTCAGAAAATTTCTATTTTGTGGTCTGAATGGTGATTCAACCACAGAGGGCAGACCTGAAGTCACTTGTGATTCTGCTCTGCTTGATCTCCATTCATGACACATGGATAGTTCTTAAGTCCTTGCTTGGTGTCTCTCCTGCACCACTTGTTACTGGTCACCAGTTTCACTTGACACTGGATCTATAGCAGCCTCAGAGGCAGAACAGGCAAATCGGCCCTGGGTAAGGGCACAGGGTTAATCATTCCCAGCAAACAATGGCTAATTGTGAAGATGTTTTCCTTTCCTCTAGGAAATGGTTCTGTATTGTCTATGCTGAACTGCCATCTCACTGCTCGATTTTCTACAGCTTATTTTATACAAAAAGAAGTTGCTCATTCCTCCCAAAGTGATCACATGGCCCAGCCTCAGCTCAAGTTGCTTAAATGCATACAAATGATGTTATGAAGAGATTAAGTAAAATACCTTGTTGCACGGTGAAAAGCAGCAGTACAGACAAAACCCCAGATCTGAATAACACAAGTCTGAGATCCCTTTGTTCCAAGCCAGGTTTTGGAGTGGCCTGTTGGAGTCAGGAATCATTGTTACAGTCCTGTGAAAACAAAGGAGCAACACAACAGTGGGGTTAGTGGGGTGTTTCTGAAAGCCAGTCTGTCTCAAGTACCACATGTTCTGGGGGAACCTAAGGGTGGCATGGACAACTCATTTGCGGCACCTGCTGTCAGTGTACTCTTGTACTCAGGTGGTTCCAGCCCAAATTACTCCATGTGCAGGCTAATGGTAGCCAGCGGAGACTGGTTGCTCTTTTCCTTTCGGTATCACTTGTCCTATGCTTGCTTGGGTCCTACGCTTCTCCCAGTGTTTGGTCAAGGGTTGAGTAAACAAGTGAGCTGAAGCTGAGCCAAGGGTCAGTGACTTGGTTATGATATAGTTTTATCTTCAGTACTTTGTGCATCATTTATTCTATCTACAGAAGGAATACTAAGGCTTGTCTGATGCATAGGTAGCGTGACAACATGGTTAAAGTCTGTAAAGTGCATGGGGATCTTTGGCTGCAGATACTTAATTATTCATAACTAAAGAGAATTGCTTTTGATGGTATTCTTTCCCTTGTTGTGCTGGATATTGGAGTGCTCTGCAGAACATGGGTACTCCAGTGCAGCCAACTTGACACTAGTGGCTGTACACAGCAGCTGAACTAACCCTAAAATTATTTAATGATTAACAGAACCTTTTATTTGTTTTCCAATGTATGTTATTCTCTATTTGTGACCAATTCATGTCCCTATTGCTCTTAAGTGTGGGGAAAACTGTTGCTACTTGAATATTTGTTTAAATGTTTTATGAAAGTATTAGTTCTTCATGTTAAATAATATTGAATATTTAATTTTCAATCTGAAAGCATAAAGGATTTCAAATTATTGGCTGATTGGCCTTATATTGGCCTTATTTGCTGATATAATACAGCACACAAAGTATATTCAATGTCAAACTCGACAGTGAGATGGAACCGCTGCTAATGGAGTAAAAAAAACAGGTGAATAACAGCAAATTGCAGTACCAAATAGCAGTTTATATCTCTCTGAATAAGTAAACTTGCTATATTTTTATGGGGTGTGGTCCTGCTTTTTCCTGAAGTACATGGGGTCTTTATTGACTCTGTCCTCATTTTTTGCTTGTTTGAGAGGAGAGAACGTCTGAATCATAACAGACCTGAGGGCGAGAGTGAGGTGTTTCCAGTCACTGACACAACCTTTTATGGTTCAATAGTGTCTGTAGGTTTGCTTCTGGTTTTTGTTTGTTTGTTTTAATCTGGTGTTTTATCATGTCCTATGGCCTCTGAGTGCTCACCTTAAGTCAGATGAGTCATCTTAATCCCACAGCAAGTAAGGCTGTCTCTCATTATTATCACTTGAAGTATTTTGGATGTCTTGCCAGTAAAAAAACCCACAAACTTGAGGGTATCTGCTCTAGCACTTAACAGCTAAGAGACAAGCAAAGAAGGATGTGAGCAGATGGGAAGGGACAGGAGAGTTACACAATACTGGCTCTGGTCAAGGGCAACACGCTGAAATCAGCATGTAATACCTAGCTCTGGGTACGAGCGACAGGTAACTTGTCCCCTTGAAACTGAGAAAGGAGATAGCAGAGGTGATTTGATGCAGAGGAGGGGAAAACTAAAAAAAATTTAAAACTTCCTTTTTTATTGCACGGTGTAATTATTATTGCAAATTATTAGAAACTGCGCCTTCCTGTTTTGCTAGGCAGGATTGCTGCCCTGTGGAGCAGGGCTGCCATCTCCTGTTAAATGCCCGCACAGCTCGGGTGCTCGTAGGCAGGAGGAAAGGGGTGGAGGTGGCGGAGGAACGGTATGTTCCCCCTGGAAACTATTGTGAAGGCTTCTAGGAAGTTTCTGGGCTTGCTAGCGCTTGCCGCATGTTCTGCAGATCCAAATGTCTCTGCTTGCTTCAGCGTTTTACTGTGGAGTAAACAAAAGCCTTCCAGGAAATATTCTGCAGCTTGGTGGGGATGTCAGGCTTGAACTGGACTTCAGAGAGCGGCTGAGGAAATAGGTCTCTAGTAGATGTTCCACAAACAGTTGTTGTTATTATTTCAAGCGTGCTGTATAGCAGAAGAGACATAACCTTACATGTCACTTACTTATTTATTCCATTCCAGTTTATCACTCATTCATGGTACAGTTAGGTAATGAGTAGGCAATTCAGGAAGAACTTTGTGACCTAGGAAATCAAGACCCTCTTTAAATTCCCTTGGATACATAATTCCTGTGACTGGACAAGGTCTGGGACACCATCAAAGGTGTTTTGGTCTTTCAGTTCTGCTTTATGCTATCCCTGAAGCTGTCTTATCAACCTTCTCTAAATTTTTCCATGGCTGTAATCTCAACAGCAGTTACATTCGTTAACATATTTGGGGACCTGGTCCTTGTTGTCCTTATCCACAAAATAATAACCATATTTTCTGTATTTTCACAGAGGCATTGTGACGATCAGCATATTAAGCACAGTGAGAATTTGGGTACTCCAGTAGGAAGGGCCATGCAGGCACTTAAGAAAGATGGGATATCCGTGCCCCGTGCATTATATCAACATTAACATATACATGCAGTTAATACATGACTGCTTATCATCTGATATTGGAAATCCTTCTGCTTTAATGTTTTCAGTTGCTGAATCTGGGGTAGAGGCAATACAGTCACCTTCTCATGAGTATCTAGTCTAAGAAAACATTTTGCAGATTGTCCATAGCTGTGTTCATCCAGTTTGATTAATATTTCTGGATGATTCAACATATTTGCATCGATCAGGAAAGACTTATAAATTATTTCTATATGAGAAATGGCTTAAATATTTTAAATGGTCTTAGATAATTTGATCTGCTTTTGACAGCAACATTAGGAATAATTAATAAATGATAAAATATGAATACAACTAAAATGTGATTGAACTTCAGGGGTAGTGTTCCTGTTCCTCCCCTTGTTTGATCTGTTATCACACATACATTTTTTAAATTCAGATATAAGGGCTTGTGACTACTATTTAAGAATTGCTATATATCATATTCAGAACCAGTCTGCATTCATTCTATATATCCTGTAGGGCATTCAGAGCACTATACTGCACATAGTACCAAATGTATGCTCTCTTTTGTTTACATGCAGATTGTATTCCTACACTGCTCTTTTTTTAAATTTTATTTTAAATTTACTATAAATGGTTGTCACTTTCCAGAACTTTGGTGTTATTATTAGATATTAATACCTTCTGACACGTCTTTCTTTTCCGTGTTGTGAAAACCTCTCTGCAAACAGAATGAGACAGCATCTGCAATCTCCCTGCAGGTCACTAGCCTGCAAAGTGGCTCGGCACCTTGATCCTGCTGCCTGCTTGTTTGTGCAAAGGGTGATACTACTGATGTGTGTGTGTAATAAATGGACATGGGGAAGGCCAATTGTTGAATATTTCAAGGAGGTGTCAAAAGGAGCCATCAAAATATGCTGGATCTGAAACTATTTTGGTCTCTTTTTTTTTTTTTTTTCTTTCCTTTTCTCACTAGACTAAGGAGGTTAATCTGATTCCTAACCCTGCTCAGAAGAATTAGTCTCTGCACATAACTATATTATTTGCCATTCAGTAAAAACAGGCACTAGTGTCCTGGGAGGGCTGTCTGTGCATCCTTGCCCTCAGCAGATGCCTGCAGTTTTTCCTCCGGCACTGGATTCAGGTCTGGCACTTTCTGCCCCGTCTTGGCAACCGTGAATCTGCTCATGTGCAGAGCTTCTTCGTAGACTGGAGGAGTGTCTGATGCTGAGAGGGGTGGTGTTCCCTGCACAGCGTTGTGGGAGCGTGCCACCGCTAATATCCTCCTGGCAGCAGGCCCAAACACAGAATGGAGAGCTGAAAGGGAGGAGAAAAAAGCCGTTTGCCTCATTCTGAAAGTACCATGCGACTAGAGGAGGAGAAGTATATCTGCAGCACACAACACACTTTCTCCCCACTGTCTGAATATTTTCCTTTTCCTGCCCCTTCATCCTTCCCTAAAAGGGGTGTGTGTGAAACCCCATCAGCAACATTCCACAACTGCTGCTTCTTTAAATGCCACCGAGGGCTGTAGCTGCCCAAATTCCACCCAAACATGTCTCATGGCTGATTCACCATTTGGCTGTGTTTGCTACATGAAGCTTGGTGAGCACCTTAATTTGTACTACGTGCAGATGCTGCTTTCCCACATGCTGCCATGAACTTCCCTCTGCTAGCTTTGGGGTGCCACAATCTGGGCTTTTTACGGTGCAGCCCCTCACAGTGGGCTGTGCTGAGGTCCCCAGCCTCTGTCGAAGCCAACTCACAGGTAATGGTGCTCTGGAGAGTGCTGTCATGATCAAAAGCAATGACGGTGACCTCGTAGGGCTGAGGACCCGATTCCTCCCCTGTCTGATGACAATGAAAACAGCACCTCACGCAGATGGAAACCAGGCCACACAGGAGCAGCAGCCCACCGATCACCACCACCAGCCTGGAAAGGGAGAGGACACAGAGTTAGGATGGAAAAACTTTGTTTGCTTTAAGGTCTCTCCCTGTTTGAACTAGGGCTAAGCTCCAAGCTAGACATGGTCATTTGGAGCCTTGTCCAGCAGTTTGGACAGTCTCCAGGGATGGAGATCCTGCATCCCCCCGGGCACCCGTTCCAGTGCTGCACCACCCTTGGGGGAAGCATTTTTTCCTTCTGTCTAATCAGAATTCTCTTGGATGCAGTTTGGCCAGTCGCCTCGGGTCTTCTGCTGGGCACCTCTTGAGCAAACTCTGGCTCTATTTTGTCTCTAGATCCGCTTTAGGTAGTGGAAAGCTGCAGTTAGGTTTCCCCCTTAACCTCCTCCAGGTTGAACAAACGTGGTCCTTTCAGCCCCTCCTCACACATCATGTCCTCTGAACCCCTGACCATTTTATTGGCTCTCCAGTAGAGTTGCTCCAGTTTGTCAACATCTCTCTTGTACTGAGGGATTAAGACTGGACTACATGTTTCAGATGTGTCCTCATGAGTGACAAGCAGAGAGGAAAAATCTTATCTCTCAATCTACTGGCTATACTCTTATTAATGCAGCCTTGTAGATGTCCAACAATTACTACCCTTTTTACTATCCTCTTGAGAATTACTAAGGAATCAGACTGAAGTTACTTAAAAAATGAATCTTTTAAAAGGCATATTGTGCCATGAATGCTTTATTAATATCATTCACCTGACTAAATTAATATGTGGAATGAAAAAGGAGGCTGGCAAGTCAACATTTGTTAAAGACAATGTGATAGCTTAAGGGGGTTGCCTTGCTACTGTAGAGCATTACAGTATCCCAAGGGAAAGTGGGGGTGGCATCGCACTTGAGCAGGTCACATTTAATCCCACTCTTTGCTATTAGAGTTGTCCAGTGATGCAGATATTTAAAGTAAACATATGCCATCTTACCAGATATACCACAAACGGTCCCACTCTGTACCTGAACAGCTGAGGAGAATACAACATAGAGTTAGCCACAGAACGCCAAATAAATGGGAAGATCCCTACTGTATCCCCTTCTAGCTCCCCTCACACTTCTCAATTACACTCCAGCTTCTAAATGGCACAATGACAAGAAACTCACTGTGCTTCATGGAGGAGACAGTTGTCCGACCTCATCAATCTCCCTGTTAGGTGAGTTTGCCTTCTCTTTGGCTTTATCTCTTTATTGTTCCCCCAGTATTTGTGCCTGCCCAATTCTGTTTGCAAACATTAGGGATCTGCATCATATTATAATTTCTGAACTTCTTTTATATATTTTTCCCCACAATTTCCTCTGTCCAACCCTGTTATCTTTTCCTTTGCTTTTTCTGACTTTCATTTCTTTGTTGCCCTGTGGATACATTTTGGATGCTGTGTTGTGTGTTCCTTTAGTTTTAGTTAGCAGACCTGCCTGTGCATTTTTAAAGACATTTTTTTGTCTTTAAAAAAAGGATTCTTAAAAAAGAATCCTCGTAGGCAGTGTCTCACATTTGTTTTGTCTTGATTTCTGTTTTTCTTACAGATGATGTCACCAAGAGCACTATATTTGAACTGTATATGAACCAATGTTCACCGAAGCACTGTATTTCAAATAATTTTTCAAGGAAAGGTAAATTCCAAATTTATAATCTCGGTCAATCAAAATTACACCAGAAAGCTCTTAACCATTACAGTTATCCAAATAGGCAGCAGGAACAGTACCACATGATCAGTATGTTGAATGGATAGTAAATAATACACTTCACATTCAAAGCAACAGAGATTTTATGTGAGTTTTCAATGGTCAGAATTAAAGTAAGCTTTTCTGGAAAATGTCAGCCACTGTGTCATAACATTGATATCTACTATTGTCTTTGTCCTTCACTGTCTTTTCTTAAAAGAGTGCAAGATCAACAAATACTCACAGTTCAGTGTTGAGACAGCCTTCCTCACCTCTCACTCGGGGGAACTAGAAAAAGAAAACCAAACAAGACACAGCTAGAGTGAATTAAGTCTTTGCCATATGCAACTTCTATCTCTGTCACCTGGACTATAACCAGTCTAAATCTCCTACAGTAAGAACTTACTATTATCTGTCTTCCGTTGTTTCTGTCATATATTCTGCTGTAGATTTGAAGTTACTGTGATACCAACTGCATTGTTTCATATCTTAACTTCCTGTAGTCATTATAATCCTACTTAGCACTGTTCTCAGCACAGACCCAGACTTACCTTCACCTTCACCACAGGTTTCCGTTTCCCCACCACAAGCTATGTCATGCTACAGATGTAGATCCTTCTCCATGCTCAAATATTAAGAACATTTAAATGTCCTGCTTCCTATTATACCCACGCTGACTTGAATTCTGCTCTGTACCTCCAGCACTCCTACCCTTCTCATTTCTTTTTCTTTGGGTACCCTGACCTCTGTGTTACCATCCCTGGAATAGCAGCAAATACTCTTCTCTTCTGTGTGTCCAGTTCTAACTAATATCAGGGAAATGATTGTGACTGTCAACTGTTAATGCCCCTCCATCTTTTCAAGGTAACTCCATAACTGAGCAGAGACCCCCCGAAGAGGAACCTGAGATGTGACTTACCCACAAGAAACAACCTAAAACAAAGCAGATCATGACTGGGTTATGCATCCCCGTAGGGTGGTTCTGTGGCCTCTTGGTGTCTCAAGCTGCTTGATATCTTCCTGTCTTTTCTAGTTTCAGTATGTCCTCACCAGTCCACTGACCAGGAGAAGGAGCAGATTCCTTGTTGTGTGCTGAATCCAATCTCTTCTTCCTGCTCTACCTTCTTCTGTCCTCCTCTGGGTTTATCCTTCTTCTCTGCTGTTCAGGTTTTTGCTTTCTCTCATTCCCCCTTTGTCACTGGCAATTCCTGTTTGTTTCTGCCTGTCTTCTTATGTTAGTCTCTTGGCCTGCTTCTCTCTCTGTTTTGAAGTGATCTCTAAAGCCTTCCAGTCAGATCAGGAGAAAAGCAGTGGCTACAAGTTCTTACTTTAGATGTTGAACTAGTTCAGTGAAGGGCATCGTGAGATCTCTGCAGACCTGACCCTTTCCTTCTGTTGAGCAGAAAGGATCTCTGAGTTTGTTCATTCCCAATTATTCCTCTCCCCGCCCCTACCCTGAGGGGGGTGGGTTGAAGGTCATGTTATTGACCTGTTCAAATGGAGTTCAGATTCCTCTCCCTCCTCCAGTACCCTTTCTGCTCCTGCACTCACATTGTCTATTGACTTTAGCCATATGATCAACATCCAGAGTGTATGTTACAAGTGAGATGTCCCTGATGAAGCGAGTTTGCAACATAATTATATACAGCATTTTATATATATGTATGTGTATGTATGTGATGTATATATACACATATATGCATATATATGTATGCATATGCAACACCTCTCCTATCTCCCATTTTAAGGCTCTGCCACCATCCCTCTTACCTGGTAGTGTCCTGCTCTGTCAGTCCTGCAGCTGATAGTTTGCTCGCTCACAAGTCCCACTCCTGAACTTCCTGCATGGCCAGCAAAGTCCCCCCAAATACTTTGCATCACAGGGCATATATGTTCATTCTCCTATCCTGGATACTATTTGTCCTGCAGCTGATTAAATTAGTAGGTTCCATTTAATGACCTATTCATTTTCTCTGTCTTGTAGAACTGCTTTAGATTTCTATTACTGCTTGCTCGTGGCTATTCAGAATGTTATTACATGCATATAATTGTGCTCACCTTCTCTTTTGAATACCTGAGATGATAGAAAATATTCTCTGCAGTAATGCGTTACTATTTGGGAACCACCTGAGACTGGTGAATAAATGTATGTTAAGGGCAGGATAGCAACTAGAGAAACTTGCTGCCCCATGTTGCAATCACAATGCATTCACATTAAACTGGTGAATCATTAGCCTTGGTGTTGCATATTAGAGTTGCAGACCAGAACCAATGGATTCATGAACATAATGTATTCTTCCAAGGCAGGCTAAAAACCATTTACCATTCTCTAATTATAAAAGTAGTGATGCAGTATAAACATGGCTTAACATGAGTTCATCTATCTATCTATCTATCTGTCTGTCTGTCTGTCTATCCATCCATCCATCCATCCTAGTCTACTAGGATGGAAAAAGTTTTCTGAGTCCTGGTGGACAAATAAGAAACATAGAAACATGAGCTATTGGCTTTGTATTTACATGGGAATTGCTCAATATTCTTTTTGTCTCTTTCTCCTTAAATTCTTTTGTGTATTGAAGAAGTTTTAGAAGAAGAGAACCAGCAGAACTGTAAAATAGCCTCTCTTGTATGCACGGCTTTTAAAACTGGTGGGATTGAATGTGGAAAAGAAATTCAAATTACCAGTGTTTTTCAGGGGCTTTTTATTATCAGTGTGATAATTCAATAGATTATCACTTGATTTTTAACTGAAATTCAGTCTCATGAGAATTTCATCAGCTGGATCAAACTGGAGAAATAACAGAAAAAGTGATAAAATTTCTCTAAAGAAAAAGCAGCAGTGTGACATGAAACAGTGACCCCTGCAAAAGCATATAACTCATTCTTGCTGAAACTTACTGATCATTCTTTTTCTATTTCTATGGCATTGTCATTATTACTGTGCTTCCAGTAATCCACCTATGCCCCTGCTAGCCTATCATCCAACAATGGTTTAAATTTCTCCATGTTTCACTGGCATTTTGCCTCAATTATCTCAGTATTTTATTTTTCTTTGTTTTACATTATATTGAAGTGACTTTTTCATATTTGCCCCTTGCCACCTTTCAAAAGGTTTTAAAAATGTGATCAGACTCTTACAGAACTGCTAAAACAAACAAAAATATCCCATCATTGACCTCTCTGTTCTTTGTTATTGTTTAAAATCTAAAGGTCCATTCCATAGTAGGCTATGTGATTTGAACATATCCTTCCTTGGACACCAGAGAAAACACATTGTGGTATGGACAGAAAAGACTTCTGTCCTCTCTGCTTCCCTGTTCTGGTTGTATCAAGGTATGCCTGTCAAGCCTGTTCTAACTTTTATTTCCTAGGTAGCATGATCCTAACTGGGAGTAAAGCTTCTTAATGAGCTGAAAGAATGCTGTGTACTGCTCTTAGAAGTTGTTGAGAAATTGGTGCTTGTTCCCTGTTACTCTTCAAAGC
This sequence comes from Grus americana, assembly GCF_028858705.1. Taxonomy (NCBI): domain Eukaryota; kingdom Metazoa; phylum Chordata; class Aves; order Gruiformes; family Gruidae; genus Grus; species Grus americana. The sequence continues at coordinate 84,317,392 of NC_072852.1, forward strand.
ACTAGAGCCAGCTTGATTATTCATACCCAATACTTCCCCATGGGCATTTGGAAATGTAAAATATGGGGACACTTTTGGGGCTTACAAGGCCCCCTGATACTTTTGTGGGTGTAGCAAGGCATTATCAAAGCTTTCGTGTGTTTTACACTGGATGATGATAATCCAAAAAGGCTCTGTTGCTTGTAAAACAAAACCACATCATTTTTGAATAAACTGCGTATAAAGCAGCAGAACACTTCCTCCCATATGCCATGCTCTTTTCACTGAGGATATGAGGGTTGTTACCGCCCCTTGACAGAAAATGTGACAGAGAGTTTGAAAGCAGCAGCTGATTAGAGACAGGGCAAGTCACCCCTGGAAATTAACATTTATTGGTCTATATGTGTCTGCCCAGATGCTGGAGTCTAAGTCACTGCGCTCAATTTTTCCACTGTATGACAAAAGTCTGGGAATGCCTTCTACCCTATACCCGGGAGCTTTGATCTCCAGCAGCCTGGGGATGGCAGAGGCTGGCAAAGCCTTTGGGGAGACGTGGTGTTGCAGGGTAGTATTCTGTGCTACCTGGTGTTCATCCTTCCTCCCAATTTCACAGCTGGTGAGACCAGAAGTTCTTGGGCTGTGTGCAGTAAAGCCATATGAGATAAAACTGAAGGTTTTATTTCCAGGTCTCATTCCTGTCATTTTTCCAGCAGACCTAGAAATACCAGGAAATGTAGGTCCAGTTAAATTTCTCCATCTTATTCCTAGTGCTCAGAATTTGAGAGAGCATGGTGCAGGCACTCAAGGTGGCAGGTAACCCCTTCTTGGATGCAGCGGCAGCCCTAGTGCACTGGCATGCTGCTGTGCTCTGCTAATCACTCTTGCTAAAAGGCAGAGATTATCATGTGTGACTTTGCCTGGACTGCTTTCAGGCCAGAGCCACTCCAGGAACACAGCACTATACTCTGGTACATGAATTTTCTACCCAAACTCCCCATTAGTTCAGCAGATTTCTTTGCCTCATTCCCTTTTACAGTGCAGACATACTTGGAACAGCAGTTGGGAAACCTGGATTCATTTCTTTGTGTCCTAGGAATGGGCAATGTCTGTGACCAGTCCATGTGCTACCCCATCAGGACAAGTGTGATGTGCTTACAACCAGTAAGCAAACGGGATCAGTATGTTTTACCTCCAGTCCACCTGTGCCACTTGAGAGATCAAGGAGCTCTTCTGACTGAATTTAGTGAATATTAATTACTGTATAATAAAGCCAGGAAACAACCTCCCCTGCTGCTGAAAAACTTCAGGGAATTGTTTAGACTTAATCCAAAATTAATGTAATTTCCTCTTTATCTCTTCCCTTCCTTCTTTTTCTTTCTACAGAAGGGATGTACTCCCAAATTGGGTACCTATTTGCAGCTGTTCCAGGAACTGGGAACTGTGAGATATCCATGCCCCATTGCATTTTTGCACCTACAGGGGTTTTAAATACTATTCTGGGACTCTGCCGCATGTAAACAACCCCAAGCATCACTGTGTCATGAAATCATTTAGTATGAGCCAAAAAAACCCTTCTGACTTTTGCATGAATCACTCTGTTAGCTCCCAATGACACCAACCATTCGTCTGATCCCAGACAGAACCTAATCCTTGTTTCTTCTGTGGGAGCAACCAAACTTTTGAATTCTCCTGTAACCTTGCCAGAAATGACGAGTGAAGAAGTGACATATGCAGACCTGAGGTTCATGACACTGGAAAAATACCAGGATCAGGAGCTCCAAACCACCAGAGCAAAAGGTAGTGGTGGTGCTGGGGGGGGCCAGTTCTCTCCAAGGCAAACTCTCACCTCGGAGAAGACTTTTTTTATGTGACACTCAGAGGAGGATGCCACCTACCAAGAAGCATCTCGGCTTCTGGGAGCCCTTTGGACTCAAATCTTCTAAGAAACTGGAGGGAGAAAATAAAAAGGCAGGAGTTTGAAAAAAATGGAAGGGTGGAGAATGTGGAAAAACTGTTTAGATTTGAGAGGAGAGATATAATTAAGGTTGTAGGATGCAGTTAAGTAAAAATAAACATGTTCCAGTTAAGCATTAAGTGTCAGCTCTGTGAAGTTAGTGAAGTAATACGTGTAAGGGACCTTGCAAAAGTCTTTCAGCTTTACTCATTTAAATGTAACCGAATGAAGTAAATGCTAGGGAGAAAAATATGTTTTCTCTCAAGGGAAGAAACAGATGGACAAATACCTTTTTGTACTTAAAAATCATAAAAATTATGCTACATAGCTTCACAGAAGAAGGGAGGAATGTAGCTGATCCCAAATCTGTATTCTTTATGCAATGCATTAGTGCTTCAGAATTGCTCTGTATGAAAGGTAGTAGCAAAACAAAGAGATGTTATGTTACAGCCTGACTAAACGTCTGGATATAAATTGGATACATTTTGTAATAGTCTAATAGATTAACAAGCTCTTTCTGGAGGAAATTCCCCCTTACTGGCTAGCCAGTGATTATCTCATTCCCACTTTTTGAGATGTCTTCGAGTTTTATACTTGGAGCCTGAAGCTGAACTCCCAGTAATCTAGTAGAGTTCTTCTCAGCTGTTGGGTTAAAGAGTGAGGGATCACAGGGTATAAAAGGCAGAAATACCACAGGTTGTTATGCCAGTTGTTTCTGTTGGTGACTTCAACATAAGTATTCCCACAGAAATTTCATACTGAAGTCTAATAGGAGAACACAGCTATCTTAAATTGGAAGCAATCCTTTGCGCTGTCTTTTGGGGCTCTGTGTGAATTCATGCAGGTGTTCGCATCTGCCCACATTGCAAGAATGGATGTGTGCATTTCTAAGTGTGAGACTGTGTTTCTGTGCAGCTGCAGGTATGTGGTCTTGTTCACATCTGTATGCCCTAATTTCAGATTATTTTACAGGACATGGCTTTCATTGGTGAACTGTTTCTAAGATTATTTCCCGATTTGGCAGGTTAGGCACTCAAAAGTAAAAATACCCCAATATCTGGCTGCATATGAAAATTTCAGCCATGTTGTAAGCACAAATACTCCTTAATGTTCTTTCTCCACATGTAAAATTCTGTGCTGTTCATCTTTATTTGTCCAATTCATTTTCTCTTAAAAGCTCTTGTCTAAGCTAGTCTCCATGGCCCCAACTCCTAAGGAGGACTGGCCATGGCCAAACGATGGGATAATTTTCATAATGTAATACCACATACCGGTCTGAAACTCAGCAATTCACTGGGCAGACTACCAGTCATGTTTTATTGTGCAACGTAGGAGCTGCAGATACAAAGATGAGAGGTTCCTGTTCTTGCTGCTTTTCCTTCTTTTTGTCTATCTCAGATTCCCCCAGTCCGTCTTCCTGCTGGCGACCAGCTACAGTGGTGCTTGGGGTCTTCTGCCTAAGTTCAGTGGTAGCTGCAGGAATCTTGGCTGCCAGGTGTAAGTATGGTCACAGAAGGGGTGCTCAGAATTCAGTATGAACAACTAAAAGTCTAGGAAATTAGTTAAGGAAAAGGATTAGCTGAGGGGATTAATGATGCAAAAAAGTGTCCCTTGCTGGAAGGGTTTACCCACTCAAGAGATCTCCTAGTCTTTGAAATTGGGATGTATTACGTCTTGCTCACAGGTGCGCACAAACTGTATGTCAAGTATGTTAAGTCATGGGGAGGTATGTGTGTCTTTGGTAGGTTTATTCAGGTTGCACTGAGCAGTTTAGCTTTAATATTAATGGAACAATTTCATTCTTGTTTTGCTGTATTCAAGTCATCCTGGTCTGCCACCCTGTGTGTGAAAGGGATGAAAACTTCACCCTGCAAAAGGCAATTGTGGAAAGCCTCAACGAGCAGCTGGAGCTCCTCCAGGCTCAGAATTTGAACTTGACAGAGACTGTAAAGCAACTTGCCACCTACAGAGGTACATAGTGGTGGGAAGATGGTGTTTCCGTCGCATTATGGTAGCCACAGATTGATTTTTTTTTCTATCAACCATATTGGAAGGAAAAATCAACATCTCTAAAATTGCCCTGAATTATTTCATTTAAAAAAAAAATTCAACCGAGTCAATCAAAAGGCTGCATTTCCATTTTCATAATTTTTTAAGTAACAGTCTTTCTGAAGTAAGTTTATTGGATTTTTGTAATGGAGCTGGTTTATACCCTAAACCAAACATTTTAATTCAGAAAATACCATGATGAGGACACTTATTTTTTTAAAAAAAAATTTTTTCTAATAGGTAAATTCATTGATGCTACCATTCCTTCTTTCACAGTCAGTTTCAGTGAATTATAATTAAAAAAATTTGACGGAAAATTCCTACTGGCTTTAATTTTCTGGAATGCTTTGACTCCTCAAGACAGCTTCATTTTGTTATGCAGTATCTCTACCAAATAGGATTGCAATCACTGGCTTTAACAGTTTATAGACTGTATGCTGAAGGTATTTTTTTTCTTGTGCAAAATAATGGTGTGAAACTTTAATGATGGGTCAGCTGAATATGCTAGATTATCATATAGCAAAGAGAAGAGAATCATAATAAATTAACATCTTGTGAGAGAGTGGCAAGGTTATTATCTATGTAAATGTCTGCATTTGAATTTAGCACAAACCAGAAGCTACTTGTAAGAGTCAAGTGCACTGTGCTGTGCTACCTATTGCCATCCAGCATCAAGTCCTGGCATTCCCAGCTGGCACTGGTTTGTTACAGTTTAAAATGGTCCAGTGAACTGTAGAGCAATGAACATGATTCACCCTGTAGCTGGGATCCAGTTCCCAGAGATCTCCAAAATATTTTGTCTGGCAGATCTTTTTGCTGCTTGCAATTATTTCAGTTTCCAACTAGAAATGGAGTTCCCCAAATGGTGCAAGAGTGCAAGAAAAATCCAATATTTTGAGTTCTTCCTGAATTCAGTATTACTCAGGGTCCCAACAGGCAGCTAACAGAATAAGGTGGCAGAAAAGAGTCAAAGTGCAGTTGTCAGAAAGATATTTTCTTTAACAGCAGTGGGCTCATTATCTTTCACTTTGGCTGGCCATCACTATCAGATGTCTGCACACTGAATTCACAGCAAGTATGAAATGCTATCGGAAAAGTTAAAGTATAAATCGCAGTGTTAAGTATATAGCAGGGAAGAACTGGCCCTGATGTTAACAAGAAGTTAAAAGTAAGTTCACCCATATGACTGAAAGTCTAGGTTTCCTTTTACATCCACCTAGATCCATGCCTCTCTGAACATGGCTCAACCTTCCAAATTTTCCTCTATTTGTGTTTGCCGTTCAGATTTTAAAAAAATCTTTATTATTTGTTTTTCTAATTTTCATTTAGAAATGTTTTTCTGGTCTGGCAACTGGGTTTATTAAGTCTCCAATGAAGATATGAATTTAGCTGCAGAATGAAGGGGGAATTGTTGCTCCTCTGTGATAGAGAAGCTGCGCACTGCTCTAGTGATTTTGCAGGGATCCACTAGAGACTGCCGTCACTGACAAACCTGATCAGGTGCTCTTTTGTTTTCAAGGACATAAATGCATTCCTTGTCCTGAGAACTTGCTACAGTATGGGGAGGACTGCTACTACTTTTCAAAGGAATGGAAGACTTGGCAAGAAAGCAAGGCTCAATGCTCTGCTCTGGATTCCAGACTTCTTAAGATAGAGAGTAAGGAAGAGCTGGTAAAGATAATTTCTTTTTCTCTCTCTCTCTAATTGTACACTCGGCATTTTGCTGTGGCCTGAACAGCCACTCCATCCTTCCACTGGTGCAGTATGCTGTGGCATGCATGGGCTGGACCAAGTAGCAAAAACTGTCTATGCCCCTTTGGAGCCCCTCTACCTGTACTGTGGCTGCACCGTCCCTCGGGCATCACTGCTCACTTCAGGGGAGTTAACTGTGACACACCAGCTTGGGTCCACATCTAGATCCTCATCCCATCTCAGGGAAAATATAACTGAGTCCTGGTTGGCACCTCTTTTGTTGTCTTGGTGGAACAAGCTATTTAGCGATCATCAGAAGGCCGGCCTTCAGCTTCTTGCTGTCCACAACTAGAAAGCTCACTGACCTGGCCTGCTCCCTTGCCTCTTCTCCCACTTGACCAGAAGATGATTCATATCTTTTTTTGGCTCCTGAGTTGTAGATGAAGCAGCAGATAAAGCACAGCCAGAAGAGCTCTTTGTTGTGAAGGAATTTCTACCCAGACTCTTAATGTGAATGGGATTATGTCTTGAACTCTGTGGTTTTATTGTCTGTATTTTGAATTTCCTGCGTACAATGATAGCAACAGATGCAAAGGCCTTTTCCTGCCTGACTTCTGCAACCAGAGTGTTGGAGGAAGTTGTTATCCTCTACTCATTACCTAGCTAATGTGCAGGCTTCAGTTATCTCAATTGTCTTTTTAGCTGAGAGCTACTGAAAGCTCTCAGCAGGTTTATTTTCCTTGTCTCTAAAACAGCACTGACTGCCAGGAGTAGGAGGCACTGCCCAGATTTACTTGTGAAACAAAGTCTGTTACACACAGGTGTGAGCAGCTCGCTTTCATTTGCCTCTCTCCTGTTCCAAATCATAGGCTGTTACGAGTGAAGCAGGGATGTGATTCACAGGCTTTGCGCTTATTTCCATACAGGACTTCATAATGCGATCAGCACAGTCTTACAGTTCTTACTCTTTCTGGATTGGGCTGTCTCGCAATGGAGCTGAGGGGCCCTGGCTGTGGGAGGATGGATCAGCTCTCTCCCCTGATCTGTAAGTCGCTGTGCAGGTAGGAGCAGACCACGTCAATGCGTATTTGTTATGAGCCAGAAGCAGCAGCCTTTAGCCACCACTCAGTAATCGCCTGTCCCCGACCTGTTTGCCAGTAGGCAGGTTACCCATCACTCACTTGCTTATCAGCCTAGGCAAGCCCCCATCAGAGAGCTTCTATGCAATTGTGGGTCAAGTCGGTAGCAGCAGTGGGAATTATTATATCATCCTGTGACTCAGACTGAGCTTGGACCTCCTCTAAGCTCAGGAGCGATGCATCCCAACAAAGAGGAAGTCAAGCAAAAACACCAAGAGGCCCCCATGGATGAACAAGGAGCTCCTGGGCAAAGTCAAACACAAAAAGAAAGCCTACAGAGGGTGGAAGCAAGGGCAGGTAGTCTGGGAAGAATACAGAGAAACTGTCCGAGCAGCCAGGGATCAGGTTAGGAAAGCCAAAGCCCTGATAGAAATTAGTCTGGCCGGGGACACCAAGGGCAACAGGAAAAGCTTCTATAGGTATGTCAGTGATAAAAGGAGGATGAGGGAAAATGTGGGTCCCCTCCAGAATGAAACGGGTGACCTGGTTACCCAGGATATGGAGAAGGCTGAGGTACTCAATGACGTCTTTGCTTCAGTCTGCACTGGCAAATGCTTGAGCCACACTGCCCAGGTTGCAGAAGGCAGGGACTGGGAGAGTGCCGAACCACCCACTGTAGGAGAAGATCAGGTTCAAGAATATCTAAAGAACCTGAAGGTGCACAAGTCCACGGGACCTGATGAGATGCATCCGCGGGTCTTGAGGGAACTGGCAGATGAAGTGGCCAGGCCACTCTCCATCATATTTGAGAAGTCCTGGCAGTCCAGCGAAGTTCCCACCGACTGGAAGAAGGGGAACATAACCCCCATTTTTAAGAAGGGTAAAAAGGAAGACCCAGGGAACTACAGGCCGGTCAGTCTCACCTCTGTGCCTGGCAAGATTATGGAGCAGACCCTCCTGGAGACTATGCTCAGGCACATGGAACATAAGGAGGTGATTGGTGACAGCCAACATGGCTTCACTAGGGGCAAATCGTGCCTGACAGACTTGGTGGCCTTCTATGATGGGGTGACAGCATCAGTGGATAAGGGAAGGGCAGCTGGCGTCATCTACCTAGACTTGCGCAAGGCATTTGATACTGTCCCGCATGACATCCTTGTCTCTGAATTGGAGAGACATGGATTTGATGGATGGACCACTCGGTGGATAAGGAATTGGCTGGATGGTCACACTCAAAGAGTTGTGATCAACGGCTCAATGTCCAAATGGAGAATGGTGACGAGTGGCATTCCTCAGGGGTCGGTACTGGGACCGGCAGTGTTCAACATCTTTGTCAGCGACATGGACAATGGGATCGAGTGCACCCTCAGCAAGTTTGCCGATGACACCAAGCTGTGTGGTGTGGTCGACACTCTGGAGGGAAGGGATGCCATCCAGAGGGACCTTGACAGGCTGGAGAGGTGGGCCCGTGCGAACCGCATGAAGTTCAGCAAGGCCAAGTGCAAGGTCCTGCATGTGGGTCGGCGCAATCCCAAGTACAGCTACAGGCTGGGCGAGGAATGGATTGAAAACAGCCCCAAGGAGAAGGACTTGGGGGTATTGATTGATGAGAAGCTCAACATGAGCTGGCAGTGTGCGCTTGCAGCCCAGAAAGCCAACCGTGTCCTGGGCTGCATCAAAAGAAATGTGACCAGCAGGTCGAGGGAGGTGATCCTGCCCCTCTACTCCACTCTGGTGAGAACCCACCTGGATGGAGTACTGCGTCCAGCTCTGGGGGCCCCAGTACAGGAGAGACATCGAGCTGTTGGAGCGAGTCCAGAGTATGGGCCACGAAGCTGATGGGAGGGATGGAGCACCTCTCCTATGAGGACAGGCTGAGAGAGTTGGGATTGTTCAGCCTGGAGAAAAGGTGGCACCGGGGAGATCTAATTGCGACTTACCAGTACCTGAAGGGGCCTACAGGAAAGATGGTGAGGGACTGTTTATCAGGGAGTGTAGTGACAGGACAAGGGGTAATGGGTTTAAGCTGAAGGAGGGTCGATTTAGATTAGATGTTAGAAAGAAATTATTTTCTGTGAGAGTGGTGAGGCACTGGAACAGGTTGCCCAGAGAGGTGGTGGCTGCCCCATCCCTGGAAGTGTTTAAGACCAGGTTGGATGGGGCTTTGGGCAATGTGGTCTAGTGGAGGGTGTCCCTGCCCATGGCAGAGGGGGTTGGAACTAGATGATCTTTGAGGTCCCTTCCAACCTAAACCATTCTATGATTCTATGATTCTATGACTTCTTCCATGGGATGATGAATCTCTCTGCTATTTTTTCACAGGTTTCAGATCCAACGAGCCAGCTCAAGTCCTCCCCTAGACTGTGCATGGGTTCAAGGTGCAAACATAGACGCTGCGCGGTGTGGCGAGTATAAATTTTACATTTGTGAGAAAGTGGTGGATCCCGTGGTGGTCGAGCAAGCGAGCTACTCGGACAGGCACTAGTGTGCAGAGCTCTGCAGAGAGCCCTGTACTGGGATACGGTGTTGTGCGGGCAAGTTCTGCCCCAGGGTTTGCAATAGGGAAAATGAGTTTGAGCTCAGGGTAATGTAATGTCAGGGATAATCTAAGATTAACTTGCCCTCTGGTGATGCATATCAGCCAGACTCCGTCTTGGGCTTTTTCTTTAACAACTACATTCCCTCTTTCTTCTTTCAGCCATTGCATTCTTGTGTAATCATTTTATCCACTTCTCATAAATTCCTTTCTAAATTAAACAAAATTAAGTATATGATTCCAGAACTCTATTTTAAAGATTCACACCCATCTCTCAGAAACAGGAATCAATGACCATTTGTAAGAGCATCATACAATGTTTTCAAAATCAATCCATTGGGTATTCACAGATGTGAGCTCCCAATTTACAATAAATTTCCGAATGTTTGATTTAATTTCACTCCCCACCTGCTGATAACTAAACAGTGCAACAGAATTGGAGCCTGCATTAAAAGACAAATAAAAATGTTTCTAGTTCTCCTGGTTAGAGAGAAAAGCTTTCAAATGGGATTGCATGCCCTATGGGCTCAAAAAACAGAAGGCAAATACACAACACATCTTTACTGAGGAAAGTTGGCAATATTTAATGCCCAGGAATGGCAGTCCAGCTGCTAGTGGATTGTTCCGCTGCATGGGATGTTAGGGAGGAAGATGCATTGCTCTAAGGCATCTGTCTTGATAATTATCCGTGTCACACCTGATCCAGTTCTTTGATTTCTCAAATCCATTTTCCATTCTGTTGCAGAATTTCACAATTGGAATAAATATTGTTGCTACTAACCTTTTTGGTAGCGTGTCTTTTTAGTAAGTCACTGTGCACAGAAGGCTCTACAACCATCAAATCCAGGGCCTTTAATGATGCAAAGGCTCCTGCCACTTCACTGCTGTTTAGGAGGCTGTTCAAAGAGAAGACTGCATCTGAGAGAGCATCTCTCTTCTATGGCACTAACAAACAATAGAGATCTTTGAAATCTCCCAGGAACAGTCAAGTTTATCTTTAGAAATTTTGTTCCTGTGTGTGTTTTGTACTAATTTGAGCCATTTGATTAAAATTGAACTGTAAGTCTGGGAAGGTGGAGGTGTTTAGGCAAGCCTCTAATTATGTTTATTTCAGACATAAAACTGTGCATCAGAAGTCTGCAGTAGCAACATCCAACAAGTGTGTTGTATCCCTCACTAAATGAGTGTTTAGCAATATGGCAATTACCTTAATTATGGATATGAAGAAGTAATTTAGAGGATCAGGGACAACAGAAAGTGTCTGGCCACACAGCTATCTCTTACTCTGGAAATGCTGCATTTTCTGGCCTCAGCAGCCATGGAGATACTACCTGGGATCCCAGAACTGACTGGTCTGCAGAGGATGCAGGTACGATGTGAATGATGAGAGGGGTAACCCATACAGGGCTGTTGGTCTAACACACATGGGGCATGGTGGCAGGCCCCCATCTTGATAATACCCTTGATAATATAACCCTTGATAATACAAGAGGGTCTTAGAGATCACACCATGAGGAAGCAGGAGAGCCCTCGCTAGGGGGGTGACATGAGGAAGAAGAGCTGTAGCAGTGAGTGAAACTGATGTGAGGGAACTGATGTGATGGGCATGGGGTCAGCGGACCAGTGAGGGCAGCAATGGTTGATTGTAGGGGCTTGGCTGAGGGAAAAGTGTTGCATGTGAAAAGCACTGGTCTTATGGACTATTTCTGGGAGTGAAATGCTGCAGCAAATGAAGGAAGGAAACGCTGAATGAAAGTCTGCTGTTCTATACTGCGTTTGGGAGGAGAATCTATTAGCCCGTCTTGTCCCCCTGTCCAGGGCATGAAGCACTGTGGGTCCCTGTGCCTGGCTGCTGAATATTCATAAGCTCAGAAACTTACAAAACAAGGGCCAAGTTCCTGGTCCTCATTGCTGACTGGATGTTTTCATTTTATGTCACATCTTCATGCCTCACTGACTCGTAATTATAAGGGCTACAAGATGAGCCAAGTTGCACAGAATAGAAGAGCACATGGCATCCACTAATTGCCCTGAGATGTGCAGTGTACAGCCTGTTACTGTGTTTGTTTGAGTAATACCTAATCCTGAATTTCCTTCATATGTAGGGTAAATCACTTCTTGTATTTTGGCTTAAACCAGGAGAGAAAAATTTAGCCTCATAAGTAAAATGATTGAGATTGAGCAGCCCTGAGGAGAAGGACTTGGGGATGTTGGTGGACAAGAAGCTCAACATGAGCTGTCAACGTGCACTTGCAGCCCAGAAAGCCAACCGTATACTGGGCTGGATGTTCAAAGGGAGGGTCCCTTCTACATGTCATGCAACTGGTGCTACGTGAAGTAAGTGGGTCGCATTGATCACACAGCGGGCTTGAATAGGAAATCCCAGTCGTCCAGGGATTCTGGAAGTAATCACGGACTGGCCAGAAGGCAAAGATTTTGGAGTATCACCAGAAGAGGAGGTGACACGTGCTGAAGAGGCCCCACCGTATCATAAAGTGCCAGAAAATGAGAAGCAATGAGAAGCAAAATCAGCTACAAGTTCTGGATGCAGCATGCAGCAATCCACCATCACATACCATCTTTCCTGCCCTGAAAGACTATTATGACAGATGGAGCCCAAAGTCATGGACTAAAGGAACTTAATGGTCATTTTGTGGACATTTATGAACATTTTACAGACATTTCACAGTGGTGGTCCATTGACTAAGAGAATGATATCTGTGTGTATATATCAAAAGACAGAAGAAAAATGGTGGTGATTAATTGCAATGTCTTGGAAAATGTGGGACCTGGACATCATGTAGATGGTATAGAATAAGGACTGGATATTATCCTGGTTTCAGCAGGGATAGAGTTAATTTTCTTTCTGACAGCTGGTGTAGTGCTGTGTTTTGGATTTAGGGTGAGCATAATGTTGGTAACACACTGATGTTTTAGTTGTTGCCAAGCAGTCAAGGACTTTTCAGCTTCTCATACTGCCCTGCCAACGAGAAGGTAAGGTGACAGGCACCCAAGAAGCTGGGAGGGGACACAGCCAGGACAGCTGACCCAAACTGACCAAAATGATATTCCATACCATAAGACATCATGTCCTGTTTGTAAGGTGGGGGCCTGGCACAGCTGCTGGGGGCCTTGCGTGGTAGCTGGGGGTCTTGTGCAGCAGTGTTCAGAGTGATGGCATTTGTATTCCCAAGTCACCATTACGTGTGATGTAGCCCTGCTTTCCTGGAGATGGCTGAACACCTGCCTGCCCATGGGAAGTGGTGAATGAATTCCTTGTCTTGCTTTGCTTGCGTGTGTGGGCTGAGAGACTGGGCAGCTGGGGGGCGTGCGTAGCATCAGCTTCAAGTGATAGGAAGTTGTGCTGTTCATCACTTGGTTTGTATATATATTTTTTCTCTTCCTTTTTGTGTTTGTCCTCTTAAAGTTTTTATCTCAACCATTGAGTTCTCTCACTTTCACTCTTCCAATTCTCTCCCCTGTCCTGCTGGGGAGGAGTGAGCAAGCGGCTGCGTGGGGCTTAGTTGCCAGCTGGGGCTAAACCACAACAGTCTGTAATTAGCTTTTTCAGTTCGATACAATGCTCATTAAAATCTGAGTATAAGCATTGTACCCATGCCACGTTGTTACAAAACAAGCCTTCAGCTCACAAGCCACTGTCAGTGCTTCTTGGCAAATAATCTCCCCACTGTTCCCAACATGAATATTCATCTCAATAGATCTACCAAACCTGTGAACATATTTCTTCATAGTGCCTATGTGTTTTAAAGACAAATTGTTCTGCTTACTTAGTTTCCTTACATTGCTTTCAGTTGCTTCATATTGACATATAGCTGCACAAGTGGCTCATTTCTTGGCAAAGCTCAGAGATGCAACCTTGAATGGAGTGTCACAGCTTTACTTTATAATGAGTTTTTCTTCTCTGCATGGTCGTGCTTTTTACCCTTGGTGGCAAACAGTCAGTAAACCACCTGCATCATAAAAACTTAAACAAATCCAAGTGGGGAAAAATGTTCTTGCAGCAAGATCCCAATACTCATAATTAGCAGAGAGAGTAGATGCATCTTTGATTTCGTGTGGAGACAGAAGCTGCGGTGTTTAAACAGCAGGCCTTGCAAAATATACTGTCATTTTTCAGTTGCACAGCCACATGATATGTGGAAAATGCAGCTAAATCACCTCTGCTAAGGACTACTGAGAGAACAGGAAGCAAGGAGAGAAGCACAATGATTTTCTGAATACATGACAGTAAATGCAGCTGCATATTGGGTGCTTTGAGTGAAATATTTAAGTTTTCTGAGGTTTTCAGTTTTGTTTAAAATGAGTGTTCATGTCCTAGACCTAAAATCAAAGTCAAAGTCATGAGAGATGGTCAAGAGAGTTTTTCTGTGCACTTGGAATTCTGCAGACAGTCCGGATTTTGGGAACCTGCATTTAAACCTATGCATTCAAGTTTGTTTAGTCTAATCTTTTGCCCTCTCTCTAATCTTGGATTGTCTTTCCACCACCATCTCATCCCTAACCCTCTTGGATAAAAGAACTAGTTTTAATGCTGAGACAAGAAGTAAAAAAGGACATGTTACTCATCCTCCAGTTCTCTGGTTAGAGTCATGTGGGCATTTCTCCTTTTGCTAAATTAAGACTCCCATCCTGTAAATTTAGCAAAAAGAAACTTGTGATTTTACATTTGAAAACTAAAATGCAGAGCTTGTCTAAATGCTTCCAGAGAAGCCTATTTCTATTTCTGTTTCAGAAATGTAGAGTCAGTGGTTTGTAATCACACATATGCCTGCTATCCTGAAAACGTACCTACGCTCCCTGCTCCACAACATTCTGGGGGCCCACCAGGAAACTAAGCAGGAAGAAATGATCACTCCTTCTGCAGAAGGGTTGCCCTTTTGTTCTGATTTGAAACAAAAATATACAGAGTTGTGAAATATTCTTTGGCAGAGAAAGACCACGTAAGTCTGATTAAGCCATCAACAGCAAAGCCAGTATTTCCTCCCTATTCAGTGTTTCCTGTATTTTATTCCTCTCTCATTTTTTAGATTTATTGGGCTTTTTTTTCCAGAAGAACATAGCTAGTAACAGTGGACACCTGAAATAAACAAACAGGCTCGAGTGACATATGGAATTGGAGCGCTCAGTTGGAACACACTTAAGTGCACAAGATGCACAGGTGGCCTTTGTGGGTAAAACATTTCCTGGACATGGACAGTCAAATGACCACGCTGAAGTCATATTTGCTGCTATTTATAACGTCAAATTAAGTTGAAGGCTTGTCATAGCACAAATTGTGGCGCAGAAATTTAATAAGAATTGTGTAGCTGAAAAGTAGTATTTTGTAGGGGAACGTAAATAAATAATTAACATCAACTTGCCCATGTTATGATGACAAAAGTCTTATGCACTTAAAAAAATACCTGCATTTTAAAGCATAATATTACTACCCAAGGAAAGGGAACAGTTTTTTCTGCTGTATAAGTAAGACTGTATCACAAATATCATACATTCATAGGCAAGATGTTTCATTGTTGAATGTGATGGTTCCAGTTGCATCCCTATGCAAAATGCATATAGAAATAATGCATCTAATTTCTAGTGGACATAATGTATTAAGTAAGTGCCACAAAAATACATCAACATACCTCTTCCAATTTGTCCACTCAATTTTCCAACATGAAGTAAAGATCTCAGAGTCACTTTCAAACTTGGAACAATAACAAGGCGAATTTTGTAATCAGTCTTCCTACTGAAAAATGACAAAGGCTATTAAACTGAGCACCTCATTTGAACATGGTCACATCGGTATCACACAGAGATTTTACTTACTAGTGTCTGAAATTTGACCTCTTGAAAAAACACAGAATCACCGACTGGTCAAGGTTGGAAGGGACGTCAGATCAGAGGGTTGGAGCACCTCTGCTATGAAGAAAGGCTGAGAGAGTTGGTGGTGTTCAGCCTGGAGAAGAAAAGGCTCCGGGGAGACCTTATTGTGGCCTTTCAATATATAAAGGGAGCTTTTAAGAAAGACAGAGAGAGACTTTTTACCAAGGCCTGTAGTGACAGGACAAGAGGCAATGGTTTTAAACTAAAAGAGGGTAGATTTAGATTAGACATAAGAAAGAATTTTTTTACGGTGAGGGTGGTGAGACACTGGAACAGGTTGTCCAGAGAAGTTACAGATATCTCAGCCCTGGAAGTGTTCAAGGTCAGGTTGGGTGGCTTTGAGCAACCTGGTCTAGTGAAAGATGTCCCTGCCCAGGCTAGGGTGGTTGGACTAGATGATATTTAAAGGTCCCTTCCAACCCAATCATTCTGTGATTCTATGACCTCTGGACGTCATCTGCTCCAACCCCCCCTGCTCAAGCAGGGCCATCTAGAATCAGTTGTCCAGGGCTATGTCCAGACCACTTTTGAATACCACCATGAAGGGAGACCCCACAAGCTCTCTGGGCAACCAGTGCCAGTGGTTGGTCACCCTCACAGTAAAAAAGTGTTTCCTGATATTCAGAGGGAACCTCCTGTGTTTCAGTTTGTGCCTGTTGCCTCTGGTCCTGTCACTGGGCACCACTGAAAAGAGCCTGGCTCCATCCTCTTTGTACCCTGCCTTCAGGTATTTAAATACATTAATAAGTTCCTCTCCAAACCTTCTCTTGTCCAGGCTAAATCATCCTAGCAGTCTCAGCCTTTCCTCATAGGCGAGATGGTTCACTCCCCTCATCTTCATGGCCCTTCATTGGACTCTCTCCAGTATGTTCATGTCTCTCGTACTGGGGAGCCCAGCACAGGACCACATGTGACCTCGCCAGTGCTGAGCAGAGGGGAAGGATCACCTCCCTTGACCTGCTGGCAACACTTCTCTTAATGCAGCCCAGAATACCACTGACCTTCTTTGCAACAAGGGCGTACTGTTGGCTCATGGTCAATTAGGTGTTCACCAGAACCCCAGGTCCTTTTCTGCAAAGTTGCTTTCCAGCTGGTCAGCCCCCAGCAGGTGCTGGTGGATGGGGTTGTTCCTCTCCAGTTGCAGGACTTTGCACTTCTCCTTATTGAACTTCATGAGTTCCTGTCATCCCATTTCTCCATCCTGTTGAGGTCCCTCTGGATGGCAGTACAATCCTCTGGTGTATCAGCCACTCATCCCAGTTTTGTATCATTGGCAAACTCTGCCCTGTCATCCAGATGATTAATGAAGATGCTGAACCAGGTCAGATCCAGTGTTGACCTCTGGGGTGCACTACTAGTGACTGGCCTCCAGCTGTAGACTTCATGCCACTGATCACCACCCTCTGGGTCGATCTGTTTAGCCAGTTTTCAATCCACCACACTGTCTGCTCATCCAGCCTGTACATTAACAGCTCCTCTATGAGAATCTTATGGGAGAAAGTGTTGAAAGCCTTACTGAAGTTCAGGTAGATGATATTCACTGTTTTCTCCCTGTCTATCAAGCCACTCATCTCATCATAAAAGGTTATCAGGTTGGCCAAGTACAACTTCCCCTTGTGTGAATCCATGCTGGCTACTCCCAATCACCTTCTTGTCCTTCATGTGCCTCTAAATGGTTTCCAGAATTAATTGCTCCATCAGCTTCCTAAGAACTGAGGTGAGGCTGATTGGCCTGTAGTTCCCTGGGCCCTCCTTCCTGCCCTTACTGGAGACAGGAGTGATATTTACTTTCTTCCAGCCCTTGGGCACTTCTCCCAGTCACCATGATCAGTCAAAGAGTATCAAGAGTTGCCATGCAATGACATCTACCAGCTCCCTCAGCCCTGTCAGGGGGCTGCATGTCCAGTTTGCCTAAGTATTCCCTGACCTGATCCTCTTCCACCAAGGGCACTTCTTCCTTGCTCCAGCCTTTCCCTCTGGTGTCTGGGATCTGGGATTCCTGAAGGCTGCTTTTTCTTTGTTCTTTCTACAGACAGTGTCTGTGAACACAATTGGCACCATATTATTTAGCATCTTGCTGACAATGCGTTGCAGCCTGTGAGCACTGGCATCTACTGGCAAGTCTGAACCCCCTCCAGGGCAGCGGGTGTACTCATAACAAGGATGATGGAGGCCATTGGGGAAGAGAGAGGATCCACTCAGTGCAGAGCCTGGAGCAGAGAGTGTAGTGGAGAATATGAAGAGGCACTGTGCAGCTGGGGTGTGTGGTTCAGCTCTTTTATTTCTGAACCTGCCTTCCTGACATCCATGATCTCTGCTTTTTCCTATCCAGCAGCTGACATTTAGACTCCTCCCATTTCACTGTCTTGGTTATCTTGTTGTTGATGGGAAAATGTGAAGCTGCCATGCTCCTTCCACTGCAGAATGGTACTGCAAGGCTCATTCTCCCAATGCACCTCTTTATTCACTTCACTGCATCTTCTTTGCTGTCCATGTTCTGTCTGAAGGGATGTTGAAGCCAACAACTTCTCTTTAGTTCCCATACCTTTCAAGATTTATGATGTCTCAGGCTCTACCAAGGGCTTTACTCTCACAATTAGTATACAATTGTACTGGGTTTGCGTGACAAGGTTTTGGTAGTGGGGGGGCTATAGAGGTGGCTTCTGTGAGAAGCTGCTAGAAGCTTCCCCCATGTCCGACAGAGCCAATACCAGCCAGCTTCAAGATGGACCCGCCGCTGGCCAAGGCTGAGCCCATCAGTGATGATGGTAGTGCCTCTGGGATAACAGAGTTAAGAAGGAGGAAAAAACCTGTGCGGCAACAATTTCAGCCAGGACAGAGGAGTGAGAGGATGTGAGAGGAACAACTCTGCTGACACCAAGGTCAGTGAAGAAGGAGGGGGAGAAGGTGCTCCAGGTGCCAGAGCAGAGATTCCCCTGCAGCCCCTGGAGAAGACCCTGGTGAAGCAGGCTGTCCCCCTGCAGCCCATGGAGGTCCATGGTGGAGCAGATGACCACCTGCAGCCCGTGGAGGACCCCATGCCGGAGCAGGTGGAGGCACCTGAAGGAGGCTGTAATCCCGTGGGAAGCCCGCGCTGGAGCAGGCTGCTGGCAGGACCTGTGGCCCCATGGAGAGAGGAGCCCATGCTGGAGCAGGTTTGCTGGCAGGACTTGTGACCCCCATGGGGGACCCCACGCTGGAGCAGTCTGCTCCTGAAGGTCTGCACCCCGTGGAAAGGACCCACGCTGGAGCAGTTGGTGAAGAACTGCAGCCTGTGGGAAGCACTCACGTTGGAGAAGTTGGTGGAGGACTGTCTCCTGTGAGAGGGACCCCACGCTGGAGGAGGGGAAGAGTGTGAGGAGTCCTCCCCCTTGAGGAGGAAGGAGCAGCAGAGACAACGTGTGACGAACTGACCACAACCCCCGTTCCCTGTCCCCCTGTGCTGCTCGAGGGGAGGAGGGAGAGAAATTGGGAGTGAAGTTGAGCCCAGGAAGAAGGGAGAGGTAGGGGGAACGTGTTTTAAAATTAAGAGTTTATTTGTCATTATCTTTCTCTGATTGTGATTGGCAATAAATTAAATTAATTTCCCCAAGTCAAGTCTGTTTTGCCCCTGATGATAATTGGTGACCCAGGAGCCTTTCGTTATATTTTCTCTCCCCTGCCCAGCTGAGGAGGGGAGTGACAGAGCGGCTTTGGTGGGCACCTGGTGTCCAGTGCAGGTCAACCCATTACAACAGCACTAGGTTTTATTTTCCATACAAAGTATGCTTCAAATGAACCACTTCTCTGAACTTCCCAGTGCCATGAAAGGATTGTGGACCTCCCCTGTCCCCAAAGACTGGACCTCCCTGAGCAGCTCATGTCTTGGGCTCCATACGTGGGTAGTTAGGAGAACTTTGACATGAAATAATGGATTTGCTTGAATTTAAAATACTAGATACTATAAATTTTTCCCTCTGAAATATGCCACTGTTAACAGGGGAAAAGCCCTTTCTAAGCTGCTGGGGCCAAGATTTGGTCTGAGACCAAATGGAGTTTACTATATGAAGATATGGAAATAGCTTATAAAGATCATCCAGTCATAGAAACGAAAGAAATGTACCCTGCAAGTTATCACTGGTGACCTGACATTCCTGCAGTAATAGTGAATGCTCCCTAAAAAACCAAATAAGCAGTCAGCAGGAAACCCAGAGGCTAACATTTATTTTCACAGTGCAGCCACCAAACACATGCATATAGCAGATTGCTAGAAAAAAAATCATATGTTAGTTTGTGGGAGGAAAAAGGGGTAAAATGTGGCAGGTTAGATGCCTGCTGTGAATTTTTTTTTTCAAGTTCAATGGTTTGAAACAGATGAAACATTGTACCTTATTTGCATTGTACCTTGAACTTCCTACCACAATAGTAAAGAATTCTAGATAGTTCAGCTGGTAGTTGTGCCCATGAATTATAACTTGGCTCTACTGAGTATAGTGACTTTATTCAGTTCATAAACATCTTTCATCACATTTGGAAAAGGGGTTAATTTTTTTACTAAGGAACTGCTTCAGTCTTTGAGAATATTTTCCAAGGAAATATTGAATATTAAAAAGATATTATTATTATTTCATTTATTATAAGGAAAGTCTCCAAATACTGAGGCATATACAAATAGATACAAGGCATATATATACAAGGAATATATGCATACATAATACAAACCAGGTGCTGACATACAAAACTTCAAAGAATTGATGCAATGATGCTCCACCCAGAAAGAGGAAGGCATTTTCTTTCAAGAATTATGACAAGTGCTTTAATAACACATGATGCATAGTGTATACCTTGGGCTCCAGAGATCCCAAACAGTGTGGATGTAATACAAGAGCTCAAGTAAAATCTGTGGCAATGGATTCTGCATCACTTTGAGTACTGATTGTGTGTAGCTCTGAATGGAGCACATATTTATTATCCTCACTGCTATTTGCATAGCAATTAATGTTATGATAACACTGAAGTTATTCAGGTAAAGTTTTAATCCAACCATGACATTTAACTACTTTTCACAGAGATTGCTTCCAGGGACTCCCTGTAGCCTTCTCACAAATGCCCTTTTGTTTCTATAAATACCAATGCACGTATGAGAAGAATTTTATGGATAAGTAGAGCCTTGTGTTCCTTCTGTATCCCAGAACAGCTGGAAGAACAGATTTAGGAAAAAAGGCATGCCCAGGCAAACTGCTCTAGAAGAGGATAATAGGTGGACAGTAGCTAGTGTGTACAGTAAGTAATTTGGTGAGTAAAATCATCAGGGATGTAGTTGGACTGGTTTATGACTGGCGGGTGTTAGTGTGAAATGCTGAGCGAAGCTCAAGAAGTACAGACATCTGCAAGAATCTGTGGCTGCCAACCTAGAAAGTCATGCAAGAATCATTGCTTGACTGTAGCTAATTCTTTCAAGTTGCTTCCTAGGCTTGTAGTTTTTAGCTGTGTAGTTTTTTTTATGTCTCTCTCATTTGTGAGCCTGGGAGGGAAAATGCAGACAAAGAGGAAGATGTAGTCTCTAATGACCTGTCCCTTTGAATCACCCTTCTGAGAAAACTGCACGATAAACAAACAAAAATAAAAATATACTTAAAACGTCTAGTTCTTAAAGTTGGTATCTCACAGTGGCAGATCCCACATCCCTTCTTCCAGTGGTTCAGGTGAAATGAACAGTCACTTTCTCACAGATCCAGAATTGCTTGGTCGAACAGGAGTGCCTGGCGTAAATAATCTGTCCATATATGGAGGCACAGAAGATCTTGTCATATAACACAACCCTAGGAAATTAAAATATATGGTTTAATGATGTCCTGGTGACATCATGTGATCTATATTTGGCCCATTTGTAATCATACTAATTTGCCACTGGAATGTAGAGTTATTTCCCCCTTGGAGCTATTTTATTTCTGCTAGGTAGTGGTGCATGTCAAGCTGTACTTTGCCACCCATTGTTCCTCATACAGGGCATAATTCAGAGCTCCATAGCAGGTACTATGGTCTCCATGCTTCTTCATCATTCCACATGTGACAAACATGGGAAAGGAAGAGAAAGCACAAATCTCGTATAATTTACTGAGACTATTAGATAGAACTGCACTGGTCCTAAGTTATGAAGGCATACCAATTTGTCGCTTCTTTTGAAAAAGCTGTTCCATCCTCCCAGTACCAGCCGTTCCTTTCAGATATGTAGGATAATCCAACCCAGTAAAACTGTGAATCCTGTGGCAGAGAAACCTGTAGGTATGAGAAAATCATCACAACAATATTTCAAAAATAAGACGGAAGTTCTTGTATCTTCCAGCTGTGAAGGTTCTGCAACCAAAGGAGATAACTCTTACTCAATAGGAGAGTAACCTGTTGTCCATACTTCTTTTCTATGAGGCAGTGCTGACTGTTCTGATTATAGGATCATTCAAATACCATTGTTTATTGAATTGCCACAAGACAAATGTAGTCTGAATGTGTAAAAACACTGCTTTTTTAAACAAACCAACAAACAAACAAACAAAGCAGCCTTATCTGGTCTGCCTTTATGTACCTACATTGCCTTTAGATATCTGCAGTTTAGATATAGATATGAGAGTGCCGTGAAAGCCCCAATTAGAGTCAGCAAGGATGTGGCCAACAGATCCAATGGAGCCTGAGAAGTGATTCGTCTCACCTAGTGGGAGGGCTACTGAATAGGGACTGTATTGGCTGTAACGGAGCCTGAGGAAGTAGCTCTGAAGTTGCAGACTGCTTACACTGTAGATGCCTGAAGCTAGGTGAGATGAATCTCAGCCTAGAGGGAAGAGACTGTTGCCTAAATGCAGGCTGCTAGCACTTTTTGAGATTCTCCAACCCATCTGAGGTCTTCACATATGTCTGACAGATAAGACCCAGAACCTATGGGAGAACTGTGCCTTGCTGAGGCATTTGGAGGTCAAAGAGAATACCCCCGGGCATCTCAGATTGCCCTAGAAACCTATGCTTAGGCACCTGATCATTCCTTAGGTGTGTGAGTACTACCTAAGAGGTTCCTCAGCATCTTAGCCTGTTCAGATCCTCCAGATACTCTATTGCTGCTTTGTAGCATGCTTAGGGACTCATCCAAAATCTAAAATCCACAGTTGGCTTAAACCAGCTGTGGTTCTTCAGTCTGGCTGCAGCTGCACATACCAAACAGGGAAGAAAAAGTGAGCACCCAGACACCTGGAGTCAAACTATCCAGGGATTTATATAGCATAGCAAAATTGTCTCTTGCATTCAGTATTGAAGGTGTGGTGTTCAGGTGTCTCCTAACAGTGTGAAACACAATTCTGACTTCAGGATGCTGCTAAACTCAATAATAAACCATTTCTCCACTTTCTATTTTGTCTCTACCTATCTAATTTTCACTTTAAAAAATAAACCCAAAAGGCTATCCTTTGTGCCTTAAATGAGAACCCCCATCTGAAACTAACTCCACCTGGAAAAAGGAGAGATTTCCAGGAAAGCTTGTTTCCTTTTAAAGGTCTTACGTAGCAAAAAGAAAATAATGATATTTGGGCTTTGTGTAAACTTAATAGATATTGAAAAAGGGGTTCCCAAATATGTGTGTACAAAAATCGAAAAGATAGTCTTGACAGCAGCTTACAGACTTTTCATTAGTCAGAAAAAAAACCCAAATTAGTAAGACTACTTAAAATTATTAATTCTCTAAACCTTTTTCAGTCATCATAGTATAATCCTCTGCTGTCTAGTCTTTGTGCCGTCATTAACACCATTCTGTGAGGATATAACACAAGGTCAGAAAACAACCTTTTATAGTCACTTTGCCCTGCAGCGTGCAAATGACAGTACCATGGTGAATTGGCCACTCTAGATTTCACGTAGTTATGGGTTTGATGCTGGGAGCCCTCGGTAGTAAAACTTGTGGGAAGAGATAATGAAAACATGCATTCTGTGTGCTGCGTCTCTCCTCCAGGCTGATAACATACAATTTGATTTCTCTGTGAAAACCTAAGTATTAGCTAATTAAGGTATTTTATACAATGGCTTATTCTATTTCTCATAATACATAATTTCACTACTTCTTACAGCACACAATTTAGAAAGTGTTGCAAGTCGTGACAATCTAGTGACTTGCAGGAAGGCTACGTGACGCGGAGAAAATTAAATACATACACTGAAAACAACCAAACTATTTTCTGCCTGCAAGATTGCTGTAAGTTAAAACACATGACATAAAGGAATGCATGAAGTTAAGACTGTACCATCTTTGCTTTGTCTTTTAGCAGAAGAAGAGTGGAGTTTCTTGAGGAACAGAACTCCTGGCTTTGCTTCCATGTTTTCTTCTGCTTTGAAATGTAGAAGCAGTTGTCAGCGCCACTGTTTTGCCAGCTTGCTGGACAGAGAGCACATTTTGTTTCTAGAAATCAGAGAAAGTTTTATGCAGACCTGCAAGGAATACAGGGGCTTTAGCTACTGGCTTGACTGAGAGAAGAGTAAGGGTAGCCATGGGTCAGCTGAGCTCTTGAGGGGCAGAGACAAGTTGTTTTGCATGTTATTGTACACATATCCACATCTCAGATGCTACCACAGTTAAAAACAGACAGTAACTGATCAGATCTTTTCCCTGTGATTTTATAGTCTCTCAGTCAGTGGGCTCTGAAAAGGGGATGATGTGTGTTTATTTACATAGCAAACACATTTACCGTTTTTCTCCTTCCCTTCAAAACACAATGCTTCCCTCATTTCCTGCAGCTTCTTTCCTTCCTCAGGATCCTTGGAAACCTGAAAAACTGAAGGGCATGAAAGTGCTTATAAAAAAAAAAATAATTAAATTTTGTAGCTTTAAAAATTTTGTTTTTAAAAATTTGTAGCTTTAATTTGTAGCTTTTGTCATTCTTTTATTTTTTTGTCTACTTCATTTGTATGTCCACCATTGTGTGTACATTATCTCCATTTTCTTCACCAGGAGGGTTGTGCAGCACTGGAAAAGGTCACCTGGGAAGGTGGGGGCATCTCTGCCTTGAAGATTTTCCAAAGTCATCTGGACAAAGCTACAAGTGAGTTTATCTGGGGTTGGTGAGAGTCCAGCTTTGAATGATGGGGAGGAGAGGGGGGAGGTCAGACTAGAAAGCTGAAGAATTGCCTCTGAGCTAACATTGCTGTGATGCCCTCCATGCAAAAAGCTTGCAATCCAAGGAAAAGAGGGAACTGCAACTGTGAAATATTCCGGTAACTGTCACAGGGGGGCACCATTATCCTGATAGTGTGGCTAACGAGATCAACTTCTAGCTGTGAAAACTGAGCATTTGAGAAATGGGTTAGAGTGAGTTAGCGGTTAGGACTAAGGTTAGGGTTCGGTTTCAGGGTAAGGGTTAGGGTTAGGTTTAGGTGTATAGGTTAGGGTTGGGGTTAGGGTTAAGGATGGGGTTAGGTGAAAGGTTGGGGACATTATGATTAGGGTTAGGGTTAGGCATTAGGTGTTAGGGTTAGAGTTATGGTTAGGGTTATAGTTTTGGATTAGGGTTAAGGTTGGGGTTAGTTTTAGGGGTTAGGCTTATGCTTTGGAATAGGGTTAGGGATTAGTTTTAGTGTTAGGATTAGGGTGGTTAAGGTTAGGGGTTTAGGGTTAGGATTAGTGTTAAGGTTAGGGGGTTAGGTTTAGGTCTAGGGTTAGAGTTAGTTAGGTTTAGGCCTTATATTAAGATTAGTGTAACCCGTAGGGGCAAGGTAAGTGCAGATCCTGAGCGATATGTGCTGACATTCAGTTGCGGGGGACTTCTGTGGGAGAGCTGTACTGTTGCCCTTCTTGCTGTATTATTTCCACTGGGGAATCAGAGACACCAGGGACAGTCTGCAGGGGGAGAAGCAGCACTCGGGCAGCTGGAATTCCCTCCCACAGCAGCAGCGTACTCCCACAGTACTTACACAGGGCCAGCAGAACTACCAGACCTGTCAGCAGCACCAGGCACAAAGCGAAGGAAGCAAAGGCCACTGGCCGCCATACAGAAGATGAGGCAGAGGCTCCTGGGGGGAAAAAAAAAAACCAAACCATTCAGTAACAAAACCAGCAGCTCTCCTCACAACGCAGTGGTGCTGCTCCTCTCTGACAGCGCCAGTTCACCTTTATCCCTTCTGCAGAGCCTCTTCTTTTCTTACTGCTGTTTTTGTTATTGCTGTTGGGAATTTCCTGGAGTCATTTTGAGAAAATATCTATTTATCAATTGAGAATATTTATTAACTGAGGCTTTAGTGTTTTAGAGTAAAAATTCTAGTCATGAGACAGATAAACATATTAGATTTTTGCATTGCCCACAGTCCTGGAAATAATAAAACAATGTCTAAGACTTCTCCACTTTTAAAGAGAAAAAATACTATCTAGTTTTGGATAATTACTTCTGGAACCTGTGATTGGGATTTCTAAATGATTGCAATGTTAGAACATTAAACTGTGCATCTTTCTTCAGGCTCTTTTTCCAAATTTCCATTGTGCTTCAATGTCTCTAATGAGGAATATAGTTCTCCAGAATTTTACAACTGACTATCCCCTGATTAAAATCTTTTCTTCTATATATATGCATTTCTCCTTTTTGGGAAGCAGCGCTCTGCAATTTTCTGTAGTTTGCTTTCATATCTATTTAGAATGTTCAGGTTAATTGAAAATGATTACACACATCAAGTATTTTACTTGAGTCCAGTGCAACCAGAGCAAGCACTTCCAGGGATCTAATCTTTTGTTAGGTGAGAAGAATCACCTTCCAGAGGTGCCCAGAAGTCCACATAGACTTGACAACTGAAACTTACATAGCCAAAGTTAAGGGAGATGACCCTAACCCTCACCAAGTAATTTGAAGAGACTGCAGATGACACCACGTTGGGGTGGTAGCTGATATACCAGAGGTTAGACCTTCCTTTTAAAGGTGACTGGCTGGCTAGAAAACAGCTATGCTTCACAGTCCTGGTGGACAAGTTGAATGTGAGTCAAGTGTGCCCTTGTGGCAGTGAAAGCTGACCAACACTGGGCTGCATTGGCAAGACTGCAGCCAGCAGGTTGAGAAAAGTGATTATTCCACTCTACTTGACAGTCATGAAGCCACATCTGAGGTACTGTGTCCAGTGCTGAGCTTCCCAGTTCAAGAGAGATGTTAGCTAACTGCAGAGAGTCCAGCAGAGGAAAACTGAATTGGTCAGGGACCTATGGAGAGCCTAAAGGACATCATAGGCTTGTTTAGCCTGGAGACGAGGAGGCTAAGGGAGGACCTAATTTCTGCCCTCCACTACCTAAAAGGGCTTTATAGATGGAGCCGAACTTCTCAGAGAGGCACAGCAAAAGGACACACATCAACAGTCACAAGTCATATCAGGGAAACTTACTGTAGGTCCCTCCCAAGCTAATTTGATCATAAGTCTATCTACTTTAAATGTTCTCTGCGCGTATCAAAAGGCCATTTAAGGAGTTTTCTGAGCTGTTTCTTTCCAGGAAGCTCTGTCCCTAGATCACAATCCTTAATATTTTATCCTTGGTTTTCTGGCTGCTGCTTCTCCACAGCTTCTCCTCCATCCTCCTTGTCAAGCGGTCATTCTCAATGAATAGCCCTAGATCTTTTCCAGACAGCACCAGAGTGATGTTAATTTAATCTTTGTCTACTCTACCCAACCTGAAAATAGCAGTGATGATATTTATTTCACACATAAACCACGTGGTGAATTTATAAGCAGCAGTAACAGTACTCAAGTCATCATTTTATGGTCTCAGACATTTCATTTCTCACAATCCACTACCTTAGTTAGAACTCAGCTTGTTTATGGAAAATCTTTCAGTACAAACAAATACAAATATATACTCCTATCAGAGTTTACATTCACTATTAAGACTGATAAACAGAGCAAATTTCTGCTCCCCATAGGTGAGGAAATTGCTTCCATTTCCAAGGCCTGCGTTATCTGATAAAACTATACTGCCTTCCCCTCTTGTAGTGCCCTGCTGTCATAAATGAGTCCTACCAAAATGAAAAAAAAAAAATCCATAGAAAGGTGGAATTTGTCTTTTGTGTTAAAGTAAATGGAAAAAATAATTGGAGTAAAGACAAGCTTCAGAAAAAATATCTGTGATCATAAACGATAGCACACAACACTCCATTATGATTATTTTTTCTGCTGTTTCTATGAACATTTATCTAAGAATGTACTATAAAGTTTAGAAAGATTCTAAAGCAATCAACATGAACGTGCAAATTTAAGTTATGCCCTGATTTAGATAGAAAAGTTGATTTACACCTGTACTTACTGTCTGCTGTAACACAACTGGCTGGAGCCTTAAATACAGAACATTTGTTGCTGCTTGAATATCCAGGAGTAATAACTGACACTGAGGGTCGTAAATTTAAAGCAGTGTAGCCTTCCTCATCCTCCATCTCCAGTTTGTCACACTTTTCCTGCAGTAGCAGTGCTCTGGGAGGAGGGACACACTGCAGCGAGACCAATGTTGAGGCGATGGGAATGGTTCATGTTTCAGCATTTCCAGTGAAACCACAGAGGAAACTGGCTCTCTTCTGATTACTGTGTCATAGTGAAAGTGTAGTATATTGAAAACACATTAAGGAGTTAAAGTGACATGTCAAGGATGGGTGTTTTCTTCCTGAATGTGAAGATTGGGAGTCTTGGTTCCTGTCTGGAACCTAAGACTGTTTCATTTAACTATCCATCTGACCTGGCCCTGTAAATACAGCAAACATCAGGATATTCTACCGCCTTAAAATAAGATGCTCTAGAAACAGTTGCTATTTGAGTTAAGATATGAAAGATATCTGTTCATGTGTCAGAGTACAAATACAACACATCAGCTGCACTGAAAGCAATAGGCTGTATTTCCATACACTGTTATGAAATAAATGAAAAATGAAATTATTCTGCAAAAATTCACTGAAATAAATGCTAGAAGGGGAATAGCTGAGCTGAAAGGATGGTGAGGCCAAGAGTTTGGCAGGATTCACACAACCACTCAGCCTGTGTCAGAGAAAGACCAGATGACACTGAGGACCTCTCTGCTGTTGCACTGTACGTGGAGGTGACTGCAGAAGTGGCTTTTCCATCGTCACTCTCCATCTCTTGCTCTTTGCAGTGCCTGGCTCCAGTGCTGCACTGTAGTTCTTAAACATCTTCAGTGACCAACTTTCCTTAGCAGAACACTTGCCCAGACCTGATGAGTCATGTCATGGTGACAGGGTGAGTCAGAAGGAAATTGCAAGAGAGGAATTTCTGTGGTAGCTGTTCCTGCTCTTGTGTGTAAAGTTTAGAATCCCCCATTTGCAAAATAATATCAACAGACTAGAAATACACTGTAATAACTGGGCTATTCTTCCTGCCTTGCTGTGCAGATGATAGATTTTTTCAGAGCAGAAATATCTCTGGCTGCATGTATTTCTTGCATGACATTTTACCTGTATGCAAAGAGGAGACATGAGGGAAAAGATGGGAGTAGAGTGCTGACAGTTTTGTTACACAGACAGGCACACAAGGGGTAGCATTCACTGCGTATCCATGGTGCATCCATAATTTCCTCATAAAAACCTCATGCTAAATATGGTGCAAAAATCCTTGTCTGTCGGGTCTGAAAACTGTATGTTGGCACCTTAATGTAAAAAGGGCTTTTCTGCAGAGAACTAGGAGTCAGGTGTGTCTATGCTACAAATACAGTTGCTGCACCAGAGACTGCTTTTGGGCTAGCAGTAAATTGACCCAAAAGATCAAGGCCACAGCAAGATATGGTATAGCCTTGTGGCTGCCTGTCAGCGTGGGGAGCTGTCGATCTCAGCTCACGTTTGTCTTCAACAAACTGCAGAAACATCTGGGATTCTCCCACCTGCTCTTAGGTATGTGTCATTAATGAAGAAACATCCTAGAAATGTCTTTCCAGTTTCCTCACAGTCACTCTAATATAAGAGGAAACAAGATCAGACTTTTTTTTTTAAATTTTTTATTTTTCTGGCAAATTACAGCAAAGCCCTTCATTATCAAGAAAGGACGCACCATGAATACAGTTCAGGATACCTTCCACATGAGAGTTCTTATGTCAGTGTAGCTGATATGAATGCTAATAGACACTCTTGGAAGTCACCAGGGCTGTGTCTGCACTGCAGGGCAGAAGCACTCTGCATTTTCACCCCTGAAGACAGAAACAGCTAGGAGAGGAACTGAGAGGGGCAGCTAGGAGAGGTTATATCAGAGATGCGAGTGATGAGTGTAAACAGCAGAGAGGAAGGGAAATCCACTAAAGTTTCTGGAGCATGAAATTGGTATTTCAAAATAACACCGGAAATGTTCATGTTGGTGATCAGAAACTGCTGTGTAGTGCTGAGATCAGTGAGACGCTAGAACAGCCCCTTGAAGGGAATGACTAGTGCTTTAGCAGCCCAGCTGCTACACCACTGGTAAATGGCCCACAACAAACAATCTGCACTGCAATCCACAAGGAATACACAAGTCTCCAGAGGGATCCAAGCTAGCAATTTGTGGACTTTTTGCTCAGATCAAAACACTGTTATGGGACTGAGATTTCTTATTCCAACCTGACTGTCATTGTTCTACAGAGATGTGGAGGGAGACATTTTGTTGATTAACACTGCTTGGGGTATTTTCACTATGGCTGGGTTTGTAGACCCTTGCTCAGCACTTTAAGTTAGTAGTATGGCATTCCAGGAAATATCCTAAAAATACATAAAAAGAGGTTCTGTTCATGCCTCTGACTGAACCCTAGCGTAACTTTTGGAATAGATCAAAAAAAGTAGAAAATTAGAAAAGTAGAAAAGAAGAACTAACAGCGTCAGGAAGAAGTATAGAGCATGGAAGAGAGCTAGACGTTTGTGTCTTCTCCTGTGACACGTGCACAAGTCCTTATGAGGACTATGAATCCCTGTGCTCCAGAGCAAATATGATTATTAATACAATTCAGGGACACCTTGGCCCACCTTCTGAGGATAGCTGTGTTTGTGTGTTGCATACTCCAGCCTACTAGCGTATTAAAGCAGTCAGATCAACAAGACATCGGAAGCATCTCCTAAATGGAAGTGTTTAATCCTCATCACTTGTGTTATGTTACAACTGTACAGTTAATATTAACTGACAAGTGGTATTAGGACTGTATCAGCGGATGCTGGGAGAGGAGCAGTATCTTTATGTGCTTGTCTTGTCACTGAGCTTTTTTTTTTTTTCCTGGCCATCACTTTTGGCCATTTTGTCCATCACTTGTGTTGGTTAAAACTGAGTAATCATTTGGCAGTTTTGGATCTGGAATGACAGACTTGGGTCACTCCTGGAGCCTGTCACCATGTCCTTTTCCTTAGTACGAAGATATTTTTACATATGTCTAAAAGATAACGAAAACAAGGAAATGTATTAGGTTCAATCCAACATGTTTAAATTCTCATATGATAGTTCTGAAAAACAAAATAAAAAATTCCAACCTTACAGAATGTCTTCTAGCTTCTCATAATCATTTTGGTCTGACAAACCAGTCCTCCTGCCACTGGTTGTTACCTCGCTGTAATTGGATGGCGGGCTTTTCACAGATATAGTAAAGATTTTCTAGGCATCTTCTGCTATATATGGTAGTATGATGCATATATCCACAGTGATAGAAGGAATCTAAATGCTTTGTCCTAGGAAAGAAAAATCTTTGTTGTTACATTTTATCTCATTCAAGTGGTGCATCCTCTCCCCTTCCAAAAAGAGCCGTCTTTGCAAAAATTACTTATGTGTCTTACATGAAGAATATATACCCCCAACAAAGAAATACAGAGTTTAGTGACATTGTGCACCAACTCACAGGAGACTGGCCCTGTCCTGAACATGCCAACAAGCACCCTCAGCAGACTCTAAGAGTGGATCCTAAACTGTTTCTTGTACCTGACAGTAAGAAACGCTAACTCTTGGGTACCGACTGGAGGGTGGCAGAGGCTGTTTCAACAGAAATGTTAAGAGGATACTGCCCAATAATGAAAAGGAAAATTGGCAAAGCAGGTTTGAAAGCAAGAAGAAAAATATACTGTATTTCTGAAATGACATGTTAGTCTGAAATGAAATTATTCTAGAGATTAAATAGTGTCTTGTAAAAAAACAAAAAAGTATAAAATCAAAAGCATGATATGGAACACTGAAACAAGATGTCAGATACAAGAGAAACATGACGTTTATGGTCAATCTGAAACTAAATTGTGGAAATGAATAGTCAGGGTACTTTTTTTTTGCCCAGTAATAGTGCCTAGATCACCCTCCAAGCAGTCCTAGGTGGGGCCAAGAAAAAATCTGAAATGGAAAAGTGAGAGCCAGAATACAGAGAAAGCTGTATAAAAGTTGGCTGTTCAATGTTCCCTTTGTGTCAGAGAAACTGGGAGTTGCATGTGGGTGAGGACCAATTTTATGTATTGTGAGAAAGCTGCCCACTTACCAAGACTTTTGTTCTTCTGTAACACTTGTGTTGTCTAGCCAATACCACTTTGTCTGTTGAGCTCTAAATATTAATCCAAGCCAGTATAATCCTGTAGGAAATTTTTGTACCACTTCCTATGCAGATAAGGACAATTCAAAACAGATATTCAGGAAGATATTAAAAATAAATATCTAGGCTCAGAAGTTGAAAGCATTAATGGAAATTGCCTAAAGAACTTAAATACCACAAATTGCTAACCTGTCAGGACAAGTTCTGCACTTACACGAAAAGCCTGGTATCAAAGGCGAAGTGATAACAGAGCTGTTTTTAATTGGTGAGAAGATACACTTAGAGCTCTGAAGAGCAATGTCACCCTCATCAATCTGATTCAAACCCATTGGGTGAAACTGGATCGTTCGTCTCCACTTTAGTCATGAATCATTCCTCCTCCATTACTCTGTCCTTAGCATTTGTCAACAGCATAAAGGAGGCCTCTGCAGGGAGCCGTTGGGTTTGATTTGTTGAATCTTCACACTTGGCTCTAGCATCGTTTACTTATTCCCAAGAGCTGGACCATGACAAGTAGAGGAGGTCTTAAAGTTAGGCATTTAGCGATATTCTGTTCTTAAAAAATGCTCTGAGCAGAACAGGTAACAATGTAAATTTAAGTAATGCTGCTTGAGGGAAATCTCTGAAGTTTTGAATTCAATTTTTTATGTTTTTCTCCTCCTTCCTTCACTTATCATTGTCACTCCCAGTGCACTTGTCCATTTTCTCTTTTTCCTCATATGTCTCAATGCCATCATTAAGAAAGCTAGAACAGACTGCACCTCACAATCTTTGCTGTCACCAGTTTGGGAGGGTGAGAATAAAGCTGCTCCCTTTTACTTGTGGGAGAAGTTATGGCTCGGTGAGAGGGGAACTGGCATTTGTCAAGTGCTGGAGAGCAGGCAGGCCCAGCCCTGACTGCTAGCTCTTGACATCTAGGTCTAGACATTGTTTCTGCCCTCAGTCTTCCAACACATCCACTGGCATCCAGAGGCAAAAGCAATGTTTCCCTCTACACCTAGCATTTTCTCTTCCCGTGTCAGTTTATTTTCATTTACTGAAAGATTAGGTTAGATTTCAGCAACTTGCTGCCAAGTGTTTTAATTTTGATTGAAAAGATGAGATCAGTTTTTGTGGAGAGAACTTCCACAAAATGGGGAGGACTATGCTTCACCTATGGGGAGACCAGGTTAAAAGAGGCTTTCACACTAATGTCTTACCAAATCCTTGTATGGATCCGTAATACTTGTTAAATTAGTGAACTCATTGCCCACAACAAAACAGCCATGGAACTGCTTTCACCAGTCATCCCAGTAAATAGCCAGCCATGGCAAGCCGTGGCAAGATGGGCTGTCTTCCACTGCCAGCCGCTCAAAGGGGAGTGCTTTGTGTGGCCACACTACGTCCTAGGACTGCCCAGGACAACCTGATCAATGTAGAAAATCTCCTGCTAACAATGCCATTTAAGAAAGTTATCTGTGAAGTGAGTAGCTGATAGGGCACATGAATTTCCTCCATGCTAAACACAGTGAGAACCCATTCCATACCAACTTCGCTGCCTCTTTTATCAGAAGAAGAGTAGAGTTTTGTGAGGAACAAAACTGGTGACTCTGTTCCCATGACTTCTTTTCCTTGGACAGGTAGTAACACATATGGCCACCTTCCCACTTCCAGTTTGCAGGGCAGAGTACACAGTTCTGGCCTGGAAAAGGAAAACCATCATCCTGTTTCTGTTCCCACGCTGTCCCTCACAGAACATCACTGTCGGCCTGTGACAGCAAGATCCTTAGGGACTGAGGATGTTTGAGACGATCCTTATTCAGTCAAAATCCCACTGTGGTCCCAGAAGGTTCAGGTAATGAAAGAGATGAAAATTGAATCACAGCCCCTGCCCCCCACCCCATCATTCCCATTCCTTTAGCACTGGGGGAGGAGGTTCAGGTGCTGCAGATGGGATTTATTTTGCTTATTTTTAGGATCTACAAAGATGGCATGAGTGAACCTATCTGGATTCCCATTTTTGTCAATGGACAGAAGTAGAGACCTAGACAGCTTGTCTGCAGAACAATATCCGGACTAATGAAATCCCCTTTCCCAACAATCACAATGGAATCCCTTCGCCCGGTGCCCCTACTCCTCACAGTATAATTGCTGAAGAGAACTGATTGTCTGGCTGGCTCATTGTCAGATGCTACTTAAATAACTGAGCTGTGGCAAACTGACTTCAGAAATGGGACACAGTCAGGAAAGAGAGTGTGAATGCTCAGGTTGGTTTAGCTACGCTTCACCACACATCTCTTCTGATTTTAGGAGATTACTGTCTGACCTGGGGTTGGTACTAGCACACTGTCCTGTGTGTGGACTGCTGTTCACATAGAGTGCAGTCAGTTGTTTAATTCTCAGGCACCACTGTAAAATTGTCTATCAGATAGAGGTAAGCATGTTGTAGAGATCTCTGAACTAGTGCTGAGGGGAACTGGCACATCCAGAAGGCATCCCCACAGAACCATTTTCTTATGCAAAGTAGATCCTGAAACCCTGGTAGCACTACCAGGCACATATGGGCAGGCTGGGTGCCTCTCTCCAGACACTGTGTGCACCAGATATGCTCATCACCTGCTTTCTAGGTGGTTACATATGAGAAAGCACAGGCTTACCTGAGGGGATGGACCTGGGTAGACACAGAAGACACATCTCATTTCCTTCCCCGCCATATTGAAAGATAAACCCTCATCAAAACTTTTTGATTTACCATTATTTTTAAGCATTTTTTCCCCTTCCAAGCACAGCTGATTTCCTATTGCTTGCAGCATATTTGAGAAATTTCCATGCAGCTCATTTTTTGTCATGTTGAGGTCTCTAAGTTGTGTCCTGTAGTCCTTGGGAATCTGGTAAACTGAAATTCACAAAAAGACATTTTCCAGTGCTGTCCTTCAGAATGGGCAGGATGCAGACAGGGAATGACTTGGCAGATTGTTAGGGATAAATAAACCATTTGGGATAAATGTTATTCCTCCCTGAACAGTTGCATGCAAGGGCTGCTGAGATGGAGAACGTTTGCATGGTGGATTTCTTATTATTTGGCTGTGAGCGAACAAAAAAATTAAAGTGTCACTTTTTTTCATATATTTCCATTGTGTATCTTTCTCTTATATTGGTTTCCAGGCTGTGCTTTTTTCCTAAAAATGTGAACTGCGGCTCTGGATCACAGTGGAATTGTGGTAGATGAGAGGTAATGGACACAACTTGTTCACTGTGACACAAAGCTTTTCCCTTCCCTTCAGATCCAGTATTGTCAAAGGGGAATTCACTCTGTCCCTAGTCAGTACGGTCAGATTGTGGATACAGTTTTTAGGAGACCAGAAAATGGCAGTCAGAGCAAGCAGTGAGTGTCCTACTCCACCCCTTTCCAGCTCCCCTCCATGTTGCTCGTTTCTAGCCTCATCACATTGAGAAGAGGAGAAAGATGCTGTGGCAAGGGAAAATATCTGGTTTGTCTGTTCTCAGCTGAACCAGAAATTGCACCTGAAGGAGATGCCAGTCTGGTGTTATTCAGTATCTTGAGCCCCCCAGCAAACAGAAACGCATTAGTACTTACATAAAACTGCCAGGGTCACCAGCGCCATCAGCAATGCCAGGCACAGTGTGATCAAAATCGGGACTATTGGACAGCAAGAGCGGGATGAAGTGGGAGGTCCTGGGAGGAATTAAATAATGAAATGGAGGTGTGATACTAAGGGAATGATGAGCATATTTCATTAAATCACAGCCATCTTTATGGTGCATTGGTCAATAAATAATTCCTTTTACTTTATGGTTGTATGCTCCTGCTGCAGAGTCTTTGCACACAGCAAAAGATGCCCAGACAAAGTAAGAGAGTGAGAGATCACATCAACTCAGTGGAAAATGTGGACAGCCTCAGTCCTTTTGAAGGCCATAAACTGTGGCAAGAAAGATATTGAGAAAGCAAGATGTTGCAAAATCTAGAATGTTGATTGCTGGAAGCTGAAAACAAATATGCACTTGTATGTTTGTGGTAATTTGTGATGTGAAACATATCTGTGGTAATCTGGTTAATTTGAATGCTACAGTGAACTGCTGTGGTACTTTATGGTAGTTTGAGATTTCTAGCTAGAAATTCACAGAGAATTTTCCTGTAATAAGGGTTACAGCCTAGATACAGAAATAAGCACTCAGTGATGAGAAAAAGAAGCAATCATTGCCTGAGCAAGGGAAATTTTAAGCATGGAGGTCATCCAGAAGAGACCTTGTTTATAGGAACTTGATGATTTCATGGATTAAGGTGCACTGAAGGAGGGAGAAAAACCATTCAGTTTGTCAGGGAAGCATTAAATCTAAGGCAGATATTAAAGTTACCACTCTATGGGCTTTTGTGGAGAGCTGCAACCAGCTTGACTTAATCTAGTAAAGGCAGTAGAATGGGAATGTGAACAGAAAGTTGCTAGTCTAGAAAAGGAAAAGGAGTATTTAAAATTGGGGAGTGAATTGCTGAAAAAGTAGGAACTGAAATTTAGTATGTTGAGCTGAAGGAACAGGAATGGAAACTATGCAGTCTACCTCTCCTACAAATAACCTGTGGTGAAGCAATCCTTGGTAGAATGCTGTACAAGACCTCACTCTATAGAAACTCAAGTTGATAAATTATATGAGGTGAAAGAAGATCAAGCAATGGATGTTGTCTTGAACTGGGGCATAGATCACTGCTGGCTTATCTTCAGCCTCCTGTTCACCATAAACCCCAGGTCCTTTCCAGCAGAGGCCTCCACAGTCAGCCTGCTCCCAGTCTGTACTGGTCTATGCCTGGGATTAGTCCAGCCTCAGGGCATGACAACTTGTGGAGCTTCATGGGGTTTCTGCTCATCCAATCCTCAAGATTCTCAAGACTCCTCAGTATTGAAGCTCTAGCACTTGGTAGCATCAGACACAACCCGTAGTTTCGTATCATTATAAATTTGCTGAAGGCACACTCTGTGCCATTTTTAAGGTATTTACTATTATTATTATTTATATTATTAAACAATATATGCTCAGTATCAACCCCTGAGGGACCTCTGAGGGACTCTGCCACCGAATAGATGTTGAGCCATTAGTTACTTCCCTTTGAGCCTGCTAGTCCAGCCAGTTTTCAATGTACCTAATGGCCTATAACTTCCTCAGCTTTAAAATGGCAATACTGTAATAGACACTGACAAAAGCCCTGCTGAATATATATTACATCTGCCACTCTCCCTGCACTTGCATTTCATCACAGAATGCAAACCCACTCTAGGGAAGTGCTCTATCTGCTGGGTATTGCATAAAAGAGAGATACCCAGGCCCTTCACAAAGAGAAACAACATCTCCTTTTTGCATTGTTTTCCAAAGTCTGATTTCACAGGCATACGACAGATACACTCAGAGATAAAGCCTGCACAGGAGAATCACATACCTTATAGACCTTAACAAGACTTAAGGACACACTGACTGCTAGGACATATGGGTATTTTTAAGGTCAAAGTGCTTCTCTACATGCTCTGAAGCTGTGTATTAGGTGCCTGGAGAACTTCAGGAATAGAAATTTGAATCCCTTAAGGCAGACTGCTAAACAGACTCATGTGAATTTGAGCTAAAGGGCAAAAAAATTTTGTTCCTACCCCTACAAAGTCACAGCCCCAAGCTGAAGACTGAAAGTATTATAGTCCGTGCTTCCTGGAGCTTTTAGATGAGACAAGACAAAGAAAGAGTGAGATTTCATAAACAAATACAAAAAATTTTCTGGGCAGCAATATGAGTCAAGACCAAACAGAATTGTTAGCTTTGCCTCATTTAATTAAAGTATTTCCTCAAGAGTTTCCTTAGGTGATGGTTCCCTGTACTGTATTTTATAACCTCACACTGCTTCTGCTACATCTAGCACAACTGAAGGGGCCTTGGGATGGGTTGTCCTTCCTGTACAGTACTCCTGTGGTCCTAGAGTGGATATATTTATTCATTGGGGTTGTTTCAATTTGACGCTTGCAAAATAATGCACAGACTGTGCTGTGCCCTCTCAGAATGGTGCTTTCTCATCACGAAATATGCATTGTCTACCCTGGGACATAGAAACAGGTTATCTGTAGTCGAATGAGGATACTGGTGTCATTGGATGTTAAAGGAAACATCCCAGAAGCCCAGAGCTTAACACAAAGACAGTTCAGATTTTTATCTTTTTTTTTTTTTTTTTTTTTTTGCCCCTGAATGATACTTTGGCAATGCTCAAAGCCACAACTTAACAATGATCAAAAAACATATGTTAAAAAAACATAACATGTTCAAAAACCCAGAACATATGTTCAAAAAACATAAAAGCGTTCAAAACCACTGCTCTTTGATACAGAATTCCCCAGAGAATACCTTCTGAATCACAAGCAAGTTGTCCACCTGTTTGTAAACCTCTGCTCCAGAGCCTGACCCCACAAATAGCTAGCACTTTCTATGTTCTTTTTTTCCATGAGTTGCACCACTCAAATCTAGAGCTCATCTTCACACGTGCTCTTAAGCAATTTAACACAAATTAAGAAAAATTAATTTAAAATTAGTATTTAAAATTCATTCAGCCCTTTAACAGATACAGCCGTCTCAAAGACCAGTGCCTTAATTCAGGCTAGAGCTTCAGAAGTGAAATAAAATGAGTCAGTTAAAGCTAATTCAGTTCTAAGCTTGATTGCAAATGCATGGAGAAATTAAATGGAACTGATCCACTTTAAAAATTAGTTCAAATTAACTCTTTTGATGTTTAGACAATTAGGACTATTTGTGGGACTTAGTATAGTTGTCAGTAATATGCTTTTCCATGAAATAGTAACATCACTATTTCAGGTATACCTTCCAAACTCTAACAAGTTCAGGCAGAAATGCAAGCAATAAAAACCAGGACACATTTATAACTAGTATAACTTTTCTGATAATAACAAAGCTAACAAAGGCCCCTTGGGCATATAATTAAAAGTATTTCCTGTCCCATCTACTTTAGCAAGAATAAATCATAGAAGTTTTATAGATACTACACCTTTTTCCTTAGTATCTTCAGGCTCTGTGATATTATCCAGCTCATAGCTGTTTTCAAATTTCAGATTTGCATATGTTACTTCTTCTGTCATAGCTGGTAAAAAGAAAAGCGTCAGAACAAAAAGGTAGAAAAAGATCTAGCATTTGCAGCTAGTAAGCTAGGAAGAAAATCCACCCCTTTGTGGGATTTCCTTATATTGCAGATATAAATGAAGCAGCAAAGACATCCAGATACATCTGAGCTTCCTCAATCACAGTACTGCCAAGAATATGTTCCTCCCTCACTCGTTGCTATGTTCTCTTTATTCCTCTTTACGTCACTTCTACCTTCCTTGACTAGCACATATTTCTTTCTGCCATTATTGAAGAAAACACAGCCACTTCTGTAGAACTCGTCTCTTTTCATTAGAACTCTTCTTCTTTTGGAAAGACAACATTTAATTCCTGATTACATCACATTCAAGCTTGACACACAGAATTGAATAACATGTTTTACAGCTTTGAGGCTGTCCTTTAGTTTGTGCAGCTGTGTTCAGCAGCAGATTTGTGAGAATGCTTTAGTTTCTGTTTCCTACTGGAATGTGCTGAAAGCAAACCAGATGGTGGACTTGTATCTTGAAGCTGGCAAGTTGTGTTCTCATCCAAAAGAAGTAAGAACTTGTGCTCAGGGCTGGTGCCTCAGCTAGGATATATCAGGGTGTTGGCTTTTACCTTCCATGCCAACTTCCCATAGTGATCATTTGGTCTGGGAGCTCTAAGTCACCAAACTAGAAGGACCTCTTGAAGAGGTCCTCCACTAAGTTTTCTGGCATTAATGTTTTATTTCCATTTCTGGAATAATTTTCTTTATTTCTCGTTTCTTCTCCAGATCTAATGGCATGAGGAAAAGGATACACTAACACTCAGATTTTGAGACTGCAGAGTAAAGTCAGTCTTCAGGAAAATACATTTCATGTATCTCCCTCACACAGATGGACACAGCTGTAGAAACTACCTTTCTCTGAGGTGAACAAACAATCCCACAGAGGAAAAGAAATAACAGGGAGACCTGGTTAGCCAAGAAAGGAGTACACGATTCATTGCATGAGAAATTGTCCGCCTGCTCTACTGCTGTGTGCCCCCCATGAGTCTATCTGCATTTCTGAACAACTCATTCCCCACTGATGTTTAGACCCTGTTTATCTATGAGGACAGCCATTTCTTTGTTATGCTGGTATCCCATAACTGAGACCATGAGACAAGATCTTCTAGAGCAAGAACAAAATATTCAGTTGATGCAAAAATGTCAGTGATTCTACCTGGAGTGGAAAGGCAGACAGACACACTCCTTAATGAAAGCAGGAGCAGAATAGATTTTCTGAGACATTTTAAGCTCCTCTTCATGATGTTAACACTTCCACAGTTGTGAAACTTTAAATGTGCATGACAAAAGCAGAATGTCTTGAGTTTCCGGTACAATTTTTGCAATTTAGCAGAAATGATGAATGGAACAGAAATAGATTACGGATGCACATTACCACCTGAGTGACTATCCTGAGGCTTAAGTACGCTATTCCACCCTGTGCTAGGAGTGTAAAGTGTTCTAAAAATGAGCAGGACTATAAACTAATCCTCCTTTGTACTTCTGGATCTGCATAACTGAGACTTAGGCTTTCATACTTTGCTTTACTCAGAAAATTAACCAAACATTATTCTTTATATCAATGCTAAAATCAAAATGACTAATCTAAATTAACAAAAGTAATTTAGATCATTAAGATACTGGATCAGCTATGCAGATGGAACATTAAAAAAAATACATTTAATACAAAATATCAAAAAAACAGCCAAGGTTTCCAGAAACCAAACTCTGCTAAAAATCAACCTGACCTGGGTTTGTTTGTTTGTGGGTTTTGTTTGTTTTGTTTTGAGTGTTTGTTTGGGTTGTGTCCTCGCCCCTCCCCCCCGCCCCTCCTCCCCCAAATGTGCTTGTCTGGGAAAGTGTCATTGGTAAAACATGTTTATTTGTAAATACCTAAAATGATCCATCAGATTTGTGTACCAAAATAATTGTGGAGATTTTGAAAGTTCCACTCTACATCCTCTCTTAGGCACTAAGTTAAAGGATTTCAACTTTCAGAGACTCTTCCTTGGCATAAAGGAGGCAAGCCAGCACCCAGCACCTCTGAAAGCTATAAAATTTTCATGTAGGCATTAAGAAAAAAAAGCATCAGTATAATATCCTTTTCATTTATTTATTGCCTATTATGATTTAATATTTGACTACAGACAATGAAAAATTAAGAGAAACCATATGTAAGGTCTAAAATAAAGATAAGGCTCTGACAGAAAACCTGTATAATCATCCTGTTGTAGTATGACTACTTGTCAGCTGAGAAATGCTGTCTCTTCTCCATTTCTTAACTGACCCTTGTACAGAGTGAGAAAACTTCTGGCTGTTTGAAATTGCTGTGGTTTAACCCCAGCCAGTAACTGAGCACTATGCAGCTGCTCGCTCACTTCTCCCCCCACAAGGAGATGGGGAGGAGAATGAAAGAAAAACAACTCATGGGTTAAGATAAAGATAGTTTAATAGGATAACAAAGGAAGATACTAATACTAATAATACAAGTGACGCACAAATGCAATTGCTCACCACATGCGGAAAGAAAAAAACAACCTGATGCCCAGTCCATTTCTGAGCACCAATGCTGCCTCCCAGCTAGCTTCTCCAGTTATATGAGCAGCATGATGCTGTATGGTATGGAATATCCCTTTGGCCAGTCTGGGTCAGCTGTCCTGGCTGTGCTCTCCCAGCTTCTTGTGCACCTGGCAGGGCGTGGGAAGCTGAAAAGTCCTAGACAATACAACTACCTAGCCACAACTAAAAACATCAGTGTGTTATCAATATTATTCTCATTCTAAATCCAAAACACAGCACTATACTGGTTACTAGAAAGAAAAATTAACTCTATCTCAGCTGAAACCAGGACAGAAGTATTAAAAAATGTCATAAATGTGATAATTTCAATGTTTGTTTGATCTAAGCATCTGACTCCAAGAAAATTCTGGACTTACAGGAAGAAACCCTTGCTGTTTATTTAGTTGATACATAATTTGTTGTGCTGCATCTCAAAATGCATTGTGAAGATCATTTGCTAGTTGGCAGTGCTGAAGTAAATTGGAGAAAGATTTCTTGACTGAATCTAAAACATAGAGTGTTTCTATTTTGTTGTAAGCAAATGCAGCTACAGTTCATTCTCCTGAAATTCTTAAGGAATGGAAAAATAAAATGGGGTGAAATTCAATAATGCAAAAGGCAAAGCCACATAAAGGGGAATTGGTAGCCAGAACTTTCTGAATTAGAAAGGACTCAAAAAGAGAAGTGCTTGAGTGTAATAATATTTCCTGTGAGCTTGAGTAGGAACTAGGAATATACAGTGTCTGTTAAGATCTCATACCAGTTACCTCAGAAGAAGTGTCTAGAGCAGAGGTAGTGAAATTTAAGTGCTGGTACATAAAGCAGTAGTGACACTACATCCAGAATACTCTGCATCATTGTTCTGATCCTGAAACATCAAGAAGGATATGATCTGTTTGGAATAGGTGAAGAGAAGGGCTATATGTAAAAACAGTTGGATATAGTTTCTGTCATACTTCAGGAAACTAAATGATCTTGGATTGTTTATCTTCGCTCGTTAAAGACAAGTAAAATTGAAACCAGGGCAGAAGTATTAAAAAATGGCATAAATGTGAGAATTTCAATGTTTGTTTGATCTAAGCACCTGACTCCAACAAAATTCTGGGCTTACAGGAAGAAGTCCTTGGAGAGTAAAAGAGTGCTGAAGAATGTCTGCCCAAGAGTAAAGGATTATAAGCTAGTTTATGAATATTTTAAAGCTGTAAATTAGAACAAAAATGTCTTACACAGGTTAGGTGAAATTCTGTAATAGCTTTCAAATGGGAGTATCCATTATAATTCAACCCCCCATGTAAGCTGATCTTACACTTTCATCTTCTGTTTTGGAAAAATAGACCTTTCCCAAAATACAGGTTGATAGTCATACATAAGGTTCATGAATTGCTATTGTACTCATAAAAGCTGATACAAAGTCAAATACCACAGGAAGGATCCATTCAATTGTAAGGCACTTTTTTTTTTAAACTAAACCACAAACCCACTATTACAAGAGTAAAAACAAGCCAACAAGAGAATCAAAAGAATCCTCAAAACCAAAAAAAACTGTAAGAGAATTAGCTACATCCCTAAATCTCACAGCTGCTCATCTATGCATGTAACATACCACAATTGAGGCAACATATGCCTTCAGAAGAGCTAGGGAAGTGAAGTAAATGAATCAGACCTACTGGAATATATATATACTCAGACCAGCAAGCTAGAGTGAATAAGATCGAGTAGCTGATGGTGCATAAGCAGTTCTCCTAAAACTCAACAGAACAGAAAAATTCAGTAGTACAAATTAGAAAGCCATGACTTTGGAAGATGAATAGATATAATGACTGCTTGGAACAATAAGTTCCTCTGCTGGAAATGACTGTAAAAGCTGGTCACGGGATGTATATGTACCATTTGCATCCTGTGAGCATGATAAACTTTGGGAAGTGTGTTCTTAACAGAAACAGAGACAGGTGCTCAGGCTTTGCTTTATCTGGAATCCCCTTATGGTCAAAGCATCTCTGGTCAGAAAAGATAAACAAAAACTAGAGTGCAGAAAAAGGCTGTGCTTATGAGGGAATGTGAGGCCTCTCTTACAGGAGAAAGACTGAAAATCCTGTCTCAGTTTGGCAGAATGCCATCTGGAAAGGGAAATGGTTGGCCTCATAGATAAAGAGGGTCTAAACATCAGTGGGGAATGAGTTGTTCAGATCTGTGATCTGACATCTTCTACAAAGGCAGTGATGGCAGTTGGAGGAGCAGGAGAGGATGTCCTCAGCTCTTCTGCTTCCCACTCCCCATAAGGGCACCACAATGCAACATGGGCAGTTTATGAAATAGAGGAACCATTATTTCTGGTTTATCCTGTTGCATGGAAAAGAACCAATGGTAAAAAGAGAGAATTTCGGTCCTTCCTGCTAAGGCTGGCCCTGTATTTCTGAACACTGCTGAACAGCAAGAAATGCTTCCAGCTGCACTTCAGTTCAAGTGGACAGTTCAGCTAGCGTCAGGCCCTGGTGC
This sequence comes from Grus americana, assembly GCF_028858705.1. Lineage (NCBI taxonomy): Eukaryota > Metazoa > Chordata > Aves > Gruiformes > Gruidae > Grus > Grus americana. The sequence continues at coordinate 84,361,261 of NC_072852.1, forward strand.
AGTTTACAGTAACCCTGTTGCAAATTACCAAACAGCATTATGACTTTCCAAGGTTCTAAAAGCTTGAAGCCACAACTCTAATGAGGCCTGAGCCTGAGAAACCAACACTAACAATCAAAGCTGGGTCTTAATGGTTGCAATGTTTGAAGGCTTCCAGCTCGGATGATCAGTCTGTTGATTAGTTTGGTTGGTATTTCCTCTTGTACATCTTCTCTTCCCTATTAGATAATGATGACCTGGGAGGGTTTTGGTGTTTGTTTGTTTGTTTGTTTTTTACTTTCCCATGTTTCTTCTTTCTTTTGTTTCTTTATAGTCTGGAATTCTGCTTCCTTTTGACATCTCAAGACTTCTTGTTTCTCCAAAAAGGTTACCATACCTCCTAGTGTACAAGTATTTATAATGTGTCATGTTTTGTTAGAAGCCTATGTTATTCAGTTCAAAGAACAAAATAACTACAGAAGTGGTATTTGATCCATGTTTCAGAACAACAGGATAGGTCAAATTTCTGGTTGTCTGAACACTGAGTCATTTAAGTGAAGAAATTGGTTCAGGATGTAATACTTCTCAGATGAACAATGAGTTTCTGCAGACCCTAGCAGCTCTTCTTTGTGAAATGAGTTTTTCTGTTTTAAATTCCCTTTTCCTTCATTAAAAGAAAAAAAAAGATTTTGGAGAGTCAAAGATCACAGCCAACATTATTTAGAACATCGTTTATTAATTAAGTTATTATTGGTAGAGCCATGCAGTTATTGCTAGAAGCAGATGGCTATTGACAAGACACATTCTCTTGCTCCCCTTGTGCAGTTCACACACTCGTTCATAGCTACCTGGGCAGAGCAGCAGCAGTGAAGCTAAGTGCAACATCACGCTCAGCAGCAAAAGGGTGTATTTACACACTGGTGGCTTCTAGGCAGGTGTTCAGAAAGTCCCTCACAGGGCCCTGAGTCTCACCAGATGTATGCACAACCCTATAGCCTTTGTTGGAAACAGCAGTCAGTGCCCAGCAGCAGTAAAACACAGTTACTTACTGTGAGTGTTGTAGGTGCTGGTGTGTGCTGGTGGCATAGATTTGGCAGGCTGTTGGCATTCTGGGTTGACCAGGTCTTGCAGATCCAGCAGAACTCCTGGGCTCCAGAGTTCATCAGACCTTGGGAGGTGTCATGGTCCACCCCAGCTGGCAGCTGAGCACCACATGGCTGCTCGCTCACCCCTCCCCGGCGGGATGGGGAGAGAATGGGAAGACAAAGGTAAAACCCTGTGGGTTGGGATAAGGACAGTTTACTGGGACAGCAAGGGAGAGGCAAAGAGCAACAACAGTACTGATAACAGAATGTACACAATGGGTGGTAATACAAGGCAATTTACTGACCCGACAACCGACTGGATGCTCAGTCCACACTCAGACTGTCCCAGAGCCACCCCAAGCAACCCCTCCCTGACTAGCCCTCTTTTATGGTAAGCATGACATCACCTGGTATGGAATAGCCCCCTGGCCAGCTTGGCTCACCTGTCCTGGCTCCTTGTGAAAATTAACTCTATCCTAGCCAGAACCAGGACAGGAGGTTTTTGCATAGCACCTCTCAGCACATACTCTCCTTCTCCCTGTCTTGTTTTCTGGTAGCTTTTTCTCCATCAGCACCAACCAGTACCTATAGGATCCATTCATAAAAACTCCCACAAAAGGGCACTTGCAGCCATCCATTGAATTTGTGTCTCTTGCTTTATTCTTCACCACTCTTTAAATTAAAAATTGTATTATGCAAGAATAGTGTGGGTTACTAGGTAATACTCTTAGTAAACCCATGTGTTGGGTTTGCGTGGCAAGGTTTTGGTAGCAGGGGGGCTACAGGGGTGGCTTCTGTGAGAAGCTGCTAGAAGCTCCCCCTGTGTCTGACAGAGCCAATGCCAGCCGGCTCTAAGACGGACCCGCCGCTGGCCAAGGCCAAGCCAATCAGCGCCTCTGTGATAACATATTTAAGAAGAAGAAAAACACTTAGAGAGAGAGCTTTTGCAGCCGGAGAGAGGAGTGAGAAGATGTCAGAAACTCTGCAGACACCAAGGTCAGTGCAGAAGGAGGGGGAGGAGGTGCTCCAGGCGCCAGAGCAGAGATCCCCCTGCAGCCCGTGGTGAAGACCATGGTGAGGCAGGCTGTCCCCCTGCAGCCCATGGAGGAAGGATGAGGGGGTGTAGTGATTCCACCTGCAGCCCATGGAAGACCCCACGCTGGAGCAGGTGGAGGCACCTGAAGGAGGCTGTGGCCCGTGGGAAGCCCACACTGGAGCAAGTTCCAGGCCGGACCGGTGGACCCGTGAAGAGGGGAGCCCACGCCAGGGCAGGTTTGCTGGCAGGACTTGTGACCTCGTGGGGGACCCCACGCTGGAGCAGTTTGCTCCTGAAGGTCTGCACCCCGTGAGAGGGACTCCATGCTGGAGCAGGGGAATGATGAGAGGAGTCCTCCCCCTGAGGATGAAGAAGCGGCAGAAACACCGTGTGATGAACTGACCGTAACCCCCATTCCCTGTCCCCCTGTGCCGCTGAGGGGGGGGAAGGTTGAAGCTGGGAGTGAAGTTGAGCCCGGGAAGATGGGAGGGGTGGGGGGAAGTGTTTTAAGAGTTGATTTTATTTTCTCATTCCTCTATTCTGTTTTGCCTAGTAATAAATTAGATGAATTCCCTCTCTAAGTTCGGTCTGTTTTGCTCGTGACAACAATTAGTGAGTGATCTCTCCCTGTCCTTATCTCGACCCACAAGCATTTCGTTATGCCTTTTCTCCCCTGTTTAGTGAATGAGGGGAGTGAGAGAGCGGCTCTGGTGGGCACCTGGCCTCCAGCCAGGGTCAACCCACCACAACCCATAAGAGAATTTTACTCCCTGAACCATGTGAATCAGAGAACATGGCAGAGGGTGTGTCAATGCAAGTGATGCAATAAAAGGATGAGCTGCCTCCTGTGCTTGAGTAATGATGGCTACAGCTTCCCATTGGTTCCTATCCATCCAGTCAGAAGGGACATTTATTCCCTTATTTAAAGACAGACTCAATCACAAAAGAAGTCTCCAGTGCCCAAGAGCTGCTTTCATCTATTTTACAAGGCTGGGACAGAAAGTAAGCAAGGATAGCAATTCACAGGTAGGTAAGAGTGCCAGACAGAGAGAACTGAGCTACCTTCTAAAAAGAAAAGTGTTTAAGCAAAACAGTCACACCAGAGGAGAAAGTCAGGAAAGAGAAAAACCAGAAATATCAACACAAGCTAAAGGAAGTATGATTACAGAGTATTATCTTGAAAAATGCCTGAGAAGGAGACAGCACATGAAACTGCCTTTTGCAGGCCATCTGGAAGAGAAAGAACTGAAGATCGAAATGACCTGCTCCTCTAAGGCCCGGCTGGCCATCTCTGTGAGCCACAAAGGCAGGCAGCTGCGCAAAGGGAAACAGGCAGCATGTACTGGGGCTGGAGCCCCTGTGTGTCTGGCTCCTGTGCTCCAGCACTCGACATATGAGGCTGTAGGCATGGACAAGGAAATTTCAGAGCAAAGCAAAACAGCACATTTCTCCATGGCATATTCTCCAGACTTGTCAACAGATACTCTGAACTTAAGAAACTCCTGACACCATCTGCAAGGCAGAGGCACACCAAAGAAAGAACTCAGTTGCCTTACCTCTCAAGAGGAGGAATATTAAACAATCAGCCATAAGGAGGATTGCACATAGGAGTGTCACCTTCAAGTGCAAAGCAAGCAGAAAATCTTACCCCACACTGGTAAGGCAAGGCAAGGCAAAGCAAGGCAAGGAAAGAGCTGTCCCATTTGCAAGGCTCTTGCCAAATCCACCACTATGGTCTAAGGGTACAAATAAAAGCCTTTATAATGCCATGCTGTGCCTGGGGCATGCCTCACAGGTTTTCAGCAGCAAAGCGTGAAGAGCAACTGCCTCTTGCCCAGTGGGAGGGAGCACTGGGTCAGTGGAGTGTTTTGTTTAAACAGTGACACCCAGCACTGCCCTGGCAAGGAAGAGTTGTGGAGGGATTGCTCAGAATCCCTGGATGCATTTCAGCATTTGAACACTTGAGCCCCAGAGCAGAAGCAGAAGTCAAGCTTACCAGCCCTCCCTGGACCCTGGCTAGAGTGTGCTATAACAAGTCAATGACATCTTATTGCTGTGGCCAGGACATGGGGCTTTTGTGCTGTGTGTTGGGCTAGAATCTCCTGTCTAGACAAGGGCACACAGCTGGACATGGGGATAAAGCTCTGCAAAGGGAGGCTGTAGGGCTGCATCTGCTGAGAAGGAGGGCAGGAACCTGCTGGGAGGGCAACTGGCCCTGACAGGTAACATCTGCCTCCAGCTCAGGTTTGCACTTGGTCTGAAAGCAGCTGAGAGGGGAAGAAGGGATCTGCCCTGCAGAGGATGGGTGCAAGTTGTGAAGGATGGTGAGGGTGAAGGTTTCTGGAAGAACAAAGGGACCTTCATGTCCTTCTTGCACAGTCCCGAGGGGGAATATGAGACCATATCTGAAAGAAAATTAGTTTTTCTGATGTTATGTTGATGCTGGCAGGCCCTGGTAGCCATTACCATATGGGTATGACAATAAGGGAAATGCAAGCAGGAGCACCTTGGAAAGAGTTAGCTCAAAGCAGGGTCTCAAGAACCTTTTGAGACTTTGTCCTTTCCTTGAGAAAACCAGAAGCAGCAAGAAGCAGTGCTCGGGGACCTGAGGAACACAGAAAGGAGAAGGGAGGCACCACTTCAGAGCTGTGAGGAGAACCCAACTTCAGCTGCCTCACTGATAGATGCCAAACCCTTGGTAGAAACCTCACGTTTTGCTACTCTGCAGTTTGGTGAGGGTGTCTGGCTGTTCGAGCACATTGCTTTCAGGTTGATAAAGGGAGATGATATGGCTTCTCATTGACATGGCAGCCTTTAGCACCGTCTTAACCTGGTCATGAGCCCCATTGATCCAAGCCAGGACACTGACCCACAAACTGCCTTCCTGGTCTGACCTCAGACCTGCCTCATTACTGCAGACTTGACTGATTATCACTGGACAGTGTTAGACAATTTGCACCAGCTGAAGTCAGAATCAGGTGTGCATAGATGGCCACAGATTACCACAAACAGAAAACAGCACTCACATAAACATGAGCAGCACCTATGGCCTCTCTCCGGCTGATCAGGATGAAAGCCTATTTGTGGAAATACATATATGTGTATGTGTAAAATATTAATATTTATAATATTTACATATTTACATATATATACACATATGGATCGCTTCGGTATCTGATCTTAGACAGCCAGTCTAATCAGTAGCTGGCCCTGGGATCCCCTGGGCTCCACAGTTTCTGGTACCTAGACAGACAAGAGTCCATGAGCTGCAGTTGCTAGTACTCAGACCTACAGACATACGTGCACAGACACACCTATGGATCCTGCTAGTAACTAGCCTTAGACACACACACACAAACAACAGGTCTCCCCATTAGCTGGTCCAGACCTACTGGTCTTCCCAGTAGCTGACCAGTCTCTCCAGTAGCTGGCTTGGACCTCTTGGTCCCTCCAGTATCTGACCCTCAGACTCTCTGGCCTCTCCAGTATCTGATCCAGACTTACAGTCACTCCAATACCTGGCTGTCAAACCTCTTATCCTACTTGATGACTAGTCCAATATTTGCTAGTGACCACACACTGACAAGCACACCCCCACACCCACACAAAAGGCACGCTCTCCAGTCTCCCCAGTTGCTGGCTCCCCCTTTTGACCCAGGGATCCCTTACCAGTGGCTGGCACACGTGCACACAGAATAGAGTCCCTCACCCAGGAAAATAATCAGGATCAGAGTTTAATAAGAAGAGAGGAGAGACTGCAATGACCAGGTGCAGGGCATGGCCAGACAAGTGTACTGACCCACAACCTGTTTACAAGCAACCAGCTCCTTTTATCCCATTTTCCCTCTCTTTTCCCACCATTGTTCCTCCTTAAAACACCTTGATCCCTCCCTCCCTTTCCACCTTTGGCTCTTCCCCTAAATATCCCATAAAATGTCTCACACAATCTCAAAATGCTCTTCCTATGATGAGTCCCATAGGCAGTCTGTAATTGAGCCTTTCCCATTGACTCACCTGGTGGGTCTCATTCCCCAACAACGGGTCTGGTCACTGTCCAGCAGCAGCCCTGGGGGAGCCGCGTCAGGGTGCTCCCGTGGCTCTGCTCGTATTACTGGGGTTTCCCCGCCTGCCCTTGTTCATTCTGCTTAATTCTGTTCCTTTGTGTTTGCGGGGATGAGTCTTTAATCGCACAACTTAACCATTTCTAGGAGGCTATGCCTTGCACTTCAACCTAGGGGACACAGCAGTAATACGCCTACCTGGCTGCACTGTGCATCAGTCATGCAGGATGACTGTTTGTGAGACATGATTTAGCCTCTAAACATGCCTGAACAGCTCTGCCGGTCGCATTTGCTGTGTCTCAGGCCGTGTGGAAGCAGGAACTGATGCCTCCCCTCCCTCCCCAGATATTCTGCAGATGAAAAGCTACCTGTTGCTACTTCTAACCCACATTGTGAAGACCGTCATGGGTCTGTGCTGCCCATTTCTACTACCCTGTTCCTCTGCCATCCCTATGCAACTTCTTCATTTGTCTCAAACCTTTTGGTTGGGAAAAAGACTTTATCACACCTCTCAGCTAGCTGAGATACAGGTTTTCCATCTGTACAGGTTTTTCAACTTCACTCTCTGATGAATTTCATGAACTCCAAAGACCTGTTTTTTCACAATAAAGCTTTTTTTGAGAGCTATTTCCACATCTTTGTTCCACAGGCTACACCAATGGTTTCAGCAGGGGAGTTAACACAGTGTAGGTGACGGAAATGAGAATATCCTCATTCAGGATTTGAGCTGCAAGCCAATGATGGAGGCAGATTGAAAGTGCATAATAACCACAGTAAAATGGGATGCACAAATGGAGAAGGCTTTCTACCTTCTCACATTGGAAGGGATCTTCAGGATGTTGTTGAGTATTAGAATGAACCAAGCTGAAGGAGCAAAATGCAGCCAAAACACAAATGATAGAAATGACCATTTCACCTACACAGTTCCTGGCACACACAAGTTCAAAGAAGTGGTGCCAGATCATAGAGGAAGTGGTTAGTTTTATTCTACTTGCAGAAAGATAAATAATGCATATCTCGTTACTGAGAACAGAAAGCCAGCCCATGCTGAAAAAGTTGCCAGCAGAAGGCAGAACCTGTGGCTTATGATGACATGGTAACTGCAAGGGCTTACAGACTGAGGCATAATGATCATATCCCATTCATGCATCAAAAGTCTAGGAAAAAACCACATCTGGATAGCATGTACCATGAAGGAAAGGACCTTTTGCTTTCTTAGCAAATTTACTAGCATGCTGGGGACAATGACAAAGGTGTACTATGTCTCTGAGAAGGAGAGATGGAGAAACTGAGAGAATGATCAACCCTTACTATCACCACTATGCAGATATTGCTGGTGAGAGCAGGCAAGTACATGAAGGTAAACACCAAAACCAGCAGAATTTGTCAATAACTTGATGAAACATAACTCGCATGGGGACTCCACTTCTCTCTCACACACCTGACACAAATATCAGTTATTTTTTCCAGCTAAGGGGCAAGACTGGAATGAAGGAGGGGAGAATGGATGCTGGCAATGAAACTTTCAAACTCCAGGCTTTGTCACTGCTTAATACGTCTCTACTCTTGACATTTCTGGGGTGATAGGGTTTGACAAACAGGACACAAGAGGCCCCTTGTCTGGGCAGCCTGTGATTCGGCTCCCATGACATGGGGAAGGGCAAGGGGAAGGAGGTCCTCTCCCCAAGAGTGCAATGTGGGTTTGGGTGGGAGGGCAGAGGCAAGGGCTGAAGGGAGAGATGTTGCAGGGCAGGGCCAGGGAGGAGAAGGCAGAGGAGAGCGCTTGGCCCTGTAGCAGCTCCCCGCCGTGCCAAGCGCTGGGAAAGCTTCTGCCATAGAAAACAGGAGCGGAGGTGGGGAGCAGAGCTGCTCCCTGAGCTCACCCGCAAAGGGTGGAGCCAGCTGGGATGATGTCACAAGCGGGGAGGTGAGGTCGCAGAGGAAGTCCTTTCCTATTGGTCCCCGCCACCCTAGGAGAGCCCTCACCGCCCGCTGCCCAGGTGAGCGAAGGGCCAGAGCCTGCGCAGGAGAGGCCCTGAGCTGAGCCCTTCCACCGAGGGGTCGATCCTGGGAGAGCACGTGGGGACGCCCTGCCCAGGCAAGGCTTGGCCAGGCCCTGGCAAGCCGAGCCTGGAGACAGGAGCCACTAGCGAGGGCCAGCAAGGAACGCAAGGACAGGCGGGCAAGGCAGGCAGGGCAGGGGAAAGGCGCAGCGTGGAGATTCCTGCGTGAGCAAGCTGCGAGCAGCATGTCTGGAGCAGAGGAGGTCTGCACGGTGCCCGAGCAGGAGAGGGAGCCGGAAGCGACAGGTTCTGGGGACCCCTCCGAAGGCAGCGAAGCAAAGGCCAAAAAGAGCCGCTCCTCCCGGGCCTCCCGGGCCGGGCTGCTCTTCTCTGTGAGCCGCGTAGACAGGCAGCTGCGCAGAGGCCGCTTTGCTGAGCGCTTTGGAGCCAGGGCCCCCGTCTATCTGGCTGCGGTGCTGCAGTGGGTGACGCACAAGACCATGGATGTGGCTGGCAAGATTTCCAAGAAGAGCAAGCAGCGGCGCATTTCTCCATCGCACTTGCAGACGGCGGTGCAAAAGAACTCCGTGCTCAAGCAGCTCCTGCGAGTCGGTGTGCCCAGGGGCGGCGGCAGGGCTGTCCCCCAAAGCCAGCGCGTGGCCTCACCCTCCAAAAAGAAGACGACCAAGGGCAAGAAGAGGTGCCCCAGACAAAGGGGTGCACCTGCCCGCGCCACCACTGCTGTCAAGTGAGCAAAAAGCAGAAGCTCTTGCCCCACGCCAGCAAGGCAAGGCAAGGGTTTTCACGTTTGCAGGGCTCTTGCCAGTTCCATATCTATGATGTAAGGGTACAATAAACGTTTTTGCCATGCCATGCGGGACATGGGGCCTTTTGTGCTGTGTGTTGGACTAGCATCTCCTGTCTGGACAAGGGCATGCAGCTGGGCATGGGGACACAGCTCTGCAAAGGGAGGCTGTAGGGCTGCCCCTGCAGGCATGGGTTGTGAGGGATGGTAAGAGTGAAGGCGTCTGGAAGAGCAAAGGGTCCTGGAGGTTCCTCTTGCGCTGTCCCGAGGGGGAATATGGGAGAGACAGCAAGTGCCCCGCAGTCCAGCTGGGTTTGCCCTTCCTGGGTGGGGAGGGCAGGAAAGCCCTTGGGCTCATCACAGCCAGCACCCCAAGTCCCACAGCTGCCTGCCCATGCAGAGCCCGGCAGCCGGTCTATTCCACACCTTTCTTCCCATGGCTCCTGGAGAGCCCTCAGGTTCTGGATCCAGGCTGAGCACACTCCCCGCCTTTCTTCCAGGTGAAGCACACAAGGACTCTCCTGTGGGAACTTCCCATCGGGCGTATCCCCCACTCGGGACCCGGGGAAGGCAGGAAAAGCCACTTTCTGACAGTGACTGTTACTCATTTTTCCCCACTTTTCCTATCTATTTCCACACTGCAAGAGGTGTTAAGTGTGTATCCTGTATGTCTAGGCTGACGTTAGTTTTCCCTGGAACTCCACGAGAGGAGAGGAAGAGAAAGGAAGGGTGTACGTGCCATAGGGACGTGTGTTGTCTGGTTTCCATTTGGTAAATGCATCCCATTTAAAACTGCTACAAACAGGTGACCCAGCTCATTGCAGGACTTTATAGAAATTCAATGCATGAAGTGCTTTGGCTCAAGGACAATTAGGAACACACTTTTCTTTCACTCTTGTTTATCAACACGTGCCAAAAGTGGTTTCCACCAGAGACAAGGGGAGAGATACATCCATCTCCCGTCGCCTTTAAACCTCAGAGACAATAGGTAGCACGTAAACACATCTCTAAGACACCTGGGAAACTATCTCCGTGGCACCACAAACCTCTTGTTACTCATGTAAATGATATAAATACTGATGCTATGGGGAATTGATAAAACAAACAGGTATTGCCGACTAATAATCAGAGCTCCAAAGGCAACAGTCGCCTGCGGCAGTAGTAAGAGCTTTAAAACATTTCCAGTGTGTTAGGGCAATCAAAGGTTACAAAACCCACCCCAACACCTGACATGTGAAAATAAGCCAAGGGTAACCAGAGTTTTGGGTCTCTCCTTTCCTGGTGTTGAGGGGTGTGGCACAGGATAGCCTGCCATGAGAAAGAGATGCAGGAGAGCATGTCCCTAAGTGTGACCCATCCTGAGGTGTGTTAAACATCTGCGCTAGAATTTCTGTCTGTGAAAGAAGCCATATTCCACGTTTGTTTGTTCAATCGCAAGGTATTTTTTCCAGCTATGGGGCAAGACTGGAGTGGAGAAGGGGTGAACGGATGCCGCCTCTGAAGTTTTCAAAGTCCCGGCCTTGTCACTGCTTGCAAGGTCTCTGCTACTGGCCCTGCTGGCTCAGCAGCTTCCAGTCCCCTCCGCCAGGTTGTCCCCGTTGGACGTGACATGAGAAGAACAGCGCTCTTCCTCAGTCACGGGGGTGACAGGAGGAAGCAGGCATCTCCAAGGGAGTGGGGTTGTTTCCACTGCACGGGGCGCTGCGGGAGAACCCTGATCAGTGGGACCGAGCCCTGAACGGGGGACGTGGGCATGGGCAGAGCCGAGGGACTCGGAGGGGGCACATGCACACCTGCTGTCAATGGCAGCGGGGATTTTTCAGAGCCTTCAAGGCACGTGACGGGAGAGAAAATGGATGCAAAAAGAAGAAAGGAAATGCGTGCAGAGAGGGAAAGGGGTCAGCAATGGCAGACGGCTGCAGATGCAATGTTTTGGATGAAAGGGGATCCTGGAGCTGTAGAGAGAATTATCACGGCCAACGCGGGAAGGCGGGAGAGGACAAAAAGTCAGACGGAGGAAGAGCTAGAGGTGGTGACCGGGAAGAGGCCTCTGTGTTACACCAATCGTGCATAAAGAAATGAAATGGGGCGCTTCTGGTGTTTCCAAAGGGGTGACCCTTGTTTCTGTATCCTGATCACAGTCTAGCCATCCCAACCGCAGTAACAAATTTTCAGATTCAGTGTAACACCAGCACGAGCTGAGCTTTTATTCCTGACAAGCTGCCACTAAAAGAAACGTGTAGATATATTTGTGCGTGTGCCTGCAAGCAGAAGAAGGGTTGTATTTATTATGGACGTGAGAGTGGACAAGGCAAGTGACGAGGAGCATTCCCCTGTGCACGGGTGGTACGAGACTGATGAGGATCGCTGGGTACCTGGGCAAGCGGGAGTCACAGCAAAAGCTGGCAGCCGTCTTCCCCCGCTACGCCTGCCGCGCCTGCGTTCCCTGCACCGACAGCGGCAGCGGCTGTGCCGAGAGACCCTCGGGCTGTGGCAGAAGGGGAGAGCTGCAGACCGGGTGGTGCTGGCTGCTGCGGCCAAGGCAGGCGGAGAAGCCGAGGTCATCGTCTGTCCTTGTCTTGGGGGAGGAACTGTCTGTTGTTGCAGTTGCCTTTGCTCGCAGCCCCGGGGGCTTCACCAAGTATTTGCTGGCGGCCCTGTGCAGCCAGCCCCTAGCATCGTCACCAGCAGACGTGTAAATGCTTTGCAGAACAAGAAGTCTTAACTTCTAACAGCCCTCACTGTGGCCTCAGTCGCAGCACAACAAGGGCACTGGGAATCACCCGTGCCACTTGCAGAAGCTCCCTCAGACTTGCTATCATTGAAACGCTGACTCCTTAATGAAGCCTCGTGCGGCTCCTCTCCGGGTACCACGGGACCCTCCCCTGTGCCGTTTGGGCCAGAGGCGCTACCACCGTGGCTGATGGGCTCGGCCTTGGCCAGCGGCGGATCCATCTTGGATTCAATTGGCATTGGCTCCATCAGACACGGGGGAAGCTTCCAGCAGCTTCTCACAGAAGCCACCCCTGTCCCGCTACCAAAGCCTTGCCACGCAAACCCAATACACACCCACATGCTCGGCTCAGGCTCTGGCAGCGCATTCCCTGTATGGCAGGTCAGGCACAGCCACCGCTGCTGCTGAAGCACTTGTTGCCCGATCGCTGTCAGATGAAAGTTGGGATTTCACCCTTTACTTAGCTCAGGCTCAGTTCCCTTCTCAACCTTTTCCTTCTGTGTTCTTCCACCCACTTCTCCAGCTACAGCTGCTCCCTGGAAGAGCCATTGTCACCTGCATCTCCCTTCCCTGGGGTGCTCTTCAGCTGTGCTTCCCTTGCCATCTTAGGGAGGAAGTGACCGTTGTCTGCTACCGTGAAATCCCTCCCCAAACCCCAGACCCCTGAGGCTGCCCCTCAAGATCCAAAACAAACAGAGATTGCTGCTGAGAAAACCGCAATCAGCTATGGGGAGGTGGAGATGGGAAAAAGCACCCGATATTGCACAGCATACCAAAAATTAGATGCAATATAGATGCTGAGATGCCCTTGTGGGCATGGACTTTACTGACCGCTGAAAGCTGAGGCTCCTGCAGTCCAGGCCTGTGACGGCCATCATGCCCCGTGATTTGAAGGAAGGTCTGGAAAGAGATGCACCCGCATCTTGTGGCCTTGGCTCGAGTCAGCCACGGGGAGTCCAGGGGAGCATAACAGTGGGGTGAAGCACAGGCTCACATATTGTGGCCAAAGGGAGACAGATTGTCAAGGACTTCAGCTCAGGGGGGGCTTAAGCTGACAGATAATTTCAAAAGCAAAATGTGGTTGAAAAGAAATAGGCAAAACCTTGAGGGATGCTTGGAGTTAGCAAGATTGTGTGCTCTGAGAGAGTTACTCTAATGCGTTTTGCGGTGTGTTTGGGAAGAAGGTGATTTTAGCGGGGCGTAGATTGCGTGTGTGCAGGAAGGGAGAACATGAGATGCAAACAGCACCGTTCTCAGGCGGGAAAGAGGTACTCACGTGGGCGCCGAGCAACTTGGTGTTTCCCTTTAACCTTTCTGAATCTGACCAGGGAGGAAGGACTTGAGGGAGAGAAGTGGAAATAGGCCTGGGGCACGAGCAGAAAAAGCCCCAGCCCCTGAGCAAGATGTCATTGAGACATATACTGCTCCCTCACACTCTAATAGGCGTGTGCGCAGGCAGCCCAGCCATGAGGTAGGGCCATGTTTTGCTGTGTGGCATAACTAGGGCAGATGCTTTCTGATAGAGGAGACTCAGAGACAGATCAGCTCCCTGGCCGGACCTTCTCCTCTTACGGATTATCACAGGATTATCCAGGTTGACATCCAGCATTATTCCAAATTGAAGTGTACCCCACTTTTTCAGTGCCAAAGTACAAAAAAAAGGCCTAAGGGGAGAGCCCATTCACACCAGAAATTCAGGGAGCTCCCTTCACCTCATCCAGTGCACAACTTTCTTCCCAGGCCTTTCCGCAGGGCCAAGCGCACATCCTTGTTCCTCAGGCTGTAAACCACAGGGTTCAGCAAGGGAGTCACCACAGTGTAAGTGACAGAAATCAGAGTGTCCTCCTCGAGGGAATAGGTGGATTTGGGCCTTAAATAGATGATGGAGGCGCACCCAAAGTGCACCACAACCACAGTGAGATGGGAGGCACAAGTGGAAAAGGCTTTACGTTTCCCCTCAGTAGAGGGGATCTTGAGGATGGTGTTGAAGATCAAGACGTACGAGAGAAGAATCAACAGGAAGGAGCCAAACACAACCACAATACAAAAAATAAAAATGACTATCTCAATGCCATTATTTTCTGTGCAAGCTGCCTGAATGACGGGACCCATGTCACAGAAGAAGTGATTAATTTCCTTCTCTCCACAGAAAGGCAATGTGAATATAAAGTAAGTATCTATCAGGGACAAGGTAAAGCCAGTCACCGTTGCAAAGGCCACTAGCTGACTGCAGACCCTGCCGTTCATGAGGACTCTGTAATGTAAAGGTTTACATATAGCCACACATCGGTCATACCCCATTGCTGTTAGAAGCAGACAGTTAGTGCCTCCAAAGCCAATGAAGAAACACATCTGAACAGCACACCCAGTGAAGGAAATGGACTTTTCTTCCGTTATTAGATTTACCAGCATCTTGGGAATGATAGCAAATGTATAGCAGGTTTCTGAAAAAGAGAGAATGGAAAGGAAGAAATACATGGGGATGTGAAGATGACAATGAAGCCTGATGAGTGTCATTAGCAGGACATTCCCAGTGAGGGTGACCAGGTAAATCAGGAAAAAAAAGACAAATAACGGAATCCGCAGTTCTGGAAAGTCTGAAAATCCAATCAAGACGAACCCCATCACTTTGGTTTGATTCATCATGAAGTTTCTGATCTAGAAAGAGGTGATTGACAAAAAGAAATGTGGCATGAATGGTGAGAAAAGTATCAAAACCATTTCCCCTTCCTAATCCCCCAAGGACAGTATAACAGCAGGGAGTAGTCCTCCGACACAGATGGGCAGTATTTCTACAGTGAAGCCATAATAACAGTGAGGAAGAGAACTTTGTTTCCTTCTGAGTTCCCTGCTTCTTTGCAAACTCTCCTTTCATTTTAGGATTATTATTAAATGTAGTATTATAAAACATTTCTTTGCTGTTCCTTCAGCAGGAAGTAAAATGGTCAGAAAACCAAGTTTGATATCTTACTCCAAAGTCAGAGCAGCAGCTCAGTCTAACAGCACTGAACGTGCAGGGTAAAAATCACTTGAGGCTTTTTTCAGGCTGAAACCCCGGTGGTTTTTATCTCACTGCATAATAAAATTTGGTATTCTGGGACTAGCCTGTGTAGAAATGCAACAGTCTTCAAAACCAGACATTTTAAATACAGGGGAAGGAAAAGATGGTTTTAGGCTTGGACAAGATCTTCACTGTTCATCTAGCATTGCAAATACAGTCCAACAAACCATTTCTTTCCGTGGTTCAGTATTTAAAAGCTAGTGATGTCAGATAAAACAAACTGCTGGTTCATTCAGTTTCAGCGTCAGTGCTATTTAAATACATGTTAATTTTTGGAGTAAAACATAGCTGTAATTAACTGCTTCATCGCAATGCAGAGTGACATACGAGGAAAGGCAAAACAGGGAACTGTTTCTTTCATGCCCACAGTGCCATAAAAGAGAGAAACAGGGCCAAATCCTTCAGCCCTGACACTCGTCGCACTGCTCTAGAGATCACTCTTAACTTTGTAGTTCTCAGGACCCTACGGTTCCCCTTACCTGCATGTGCAACACCAGAAACCCAATGCTGACCTGCAGAAGCTGCTGGAATTTCTTACCTAAAGAAACATACCTTTGATGACTGCTCTAAAATCACGGCTTGATGCCAACTTTGCTCAGTCTTGCCATTAATTTCATTCCTGAGATGTCAGTAGCAGTCTTCCCTATCTCCTCGACAAGGACTGGGAAGAAAAGGGGATAGACATCGTAACCACATTCCTGTCAGGAGAAAAACTAGCTTTTAGAAATGCAGGGCATAGAACAAGTCTTCTGAATACCTGCAATTCAAACAAGTCACACCTTTATATATCCTGTGAGACCTCTGGGGCACAGTCTTTGTGGTAAATCAAAACCCAGGACTAATTGGTAACAGTGTCATCAATGGGACATAATGAAATACTACGAACTTCACGGTTTTAATTCATAAAAGAAAACCAATGAAGCAAGGCTTCAATGCAATTAGAATTAAAAGCTCTTCTCACTAAAAAAGGAGAAATTTTTTTCCAAATTATCAGAAGTGTCTTTTTTAATATTATGACTGGAAAACAGTTTCACTTTCAAGTGGGGGCTGGGGAAGACTCCTTCCAGGCAGTCTAATTCTTTGAAATTACTTGTAAATAGCAAAGTACATTCACATGGGAAATTCTTGTCAGCGCAATTGGAGTTGTGAGTCACAAGGCAAACTTCTGGGCCAGGAAATCAATGAGCCGACCAAAGGCAATACGTCATTATGACATAAAATGGAAACCTGGGAGTTACCTCTGTCGGAATCGTCATTGAAGGGTTCAGAATATGACGAAATGCCATCTCTCAGACCTTGTTCTTTCGATCTGATAGTTCATAATCTCAACCTTCCCTGGGAGATTAGATCTGGTTTCATTAGTAACTCCCTGGTTAAATTTTTAGCAACCTACTTTTTTCCTTGATTTCCATTCGAATTTTCAATATTCCAAAACTGTATGGACTGAAAAGGAAATTTAAAAAAAAAAAAATCAGCATAAATTATCCAGCATTGTTCTCTGGGTTAATATAATTCAGTAGCAAGAAATGTAAGGATATGCATTACGTCAGAGCTCCTACAACTGGGGGGTATTCCACAGGCTTTAGTGGCACCAAGTGGGAAGATGCCGAGACCGGTAACTGAGAAGTTTGTTCTGAACTGAGGTGGTGATGTGGCAAACGGGGAGTGGCAAAAGACAACAGACAAACTAAATCTCGTACAGTGCCCCAAGCAGAATAATAAGCAGAATCAAGTATTTTGAAGCCGCTGGAAGTGAAAGTAAGTCTTTCCTATGAGCTTAGTGGAGACAGGACTTGGGCTCCAGCCCTGCAACCAGGTATGCAAGGGGTTAAACTCACTCCCATGAGAAAAAGTATGGGTGGACCAGATGTAAAGTTCCACACAGGTAGTGTGCCCAGGAGTGCCAGGCTTAGGACTCAGCAGTGTGCCTTTCACAACATGCAAAACCGCGGTCAAAAACGTGATCCGATACAGACTAGGATGATGAGATTCAGTAACCTCTCCTGCCACCAGCTGAGACTTTCTGAGATGAGGGTAATCGTTTGATGTGCATTGCCATGACTGTGAATGACAGTTTGTGTTCGACCCACAAGGCTGACCAAGCACCAGGCCACAGTGTTACAGTCCTAAAATCCCCACTGTGCTTTTAGGCTTTAGCTTTCTATTGGAAACTGTTGTGCAGCATTGCTGTACTCTGAGGGACTGCAGTCCAGAAGAAGCTCCTGGACTGGGTGGGTGCAGGATCAGGTTCCAGTCACTATTTCCAATGCCCTGTGTCACGGCCTTCCTATTCCCAAACACAAGTCTTAAAACCATGAGATGCATTTTGCAGTAAACAGGCACTGACACCACTGATTATCACCACAATAGTTATGGAGCTGAGGTCTGAGGCACTGTTGAACCTCATCTGTCTCCTGGGTTCTTCCAAAATAGCGAAGCTAGGGCTAGAAACCAGTCAAGGAGAAAGATATACACCTTTTTCCAGCTCTGTCCCCACCCCCGGCTCCAGGCACTTGGAAACCCTTCCAAGGTAGCCCAGCAGTGCAGCTCATGTGGCCCACCAGAGGGGCCTTGTGGGACCTTGGTCAACCTTTGACCTGTAACAGGACGCATTCTGGATGGGGCTGTGCTCATCGAAGGGGTATGAGCCCCACTGCCAGTCCCTTTTTGGAGGGCAAGAGCCACACTGAGTAGGTGGCCCCAGTGGCAGGGCTGAGGGGGAGTGAAGCAGTTCAGTGGGAGTCTGGGGCATGCATAAGAGTCAGTGGAAGTCTCAGGTGATGTTGCATGCCTGGGAGTAGAGGAGCTGTAAAGCTTTTCATGTGAGTCTTTGATTGCAGGGTCACTGTTTGATTGTAGGGTGGGGGTAAGGCCAGGATACTTCAAAAGCTGAGTTAAATTGTGCTGTGGAACACTGCAGCAGACTGATGGAGGACAGAATGGGACTAAATATCCTGGAAGGTCATACGGTATCTTAGACAACCTCATCTCCGTCACAGCTACTTTTCCATCACTAATACCCTGCAGAGAGCATCCAAAAGTTACCCTTGGTAGGCTTCGCTAGAACACACGTGTTCTGCACTGAGGAGGGGCATGAGGTGAGAGACGGAGACAGTGCAGGGTTCTTTCTGGATCTCAGTAAGAAGGAATTAATAAATGACTTAATAAAACAGCTGTTTCAGTAAGATAGAATAAGAAGAGGCAGAGAAGATCCAGAGCTTGAGGGGATGGTTAACCAAAGGGCCTCAAATCAAACCTCCTCTAACCCCTTCCTGTGCTTACAGGCTTCTTGATCCTCTCAGGCATTTCCCATTCTGCCCTATCACACCAGCTCCCCCATTCCTGTCTTTTCTTCCCTCCCCACTTTGGCCTCTGCAGCAGCACTCAGCCAAGCATCCTCAGTTGCTCACGGGGAAGAAGCATCCTCCTTGCTCTCCATGGCATTCCCCTAGCACAGGGTGCTGTAGCCAGGACAAGGCAGCGAGGCATATACACAGCCTGTTTAACAGAGCATATTGCACACAGTCACAGTGCTTCTTAGAGAGCAGCTCAGGAACATAGCTCGCTAGGTTTCCTGCCTCTCACAAACAGCATTGTACATCAACGACCTTCAACACCGGACCCTCTCCAGCCTCTCATTTTCCCAGTCCTGTCGGTGTTACGTTATGTCGTTACATATCCATCTCCATAAACACAAAGGAGTACAAAGGAGCAATGGCAGGCAGAGGAACCCCAGTCACCTAGGCAGAGGCAACGGAGCCCCCCGATGTGGCTTTTCCCAGGGCTGTCACAGGAGAGAGATCGACTGCGTTGTCTGCATATGAGACCCACCAGACGAGTATTGACTCTCCACTGCTCACCTCACAGACTGAAGGGGGGAACGCACTTCTTTGGCCATGTCCTGCATCTGAGCACCTGTCGTAGACAAAAAAAATAGCTTAAACAGTGACTGTTAACAGGCAACACGTGACTGGGTGCACGTGTATGGCAAGGTCTGTGTGTGTCAAAGGCTGGAACTGAATTCTGAATTCTCAAACAGAAGCCTCCTACTTGCTAACCACAACCAGTATGGGCTGGTTGTAAATTATGGTAACACCTGGAATAAGCAAAAGTGTCGTGTCCTGAACCCTACAATTAATAAAGGGATGGGAGACAGAACCATCCATTAGGAGGCTGATCAGACATTGTACTACTCACATAGACAATTTAGATTGGGAAAACTGGGGCATGGTGTTCCAGAAAGAAGAGGTGGTGCCAAAAAGAAGGGTTCCCCAAAAGAACAAGGGATCTTGAGAAGAAGAAGGAGGGGACACAGAAAGAAAAAGATGAAGATCCTGGCTGGAGGAAATACCCTGGAAGTGGGGCAAGACCTCAGGGACCAGAGAGCTGCATGGAGACAAATGCTGGGGGATGTCCAGGGTCCTTGACCAGCAACCTCTGAAACTGGTAACAACGAGCAGCTGCACAGCAGGAACCAACGCAACTTTCTGCCTGACCTTCCCGGATGTGTGGTAACCTCCCTGCTGGGAAGGGAAGTTGCAGTCTCTGGGTTGTAGAACTGTGCATGTGCTGAACCTCATCAGCTCACATGTGTGAGTGTGTGTGTGCATGTGCATGTGTGAGAGACAGAAATAATCAAATAGGGGCTAATCTTGTTGGTTGTTAAATAAAACCTAGGAACTGAAAGCCAACATGGGGATAAGCAATGATAATGAAGCTCTCTTACAGGTCCAGTTATCCAAATGTTATAGGTACCGTGCTAATGGTAATGCTTTTTGTGCTGATATCAGGAATGATCCTCTTTAGGGAAAGGTGATTTCTTTATTCTCACCTCTCTTTCACTTTTAAAATTCTGTAAGATTTTTTAATATCTTATAATTTTGTTTATTGCATGGGTACCTTAGAAAAGGGAATTTGGTCCCTCAGTCATCTCAGTGTTCCAGAAACAGCTATAATTAATGTCTACCTTTCTAAATGTAACTGTGGCTATTGTGGTTTGAATTTCATGTGCTCCTTCTATTTTTTCAGTTCTGCTTTTCTTGTGTTCATTAGAAAAAGCCACACTTCTTCAGGGTTCAAGTAGGAACTAACTAATGTATCTGGTTTATCAGTGCTCATCATTAGAGTATTCAGCAATAGTCTCCTCTGGTAGATGAACATCAGTTCAAACCAAACGGTAAGTGGCTAATCAATTTTTGACATTTAGTGCTTTCACATTAGTGAACACAGCATGGCTGGCGCCTGATGCTGAAGGGGGTGCCAGCTTTCACACTTCCCTTCTTTTCAAAGAGGACAGCTCTCTCAACTGCCCCATATTTCACAGGAGATTTTTTTCTTCTCCTCTAAACTTCTATCAAGTAGAAAGATCTAGAGTAATTACGTGTTGAATGTAGTCCATTATTTTGACAACCCCATCCCAGTTAGTAGCCTTATTTCCTGGAAGGGATGATCCTACAGGCAATTAATTCCATGAAAGCTGATAGACCAGTGGAACATATAACACTTTTTAACCATTAGACCTCCTAGTTAGATGTGTCAACCCAGAGACCAAGGAAGACTTTCTAAAGCATAATTGTCAGCAAATGGAGCTGCAGGAAGACAGACATTTGAAATGTGGGTAAATGAGAAAGCGCTAAGAGCCTACACCCTGAGTCAGGATTAGTGCAAGAACTATACTGCAGAGCACAGATACCTCAGCTAGCTCAGGCTGAGGAACTGCTGTGGGTAACAGCCTGGCAAAACCACAAAGCTAGGTTCTGCACTGCATTGGTCATCATTTTCACTTCCTACATGAGAGGTATCAGGCTCAAAAGTGTTCACAGGCTCGTTCACACTCCTGAGAAGCAAAGCCCATTAGCATCATGTTTTCTCTCTTTTTCTTTATAATAACAGAGTTGAAGCTTGAACATCCTAAGGATATAGAAAATACAACTATGGCATGGAAAAGTAATATCTTATTAGATCAATTGATATACTCAGAAAAAAACCTGCTACACAGTAGTTTATTCTGACCGCTAATTAGAATAGAGAAGACAAACTTTTTTTTTCCAGCTGGGTCCATAGTTCTGGTAAAGCATGCTACCTACCTAGGATGGCTGCATATGAGGAAGAATAATTAGTTATCTCTAATAAAAGGAATAATCATTAGTCATTTTGTGTTGTGATATTCATTAGACTGTACACAGAAAATGAGACAAATGCATTTGAATAATATCTTGTGTTATGTTTTAACCACTTGAAATTCACTGAGAAATACCCAAAGAGCTCAAGAAGAAAGAGCAGAAAGACAGGAGACAGGTGAAAGCCTATATCCCAAACTACATGGAATGAAAAACTCTTTTCCTTCTCTGAAGCTTCAGTAAGGCTTCCTTCACCTGCTTGTTCCTCAGACTGTAAATCAGAGGGTTCAAACTTGGGCTGACAAGACTGTAGAAAAGGGAAAGAACTTTCTCCCTCCCGGATGAGTTACTGCTCCCGGGCCCCATGTACATGAAGATGGCATTCCCATAAAAGAGACCCACCACGATCAGGTGGGAGCCACAGGTGGAGAAGGTTTTGTGCCATCCTGCTGCAGAGCGGATGTGCAGAATGGTGGCCAGGATGTGCAAGTAGGAAATTAGGATTAAAGCTAAAGGGAAGAGGAGGAAGCACACGCAAACAGCAAAGATCAGGACTTTATTGGCAGCAGTGTCAGTGCAGGCCAGCTTTAAGACAGCAAGGATTTCACAGAAGAAATGGTCAACCTCGCAGGGGCCACAGAAAGGCAGGTGTAAAGCCAGAGAGGCTTGCAGTGTACCAAATAGGAACCCAAAAGCCCATGAAACTGCAGCAAGGGTGAAGCACACCCTCTGGTTCATGATAAAGGCATAGCGGAGAGGATGGCAGACTGCCACATAACGATCATAAGACATCACGGCCAGCAGCACACACTCTGTAAGTGCAAAGATTAAATAAAGATGTATCTGTGTCCCACACCCAGCAAAGGAGATGGTTCTGCCTTGTCCAAGAAGGTTCCTCAGCATATGGGGGACATTGTTGGAGGCATAGCAGATGTCCACGATGGAGAGGTGGCAGAGGAAGAAGTACATGGGGCTGTGCAGGCGGTAGTCCAGGCAGATAAGCACAAAGACAAGTGCGTTTCCCATCAGAGTGACAGAGTAGAGGACTGAGAAAACACCAAAGAGGCAGAGCCGCAGGGCTGGATTGATGGAGAACCCCAGGAGGATGAATTCTGTGACAGACGTTTCATTCTGCATGCTGGGCTGGAGGTGAGACAGCACAAACTGCGACCATGGGGATCTGGAAGGGAAGGAGCAAGGAAAAGGAAAGAAAACTGAAAGTTTTCCTAAGAATGTTGCGTCCTTTACTCCTTACGCTGCAGCTCCCTTCTCCCTGTTTTTCCCTCTGACTCCAGTGGAAGGTGCGTACTACCCTTACCATGCTGAGCAATGCAGATCTGAATTGCAAGCTCTAATCTCTGCACAAAATTAGAGCAGTTTTGAGCAATCTCACACGGCTTTACTGCCTAGCTTGCCCTTGATGCTTTTCTTTTTCTGGGTTGGTTTGTCTGCGGGTTTTTTGGGGAGGTGTGGAGTATCTCTGTTAGAGAAAATAACAGTGCTTTTTCATGATGAAGACTGCAGGTGTTGATTCAGATGAAGTCAGAACATCTTCAAAACAGCTATTTTAAATTAAGTCTATATTAAAATTAATGCACAGTTTACAAAATAATTCTAGTTTACCATTAAACCAACTAGCATTTCTAATCCATTGCTGTGTCCTCTTTACCTTAGTGAAATGCATTTATATTGAATCCTGCAGTTGCTTGATCCGTTATTCTATACCTAACCACTTCAAATTGCTGAACAAACTGAGAGCTACACTTGGAGGTACAGCAGATAATTATCATTAAAAGAATGTTACGAACACTTATACACGAGAGTTTCCTTACCTGTAGCATCTGGACAAATGTGATTTGCTCAACTCCGTGTTTTTGATTAGTGAAACCTTATGAGAAAGTTCTGTGTACTTTCTCAGACAACAGGTGAAACGAGCTGTTCCACTCTGTTCAGCTCCCTACATTCATTTGTTTTTAAACCCAAAGTTTTCTGTGTAATGTGTCTGAAGGGACATCGTTTTGATTGCCAACAGGCAGTACAAAAATTAATCTCAAGTATAAATCCCCAGAGTTCCATACTTGAACTCTGGGGATCCTTCAAGAAAGTAAACACCACTTTATTCTGAAATGGACATGGCATTGTACTTACTGGCCCTTCATTTATATGGGTTTTCTTCTCTGTTAAACACAATCGTCATCACTTTCCCCTTTCTGCCTTCGCTGCCTCTCAGTGTTTCCCCTTCCTCCAACAGTGTACCGAGCTTTTTGTTTCTGAGATACCAGTATAGGATAAATCCTACTGCTAGGAGTTGCCAAATCCAGCATCTCAATGCAGTACAACACTACTGCAGCTCCATGTCCCCATGTTCAGCCAAGTAGTGAGGCTGAGCATGTGTTTTCCAACTGGCAAATGTACACATGCATACATATATACATGGCCTGTCATGTAGATCCACACTAATTGAAAACAAAGCACTCACACAAATACAAAGAGCACAAAGAGCCTTGATCCTGTCCCCTCTCAGGCTACTCAGGATGAAAGACACGCAGTGGAAAATATATACGTAAACACAGAAGCAATATGGGTCCCATCAGTAGTTGGCCTTAGACAGTTAACCTATCCAGTACTTGGTCCCAGGATCCCACGGTCTCCCAGCTGCCTCGGGTAAAAAACCACACAGGTGAAAAGGATCTCTTCAGTATCTGTTCCAGACCTACAGCCTTACCAGATCCACTGGTCTCTCCCATAGCTAGCTTGGGCCTCCCAGTCCCTCCAATACCTGACTTTCAGACCCTCTGGTTTCTTCAGTATCTGTCCCAGACCCATGGCCGCTCCGGTCCATGGGTCCTAAGCCACTTATTCTACTTGCTGACTAGTCCAGCTTGATGCTCACTAGCAGTTACACACACTGACATACATAGACCCACAATATACACACACTGTGGTCTCCACAGTTGCTCACACATGTGAGCTGATGAGGTTCAGCACATGCACAGTTCTACAACCCAGAGACTGCAACTTCCCTTCCCAGCAGGGAGGTTACCACACATCCGGGAAGGTCAGGCAGAAAGTTGCGTTGGTTCCTGCTGTGCAGCTGCTCGTTGTTACCAGTTTCAGAGGTTGCTGGTCAAGGACCCTGGACATCCCCCAGCATTTGTCTCCATGCAGCTCTCTGGTCCCTGAGGTCTTGCCCCACTTCCAGGGTATTTCCTCCAGCCAGGATCTTCATCTTTTTCTTTCTGTGTCCCCTCCTTCTTCTTCTCAAGATCCCTTGTTCTTTTGGGGAACCCTTCTTTTTGGCACCACCTCTTCTTTCTGGAACACCATGCCCCAGTTTTCCCAATCTAAATTGTCTATGTGAGTAGTACAATGTCTGATCAGCCTCCTAATGGATGGTTCTGTCTCCCATCCCTTTATTAATTGTAGGGTTCAGGACACGACACTTTTGCTTATTCCAGGTGTTACCATAATTTACAACCAGCCCATACTGGTTGTGGTTAGCAAGTAGGAGGCTTCTGTTTGAGAGTTCAGAATTCAGTTCCAGCCTTTGACACACACAGACCTTGCCATACACGTGCACCCAGTCACGTGTTGCCTGTTAACAGTCACTGTTTAAGCTATTTTTTTTGTCTACGACAGGTGCTCAGATGCAGGACATGGCCAAAGAAGTGCGTTCCCCCCTTCAGTCTGTGAGGTGAGCAGTGGAGAGTCAATACTCGTCTGGTGGGTCTCATATGCAGACAACGCAGTCGATCTCTCTCCTGTGACAGCCCTGGGAAAAGCCACATCGGGGGGCTCCGTTGCCTCTGCCTAGGTGACTGGGGTTCCTCTGCCTGCCATTGCTCCTTTGTACTCCTTTGTGTTTATGGAGATGGATATGTAACGACATAACGTAACACCGACAGGACTGGGAAAATGAGAGGCTGGAGAGGGTCCGGTGTTGAAGGTCGTTGATGTACAATGCTGTTTGTGAGAGGCAGGAAACCTAGCGAGCTATGTTCCTGAGCTGCTCTCTAAGAAGCACTGTGACTGTGTGCAATATGCTCTGTTAAACAGGCTGTGTATATGCCTCGCTGCCTTGTCCTGGCTACAGCACCCTGTGCTAGGGGAATGCCATGGAGAGCAAGGAGGATGCTTCTTCCCCGTGAGCAACTGAGGATGCTTGGCTGAGTGCTGCTGCAGAGGCCAAAGTGGGGAGGGAAGAAAAGACAGGAATGGGGGAGCTGGTGTGATAGGGCAGAATGGGAAATGCCTGAGAGGATCAAGAAGCCTGTAAGCACAGGAAGGGGTTAGAGGAGGTTTGATTTGAGGCCCTTTGGTTAACCATCCCCTCAAGCTCTGGATCTTCTCTGCCTCTTCTTATTCTATCTTACTGAAACAGCTGTTTTATTAAGTCATTTATTAATTCCTTCTTACTGAGATCCAGAAAGAACCCTGCACTGTCTCCGTCTCTCACCTCATGCCCCTCCTCAGTGCAGAACACGTGTGTTCTAGCGAAGCCTACCAAGGGTAACTTTTGGATGCTCTCTGCAGGGTATTAGTGATGGAAAAGTAGCTGTGACGGAGATGAGGTTGTCTAAGATACCGTATGACCTTCCAGGATATTTAGTCCCATTCTGTCCTCCATCAGTCTGCTGCAGTGTTCCACAGCACAATTTAACTCAGCTTTTGAAGTATCCTGGCCTTACCCCCACCCTACAATCAAACAGTGACCCTGCAATCAAAGACTCACATGAAAAGCTTTACAGCTCCTCTACTCCCAGGCATGCAACATCACCTGAGACTTCCACTGACTCTTATGCATGCCCCAGACTCCCACTGAACTGCTTCACTCCCCCTCAGCCCTGCCACTGGGGCCACCTACTCAGTGTGGCTCTTGCCCTCCAAAAAGGGACTGGCAGTGGGGCTCATACCCCTTCGATGAGCACAGCCCCATCCAGAATGCGTCCTGTTACAGGTCAAAGGTTGACCAAGGTCCCACAAGGCCCCTCTGGTGGGCCACATGAGCTGCACTGCTGGGCTACCTTGGAAGGGTTTCCAAGTGCCTGGAGCCGGGGGTGGGGACAGAGCTGGAAAAAGGTGTATATCTTTCTCCTTGACTGGTTTCTAGCCCTAGCTTCGCTATTTTGGAAGAACCCAGGAGACAGATGAGGTTCAACAGTGCCTCAGACCTCAGCTCCATAACTATTGTGGTGATAATCAGTGGTGTCAGTGCCTGTTTACTGCAAAATGCATCTCATGGTTTTAAGACTTGTGTTTGGGAATAGGAAGGCCGTGACACAGGGCATTGGAAATAGTGACTGGAACCTGATCCTGCACCCACCCAGTCCAGGAGCTTCTTCTGGACTGCAGTCCCTCAGAGTACAGCAATGCTGCACAACAGTTTCCAATAGAAAGCTAAAGCCTAAAAGCACAGTGGGGATTTTAGGACTGTAACACTGTGGCCTGGTGCTTGGTCAGCCTTGTGGGTCGAACACAAACTGTCATTCACAGTCATGGCAATGCACATCAAACGATTACCCTCATCTCAGAAAGTCTCAGCTGGTGGCAGGAGAGGTTACTGAATCTCATCATCCTAGTCTGTATCGGATCACGTTTTTGACCGCGGTTTTGCATGTTGTGAAAGGCACACTGCTGAGTCCTAAGCCTGGCACTCCTGGGCACACTACCTGTGTGGAACTTTACATCTGGTCCACCCATACTTTTTCTCATGGGAGTGAGTTTAACCCCTTGCATACCTGGTTGCAGGGCTGGAGCCCAAGTCCTGTCTCCACTAAGCTCATAGGAAAGACTTACTTTCACTTCCAGCGGCTTCAAAATACTTGATTCTGCTTATTATTCTGCTTGGGGCACTGTACGAGATTTAGTTTGTCTGTTGTCTTTTGCCACTCCCCGTTTGCCACATCACCACCTCAGTTCAGAACAAACTTCTCAGTTACCGGTCTCGGCATCTTCCCACTTGGTGCCACTAAAGCCTGTGGAATACCCCCCAGTTGTAGGAGCTCTGACGTAATGCATATCCTTACATTTCTTGCTACTGAATTATATTAACCCAGAGAACAATGCTGGATAATTTATGCTGATTTTTTTTTTTTTAAATTTCCTTTTCAGTCCATACAGTTTTGGAATATTGAAAATTCGAATGGAAATCAAGGAAAAAAGTAGGTTGCTAAAAATTTAACCAGGGAGTTACTAATGAAACCAGATCTAATCTCCCAGGGAAGGTTGAGATTATGAACTATCAGATCGAAAGAACAAGGTCTGAGAGATGGCATTTCGTCATATTCTGAACCCTTCAATGACGATTCCGACAGAGGTAACTCCCAGGTTTCCATTTTATGTCATAATGACGTATTGCCTTTGGTCGGCTCATTGATTTCCTGGCCCAGAAGTTTGCCTTGTGACTCACAACTCCAATTGCGCTGACAAGAATTTCCCATGTGAATGTACTTTGCTATTTACAAGTAATTTCAAAGAATTAGACTGCCTGGAAGGAGTCTTCCCCAGCCCCCACTTGAAAGTGAAACTGTTTTCCAGTCATAATATTAAAAAAGACACTTCTGATAATTTGGAAAAAAATTTCTCCTTTTTTAGTGAGAAGAGCTTTTAATTCTAATTGCATTGAAGCCTTGCTTCATTGGTTTTCTTTTATGAATTAAAACCGTGAAGTTCGTAGTATTTCATTATGTCCCATTGATGACACTGTTACCAATTAGTCCTGGGTTTTGATTTACCACAAAGACTGTGCCCCAGAGGTCTCACAGGATATATAAAGGTGTGACTTGTTTGAATTGCAGGTATTCAGAAGACTTGTTCTATGCCCTGCATTTCTAAAAGCTAGTTTTTCTCCTGACAGGAATGTGGTTACGATGTCTATCCCCTTTTCTTCCCAGTCCTTGTCGAGGAGATAGGGAAGACTGCTACTGACATCTCAGGAATGAAATTAATGGCAAGACTGAGCAAAGTTGGCATCAAGCCGTGATTTTAGAGCAGTCATCAAAGGTATGTTTCTTTAGGTAAGAAATTCCAGCAGCTTCTGCAGGTCAGCATTGGGTTTCTGGTGTTGCACATGCAGGTAAGGGGAACCGTAGGGTCCTGAGAACTACAAAGTTAAGAGTGATCTCTAGAGCAGTGCGACGAGTGTCAGGGCTGAAGGATTTGGCCCTGTTTCTCTCTTTTATGGCACTGTGGGCATGAAAGAAACAGTTCCCTGTTTTGCCTTTCCTCGTATGTCACTCTGCATTGCGATGAAGCAGTTAATTACAGCTATGTTTTACTCCAAAAATTAACATGTATTTAAATAGCACTGACGCTGAAACTGAATGAACCAGCAGTTTGTTTTATCTGACATCACTAGCTTTTAAATACTGAACCACGGAAAGAAATGGTTTGTTGGACTGTATTTGCAATGCTAGATGAACAGTGAAGATCTTGTCCAAGCCTAAAACCATCTTTTCCTTCCCCTGTATTTAAAATGTCTGGTTTTGAAGACTGTTGCATTTCTACACAGGCTAGTCCCAGAATACCAAATTTTATTATGCAGTGAGATAAAAACCACCGGGGTTTCAGCCTGAAAAAAGCCTCAAGTGATTTTTACCCTGCACGTTCAGTGCTGTTAGACTGAGCTGCTGCTCTGACTTTGGAGTAAGATATCAAACTTGGTTTTCTGACCATTTTACTTCCTGCTGAAGGAACAGCAAAGAAATGTTTTATAATACTACATTTAATAATAATCCTAAAATGAAAGGAGAGTTTGCAAAGAAGCAGGGAACTCAGAAGGAAACAAAGTTCTCTTGCTCACTGTTATTATGGCTTCACTGTAGAAATACTGCCCATCTGTGTCGGAGGACTACTCCCTGCTGTTATACTGTCCTTGGGGGATTAGGAAGGGGAAATGGTTTTGATACTTTTCTCACCATTCATGCCACATTTCTTTTTGTCAATCACCTCTTTCTAGATCAGAAACTTCATGATGAATCAAACCAAAGTGATGGGGTTCGTCTTGATTGGATTTTCAGACTTTCCAGAACTGCGGATTCCGTTATTTGTCTTTTTTTTCCTGATTTACCTGGTCACCCTCACTGGGAATGTCCTGCTAATGACACTCATCAGGCTTCATTGTCATCTTCACATCCCCATGTATTTCTTCCTTTCCATTCTCTCTTTTTCAGAAACCTGCTATACATTTGCTATCATTCCCAAGATGCTGGTAAATCTAATAACGGAAGAAAAGTCCATTTCCTTCACTGGGTGTGCTGTTCAGATGTGTTTCTTCATTGGCTTTGGAGGCACTAACTGTCTGCTTCTAACAGCAATGGGGTATGACCGATGTGTGGCTATATGTAAACCTTTACATTACAGAGTCCTCATGAACGGCAGGGTCTGCAGTCAGCTAGTGGCCTTTGCAACGGTGACTGGCTTTACCTTGTCCCTGATAGATACTTACTTTATATTCACATTGCCTTTCTGTGGAGAGAAGGAAATTAATCACTTCTTCTGTGACATGGGTCCCGTCATTCAGGCAGCTTGCACAGAAAATAATGGCATTGAGATAGTCATTTTTATTTTTTGTATTGTGGTTGTGTTTGGCTCCTTCCTGTTGATTCTTCTCTCGTACGTCTTGATCTTCAACACCATCCTCAAGATCCCCTCTACTGAGGGGAAACGTAAAGCCTTTTCCACTTGTGCCTCCCATCTCACTGTGGTTGTGGTGCACTTTGGGTGCGCCTCCATCATCTATTTAAGGCCCAAATCCACCTATTCCCTCGAGGAGGACACTCTGATTTCTGTCACTTACACTGTGGTGACTCCCTTGCTGAACCCTGTGGTTTACAGCCTGAGGAACAAGGATGTGCGCTTGGCCCTGCGGAAAGGCCTGGGAAGAAAGTTGTGCACTGGATGAGGTGAAGGGAGCTCCCTGAATTTCTGGTGTGAATGGGCTCTCCCCTTAGGCCTTTTTTTTGTACTTTGGCACTGAAAAAGTGGGGTACACTTCAATTTGGAATAATGCTGGATGTCAACCTGGATAATCCTGTGATAATCCGTAAGAGGAGAAGGTCCGGCCAGGGAGCTGATCTGTCTCTGAGTCTCCTCTATCAGAAAGCATCTGCCCTAGTTATGCCACACAGCAAAACATGGCCCTACCTCATGGCTGGGCTGCCTGCGCACACGCCTATTAGAGTGTGAGGGAGCAGTATATGTCTCAATGACATCTTGCTCAGGGGCTGGGGCTTTTTCTGCTCGTGCCCCAGGCCTATTTCCACTTCTCTCCCTCAAGTCCTTCCTCCCTGGTCAGATTCAGAAAGGTTAAAGGGAAACACCAAGTTGCTCGGCGCCCACGTGAGTACCTCTTTCCCGCCTGAGAACGGTGCTGTTTGCATCTCATGTTCTCCCTTCCTGCACACACGCAATCTACGCCCCGCTAAAATCACCTTCTTCCCAAACACACCGCAAAACGCATTAGAGTAACTCTCTCAGAGCACACAATCTTGCTAACTCCAAGCATCCCTCAAGGTTTTGCCTATTTCTTTTCAACCACATTTTGCTTTTGAAATTATCTGTCAGCTTAAGCCCCCCCTGAGCTGAAGTCCTTGACAATCTGTCTCCCTTTGGCCACAATATGTGAGCCTGTGCTTCACCCCACTGTTATGCTCCCCTGGACTCCCCGTGGCTGACTCGAGCCAAGGCCACAAGATGCGGGTGCATCTCTTTCCAGACCTTCCTTCAAATCACGGGGCATGATGGCCGTCACAGGCCTGGACTGCAGGAGCCTCAGCTTTCAGCGGTCAGTAAAGTCCATGCCCACAAGGGCATCTCAGCATCTATATTGCATCTAATTTTTGGTATGCTGTGCAATATCGGGTGCTTTTTCCCATCTCCACCTCCCCATAGCTGATTGCGGTTTTCTCAGCAGCAATCTCTGTTTGTTTTGGATCTTGAGGGGCAGCCTCAGGGGTCTGGGGTTTGGGGAGGGATTTCACGGTAGCAGACAACGGTCACTTCCTCCCTAAGATGGCAAGGGAAGCACAGCTGAAGAGCACCCCAGGGAAGGGAGATGCAGGTGACAATGGCTCTTCCAGGGAGCAGCTGTAGCTGGAGAAGTGGGTGGAAGAACACAGAAGGAAAAGGTTGAGAAGGGAACTGAGCCTGAGCTAAGTAAAGGGTGAAATCCCAACTTTCATCTGACAGCGATCGGGCAACAAGTGCTTCAGCAGCAGCGGTGGCTGTGCCTGACCTGCCATACAGGGAATGCGCTGCCAGAGCCTGAGCCGAGCATGTGGGTGTGTATTGGGTTTGCGTGGCAAGGCTTTGGTAGCGGGACAGGGGTGGCTTCTGTGAGAAGCTGCTGGAAGCTTCCCCCGTGTCTGATGGAGCCAATGCCAATTGAATCCAAGATGGATCCGCCGCTGGCCAAGGCCGAGCCCATCAGCCACGGTGGTAGCGCCTCTGGCCCAAACGGCACAGGGGAGGGTCCCGTGGTACCCGGAGAGGAGCCGCACGAGGCTTCATTAAGGAGTCAGCGTTTCAATGATAGCAAGTCTGAGGGAGCTTCTGCAAGTGGCACGGGTGATTCCCAGTGCCCTTGTTGTGCTGCGACTGAGGCCACAGTGAGGGCTGTTAGAAGTTAAGACTTCTTGTTCTGCAAAGCATTTACACGTCTGCTGGTGACGATGCTAGGGGCTGGCTGCACAGGGCCGCCAGCAAATACTTGGTGAAGCCCCCGGGGCTGCGAGCAAAGGCAACTGCAACAACAGACAGTTCCTCCCCCAAGACAAGGACAGACGATGACCTCGGCTTCTCCGCCTGCCTTGGCCGCAGCAGCCAGCACCACCCGGTCTGCAGCTCTCCCCTTCTGCCACAGCCCGAGGGTCTCTCGGCACAGCCGCTGCCGCTGTCGGTGCAGGGAACGCAGGCGCGGCAGGCGTAGCGGGGGAAGACGGCTGCCAGCTTTTGCTGTGACTCCCGCTTGCCCAGGTACCCAGCGATCCTCATCAGTCTCGTACCACCCGTGCACAGGGGAATGCTCCTCGTCACTTGCCTTGTCCACTCTCACGTCCATAATAAATACAACCCTTCTTCTGCTTGCAGGCACACGCACAAATATATCTACACGTTTCTTTTAGTGGCAGCTTGTCAGGAATAAAAGCTCAGCTCGTGCTGGTGTTACACTGAATCTGAAAATTTGTTACTGCGGTTGGGATGGCTAGACTGTGATCAGGATACAGAAACAAGGGTCACCCCTTTGGAAACACCAGAAGCGCCCCATTTCATTTCTTTATGCACGATTGGTGTAACACAGAGGCCTCTTCCCGGTCACCACCTCTAGCTCTTCCTCCGTCTGACTTTTTGTCCTCTCCCGCCTTCCCGCGTTGGCCGTGATAATTCTCTCTACAGCTCCAGGATCCCCTTTCATCCAAAACATTGCATCTGCAGCCGTCTGCCATTGCTGACCCCTTTCCCTCTCTGCACGCATTTCCTTTCTTCTTTTTGCATCCATTTTCTCTCCCGTCACGTGCCTTGAAGGCTCTGAAAAATCCCCGCTGCCATTGACAGCAGGTGTGCATGTGCCCCCTCCGAGTCCCTCGGCTCTGCCCATGCCCACGTCCCCCGTTCAGGGCTCGGTCCCACTGATCAGGGTTCTCCCGCAGCGCCCCGTGCAGTGGAAACAACCCCACTCCCTTGGAGATGCCTGCTTCCTCCTGTCACCCCCGTGACTGAGGAAGAGCGCTGTTCTTCTCATGTCACGTCCAACGGGGACAACCTGGCGGAGGGGACTGGAAGCTGCTGAGCCAGCAGGGCCAGTAGCAGAGACCTTGCAAGCAGTGACAAGGCCGGGACTTTGAAAACTTCAGAGGCGGCATCCGTTCACCCCTTCTCCACTCCAGTCTTGCCCCATAGCTGGAAAAAATACCTTGCGATTGAACAAACAAACGTGGAATATGGCTTCTTTCACAGACAGAAATTCTAGCGCAGATGTTTAACACACCTCAGGATGGGTCACACTTAGGGACATGCTCTCCTGCATCTCTTTCTCATGGCAGGCTATCCTGTGCCACACCCCTCAACACCAGGAAAGGAGAGACCCAAAACTCTGGTTACCCTTGGCTTATTTTCACATGTCAGGTGTTGGGGTGGGTTTTGTAACCTTTGATTGCCCTAACACACTGGAAATGTTTTAAAGCTCTTACTACTGCCGCAGGCGACTGTTGCCTTTGGAGCTCTGATTATTAGTCGGCAATACCTGTTTGTTTTATCAATTCCCCATAGCATCAGTATTTATATCATTTACATGAGTAACAAGAGGTTTGTGGTGCCACGGAGATAGTTTCCCAGGTGTCTTAGAGATGTGTTTACGTGCTACCTATTGTCTCTGAGGTTTAAAGGCGACGGGAGATGGATGTATCTCTCCCCTTGTCTCTGGTGGAAACCACTTTTGGCACGTGTTGATAAACAAGAGTGAAAGAAAAGTGTGTTCCTAATTGTCCTTGAGCCAAAGCACTTCATGCATTGAATTTCTATAAAGTCCTGCAATGAGCTGGGTCACCTGTTTGTAGCAGTTTTAAATGGGATGCATTTACCAAATGGAAACCAGACAACACACGTCCCTATGGCACGTACACCCTTCCTTTCTCTTCCTCTCCTCTCGTGGAGTTCCAGGGAAAACTAACGTCAGCCTAGACATACAGGATACACACTTAACACCTCTTGCAGTGTGGAAATAGATAGGAAAAGTGGGGAAAAATGAGTAACAGTCACTGTCAGAAAGTGGCTTTTCCTGCCTTCCCCGGGTCCCGAGTGGGGGATACGCCCGATGGGAAGTTCCCACAGGAGAGTCCTTGTGTGCTTCACCTGGAAGAAAGGCGGGGAGTGTGCTCAGCCTGGATCCAGAACCTGAGGGCTCTCCAGGAGCCATGGGAAGAAAGGTGTGGAATAGACCGG
Organism: Grus americana; assembly: GCF_028858705.1. NCBI lineage: Eukaryota > Metazoa > Chordata > Aves > Gruiformes > Gruidae > Grus > Grus americana. Next base: position 84,395,083 of record NC_072852.1, read on the forward strand.
CTGCCGGGCTCTGCATGGGCAGGCAGCTGTGGGACTTGGGGTGCTGGCTGTGATGAGCCCAAGGGCTTTCCTGCCCTCCCCACCCAGGAAGGGCAAACCCAGCTGGACTGCGGGGCACTTGCTGTCTCTCCCATATTCCCCCTCGGGACAGCGCAAGAGGAACCTCCAGGACCCTTTGCTCTTCCAGACGCCTTCACTCTTACCATCCCTCACAACCCGTGCCTGCAGGGGCAGCCCTACAGCCTCCCTTTGCAGAGCTGTGTCCCCATGCCCAGCTGCATGCCCTTGTCCAGACAGGAGATGCTAGTCCAACACACAGCACAAAAGGCCCCATGTCCCGCATGGCATGGCAAAAACGTTTATTGTACCCTTACATCATAGATATGGAACTGGCAAGAGCCCTGCAAACGTGAAAACCCTTGCCTTGCCTTGCTGGCGTGGGGCAAGAGCTTCTGCTTTTTGCTCACTTGACAGCAGTGGTGGCGCGGGCAGGTGCACCCCTTTGTCTGGGGCACCTCTTCTTGCCCTTGGTCGTCTTCTTTTTGGAGGGTGAGGCCACGCGCTGGCTTTGGGGGACAGCCCTGCCGCCGCCCCTGGGCACACCGACTCGCAGGAGCTGCTTGAGCACGGAGTTCTTTTGCACCGCCGTCTGCAAGTGCGATGGAGAAATGCGCCGCTGCTTGCTCTTCTTGGAAATCTTGCCAGCCACATCCATGGTCTTGTGCGTCACCCACTGCAGCACCGCAGCCAGATAGACGGGGGCCCTGGCTCCAAAGCGCTCAGCAAAGCGGCCTCTGCGCAGCTGCCTGTCTACGCGGCTCACAGAGAAGAGCAGCCCGGCCCGGGAGGCCCGGGAGGAGCGGCTCTTTTTGGCCTTTGCTTCGCTGCCTTCGGAGGGGTCCCCAGAACCTGTCGCTTCCGGCTCCCTCTCCTGCTCGGGCACCGTGCAGACCTCCTCTGCTCCAGACATGCTGCTCGCAGCTTGCTCACGCAGGAATCTCCACGCTGCGCCTTTCCCCTGCCCTGCCTGCCTTGCCCGCCTGTCCTTGCGTTCCTTGCTGGCCCTCGCTAGTGGCTCCTGTCTCCAGGCTCGGCTTGCCAGGGCCTGGCCAAGCCTTGCCTGGGCAGGGCGTCCCCACGTGCTCTCCCAGGATCGACCCCTCGGTGGAAGGGCTCAGCTCAGGGCCTCTCCTGCGCAGGCTCTGGCCCTTCGCTCACCTGGGCAGCGGGCGGTGAGGGCTCTCCTAGGGTGGCGGGGACCAATAGGAAAGGACTTCCTCTGCGACCTCACCTCCCCGCTTGTGACATCATCCCAGCTGGCTCCACCCTTTGCGGGTGAGCTCAGGGAGCAGCTCTGCTCCCCACCTCCGCTCCTGTTTTCTATGGCAGAAGCTTTCCCAGCGCTTGGCACGGCGGGGAGCTGCTACAGGGCCAAGCGCTCTCCTCTGCCTTCTCCTCCCTGGCCCTGCCCTGCAACATCTCTCCCTTCAGCCCTTGCCTCTGCCCTCCCACCCAAACCCACATTGCACTCTTGGGGAGAGGACCTCCTTCCCCTTGCCCTTCCCCATGTCATGGGATCCCAGAGCCACAGAACTGCTGAAGTCACAAGGAGCCCTTCAAGATCCTCTAGACCATCCCCTTTTCCAAGCAAGTTCAATTAGATCAGATTGCCCAGGCTTGAGTCCCATTGGATTTTGAGTAGCTCTGCAGATGGAGACTCCATAACCTCTCCATGCAACCCCCCTGAGCCTTTTCTTCTCCGGGTTGAACAGCCTCAGCTGTCTCAGCTCTTCTGTCCAGCCAAAGCCCACATTGTCCTGTGCCTTCCTCTTCCAATGCTCCTTCCCTTTCCCTTCCCTCTCCACCCCCTGTTTGGCAGGGCAGGGTGGAGAGTGACCCAGGCAGAAGGAATCCCAAACCTGCCCCGATGCCTGCTGTGGTTAAGACAGACACAGGTGCCTGGGGCAGGTGTGTCTGGGCAAGGCTGTGGAGCAGAAATGCCTTGAAAACATCTCAAGGACTGCAGAATATTCCAGTTTGCAGCACCGTGTCTCCTGTACTTCACCCCAGAGGCAATGGGCTTTGTCTGGATTTGTATCCTGAGGTCTCTTCAAGTACCTTCCATCAAGATAAATGTGTTAGAGACATTTACTTTTGATTTCTGAACATTCAGCCTTTTGGGCTGTTCAGAGAAATAGAGGTACTTTTCCAGATGGCACAGAGGAGTAATTTTTTTTATAAAATATCATTTAGGTACTTTGGAAGTCCACTTCCTCCTCACATTGCCCAAAGTAGTTTTCACACTTCAACTCAAATAGTAAAGCTGGGTCTTCCCCTTGGCCCCATCTTTCTCACGCCTTTGTGTCATGGTTTAGCCCCAGCCAGCTACTAGGGGTTGCCCCAACCATGTTGGGATGGGGAGAATTGGAAGAAAAAGCTGAAACTCGTTGTTTGGGATAAGGACAGTTTAATAGGACAGCAGAGGAAGAGGGAAATAACAACAACAGTACTAATAAAAGAATATACAAAGCAGGTGATACACAATGCAATTTGTTTACTGCCCGGAACCTGATGCCCAGCCCATCTGCCAGTAGCAACCCCTCCTCCCCGGCCAGCTCCCCTTATATACTGAGTATGACATCATATGGTATGGAATACCGCTTTGGCTAGTTTGGGTCAGCTGTCCCGACTGTGTTCCCTCCCAGCTTCTTGTGAAAATTAACTCTATCCCAACCAAAAACCAGGACACTTTTCAAATTTTCCACTGTTTGCTCTTACACTCCTTGGTTCAGGGACACCTTTGTAAGTGTACGTGTCAGCCTGGCAAGGGGCAGAGGCTGTTCCTGTCAAAGGGTGGCAGCTGGACTTGATTTCCTTTTTCCAGGTTAGCTCTTGCAGAGGTGTGGAGGAGGTAAATCATGCTGCTTCGTATAAGAGCAACATCTCATGGACCCAGAGCTGTGCCTTTCCTAGTGTTCTGAGAATAGTCATGAAGTTTTGGAACCACTGTCTGGGATGATGGAAAGACGAATATCCTCCATGCATGAGATCATTTCAGAAATAGAGTGTTTTCAATGCCTGTACCACTAGCAGGAATGCATTCAATTTTCTCTTTGGCTTATGGTATAGATAGTAAATTCTTGTTGCTTTCCAATTTCCCCAGAGTTCTTACTATTGATATAATCTGATTTTTAATGCCTCAGTCAGTGTAAGCAGTCATAGATCCACATTATATCTATGAACCCTGCTACTTTTATGGCATTTTTCCTTACATATACTCCACACATTGAGGCTCCTGATATCCATGATCGTCTCACAAAGAGCAGGAACTTCTTGATAGAATAAATGCTTGTGTGGCAGTATCTTACAAAGCCATTGGATTAAGTTTTCCTAGATTTCTTTAGCATACTGGAAACTAGAAATCTACCTTTAAAATTAATAGTCAACATTCCTGATATCATATGATTTCACCTTGGGTGAAATACCAAATATTGTAGGAGACTTCATATGCAAATACTTTTATGAACCCACAACAGAAATTAAAATTCTGTTCTTGAGTAGTTCTGCTCATAGAAGTCACCTGTTTATTACGGGTATCACTAATTTCTAGTTGTTGGGAAGATAATGGTCTGCAGCTTAGCTTTTGCCCCAGCTCACATAAAACTGAGTTCACTTGTTTATCAAAAAGTAGCTGCTTCTAAGTAGAAAGCACAACAGAGAGACAGTGCTACTTCTCTGTATAAGAAAGCTGGGACCCAACCACCCAATCTGGGAGTGTGAAATCCCTTCAAATCTGGGGCACAAGGGTTAAGACATCCCATTTTACTATTCATTCTGAAAAAAAACCTTGCGTTAAAAATCTCCTTGCAGAGACCTCATGGGGGGAGAACATTAAGGGTGTTCTGAAATATGAATGGGACGACAGCGCCCACAGCAATGGTTTTGAGGAACAAACCTTGTCACAGTTCATGCTAGCAAAGTGCCCTTACCTGTTTGTGGCACAATGACAGGACAAGAGGAAACGGCCTCAAGTTGCTCCAGGGGAGGTTTAGATTGCATATTAGGAAAAATTTCTTCACTGAAAGAGTTATCAAGCACTGGAACAGGCTGCCCAGGGAAGTGGTTGAGTCACCACCCCTGGAGGTAATTAAAAGACGTGTAAATGTGGTGCTTAGGAACATGGTGTAGTGGTGGACTTGGCAGTGCTAGGTTAATGGTTGGACTTGGTGATCTTGAGGGTCTTTTCCAACCTAAATGGATTCTATGATTCTATGACCAGAAGGTGGCAGCAGGTCCCTCCATTTCCTTTAGGAGATTGTTGGTGGTTTTGCTGTCCTGCAAAGGCAAACTTTGTTGATGTCTGTGCTACAGGCAGTTATAAGCAGGACACGGGGATAAAGGAAATCCTAATCTTAAAAGTGCAATTCCTATTTCATCCTTCATACACTCTTGGTTTTATCTAAATAAGAATTTTGCCCTTATTAGCTATGCAGTAATCTACATTGGTTTAAAAATCAGCATATGAGATTACATACTGCATTCAGTTTCTGTTTGATAACATTCTAGCAACAAACTTTAGTATCCTAAACTTACTATATTATTATACTATAACATAGTGTAATTTTAAAATAATGAAGAATTGCTAACTGCAGGATGTGTTTTAAAGTATAAAATCCTGCTGGTTTAATTGCTATGTCATAAAAAGTGTATTTTTCATAGAATCATAGACTCATAGAATGGTTTGGGTTGGAAGGGAGCTTAAAGATCATCCAGTTCCAACCCCCCTGCTGCGGGCAGGGACACCCTCCACTAGACCAGGTTGTCCAAAGCCTCATCCAACCTGGCCTTGAACCCTTCCAGGGAGGGGGCATCCACAGCCTCTCTGGGCAACCTGTTCCAGTACCTCACCACTCTCACAGAAAATAATTTCTTTCTAACATCTAATCTAAATCAACCCTCCTTCAGCTTAAACCCATCACCCCTTGTCCTATCACTCCATGCCCTTGTAAACAGTCCCTCACCATCTTTCCTGTAGGCCCCCTTCAGGTACTGCAAGGCTGCTCTAAGGTCTCCCCGGAGCCTTCTCTTCTCCAGGCTGAACAATCCCAACTCTCTCAGCCTGTCCTCATAGGAGAGGTGCTCCATCTCTCTGATCAGCTTTGTGGCCCTCCTCTGGACTTGCTCCAACAGCTCCATGTCTCTCCTGTACTGGGGCCCCCAGAGCTGGATGCAGTACTCCAGGTGGGGTCTCACCAGAGCGGAGCAGAGGGGCAGGATCCCCTCCCTCGACCTGCTGGTCACACCTCTTTTGATGCAGCCCAGGACACGGTTGGCTTTCTGGGCTGCAAGCGCACACTGCCGGCTCATGTTGAGCTTCTCATCAATCAATACCCCCAAGTCCTTCTCCTCGGGGCTGTTTTCAATCCATTCCTCGCCCAGCCTGTAGCTGTACTTGGGATTGCGCTGACCCACATGCAGGACCTTGCACTTGGCCTTGCTGAACTTCATGCGGTTTGCACGGGCCCACCTCTCCAGCCTGTCAAGGTCCCTCTGGATGGCATCCCTTCCCTCCAGAGTGTCGACCACACCACACAGCTTGGTGTCGTCAGCAAACTTGCTGAGGGCGCACTCGATCCCATTGTCCATGTCGCTGACAAAGATGTTGAACACTGCCGGTCCCAGTACCGACCCCTGAGGAATGCCACTCGTCACCATTCTCCATTTGGACATTGAGCCGTTGATCACAACTCTTTTGAGTGTGACCATCCAGCCAATTCCTTATCCACCGAGTGGTCCATCCATCAAATCCATGTCTCTCCAATTCAGAGACAAGGATGTTGTGCGGGATAGTGTCAAATGCCTTGCACAAGTCTAGGTAGATGACGCCAGCTGCCCTTCCCTTATCCACTGATGCTGTCACCCCATCATAGAAGGCCACCAAGTCTGTCAGGCACGATTTGCCCCTAGTGAAGCCATGTTGGCTGTCACCAATCACCTCCTTATGTTCCATGTGCCTGAGCATAGTCTCCAGGAGGGTCTGCTCCATAATCTTGCCAGGCACAGAGGTGAGACTGACTGGCCTGTAGTTCCCTGGGTCTTCCTTTTTATCCTTCTTAAAAATGGGGGTTATGTTCCCCTTCTTCCAGTCGGTGGGAACTTCACCAGACTGCCAGGACTTCTCAAATATGATGGAGAGTGGCCTGGCCACTTCATCCACCAGTTCCCTCAAGACCCGCGGATGCATCTCATCAGGTCCCGTGGACTTGTGCACCTTCAGGTTCCTTAGACATTCTCGAACCTGATCTTCTCCTACAGTGGGTGGTTCGGCACTCTCCCAGTCCCTGCCTTCTGTGACCTGGGCAGTGTGGCTCAAGCATTTCCCAGTGAAGACTGAGGCAAAGACGTCATTGAGTACCGCAGCCTTCTCCATATCCTGGGTAACCAGGTCACCCGTTTCATTCTGGAGGGGACCCACATTTTCCCTCGTCCTCCTTTTATCACTGACATACCCATTTCAGTAAACACTACTTTTCAAGTATGTTACACATTTGCTTGCAGATCCTCTGAATATGAGCTTTCTATAGTTGGCATCCACAGGAATAAAAAGCTATCCATGTGTGCCTTCTGTATTTTTCTGAGGCAAATACTGCATTAAACTGCCCATTGTTGTAACAGAAACCTTGAGTTTGGAATAAATGGCATCTGAACAGAAACATGTATAAAGAGGCATCTGAATAAAGAGTGGAGCAAGAGATAAAGACACGGTATGCCTTAATTGGTGCAGGATGTTGTCATTCAAATAACCAGAGAACAAGAAGAACAGCAATTTAAAGCCATAAAGATAAGGCGACAAGGAACAGAAAAACAGGCTTGAAGCCATAAAATACTCAAGTAGGAAAATAAAGAACACTAAGACCCAGCAATTTTTCCTCAGCTTTGCAAGGGGCAAGAGAGGATAGTCAGGAAAAAGATCTCAGTAAATCTCTACTCATGGAAGACGCAAAATGGAAATTCAGTTAATAATGACTACTAATTATTGCCAATCAAAAAGAACCTCTAGAGACATGATGAGGACTCAGCAGCTGCTGACACCTCTCCCCTGTGGCACTATTATTCCTTCCGAGATTACTTGGATATACATACATGTCTTGGCATTTGCGAATATGAGAGAATGAGTAAGTGAAATCCATGGCAGAAGGAGCATGAGCAAAATCAGTTTTGTTTAAAATAAAAATCACCTTCTCCTTCAGAAGGATTTGCATTGAGCCTTCCTACAAAAGACATTACAGAGAACATAGTATTTGTTTTTTCACATCTAGGAAACTAGCATAAAAACTTAAAGCACAACTTCTACCCCATAAGTTTCTCCTGTTTTCTTTCCTTTTCCATTTTATCCTACACCATTACAAAGGCTTTCATTTAAAAAGGCTACTCACCATTATGCATGTTTATAAATTAAAGTGGATTCTCTCTGGAAGAGAACTGAGAATAAGTTACTGCTTCCATCTTTACTCCCTTCATTTTACCTATTTTCTCCTCCATGCTTCTGTGCCTCAGTGTCCAAAGTTCCATGCAACAGAAAGGTTCAGAAAGATACAAAGTCAAGGAAACACAAATGTAAAACCAGAAAACATCTCCTAGAAGTAAAGGTTTACTTGACTATGCAATCATCTTCTGTGTGAAAATAGCACAAGACCTATCCATAAAGGCACTGCAAAGTATTGAAAACTGTGGGAGAATAAATTCCCTGGTCTATTCCAGCTGTGGAGGAAGAAAGGGAAGGACACCAGATAATATTGTGTATGTTAGTGTTACTTTCTATAATTTCTTCTGTTTGAGAGAAAACATGGCCTCAGACTCTGTGTTGCCTTCCTCCTACATAGGGCAGTGCAGATGATGTGTCTAATAGTTCAGTGGACGAAATGTAGATCCTGAAATTGGATCATGATATTGTCCCACCAAAATATCAAGTCACCTGGAATTGGTTGTTACACTTAACAGACTTCTTCAAAACAGGTGTTAAGTCATCTGTTGTGTGTTGGAAAAATCTCCCCAATGCATAACCCAAGAGTCAAGGGTTGGAAAGTGGACATACATATAAAAAGGTGCTTAGTCTCATCAACCAAATTTCCACTGGGGGCCCACACATGATGGCTGCCATTCCATGACCAGGTTAAGCCACTAAAAGCAGTTGCTGCTGCCCTTCCTGTGCCACTACAAACATTTACAAAGCTACAAAATGAACTGGGTGCTGATCCAACCTAGAACTAGAACAAGACTTCATTCT